>NC_086324.1:87648381-88268381 GCF_036172605.1 Pelobates fuscus
CAAAATGTAACAGAAACAAGTTGTTGAGGACTCTGGTCAAACAAGCTTACAATCTAGAGATTGTACCTCTGAAGCACCATATGGAAGTATCACAAATAAAAACACCAAAATGGATAGTGGATGAACAGGTTTCCTTGTTTATTGATTGAAAGTTCCACCCATGCCACCAAAAAAAGAAAAGATGATTAATGATGGAAAAAAAAATGATTTATAGTCAGAGGATTTGTAATTTTACTAACAGACCAAGTGAGATTTGATCAAAGAACCTTTTAATTCATCCAAACCATTTTCGCTAAAACAATTGTATGGGCAAAAGTTGTTAGAGACAAAACATTACTTAGATATTCTGAATTCTTTATATTCAAAAACATTTTTTGGCTGAACCAAATTTTTTCACCATGCACAAGTGTAGTAAAAACCCTGCCTTCTTGTCATGATCTTTCCTCCAGGTATATGGCTGGAGATTCTGTATTATAGTTAAATAGTTTCAGCTTTATATTCCTAATTTTTTTTTTAATAGCTGTGGTTTTAAAATATTCACATTGTTACTTATTCTTTCTCCATTATAAATTCCATTTTAATGATTAACATTTATATTCACCTAAACAAGAAAATGAAGCTCATTGATAATCTGCTTAGTTCCAGCATTTTAATTGTGTCCATTACATTTTATAGTAGTAGAGAAGCCAAATTGCTCAGATGTTAGCACCAATTTCAAAGGCATTACTTACTACATAAGCAATAATTGTGATAAAAGCCATTAACTTTAAATAATATTGGCTTGTATCAGAGTCAGAATATCATCCCACGCTTCAGACTTTAACAGGTGGTTCTGAGCAAATAACTTTTTTTCTGGGTATATGCAGGTGATGGCACATGATAAATTGGATTGATCTGTGAAAAAATATGTGTATATGTAATCCGCTGCTTTAAACTGCTTTTAGAAGTGGTCATGGTAGTAAGAGTATGTATGTGCAGTGTTTCTGCTTGAAACACTGCACATACTGAGATATTTGCATGTGTGTGCAAAACGGCTAATTACACTCAATGTACATATGACTTAGGCAGCCAGGAACTCTGTTCCAGACTGCAAATGTCAATTCCATGCCAAAAAAAATATGCCTGTCATTAGCACACACTGCATGCTGGCAACAAAGTATTTCGCTTTTCTCTTGTATTTGTCCCTCCTACCTCCTTTAAAAAGCTAAGACCTCCCTGCCTCTCTATATATCTATTTTTGTTTTTATTTCCCTCCCTACTCCATCCTTCACTGTCTCAGAAAACGTGCATGTGGTCTGAGCCAGGTAAACAATTCAATCAAAGGTTTCTCTATGTTACCATGTATTGTCAATCCTGCTGCAATGGAAGATGCAAAGGTGTTGCAATACTCTGTAAGAACTCTGGAAGAAGCTAGAAGGAAGTGACAGGCTGTCACTTCCTCCCAGCTGGCAGATATCACAGGGGCCCAATCAGGCTCAGACTGGACCCTTTTAAGCAAAAAATCGAAATGACCCATCGAGTGGTTTTAAGTATATGAGCCAACCAATGGGCCCCCTGAGCAGGCGGGTCCAGTTGCAACCACAGTATCTGCACCGGTGGCAGTTCTGCCACTGCTGAGAGAACTAAGTGGCAAGGGAGCAAGCAATATAGTTAAATCTGTCAACATGGTAAGGAACTGCTCTGATAGCTTGAGAAGTTGTTTGAACTAATTTCTTGGGATGGACAGAGCCGGATTTACATCACAAGCACCTGTGGGCATAGAATTCTCAAGCACCCATCCCAACACCACTTCCTTATTCATAACAAAAGTATATATAATGATTGTGCATACACATTATTGTTAGTTCAATGGGTAACATAAAAATAATTAACAATTCATTGATTCAAGGAAAATCCCTTTCATTTTCGAGCACAAAAGATAATTGCTTCACTTTGGTTAGTTGGTTGGTTGGTTGGATACTTGTTTTTATTTCGTTTATTTTTAAACATTCCTGATTCTTCAAAATACAAAAAAAATAGCATACATAATACAAAAACAATATTATTGATTGTATATGATGCAAATAATTAGTTTGAACAATAATATTCTTTAATTTCCAGTATAAATCGTTGAAGCCTGTTATTGAATTCAATATCTAGTTGTGCATTTGAATCATATTTTCTTTTTTCATTTTCTCGAATTTAATCAATTTTTACACTGACTACAGGAAAACATGCACTGTTATATTTCCATTAAAAATTTAACAATTGACAATATGTTCATTCATATTGCTTGCTTGTTTTACAACGTGTACAATCTTTAAAAATATATTATGATTGCTAATAATCTTCATATGTAATATCTGCTAGCAGTGAATGTACCCATGTTTTATTTAACAGAAAAAGCTTTACAATATTAATGTCTATAATAATATTTCCTACTAAGATGCACCATGTATCCTATTGATCTAGATCTCTGCGGAATATTTCACTTTTTATAATTGCATGTGCTAGGGTATTTCTTTGCAACCATCCTTGGAGATGCAAAAAGAAGACCAATTTATATAGAAATAAGTAAGAAAATGTAGCATTTTTTGAAAATAATCACATTGACCTTCTAAATTAGTATGTCTCTAAAAGTATTAACGCAAATGAGCATACAAGTAAAAAAAACAGCATGGGGCAAATGAACGGTACTGTGCAGACTTGGCAGTGGAAACTAAACTGAATAGTTGTCTTATATTTTATTCCATAATGAATTTTCAAAGTCTTTCTATTAATATTTAAGCAAGGTATGGCTAACGAAAATCAATTTAGATTTAATTTCAAGTAGTAAGTGATTCTTCTCAGATGCAAACTTTCTAGCAAATACCCCTGGAGAGTCATACTCATTTTCAGTACAAAGTAATTTGTGAAATCAAGAGGGTTTTCTTGACTTGTTTTTATTCAGTAAAGGAATGTACAAAATGTTTATGGCAATACTAGAGAGTTGAAGATGTTTCTGGAAATGTGCAACATATTAAATTTACATTATCTACCAAAAATTAGAGACCATTAGTATTTGTTTATTTAGTCAAGGACAACATACGGATGCTTACCGGTCTGCTTTTACAACATCGGCAATGGGCAGTATTTATACTTCAAAGCAGCAACAAATAATTATCTGTAATATAAAAAAAAAAAAAAGATACTAAATCTGTCATTTAAGGATTTCTGTTAAAAGAAGTCTGCAAATGCACAGGTCCTCTTGTGAACAATATGAAACAGAATAAAATCTATAAGATGCAGTTGTGATGTTTCTGAAATGAGGAAAATCACACTAAAAATAATTTATAGAGGTTGCCAATATGAAAGACAAAATTTGTAGAAAACCAAAACAGTAAAATATTATTAGTGGTAGTAAAGATTAGGCATGGGCATTCATTTTTGGACAAACACATTTTTGTCAGAATTTCTGGCAATTTGTCTATTCGGCCAAAAGACAATTAGACAAACACAAATTACAATGAATAAAATAAAGAATGAATTGCTTGTTGGATGGAATTGTCCATGCAGTTCATTCTTTCGTTTGTTTGTTACAATTACAAGGAGGGAGTAGCAGCTTGCATCTCCCTCCTTGTAATATTTAAAAATACAAGCAACAGGGAGCTGTACCACCTGCTATTTCCTAAATCCCCCCGCATCCCCCTCACCTTATGGGGTCAATATGACCCCCATGTTAGAATAAGAAGTTTAAATACTTCCTCCTGCTCCTACCCTTCATGCCACCAGTATGGTGCTGTTATAAAAAAAACAAAAAACTATTGATTGGGCAGCTATTGCTGCCTGGTCACTACTCCTATTAAATTAATAAACAGGGGAGTGGGGGGGGGAGCATAGTGACCCCCCTGTACCCTCTACCCATGCATTACAAGTGGAGGCTATTAAAAAAAATAAGGCCTTCCACCAACCCATGACATGCCCCTACTTGCAACATGGCACGTAGGGGCAGGAGGGAGGATTTAACCTCCCTTGTATACTAATACTAAGTATTTTTTACTTAGTAAATTGGTTAAGTTGGCTGAAAGATCAAAGTTATGAAAAGCAAGTGATTTTGTTCTTTCACTGCACATCCAGACTCCTACCACCATGACCTACTTCAAAAAGCATAAGTGATTATGGTTTTTGGAGTAAACCTTTAAATAGAATGGACTTTACCATTACCTTTTGTTTGATAGTGCTTGCTGTTAGACTTAGGAAAAACAAGCAGTCTGCTGACATGTGATAGCCTGACCCAGTCACAGTGCTTCCCCATAAGATTGGCTGAGACTGACAAGGAGGCAGATCAGAGGCATAGCCAGCATGATTCAAACACTGCCCTGGCCAATCAGCATCTCCTCATAGAGATGAATTGAATCAACGAATCTCTATGAGGAAAGTTCAGTGTCTGCATGCAGTGGGAGGAGATACTGAATCACAGGATGCTCGTGCACAGCAGATCTGAGTGGATGGAGGCATATTATGCCTCCATCAACTCAGAAGTCCCTCTGGTTCACTCTGAGTGACTGCAACTGGAGGTGTTCCTAGCTTTCAATGTAAACACTGTATTTTCTGAGAAAATACAGTGTTTACATGAGAAAGGCTGCAGGGAGCTATAGTTCTCACCTGAACAACTTCATTAAGCTGAAGTTGTTCAGGTGACTATGGTGTCCCTTTGACTAAGGAATCCCAGCCAATAGGCATCCACTTTCCTCCATTCTATCTACAGGCAATTGGAAGACAAGGTTAACTGAGCAGTGTCCCAGACCTCTGTGAGTCGGTTGTAGAGCAATACTGAGTGGTGTGGTGGAGGGTAAGAGCGTTAAGAGGGTTACGTGGGCTAGTGGTTCCCAAGCCCCTTAGACAAATAATAGAAAGACCAGGGCATACACTGTTCCCTGATTCTTGCAATTATTGGCCCACTATTGCAAAACAAATTGCATCGTATGAGGGTAATACAACTGGTTCTCTGTTGTTATTTGGTGAGGTCTTACACATCATATTATATATATATATATATATATATATATATATATATATACACACACACACAGGTTAAGACAGGAGCACTCACTTGGATTTTCCATTAGTGTATTAAAGCATCTACATAAATCTACATCAACGTTTCGACCCTTCAGGGTCTTTATCAAGATAATGACAGTGCACAAAATATACATATATATACAAAATATTAACAAGCAAACTTACCCCATCTGTGTAAAGTGATTCCCGTTTGTCATCAGGTGAGAAACCACCGACACGCGTGCGTGGTGACCATAGGCGTGCGCACGGGGTGTGCCTGGGCACACCCTAATCCCCGCGGCACGCGCTATGTATTGAGACCGGCAGGGGGGATCTCAGGATCTCCCCTGCCGTCTCATGCAGAGCCGGCGCTATCCGAGCGCCGGCTCTGCTCTCAGCCTCCCCTCACCGGCCCACAGGCATGGAGGGAGGCAGGAGAGGACCCGGGGAGCTATTGCCAGCAGCTCCGCCGGGTTCCTCTCGCGAGATCTGTGCGTTGCCGCGGCAATGCTCAGATCTCGCGTGAGTGAACTCTAGCCCTGCGGGGCTAGAGTTCACTCTCCACTGGACCACCAGGGATGGATGGCAGCAGCAGGATCTCCCCTCCCAGGCATAAGGTAAGAAGGGAGGGGGGATAACTGATCTGCCCCCACCTCCACTGGACCACCAGGGAAAGCAGCAAGGAAAGATCCCCCCTCCCTACATAAAGTAAGAAGGGAGGGGGGATATTAAGTAATGTACCTCCACCCCCCACAATCACCCACACACACATATACACAGCACCAACACACATACAGCACCCATACACATACACAGCACCCACAGACATACACAGCACACACACACATACACAGCACCCACAGACATACACAGCACCCACAGACATACACAGCACCCACACACATACACAGCACCCACACACATACACAGCACCAACACACATACAGCACCCACACACATACACAGCACCCACACACATACACAGCACCCACAGACATACACAGCACCTACACACATACAGCACCCACAGACATACACAGCACCTACACACATACAGCACCCACACACATACAGCACCCACACACATACAGCACACACAGACATACACAGCACATACACACATACAGCACCCACAGACATGCACCCACAGACATACACAGCACCCACACACATACACATCACCCACACACATACACATCACCCACACACATACACAGCACCAACACACATACACATCACTCACACACATACACAGCACCAACACACATACAGCACCCACACACACACACAGCACTCTCACACTCACACAGCACACTAACAGTACCCTCACAAACACAAACAGAACCCTAACAAACACACACAGCACACTACCAGTACCCTCAAACACAAACATCACCCTCACACACAGTACATTTACAGCACCCTCACAAGTGCACACACACAAACAGCACCCTGACACACAGTACATTCACAGCACCCTCACAAGCACGCACACACAAACACCCTCACCCACATAGTACACTACCAGCACCCTCACACACACATCACACACACAGCACCCTCACACAGCACACACACAGCTTTGTGTCTGTGTGTGTATATATGTGTGTATATATATATATATATATACATATATACATACATACATATACACATATATATATATATATATATATATATATATATACACGCCGCGTGTGCTTGTGCTTTAGGGTGCACACCCTAATGCAATAGGCTGCGCACGCCTATGGTGGTGACGTGGGCGCGTGCGTGGTGACGTGGGCGCGTGCGTGATGACGTTCATACGTGCTTGCGTGATGACATGTACGGACACGTGATGATGTGACGTCATTGCGTGTAAATAAACTGTAACTATAGTGACCCCACCGTGTACCAGTGCTACTAGTGCTTCATGGAGGAGAAGAGTACATCAATACCATGCAAAATAACCTAACACAGGAGCAATAATACAGTGGGAAGTGATCATCCCAAAGCTACAGGATAACCTAATACACAGTAGAGGTGTACAAGTGTACAAGTATATATAAGCTATGTAGAGAAATAAAAAACATGTGTATAAACTATGTGAAAGTAATTAGTGTAATGTAATAAAGAAAATGAATATGTCTGTAAATGACTATGTGAATATGTACATGTGTGTGAATAGATATGTGTAAATAAGTAAACCACAGAAACCAGCCAGTGTTGGAAAAAAAGAACACCACAAATATGTGACCCAACCCCATAAACAGTGACAGAAAAGTGCATAAAGTACACCTCTATACATATATACAACAATACCATATAGTACCATCCCAACAACTGAATAAATCTGCAACGGTACCCCCATAACCTGGGCAACAACATATAACAGCTGTTACCTATATGTATACCTGCAAAAAGACCCCTTAATAATAATAAGTTATAACTATAAACTGTATATAAGGGTCTATCCCCTAGATAAATAAAAAACATATGGCAGTAATATAACGTCTGCATATATACATATCTAAACCCCTCCCGCTGATTAAAGCTAATCCTGAATAAACATATATGTCTATACAATACCGGACCTGGCCGATGAGAAGATATCTATATAAAGCTATGAAGAGAAAAAAATCAAAGCACTATAGATAATCATCATGTATCCAAACTATCAGGTACAGAATGCTGAAGCTGAATAATAGCGCCTAGTAATAATCGTAAAAAGTAAACTAATCTGGGCTCCAATTGATAACTGTAAATTAACGAGTATCCAAAAATGAAGTGAACTAAATGTATTCGTTTAGTCCCTTAGGTTGAAGAGTATCCAACTACTTGATCCAAAAGGTCTCTTTCTGGAGCAAAAATCTGGAACGGTCCCCTCCTCTTGTTAGGATTGGTATCACATCGATAGCTATAAATTTAAGGGTGGGTAATCGGTGGTTGTATTCAAAAAAATGTTTGGCCACCGGTTTGTCCGTTTTCCCATCTCTAAACGCAGTCATGATATCTGATCGGTGTCCCCTAATTCTGTCCCGAAGAGTAAGGTCCGTTTTGCCAACGTAAAACAATCCACATGGATATGAGATGAGATATATGACATGGTCTGTCAAACATGTAATATGATGTCTAATCTTGTACCTTTTACCAGAGTGTGGATGCACAAACGATGAGCCAGTTAACATGTGCCCACATGTAACACATCCGGTACTTCTAAAGCAACCCATCCTATTAGATTTAGTTGAGACCAAGCTTTCTCTTGGTAAATCTATCTTCATAAGTAGATCTTTGAGACTTTTGTTCCTGCTGTAGGCTATCCTAGGAGGGTTAGAGAAAATAGTGCTTATGGTGGTATCAGCCGATAAGATTTGCCATCGTTTTTTAATACTTTTAGAAATATTTGCACTTGCTGAGTTAAATTTCATCGGAATAGTAATTTGTGCAAGATTGTTACGTTTGGACCTTTTTCATAAATTTCATAGGCTCGATCTAAAGTTTTCTTCAGCATATGTTTGTCATATCCACTTTCTAGGAAAGCCTGCCGCATTGTCTCAATTTGTATGTCACGATTTGTACTTTCTGAGTTATTCCTCAGTACCCTGAGGAATTGTGAAATAGGTAGAGAGTTCTTTAATGCAGACGGATGAAAGCTGGTTGAGTGTAATAACGTATTGCGATCCGCAGATTTTTTGTAAAGACAAAAAACAATTTTTTCATTGCATCTGTACACCTCTACGTCCAGGAATTGAATTTTGTCCGTGCTCCAACTGAGAGCAAGTTGAATCGGAGATTCATCATTATTAATTACATCAATCATGGACTGCAATTCTGCATCCGTTCCAGACCAAATAATGAAAATATCGTCCACAAACCTGTGGTACGAGATAATATGTGAACCAAATATACCCAAAATATTATCCCGCTCAAAAATATGCATATAGCAATTAGCATAGGAGGGTGCTATAGCCGATCCCATGGCAGTCCCCCTTAGTTGGATGTAAACATTCTTTTCGAATCTGAAGTAGTTGTGGTACAATAAGAACTCAAGACATTCGATCAGAAACTCTATGGGTGGACCTTGATTTTATCACTCTCACATAACCAGATACGTAATGCTTCCATCCCTATGTCGTGGGTAATAATAGTAAATAAACATCTTAACATCAATAGTGGCAAAGATCACAGGTGAGTCGGGTAGGATAAGGTCTCTAATTTTAACCACAAAATCTTGGGTATCTTTCAGGCATGTAGGAATATTCTCAATACTGGCTTTACAATGATGGTCCACAAACTTCGCCAGGGGTTCCAATAGCCCTCCACGTGCCGACACAATGGGTCTGCCTGGGGGCTTCTCCAAATCCTTATGAATCTTTGGCAATGTATATAGCACTGGTATCTTGGGATTGTCATTTACAAGATATGCTGCAGTGTGTTCATCTACCCATCCTGAGGTCATACCTTGTTCTACCAGCATTCGTAGCTTCTTCAAAAAGGAGGTGGTGGGATCATAGGTAATCAATTGATATGTGATGCCATCACTAAGTTGATTCAGGATCTCATTTCTGTAATCCACATAATTTTGGATCACTATTGCCCCTCCTTTGTCAGCTGGTCTAATAGTAATCGTATAATCATCCCTGAGATCTTGTAATGCTGTTTTCTCCCCAACTGTCAGGTTTTCACCAATGGGTATATGTTTGAGTAAAATCTGTTCTATATCATGAAGTACTAATTGTCCAAATGTCTTGATGGAAGCATGTGTAGTTTTAGGTTCCCATATGTTTTTGAGTTTAAATGGATGTTTTTCTTTATGTCCCCACTGATCTCTTGAAATATTCAAGTTAAGTGATCAATTCAACTTAAACAATTCCACATCCAATGCAAATCTGTCTGGACCAGAAAATGGTACAAAGGTCAATCCCTTGGATAACATTTTGATATGATCTGTTGTGAGCTGTTTAGTCGACAAATTTAATACAGGGTTCATTTCTTCTTCATTGGTGGTTTGGATCTGAGCTTTATAGATCCTCCCCCTTGTCCCCGTCTGATGGGTCGGTATCTATGTTTCCTCTTGCTTGTAATGTTGTTGAGGGTGGGTCGTTGGAGTGCTGTCCCCCACCTAAAAAAGGTTGTAAGGATTCTTGTCTCAACTGTGTTCCGGGTCGTTTCGCAATGCCTGTGCCTTCAGTTTCTGACATGGATTCTGCAGAGCTTGTATCAATAGACATGAATTGTGGTTTCCTGATCCTTGTTTTCTGTCATTGAAACTGTGGTCTCCGTCTCTCTCCACCACTTAACTAATGATATACTTGGTGATGCGTGTAATCATGATTAACTCTTTCAAGTTTTTGCTTCTTAAATTAGATCAAATGTTTTGATCAAAGCTTATATATACTTGTACACTTGTACACCTCTACTGTGTATTAGGTTATCCTGTAGCTTTGGGACGATCACTTCCCACTGTATTATTGCTCCTGTGTTAGGTTATTTTGCATGGTATTGATGTACTCTTCTCCTCCATGAAGCACGAGTAGCACTGGTACACGGTGGGGTCACTATAGTTACGGTTTATTTACACTCGATGACGTCACGTCATCACGTGTCCGCACATGTCATCACGCACGCACGTATGAACGTCATCACGCACACGCCCACGTCACCATGCACACATGCCGGCGGTTTCTCACCTGATGACAAACGGGAATCGGGTATATTTTGTGCACTGTCATTATCTTGATAAAGACCCTGAAGGGTCGAAACGTTGATGTAGATTTATGTAGATGCTTTAATACACTATTGGAAAATCCAAGTGAGTGCTCCTGTCTTAACCTGTGTATCTATTGGCCTGGAGGCACCCGGGTAATATTTTTGATTTTTCATTTAGGGTTGAGTGCCAGAATCTGGACTTTTGTATATATAAAACCAAAATTGAAGACAGGAGCACTCTCTGGGAATTTCACATTTATATTTTCAGAAAATCACCACCTCTACATCAACGTTTCGACCCTTTTGGGTCTTTATCAAGATAATGATAGTGTCAAAAAATGCATATATATATATACACAGTGATAATAAATGTATAACTTACCCCATCTGTGTGAAAAGTTTTCTATCCACTTCCATGTTCCGTGTCAGTGCGCATGCGTTGGGACGTGTATCCGTGCGTGATGACGTGATCAAGGCGCGACCCAGTGCGCATGCGTGGGGACGTGTAATAGTGCGTGATGACGTGGTCATAGCGCGTCCAGAAAACCTAGTGTGTATAAGCATCCGTTACCATGGATACACCTCCGTGACATGCGTGTTGCAAGGAGGAGAATAATACTTAGCCCAGGATAGACAAGCCTAAGATTAAGTAGACATATGAGCCAAGAGTATTATAAAATAAAATCAAATTAATAAACCCACAATAGAACAATAACTGTACAACTGCCCTAGGTCCTAAAATAAAACCAAGATAAAGTGAAAATGTGTCGTAAAAATGTGTTCCTTCATCAATAGAAAAGGAGGAGAGCTATGTATGTATACAAAAACCCTAAACCATCTATATGAGCCTATGTGTCCAGTGTAAATCAGTGTGAAGTGTATGTACAAAAAATAGTGAAAACACAAAAATCCAGTGACAATCAAAACCAGTGCCCTACACACCCATGTGACAATCTAATGTATAAATCTGAAGCACCCCTAACCCGACCCATAAAAGTGTATGAAAGTGAGTGACGGAATCTAGGTCTAATAAAATAACTAAGGCTTAATTATCAATAATAAAGCATATCGTGAAACTGCATGAAAATCACAATCCAATGGATCACAATCCATATTCTAACATATACAATCATAGTCTACCCTGCTATACTACAGACTGATATTAAGTCACTGACAAGTAAAAAAAATCTATTAAATCCATCTACCCTACATCCAGGATAATTCTACATATAAATGCAGTTAGCTGAATATATTCACAAATATCCGCTGCCAAACACCAAATATATTAACGAGTATCCAAAAATGAACTGAATGATATATATTCATTAAGCCCTTTGGGCTGAACAGTGTCCAATTGTCTGATTCAAAATGTCTCTCTCTGTAATAACAATCTGGAACGATCTCCACCTCTGGGTAAGACCGGTATTCTGTCTATAGCAATCAACTGGCCCAAATCAACTGACGAATTGAAACATGTGGATTCAATCAGGGATATTTATAATGAACTTATCAAGCTTAAAAGGAGGGAAGTGGATCTAGACCTTCATGGTACATTCATTTCTGACTACTATAGATCCAGGAGGATCCCTAGAGGTTTTAGGGTGCGCAATGCTCCAACGATTGGGAGGTCTAATCCCGAGTTTTGTAGGAAATGGGCAAGTATAGCAAATAAATGTGCCCTAGACTGGATGATTATCACAGTGGAAGAAGTGAAGAGTGAACTGGTGGTGGTGAAGGAATCCATCAATAAGGTTGAGTTATCCAATACGCCTCTGCTCACAGCGGCATCATCCGCACAACAAATTATTAAATTACAGGATGAAATCATGAGGTATAGAAACGATCTAATTAAATTCAAGAAACAGAATTTGGAAAGGGTGAATCATGATTACACACATCATCAAGTTTATCACTGGTTGAGCGGTGAGAGACGCAGACCACACTTTATGCGACAGAAATCAAAAATTAGAAAACCACAGTTTATGTCGATTGACACCAGCTCCGCTGAATCCTTGTCTGAAACAGAAGGCACGGAAATGGGAAGGCAAACTAGAGCATATGCGAGACAGGAGTCGGCGCAGACTTTTTTAGGTGGCGACCAACATCCCAACGACCCTCCCAGAATACCAACAACTGTATATACAAGAGGAAACACAGACCCTGACCCACTAGAAGGGGACAGAGAGTGAAGATCCATAAAGCTAAGATCCAAACCCCCAATGAAGAAGAAATGAATCCAGTTTTCAATTTGTCTACTAAACAACTAACTGCTGACCACATCAGGATTTTATCTAAGGGGCTTACTTTTGTACCGTTTACCAAACCAGACAAATTTGAGTTGGAGGTGGAACTATTCAAGATGTACAGAACACTTAATCTTAATGTCTCTAGAGATCATTGGGGACAGAAAGAGAAACACCCGTTTAACCCCTTAAGGACCAAACTTCTGGAATAAAATGGAATCATGACGTGTCAGACATGTCATGTGTCCTTAAGGGGTTAAACTCAAAAATATATGGGAACCTAACACTACACAATCTTCGATCAAAACATTTGGGCAATTACTCCGACATGATGTAGAGCATACTTTCAAACAATATAAGTGGAATGGAGATAATCTTACTAAAGAAGAAAGAATTGCGTTGAAGGACTTGAGAGATGATAACAATATCACCATCAGACCAGCGGATAAAGGGGGTGCTATCGTGATACAGGATTATAAGGATTACAGGGCAGAGGTGTTGAATCAGTTAAGTGATGGTATCACATACAAACCACTTACTTATGATCCGACCACACTTATTCTCAACAAATTATGAGCATTGGTGGAGCGAGGCATGTCAGCAGGATGGTTGGACGAATATACAGGAGCTTATTTGGTGAATGATCATCCTAAAATACCAGTGTTATACACCCTACCAAAGGTGCATAAGGATCCGAGAAAACCACCTGGGAGACCTATAGTCTCAGCCCGCAGGGGGGTATTGGAACCCCTAGCTAAGTATGTGGACCATCATCTGAAGCCTAGTCTTGAGGATATTCCGACCTGTCTGAGGGACACTCAGGACTTTATTTCCAGAATTCGTAGATTGACGTTACCAGATTCCTCTGTCATTTTTGCCACAATTGATGTGAAGAACCTGTTTACTGTTATACCCCACATGATGGGAATTGAGGCCATACGGATATGGCTATGTGAAGGTAATAAGCATCAAGGTCCACCTATTGAGTTTTTGGTGGAGTGTTTAGAATTTTTGTTACATCACAATTATTTTAGGTTTGAAAAAATTTTTGACATGCAACTCAGGGGAACGGCGATGGGATCGGCCATAGCACCACCGTATGCTAATTGCTTTATGCATATATATGAAAGATCTAACATTCTGCAAAAATTTGGTTCACAGATCATGGCATACCATAGTTTTGTGGATGACATCTTCATGATGTGGTCTGGCTCAGAGGGGGAACTCATATCTATCATCAATGCATTGAATCATGATGAATCTCCGATTAATCTGACTTTAAATTTTGACTCATACAAAATCCAATTTCTAGATGTGGAGGTATACAAGGTCAACAATCAGATTGGCTATCGCCTATATAAAAAACCAGCTGAACGGAATACCTTACTTTATTTTACTAGCTATCATCCCCCGGCATTGAAAAAGTCCTTACCAATTTCTCAATTTCTCAGGGTGATGAGGAACAACTCGGATGGCTCTACATGAGATTTACAAATAGAGAATATGCGCCAAGCTTTTTTGGAGAGAGGTTATCAGAGGCAGGTTTTGAGGAAGGCTTTGGATCGTGCCTATGAAATTTTTGAAAAAGGTACTTCTCGCACGGTTAAGAACCAAATCACTATACCTATGAGATTCCATTCGGCCAGTGACAACATCACTAAGAGCATTAAAAAACATTGGGACATTCTATCAACGGATGCAACCTTAAGCACGATTTTTTCTAATACCCCCAGAGTATCGTATGTCAGAAATAGGAACCTTAAAGATTTGCTGATGAGAACGGATCTACCACGAGACAAGTTGGTTCCTACTATATCAGAGAGGAAGGGATGTTTTCGTTGTCCAGGCTGTGTCACATGTGGACACATGCTTACTGGCTCATCCTTTGTTCATCCACATTCTGGCAAGCGTTACAAAATCTCACATTATATAACATGTTTAACAGATCATGTTGTATATTTAATTTTGTGTCCATGTGGTTTATTTTACGTTGGTTAAACTGATTTGACTCTTAGGGATAGGATCAGAGGTCATAGATCGGCTATTACAACAGCATTTCGAGATGGAAAGACCGAAAAACAGGTGGCGAAACACTTCCAGCAATGCAATCATAGGTTGCCTACACTCAAATTTATTGCTATAGACAGAATACCGGTCTTACCCAGAGGTGGAGATCGTTCCAGATTGTTATTACAGAGAGAGACATTTTGGATCAGACAATTGGACACTGTTCAGCCCAAAGGGCTTAATGAATATATATCATTCAGTTCATTTTTGGATACTCGTTAATATATTAGGTGTTTGGCAGCGGATATTTGTTAATATATTCAGCTAACTGCATTTATATGTAGAATTATCCTGGATGTAGGGTAGATGGATTTAATAGATTTTTTTTACTTGTCAGTGACTTAATATCAGTCTGTAGTATGGCAGGGTAGACTATGATTGTATATGTTAGAATATGGATTGTGATCCATTGGATTGTGATTTTCATGCAGTTTCACGATATGCTTTATTATTGATACATTAAGCCTTAGTTATTTTATTAGACCTAGATTCCGTCACTCACTTTCATACACTTTTATGGGTCGGGTTAGGGGTGCTTCAGATTTATACATTAGATTGTCACATGGGTGTGTGGGGCACTGGTTTTGATTGTCACTGGATTTTTGTGTTTTCACTATTTTTTGTACATACACTTCACACTGATTTACACTGGACACATAGGCTCATATAGATGGTTTAGGGTTTTTGTATACATACATAGCTCTCCTCCTTTTCTATTGATGAAGGAACACATTTTAAGACACATTTTCACTTTATCTGGGTTTTATTTTAGGACCTAGGGCAGTTGTACAGTTATTGTTCTATTGTGGGTTTATTAATTTGATTTTATTTTTATAATACTCTTGGCTCATATGTCTACTTAATCTTAGGCTTGTCTATCCTGGGCTAAGTATTATTCTCCTCCTTGCAACACGCATGTCACGGAGGTGTATCCATGGTAACGGTTGCTTATACACACTAGGACACGGAACACGGAAGTGGATAGAAAACTTTTCACACAGATGGGGTGTTATACATTTATTATCACTGTATATATATGCATTTTTTGACACTATCATTATCTTGATAAAGACCCAGAAGGGTCGAAACGTTGATGTAGAGGTGGGGATTTTCTGAAAATATGAATTTGAAATTCCCAGAGAGTGCTCCTGTCTTCAATTTTGGTTTATATGTCTGCTGGGAAACACCCGGGTATAAGTCTTTGGATTATTAATTTATTTGAGGTTGAGTGCCAGAGGTTGGATCTTTTTTATATATATATATATATATATATATATATATATATATATATATATATAGAACATGGGGGTTGGTTGCACTCACCTGAACATGCTTAAATGGGGTGCTGCTGGGGGCCATATTATACAATAAACAATACACAAGATCCAGCGCACTCAAGATTCAGTGCGCTGGATCTTGTGTATTGTTTATTATATATATATATATATATATATATATATATATATGTATATGTGTATATATATATATATATATATATATATCTATATATATATATATATATATATATATATATATATACACATATATTTTTTTCATTTGTTTCATGTTTCACTTTATTTTATTTTCAGCCAGTGTCTATTTAGTCGACTAGAACTAGACTAAAACTAAAACAATGCAGATGACTAAAATGCCTTTTTAGACTGTGACTAAAACTAAATTTGCAGGTAAGACACATGGGGATGGAGGAGAGGAATGAGACACATTGGGGGCTGGGAGAATGAGACACATAGGGACATTGAGGAGGGAATCGGCACATGAAGGATCTTGGAGGGAATGAGACACATGGAGGGGCTGGGGGACAAATTGAGATACATTGGCGGCTGGGGGAATTTGGGTGAGATGAAATGAGGGGCTGTATGGAATACAAAGCGACATAGAGGGGTGGGGGGAAGAAAGATACAAGCTTATGGGGAAAAGATAAAAAAAATGGGGCTGTGGAGAGACAGAGAAGGTTGGGGGGGCAAAGAGCTTCAGAGGGACTGGATAAGGGGCAAAAGAGTCAGACAGATGCTTGGGGGGAGACACCCAGAGGGGCTGAAATTAGTTGTGTGATCTAAAATCTGCTGGAGATTTAGTCGATTAAAATTAGACTAAAACTAAAACAATTCAGATGACTAAAATATGACTAAAGCTAAAATGGCTTTTAGTCAAAACACTATGCCTAAAATTAAATTGAAATTTGCCACCAAAATTAACACTGTTTTAAGCACAAGTTCGGCTCTGGCACTGAAAGGGTACATTTATTAGATTGATGAGCATTCTTAGTCAAGATGTACTATGTAGCCTGACTGGCACTGCATGTATTGTGTCTTGTCTAATCTTATTCTTCTCAGTGTATCATTTGAAAGACAATTATTTTTTTCAACTCATGTTGTGGCGGAACAGACCTTGCCACGTGTTCTTGGAGGGGGCTGCTTGCCCGCCCCCTACCTTCTGACTATGGCCCTGGGATATATGTCATTTGAAAACACTATTTGTGCCCTGTGCCAAAACTGGAGATTGTGCACAAATATGACTATTGTCCATATTTTTTAGGATTCCCTTCGGTTGTTGCACTGTTCCCCATGTGTTTGATCAGTTAGTTTGGTTGGATAGACTACCAGACAAACTGTGGAGTAACTGGCCACCATTTCATGTATCAAAGGCACATGGTGAGAACAATGGATGAAGCACATGGTGAGAACAATGGATGGCGGCCATTTTAACTCACAGACGCTGTTTTGACTTTTCTACACGGTACCATCTCGCCGGTATTTGGTGCACAAAGACATTGTTCAGTATTTTTAAACTACAGTACAGGGGACACACTTTACAGTAATTATTTTTCATATAGCCTGTATATGTTCTACGGAATCTGCATTAAACCATATCTTCCAAACTACTGAACGGATCTGGGTGAATTTTCGATATGTGGTTCACCCAGATGCCCCGGTTCCGATGATATATTTTTATGGGGTTATTGCATGTTTTGGGGTCCCTGTGATATGTTTTATAATACTGTATTTTTCTGCCTGTGATAATTAAGTTAGTCTATTGTGTAGAGATAATTGTATCACAGGCAGAGGGGAGGATTTCTGATGTAATGAATGGGAGTGTAAGCTCTGTTGTAATGTGTTGATTGGTTGTTCTTCAAAACCCTGTGGGGAGTACTATGTTTGTAGTATGTGAATAAAAGAGGCTGTATGTGCCAGTACAGTCAGATCTACTTCACCCTCAATCTGAGTCCTGTCTCTTATTGGGGGAATCTGCTACAAGGGATTGCTATGCTTGCCATACTCCCTTGCTAAATCACTACTAAGCTCTTGTAAGAGCTTGTTCCTGCCTTGCTCTCTGGAGGAGTCTACGGTGGTTATGGTGTTGGTTGGAGTGCTTGGAGCCCTCAGGAAGCCCTAGGAGCATCCTTCAACTGAGGTACCCAGTCGGGGTGCCGTCGATCCGTTACACATGTAAAAGTACTTGTCATCAAGCAAACAGCTAATCACACTGCACTTTGTATGGTTTCCTTGGAAACCATTTCACTCTTTTGCTGTTGTGTTTGAGTTATGCAAGCTACTAATGATGTGACAGCAAAAAAAACTTTAAACTTTAAAAAGGCTTTAGTAAATGCGAGAACGTAATATTATTTTGCGTATTTTTAAAATGTAATTTACCATTTTAAAAACTCAATAATATACAACATATTTCATGCTTGAGAAAATAGTTCCTTGTTATGAGGTTATGTGACAAATTACACTGGAACTTTACAATAGGAGTTTTGCACTTTCTTAAAAAATTCAGTTGCTGCTAGTTTGTAAATAAGTTCCAATTAAATGTCCTTTTTTTGACAGCAGGAAACGGTAAAACCTTTAGCGTTCCATAAATAACACTGTACCTAAATGAAGCATTAAATTGATTTTAAGCCACAGGCAAAGTTTAATTAAAATTGTTATATTTGTATCCATATATGACTGACTTAAATTTTCCATTTCGCTTAAAAGTAGTCACTGGCCTTCTCCAGATTTGCCTAAGTAATGAAAAATTTCAGAAAGCTTGGTCACTGAAGGTTGACATAACAGGAATCGGAGATTGGTCTTCAATATTAAGCAAATAAAACCTGTTCTGCAAAAGTCTTGTGAAACACATTATTATTAGTCTTATTGTCAGTGCGGTAGATGTCCAAATGGTGTGTTTAACATGCTGAGCAATAGGCCAATTGTTAGATTAAGCTTATAGAGGGCATAAGATAATGTTAGTAGGCGCATACTTATTGGGTTAGCTAAGGTTAGAGGACACATTTAGTTAGGAATTAGAAGGTTCTCATACATTATTAATTTCACACAACTGCCTATGAGCTGTATAAGAATGCCAAGATCTACACAAAGATTCCATCATCCTCAGGCATTATAAACCTAGCTAAGAATGATGAGAGAAAAAGTGCATGATATATCTAGCATCCACATTAGTTTTGGTGGGACTATCCATATATGTTATGGGGTTAGATAATTGTACACAACTTGATCCTCTTGCTCCAAGGATCCATGATTAACTGTGATGCCCTGACTGAAAGGCATTATGGCAACATTATAATGATGCTGCTTTCTAAGAACTCATAGAAATGTCACTGTAACCTATCCTTCCATCTATCATGTATCCAGAGTAAGTTAAAAGGGTAATACCCTAGAGTTAAACATTTCATATGGAAATCAAAAGCTAGCAGCATCTTTTGTAACTGAAAGGCATTGCTGTACTCAAAAACTAAACTGCACTCCCAAAATATGAAATTTATGGGTTAGCTCTAACAAATGAATTGAAGAAAAACAACAAAAAAAACAGTAAAACTTAAATCTGTAAAATCCGAACGTGCTGAAGCTGTGCTGGTTTTATTAGCAGTCACCCCGTGTAAAATAATAAAAGCACCAGCCACCTGAAAAGATCCAGCACTGAAAAACCCCACATTGAGAGCTTTTGCCCCTAAAGCCACCTCTTAACAATACCTATGCAAAAGGTACACTAATTCAAACAACAAACCAGAACAAGTTAAGGGGACACTGTAGCCACCCAAACCACTTCATCTCATTTAAGTGGTCTGGTTGCACTGCCCCTGTTATTTCAGCTCTGCAGGTTCAAACATTACTGCAATGTTTACATTTCATAGTTAAGACTGCTTCTAGTGACTGTATACCAGACAGCCACTTTAGGTCCTCCTGACTTTTCACAGAGTTTGACTCCATGGAATGGCCTGAAAATCCTCACACTTTGCCTGACCCAGTGTCGAGCAACCTTGCTGCTGGAGTCAGGTAACTATAAAAAGAGTTGTTAACTCTTTATTTGCCGCCGCGAGAGGGCGGCGAAGAGTGGGCAGAGCGACACTCTATTGTTAGAAATACAGTTTTGTATACCTAACACTACAGTGTTCCTTTAATTTGCTTAGTAATAAATATTAAGTACATTAGGTCACATTTCCTCAGCATAATTTAGCAAGTCACATCACACATTTTATACCATTTTTATGTACCATACACTCTGAAGTAGTGTTCTCCCACAAGTGTATTCATATATGCAACACACAACCAGCCTGTGCAGTCCAACATATGCAAGTTGATTCCATATGTAAGTGGATTTATTAATGTGCGGTGTTTCACAGTTGATAAGCAGTTAGCACTCGGCATGCTCCCTGTTATTATGCATGGCTAATTTACACACTCCTAATAAAGGTACTGTTCAACATTTTTGCTATTGTTTAACTATGTTCACAGATTGCAATTATGCTTAAACGTCAGGACATTAATAAGCCAAACAATATTTAATAAACTCATTTGTAACATTTTGTAGAAAATTGAAATAAAAATGCAAAAATAATATCAACCATATTCCTAAATACAATTTGAAATAATAACAGGTTCAGATTTTCACATTTCATTTGTTGCTGAATGATTTTATTCTTCCCTATTTGTTAAATAAATTAAATATAAACATTGTATGTGATAATTATCCGTATATGTGCAAGGAATTGGCATTAGTGTATAACCTACAATAAAATACCTTGTTCTTTTATTACAATCCCTATAAATTACTAAATTATGGGAAATGTAATCCGTCTGCAAATTGGCAGTGATTTAATACCCATGAAGCCATGGTATATCACCATTACAGTATAAATGTACATTTATGAAATTTAATTACACAATTTGTTTTGTGATTTATGCGCCTGAAACACAGATTTATGCAATATATAACACCTTCTAAAAAATTACTTTCATTTAATTGGTAGACCAAAATGTAGGGGAGGATGTTCGCCGATAAGAAAAACAGATAATGAAATGGCAAATGATTTGAAAAATGTAAACAAAAAGATACAAAGAACAAAAATACCAATTTTCCTAAGAATGTTTACAATGAAAAATAAGTATGTATTCCCTTTGGCTGAAGATGAATGTCTGGATAAAAATGATCTTGGCTTACATTGGTTTTATGTGTCGCTGTTCCATTATTCAAAGTCTTGTCAGTATAATGTAATCATTGGCGTAATCTAATCACATCACACACTGCTCGTTTATAGATTTTCTATAGATATGTGGAATTGTATCAGACACAATTTTTTAGAATGCCAAGCTTGCAGTTTCTTTGGTATTGTATGTTAACCCTTTTATTTCCCATCAGATAATTTGCAGGAAACAAATTAACAAATTATGACACAATCAGTATTCATTTTTAGAGAAATACAAATTCTAAGCTGTTTAAGTGTAAAATAACTCAGCATTGAGATGAAGATAATATGCAACTATTTGGAGATAAAATAAATAGTATTCCAAGATTTGAGTATAAAAAACATTTAGGAATATATGTTTGTATAGGAAATATAATATGCTACATCTCATAACTGTGTGCCAACTTATATATGATATGAAAATAAGGTTTATGAATAGAATGTCTGCATTCATTATGCTACACAAATAGTTGCCAATTAAATGAGACACATACTGTCTGTTGAATAAGAGTAGTAGGAAAAATATTTAACTATGTCTCACCATGTTCAGCAGCAGTATGGTTCAATGATCATTGTTATTGGTATGTGCACTTCTAAAAGTGAACCTGTTCTTGCAAGGTTAATTTTAAAGGAACACTTTAGCTTGTGGCCATTTTCAAACATATTTCAGTGTTTAAGTAAGAAAATATAGGATACAAATAAAAGTGTATCTGTCCTGTAAGACACATGTCAATTGGACAATTGCTAAAAAAATTTTTTTTAAAAAAATCAACGCATTTCGACTAATAAGACAATTAATTTATATAACTCTATTGTTAAAATAAAAACAATCTCACCCTTTAATTCAATTTTAATTATATTTTAAATGTATTTTAAGAGGTTAATAACAAAAAAAATTACAGTCAACTGACATGGGAAATACAACGCTTGTCTACAATTTGTCAAGTCAGCAAACTACAATGTTTAGTAAATGAACCCCATGTTTTAAGTGAAATCTCTGCTATAATGACTCTTTGCTTTAAGTGTTCTGTATGTTTAAGAATGAACCATGTTTTCTTTATCTGCAGATAAATCATGGATGCATACTCCGGAAGCTTTATCAAAACACTTCATCGCATATAATGCTAAAGTAAGTACAATATAATTTTTCTAAATTACTTTTCTATGTTTGTACATGCACAACTTATTGTACATTTTGTAGCTTTGTTATTCCTGGTCTGTCAGGTCAATTCTATTCCAACTCAGTTTTTATTTTAGTGTTTTGATGTTTGTTTGTTTTTTAGCTATAAATAGTGAAAGCATATGAATGTGCAAGCATGTCATGAATATTTTAATATGTTTAATTTGTGATACAACTTAAGAATGTCCAAAAGTGTCTGTGGTGGCAAATATTGCAGCACAGGTATCTATCCTACTATGTATTGAACACAGTTCCATAATGCATTGCATGCAATTTTAATATTTAGTGAATTGGTATAACAACTACCAGAATAGCTGTGAGGACATGATGTAATGACTCAGTTCCTCTAAAATGGAACCATGCCATTTCTGGAAATAGCACCACTGAATAAAACATGGGAAAGCACATATAACTTGTGTTGACTTTTTTTGTTTTTTTTGTGTGATGCTCCATTTTCTTTTAAATGTTTATTTAAGTTATGTAAACTGGAATCTCGATCCAATTGTGTTCAGACACAGCCAGGGCACACAATGTAATGTTTATCTCTACTTACTGAAAACATGCCAAAACAGTACACATGTATGCATATATTGTGTAAAAGCAACTATTTTGATGTGTCCCTTTAAAATCCATGGAATCTGCGCATGATACAACCTATCGAAATCCATGGAGCCTGAACATTTATTTCCTATTGAATCAATAGAACTTGCATGTGACGGAGTTGAAATCCATGGAACCTATCCATCTCATTGAATCTGTGTATAATAATCTACATTGTAATCCATGGAACCAATATTCCATATTGAATCCATGGAACCTTTCGTAGTATCTGTGCGTGGTACTCGCCATTTAGATCAATTGGATCCTATGGTTGTGCACTCTGTATTACCATTGTCTTCCCTTGCAATGATTTCAAGCACATTGCGGCAGTAATGGTCAGTGGGAAGTGCTGGTCATGCATTTTGTGGTGGATACAGTTATATGCTAACTACAAGCTCTATGACCATATCAAAGCAAAAATAAAGGAAGAAGTAATGGTTAGAGGAAATAAATGTTAACATTTTACTAATTTGCTAGCACTCTGTGTAATTTTAGGTACCTTTTTCTCAAACTGCCTCTTTGAAAGATAGTAAAAACAATCATTATTAAATAATATTAATTGTATGATAATGGTCATTTGAGAATAGTTTTTTTGATATTTGCATTGTTATTAATATTACATGTGAGTTTGTCAAGGTACACTCTGGCATGGGATGTAAATCATTGGTATCTTACAAAACCCTCAATAATTCAGTATAACACAATGTGCTCTGGTAGATAAGACAGCAACGTGTTTATATGAGATTTAAAATGTACCTGCAGTGTGTAGCTGTAAATATAGCTGTACAATATTATTAAAAGAAATAGTGTGTTCTACAAGAAATACATGGATTTTGGCAGACTTTTAATATATTACATGGGTTTCGATTCAAATATACACAGCCACCCATTGACACGAATGACTTTGTTGAATAACTCTTAGGAGATTGTAAAGTCGGATACAGTTAGATCCTGTCTTTTCTTGTCTGTATGCAGAGGCATGGTTTGCTGGCCAGCATATTACATTTTCTGACAAAGCTTCATAAGGTTTTGTATGTCTGTTAGGAATAAGCAATTTAGATATCAATTCATTTTTATTTATTTTTTTACATATGCTTAAATGTGGTTCTCTTTATTCTGCTTTACACATGGAAGGTGGCATCACTTGGACGAGAGACTTGCTAATGCACACATTTTAGAGTTTCTGATGCCCGGTGGCATTCCATTTGTAATTTCCAAATAAAGAAATCCCTCTTCAACTATCCTCATGTTACGGCTGGCTTGCGATAAAACAGTGTACGGCTCAAAAGCATTTATAAAGTGCAGTAGTTTATTTGTCAGCTATTGGATGGAGCTCATTATGACTCAGAAAAGACCCATGGGGGTATTTTTCAGTTCAACTACCTCTAGATCTATCATTGAAAATCACAAGGGACTATTTGGAGAGGATGTAATGTATTTTATCTCCAGTTTGCGTTTTCTAAAAAAAAAAAATCTCTATATAGCAGTTGTTATGGATTGGCTGTGATAAAAGAGCATACTACCAAAATGTTTTTATGTTGCATAGTAGTTTAAGCCATCAGATGCTGTCTGAAACTCATTATTACTAAAGAAAAACCCCACAGGGTGTTCATCGGCACAGTCACCTATATAGTAAGCTCTATTCTTGACAATCACATGGGACTATTTGGAAAGGGCAGTTAATTTTGTTTTTAGCCATAAAGGGAAATCTCTTAAATAATCTAATTAAACAGCATGAATGTCGTGAAATGCACATCCATTGCATGCAAATTTGGTTTAAGAGCTATAAAAACAAAGCTAAGATATATCATGGTGAGCAAATGGATTTTTAACTCGATACTAATGGTTCAGGCAATGCAGTATTTAGAAATCTGTAATATTTGAATAAACAGATCCAGTATTAACTTTCATTTTGTGTTTAGTATGGATCTAGTGAACATATTGATAATCACAACTATCCTTTTTTTTTTTCAACATCTAAAGGCTGAAAATAATCGGGACATCCCTAGTAAACTACATTTTAGTCTCTTGTAAATAATGGTTATTAGAGGCCAATATTAATTACTGTACATCCTGTCATTCTGCATCAGGAAGGGCTATATTGCAGGTAGGGCTAACAATTCACCACCATGACTTAATGGAAAGGTGCAAATAAAGACAGATGTATATCACAGATGCAGCAATGTGTCAAACCTCCATTATATTATTTGTTGCTCAATCCAACCAGTGAGATCCACTTAGTGTTGGGTTACTTAGGATGCCTGAAACTGATATTTTTATATGCCTACCAAAATTGTTTTACTAGTTTCTGTGCCATTCCATCAACATTTTAAACCTCACTGTCCCAGGCCTTTCCTACTATTTCCGTATTTTTTTTTTTCATTTTTTTTTTTTTTCATCTTGATTTTCTGTAAAAATCAACTCTAGTTTTTAACTATAAAATGTAATTCAACTGACATAATCTGTGTCCTAAAATGCACCTCTATTCATACGAACAATTAAATAATTAACACAAAATTACATTTGTTTCTAAACAAGTAACTTAGTGAGTGACTTTATTGAAATGCAAAGTAGACTGTTGTGGAGTACCAATTATGTCAGCTCAATAAATAGTTATATTTAGAAAGTTAATTTCTTTTTTTTTTTTAGAACTAGGAAACAGTGTCACATACAAAGCACCAGTTATATGTCTAGTGATGTATAGGCTTGGTGCTGCCCTTGGCCTGACTTAGAACCCAGCCAGCCAGTCAATGATGATTATTGACTCGCTATAAATATCTGCTTTGAAATGTCAGCAGCATCATTACAGAACCATTTATAAGACAATATACAGTGCCCTCTACATTGCCATAGTTGGTAGTGTAATGTTGCAGGGTGCAGTACAATGCAATAGATTATATGTTCCCTTCCATTATCTTTTCCATTGAAAATTGTTACTTTGAGTTACTCTTTTTAGATCTGTCTCCCCTCTACCATTCTTACTGTTACTATTCAATGACACCTTTCATTCTTGAGCTTCTTTCTTCTGCTATTGGGATTTCATTAAAGGGTGCCTGAAATCTTAGCCTCTACTAGCTTGAATCCAAGTTGTCTGCCCCAGGGATATAATGCAATGTCTTATCCTGCCGTCTTCTCTCTGCATGAGACTCCCACATACCATGTTGCTAATTACTGAGACACAGTGTGAAGTAATGGATTTCGACCCCTTGCGCTTAGGAAAAACAAACAAAATGTGCTTTGATGCCTTGAATTGAATATAGCATTATGGCTACTGGTGGCTCCTATAAGCAGGAGCACAGTGACATCATTCTCAGTTGCTTGATGACGTCGCACAAAATTTAATATGGAATACCTTTATCTATGGGATCATAGTTTCAGCATTATTAGTCCCTATTAATGTATCAATAGTTTTTTGTATGAATGTATCAATTGGTCAAAACAAAGTGCTAGGTTGTGTATATGTACAGTTGTGCAGTATATACAGGCGCTATACAGATAAGCTGAGCTATAAAGGGGTTCATGCCACATACAAACTGCTTGATGCTTGTTTACTTACCTACTTGCTGACCCCCATCTTCTTGTAGCCCTGCTGCATCATGGGCCCCGGTATAAACAGCCACTGCTGCCTATCAATAATACAAACTTATTATCATACCTCCACTTTCAAACCGGTAAAGAATGAAACATTTAGTTTTGTGGGTGTGAGTGGGGATATAGACAAATGCAGGCCTGTTTTGAGTAAATTTAAGTGACTTTCTAATAAATGTTAAAAGTAAAATGTAAATTAGAAAAATAACGTATCTTATTTACACAGAGGGATTTATTTCACACAGATTCAACAGCAAACATCACAAAAAAAAATTGTCAATCAAGTTTTTTAGTCAAAATAATTGGAATAAAATGCACTTTTAATACAGTGATATTTGTATAGAAACCACAATGTGTAGTAGACCAGAAACCAACTAATTTGAAACAATAGGTCACAGATAGATAATACAAGCCTCATTTTAAAATAAAATAAAATAATGTCAAGTAACTAAGGTGGATTCAGATATATGAACAAAGAGAATATTGCTTTAGTAACGATTATATTTTCATGAGCTGACAACACTCAAGATAAAGGTAATGAGATAATAATACTAGGGACATGCATGGGCAAAATATTCTGTTCTGTTCAGCATTCCGAAATTCGGAACTTTGGCACTTCGGGGCTTCAGCACTTTGGTTCGGTTCGGCATCCCGAAATTCTGGACTTTGGAACTTTGGCACTTTGGTTCAGTTCGGGACTTCAGAACTTCGGCACTTTGACACTTCGGGACTTCGGATATATTCTCTTGCAGCCGCTTTATAGCTAACTCTTTAATTCCCACGGTATTAGGGAGCTATCTACCAAAAGGCTGAAATACCTAACTTGGTCTTTCAGTAAAATTTACTAATACTGTCACGTATTCATCCGCACATAAAAATGTGGTTAATGACATTTACTGTCCTGACAGGAAAAGTTGTGCCGAGCAACATTACCATGCTGACAGGAAAAGTTGTGCCGAGCAGCAATCATACATATGGAAACCTGGTAATTACTTTTGGGGTCAAAGGCCAGTTATGGCCAATCAAATCCATAGGAGGGTTTGTGCTGAGCACCAATCATGCACATGGAAACCTGGTAATTGCCTTTGGGGTCAAAGGCCGGTTAGAGCCAATCGGATCCACGGGAGGGGTATTTAAACCCAGCTCTCCTCTTGCTCATTGCCCTGTCGTGGTTTCATGCCTATGGTTATCCGAGAGTGCGTTCCTGATCTGGTATTTGACTTTGGCTTTGTTTTAACTTTCCTGATATCTGGTATTCTTGACTTTTGGCTTTCCCTCATCTTTGTGTTTGATTCTGTGTCCCTGACCTCGGCAAATATTTTGACTATTTTTGGAGATGTTAAGTGCGGCCATTCTAAGGCCCAGTTATACGTTATCCTTAGTCCTAGGTGTGACACAGTTCTGAATGCTGGATCAACTTTGTAATCCTGACAAATACTAAGTAAAGATTACTTCGCATTAGTAAATTCTGCCCCTACTTGCTATACCGCGAGTAGGGGCATGTCTAGTAAACAGTGAGCGGCCTGTGCTGCTCACTGTTAAAAAAAAAAGTGTCCCCACCCGTGCCCTGAGCGGCAGGTGGGGGCACTTAATACCAATGGGGGGGACCTATTGTCCTCCCCCCAGCCCCCACCCCTGAGCAGCGGGTGGATGCCATAAATTAGAATAAGCGGGGACTTATTGTCCTCCCCCCCGCCACCCTCCTTTAGCCTTTGGGTGGTAGCCCTAAATTAGAATAAGGGGGGAACCTTTTGTCCCCCCGGCTCCCACCCCTGAGCGGCGGATGGAGGCCCTAAATAGCAATAGGGGGGACCTTTTGTCCCCCCCTGGCTCCCACCCCTGAGCGGCCGATGGAGGCCCTAAATACCAATAAGGGGGGACCTATTGTCTTCCCCCTAAATAAAAATGTCCCCAAACCTCTAGTCACCCACCTCCCAAAAAAAATGAATAAACCCCTATCTACCCCACTCACCCTAAAAATAGGGAGGGGGGAACAATAACTAAGGGCACCACGCAGACTGAGCTCTGCAGGGCGGGGGAAGTCTTATAAAGCCTTGCCCCGCCCTGCAATTAGGCTCAGAGCACTCTGATTGGTTGGTTTAAGCCAACCAATCACAGTGCTCTGACAGGTATATGATAAGCTAGATAACTTACATTTTATATAAACGTGTTACTTGATTTTTGTATGTGTTGCAAATGCTTACAGATGAATCCTGGCTATGTGTGTATACTTTTTATTTAAACTGGTATACAGTGTAACATTCTTCATTCTCCCACTGGGTATATTAGTACTTCGGCAATTCTGTGCTTCGGCAATTCGGCTGTTCGGCAAATCCAAAATTCAGCACTTCGACTAGTCAGTGCTTCAGGACTTTGGCACTTCGGTTCGGTTTGGCATGCCGAAATTCTGCACTTCGGCTATTCGGACAGTCAATGCTTTGGGACTTCGGCAGTTCGGTTCAGTTCGGCACTTCGGAAATTCGGCACTTAGGAAATTCGGCAATTCAGCTATTCAGCTATCCAGCTATTCGGACGTTCGGAAGTATCTGAATGTCCGAATTGCCGAAATTCGTCTGAATTTACATTTGGAATGAAACGAATTGCATGTGTGGAAGCAAATCAAAGAAAAACAAAGTTTAAACAGAACACATACAAAATGTGATAATTTCACCTGACATCAGTGAAATAAAATAATATTACTTAACTTATAGGTCACAGCCTCCCAAGGTTATTTCCCAGATGGTAACCTCTATTTTAACAAATATGTATATGCAAAAAATTTTTAGGGTTCTAGCCGTTTGACCTATAAAACAAATGCTAACATAGTGCTATATTGTCTAATAATCACATAACGCAAATTATCAGTTGCACTCACAAGTAAACTTGATTTAAATGCCTTAGGGGTGACACCTTCGATGGTAGTAGGGGGCTCGAGTTTTTCCCTCGAAACACCTCTCCGGACTGATCTTTTTGGTACCAAAAAAGGGATATTTATTACATAAAAAAAAACAATTGACTGTAATTTTTTTTTAAAGCTGAAATCTTCTCGGATAATTTCAAAATGTGCATGCTTCCTCCCCGCAGGGAGAGATTCAATGCATTTAGCTTTTCAAAAATATCTCTAGCTCCACAAACTGTTTGGCATACTCGTGTTTCAAGAAAAATGTAGATTTCTTTCCATAATTCAAATGTACAGAACAAAACATTGCCATGAGAGAGCCATCATGAGGGGCAGTAGTACAACAAAGCTGTGTATTCAGATCCCATATCATCACACAATTTTTTGAAAAACCTTGCTTTCACTGGCCGAGTTTTTATAAAGTTTACAACATTTACCACACATTTTAAAACCAAATTAAATGGCGGACTCAAAAGCTTTGATGCTAGTGCTTCTATATGAATGATGCAATGGGTCCACACTGGATCTGGAGCTTTTCTTCAAATGAGCGCCTGCAATCCTTCATAACGGCCAGACATTGAACGCCAACTATCAGTACAGACACCAACACATTCCAAATAATTTTCAGCCCTAAATGTATCAAGGATCTCGAACAAGTCTTGAGCCTTTGTACTAGCAGTAATACGTTTATAGATCAGAAGGTCCTCCACAATGCCATTACCATCTACCGTACATGGCAAATCAAATGTGCATCTTTGTTATTGTCCGTGGTCTCATCCAGCTGCAAGCTAAATTCGCTTCCTTCAGCTTTTCTATTAATTGAGTATTGAGATCTTCTGCCATGTGCTCAATTCTATGTCTGATTGTGTTGTTAGACAAAGGCACATTTAAAAGCAGTTTCCCCACAGATTCACTGATCATAATGCTCACCAAATCTATAGCAGCTGGTAGAATCAGTTGTTCTGCGATGGTATGGGGCTTTTTACACTATATGCAACCTTGTATGAGGCTAGCAGAGCATTGTTTGGTATCGACAACTGTCGAGAAAAGGTTCCTTGTTGCCCTTTTAATTCTTTCAATTTTCTGGTAAAGAAGTTGCGAGATTTACCAACTAAGTTTGAATGCTTGGTTTCTAAATGGTGTTTTATCTTACTTGGAATCATGCACTCTGATGCCAGAAACGTTTTTTTTTTTGTAAATCTTTCTTTTATTATGGCATATGCGTTATGGGGTACAAAAGAGAGAGAGGAGGCATTGTGGGGTAACATGAGTTAATGATAACAAGATGGTGTGCAATGCACCTCAAAGAAAGATTGCCATGGTTTTTTGTTTTTTTTGCAAAACCGTCATGTAAACATACAAGCTTGGTTGATAAAATAACAGGAGATGTAACAGGTTATACGCGGACAAATGCACATTTTCATATGGTATATTTAAGTAAAACGTTGTAGCTTGAAGGAGAGCATAAGTATAAGTATATTATCAGAGTATTGCAAGGAGTGGTACTTCGCATCCCGGAACTCGTAACCCGCCACTCATACATGAGGCTACCATATACACTAGATTGTGCACAGGCTTATGCTGCGAAACACTGAAGCATTGAGATTTAAGACATTATAGGTGAGTGTAGTTGCTCGCTTTGTGTATATATATGATGCACAACGCATTTATGAGGTATACTAGTGGTAGGACAAGAGTTGTGTGTATAGTAGTTTGCTAACAGTAGCTGTCATGTGTGGTACAAAAGATGTTATTAGGCATTAAGCAGGTAAGACAAAGGGTGTTAGTATGGCATAACATATCTTATAATGAGAAGAAAACATAGAGGAAAAAAAGAAAAGTTACATCAAAAGCATGAAACTGTGGAATTGCCACGTGTGAGAGTCCGTTTCAGCCTATGCCTGATCGATACTGATCCCTTATCCAGGGAGAGTGTTCATGGGTGGCCCATTCAGCTTCTCCCCCACAGCCAGAGATTGGAGCGCTGTCTCGCCGGGCCTCATATATAGCCCAAGTCCGAGGACTGCTTCCCAGCATGTTCTTGTTCTGGTCGGCGAGTATTGCCAGCGGGCTTGCGCAGGTGACGTGGGGGCTTCTTCTGTCGGTCTGTGGTTTATGCTGGTGGTTGTTCCCAGAATTGCCAGAGCTTTTGCAGCAATGACCTGTACGCGGTGCCCGCTTCCTTGTTCCCACCGCCGGCCTTTTGTTTGGGTTCCGCCCTGCCCGTCTTATCCGAGCGTTGCCCTGCTGTGGGCGTACGTGGAGTATGACTGCGGTGGCAGGCCCCGGTGGGCTGTGGTAGGTCTGCACAGGTGAGATGGGGGTGCGGGAGCGTGCGGCTATGCGGGTCCAGAAGTCGCTGCATACCTTGTTGAATCTGGCTTCGAATTGCTTCTGCCATTCCAGATCCTCTGGGCTGGCTGGCTGTGATGAGGGCCGTGGTGCGGCGGCCATCTTAGGTCGGCCACGCGGTCCGTGGGTATAGCGGGTCACAGGCTCCAGGCTAATCGTTGGTGAGTCTAGTGGGGACCGGGATAACCCCCACCGGTCCAGAGGGGGGGTAGCGGGGCTCCTGTGAGTTCTTGTCGGGCTACTTGATCCCAGGTGGGAGATCGGCCGCCTCTCCCAGCCTTTGGATCCACAGTCTCGATAGGCTGCAGGGCCAGAATACCAGCAAAAGTCAGCTAAATCACGAGAGTTGGGAGACTTTGGTGTCTCTGTAGATATATGAGGCTTTTTTGTGCTGGTTTGGGGTTTTTCTGCCACAATTTTGTGCGATTTGGGTGCTTTCAAGCATTTAGCTGGCAGGAGCTCCTCGAGGACACGTCTGGTCCGTTTGCGAGTCAGGCCCCGCCCCCTGATGCCAGAAACTTCAAGCAAACTGCACACTGTGGTCTCTCTTCACCATTGGCATTTGTTGATGTAAAGCCAAAATCCAGATAATTATCATCATATTTACGATATTTCCACTTCTTTACACACATGCCACTTGTTTGTGGTGCATCCTCTTCACTTTCAGTTCCAGAGCACTTGTTAAAGTTAAATAAAAACTTGTATATTAGTACGAGGATCAGATAAGAACACTTATTCAGTATTCAGATTCACTATCCTGCTTATTCAGTCTGTTATAGGTGCACCCAGGCCCGGACTGGCCATCGGGCACACCGGGCAAATGCCCGGTGGGCCGCGAAGACTGTGGGGCCGAGGCCGGCACGGGAGATCACAGGATCTCCCCTGCCAGCCCCTGCAGGGCCAGCGCTACCCGAGCGCCAGCCCTGCATAGTGCCTCCATGGGCCGGTGGGGAGATCAAAGATCTCCCTCACCGGCCCAGAGACACTCGGGTGCGGCCGCCGGCTAATGAGTGTGGGAGGGAGGGAAGCAGGAGAGAGGACCGGCGGAGCTCTAGCCAGCAGCTCCGCCGGGTCCTCTCGCGAGGTCTGAGCGTTGCCGCGGTAACCGCGGCAACGCTCAGATCTCGCGAGAGTGAACTCTAGCCTGCAGGCACACACCCTCAGACACACACAGCACCCTCAGACACACACAGCACCCTCAGACACACACAGCACCCAGACACACACAGCACCCACAGACACACACAGCACCCACAGACACACACAGCACCCACAGACACACACAGCACCCACAGACACACACAGCACCCAAATACACACAGCACCCACAGACACACACAGCCCCCACAAACACACACAGCCCCCAAACACACACAGCCCCCACAGACACACACAGCCCCCAAATACACACAGCCCCCAAATACACACAGCCCCCACAAACACACACAGCATCCCCAGACACACACAGCACCCAAACACACACAGCACCCAAACACACACAGCACCCCCAGGGTTCTGTGTGTGTGTTTGGGTGCTGTGTGTGTCAGAGGGTGCTGTGTGTGTCAGAGGGTGCTGTGTGTGTCAGAGGGTGCTGTGTGTGTCAGAGGGTGCTGTGTGTGTCAGAGGGTGCTGTGTGTGTCTGAGGGTGCTGTGTGTGTCTGAGGGTGCTGTGTGTGTCTGAGGGTGTTTTTATGTGCCGTCACATTCTAGGTTTCTAATTTTCTTTGTCTGTTAACTCACTGAGGGTTATTTTATATATTATATATATATAATATATAAAATAACCCTCAGTGAGTTAACAGACAAAGAAAATTACACAATAGTGGATGTTTTAAAATCTCACAAACCCCCAAACGATTATATTCAAGTTACCAGTTTTATGCAGCTTTTCTCTCTGCTACCATTTACAGATTATATTTTTATTAGTGTTGCGGTCTTTATCACTCATTCTAATTTGCCTACCTAAATAAAGGGGGGGGGGGAATAATATGTTTTGTATTGTTTTTTTGTTGCATACAGGCTGTTTAAAGGCTCTTCTGTGTATTTATTTATTATGCGATGTGTACAAGTTGAACAGTTGTTTAATAAAAAATAAAAACACACACAGCACCCAAACACACACAGCACCCTGGGGGTGCTTTGTGTGTCAGAGGGTGCTGTGTGTGTCAGAGGGTGCTGTGTGTGTCTGAGGGTGCTGTGTGTGTCTGAGGGTGCTGTGTGTGTCTGAGGGTGCTGTGTGTGTCTGAGGGTGTTTTTATGTGCCGTCACATTCTAGGTTTCTAATTTTCTTTGTCTGTTAACTCACTGAGGGTTATTTTATATATTATATATATATATATAATATATAAAATAACCCTCAGTGAGTTAACAGACAAAGAAAATTAGAAACCTAGAATGTGACGGCACATAAAAACACCCTCACATACAGCACCCCTCTTACATACACACACTGCGCCCCTCACACATACAATACGTCTAAATAAATATATATATATATATATATATATATATATATACATACATACACACACACACACACACACTACAGCACCCCTCACACTGCACCACTACACACATTACGCTCCAGTTACACGCTAGATCCCTTACCCTATATGCACTCTTAAGCCTCTACACACACACACACACACACTCTCCTATACACACTGGGTCCTTTACACACTAGATCTCCTACACACACACACTACATTCCTTGTCAGCAAACACATACAACATTCTCTAAACACACCCTCTCTACAACCCCTACACACACTACGTCACCTATGCACACACACTACAGCCTGTATGCACACACTCGCTACATCCCCTATAACACTATGCCCCCTATATACACACTCTCTACAGCCCCTAGCCACACATATTACACCACAAACACAAATTAAATTTACCTATTTAAACAATACCACACCACACTCTACACACACGCAATCCCACAAGCACGCTCTAAACATATGCACCATACACTTTCCTGGCCCTTTTGTCCTCTGGTATCCCACTTGTGGAGACACCAGAGACAATTTAAAAGCAAACACAGCGCAAGCATGTTATTAAATTTGCTTGCGCTGCGCAGAACAAATTCAGGGCCTTTTTCTAATGCCAGAGCTCTTCAGCGGGGCTCTGCGCATTGAACCAACATGCTCACTTTGAGAGGGGGCGTGCTTGTCATTAGTGATGACAAAACACACCCTCTCTGGCCCCGCCCCCTTAGGGGGCCGCTCTAATTGAAAAAATGCCCGGGCCTAATTTTTTTCCCAGTCCGGCCCTGGGTGCACCCTACAGCTATTGTCCTAGCTAGTGTAATAAGTGTAAAAGAAAAAAGCATGTCTTTTTATTAAGTGTTTCCAAGACATCATGTTGCCTGGCCCTGACCGCTACATGAGTTCATATGGATTTGTACCGTTTTTCACGAATTGACTGAATGAATCAAAAGTGTGGATACATAGCACAGTTTTGTGCTGTTCGTTCGCACAGTTTTTCATGAATTGAGCCGACTGTATCCACAGTGTGGATACATAGCACAGTGTTGCACTGTTTGTTCGCACAGTTTTTGAGAATTGAGCCGACTGTATCCACAGTGTTAATACATAGCACAGTATTGCACTATTCATTCACACTATTTTCTGTGAATTGACCAATTCGTGGAGAAGGCTGTACGAATGAATAGTGCATATGCCTACCGTGCTAATAATGTATCCACGCTGTTGATTCATTCACATCAATGCGTTTACACCATTCATGGTTTGCGAGTTTGGTAATGAACATCTTTCCCTGTGCTATGGAGTCGCAATGATCCATAGCACATGGGAAAAAACTTGCCACGGCACATAGTTGGGGAACCACTGCACTAGAACATTTATAGGGTTATTAGATTGTACTTTATTGATGTCTTCCCATGAGGTATACTTTTGGAGTTAAAGCACTTACAATTTTTGCACCTTTTGTTTATGTATTTAATGAAATCCTATTTTACATGAATTGGTGTCTGTGTGTTTTTTATAGTTTTAAATATTATTATTTTATTATTTATATAGCGCCATCTGATGTGTCCATGTGATAACTTGGTGTGATAACAATATCTTTATTTTTTTTATTTTTAGCAATACGTCTTACTTAAGTACACATTACACTGGGTTACCCATACTATTGTTGAGTGCTCACTATATATTTTGTCTTTATATACTTTATCCTGTCGTCTTCTATCTGCATGAGACTCACATACCATGTTGCTAATTACTGAGACACACTAGCTCAAAATCTTTTGTTTATTTTAATGCACTGGCTGAACCACTAATTGTACTCTACAACAGTCAACATATACTTCAATCAATACAGGGCACAGAAAAAAGCCTAGTTAGTATAACTATTTATTCTAATTTGTATAAACATTAGCTCCATAACTGATGTTATTTTTCACCAGGCCTTGAAATAAAATATAATTCTGATTGAATATTCCTCTTGCTATATATCATTGTTGCATATAAACATTTTTCATTGTCTTTGTTTGTTTGGTTTTCGTCTGGAACACATTTGTTTTCATTTTCATTTTTCGTGAGAAATTATTCTCAGTAGAAAAAAAATGTTGGAATTACTGTACAAAAAAAAATAACAAATCTTCTTCTAGAAACAACAGTAACACTTGACAACACCTGATTTAATAGCAATTCATCTAGTTTCTTGACTTTCTTTTTAAAGCCTATGATTTACTAACCTATTTAGATTGCAGTATTCTGTTCAAACCCCTTCACTACTGAGCACTTTTTGATTGAAAAAATATTAGCATATATACATATATACATATCATAACACAGCGATTTTGTGTATACCTTGCTTTCAGACAAACGTAGAAATTAAAGCTGTGCAAATTTACACAATTTTTTTTATTTTTCACTTATTCATTCATGTTTTATAATACTATTTTGGAAATGAAATGTTTTTATACAGTGTCCTTTATCTTATAGTAAGATATATTGTGAGATATATTATAGTAAGCAAAAATTTATTTTTTATGACATATAGTAGGTGTTACAAAAATATATACATAAAAATGATTAAAAAAACAACAACCTTGCTTATAGTTATTTACAATGACCCAGAAGGCATTTTAAGCAGAACAGCTTACTAAAAATTGCAACAGTTTGTAAAAATAATGCATACATTAAACACAGTTAAATCATATACTAAAATAATGGTATATAAAACTGTTATAGCAATCTTTATCAACCTGTGGAATGATAATGTAATGTTAACTGTGCTATGTTAGAGTCCATTTATTCCTCCTGTCTCCCGGATTGTTAGACTGGTATGACCCATTCAAATATCCTAAACTGTTTAAAAGCAGGGGTGAGCTTAGATTTTCAGCAAACATATAGGCACTTACAGGAGGTCCGTTTTCCCCACTGCTTTTCATCTTAATGCAGGAACCGTTCCTAGAAGTGGTATGGCATAATGAGATATAACCAGATTCTAATGGAAACGGGTCACGCACAACGTTGCAGCATATGCAGATGACATGATATTTTTTATACCAAATCTCAGACTCAAGCTTCCATATCTGATGCTATAATTTGAGAGTTATGGAGACATATCTGGACATATGCTTAACTTGTCGAAATGCGAGGTTCTCAACCTCACCACTCCTGATGGAGAAAGTGCCCTCCTTATATCCCAATTCCCCTTAAGCTGGTACATTGCTTGGATGACACAAATTTCATTCACTTACCCACATCTTTATTAAGATGAATATATTGCCCAGATTGCTGTATCTTTACCAAACGATAGCACTAACACTACCCACAAAGTTCCTTATATCCTTACGTCATCAGTGATAGGATACTTATGGATATTTATGGAGAGGTGAAAGAGAGAGACTCAGACACAAATTATTATGCCTACCAAGACATTGGGAAATTTGGGAAACCACTTGACGCATTCATTGTGTTGAGCTGTTACAATTGCTTTTGTTTGATTTGTTCATTGCAAACAGCAGAAAGTCTGTACATTTTGACAATAAGCATAATTTTCAATGGGGGTAGACTTTTGGGAGGGGGACTACTGCTGAAAGAGGGGAACTTCTTCATTCAGAGAATGTTGAATAATTCGTTGAAACGGGTTGATGAGTCTGACAAAGCTTGCTGACTGCTCACCACTGACAAAATTGCAGACTTTCAATAGACTAAATTACAAAATTTCTATAATAAATTGCCCTACATGGCAGCTCTGCACTGATACTTGACTTGGTATGAGGAACTTTGCAATACACAAACCGATTTAAGTTGGGCAGTGTCATTACTATTGTCGGGATCCCGCGGGCGGCTGCGAGGGGAGGCTGCACTCCGCTCGCAGTACTCACCCTCCACCCGTCCGCGGTCCTCTCCTCCACGTGGGTTCAGCGAGCGGCATCCCTCCAGCCTCGGATGCCGCCCGCGTCTTCCTCCACGTCCCCCAGCGGCAGCATGCATGACGCTGCACGCTGGGAGACCGCCCAAGATATGACATGCCGGGGTCAGTCACCTGACCCGGCGTTAAAGGCACAGTGCCTCAATCACAGTGGGAGGTTTAGATATCTCCCACGTGTGATTGTTAATTCTGATTGGAAATTATCCAATCAGAATTAACCTGATGGTTTAAATACTTACCTTTCCTGTTCCTCCCTGCCCTGTTGTGGTCTTTGCTTGCTAGTATTGATACTGAACTTGTGTTTCTGGTTACGTACTCTCTGGCTTGTTAATCTGACTTTGTGACTTTCTCCTACCCTTTGACCTCGGCTTGTTTCTCGTTATTCTGTCTTCTGGTTCCCCTTACTCGGCTTGTCTCCTGACTATTCTGTGTGTGCTTAGCCCGGCCACTCTAAGGTCCGGTACTGCACCTTTTCTGTGTGTGTGTTTGTGTGTTAGCGTTTTGGGTTCCCCGAATCGTGACAACTATAATAGCATCTACTTATAGAAGGCATTGAATGGAAACATACCTTCAACAGGTAATGTGAGGCTATCACAGGTAAAACCTTCACAGATGTCCAATGGGAGAAGATCCTGATTCTACATTATAACACCTCGATTAGCTCCAGGTAGCAAGAGATCAACTATAAACTCCTAACCAAATGGTACAGGACTCCATAGCATATTCCCAACAGTGCCAGCAACATGCTGGACATGTGGGGAGGGGAAGGAACACTAAGACATACATGGTGGGATTGGACCATTATTGTACAATTCAGGGACATGGTCAAGACTAAAATTTCAGAAATATTAGGGGAGACACCATCTTTTGATATGGAATATGTGCTATTATACTCCACACCATCTTCGATAGTACAATATAAAAAGTCTATACTGTAACACCTTATCAATGCAGCCAAATCCTTAGTGCCTGGCCTCTGGAAACAAATAAGAGTCCGGTACCAGTAACGGTAGAACAATGGTTAGACAGGGTTGAAGACATTCAGTCTGCAGAAGCTTTGCATGCATACTTGATGGAACACAACACTAAACACACATATCTATGGCAGCCATGGACAGCTTATATCACGAGGAGGGAGGAGGAGCACCCTTAGCCATTTCGAGCCTGAGATGGTGGGAGGCATGGTCACAGCCTGCACCTACTCCTTGTGCCTATATATGCCCTGTATGGCCAGATACATTGTACTAAAATAATACACCTTCATGTCTAACCAATGTTAGGTCTGTAAAATACTCTATGCTTTCATTCATAATAAGTAAACTGATTTAAAAAAAAAATTGCAAAAGCATCTACAAATAATGTCTGCATTTTAGCATAAGCCAACATGCAGTAAACACAGTTAAATCATACATTTCTAACATAAAGGTATATACAACTACTATACCAATCTTTATCAGTCTCTGGAAACAGTTAAATGGTGGAGTCCATTTATTCCTACCCCTCCCTGGTAGAGTCCTGATTCTGGCACTCACCATAAATCAAACAAAATAATCAGCAGTACCTGGGTGCTTCCAGCGCAATAAAATAGAAGGTAAATGAGAAGAGCACTCCTAGGAAATTTTCCAATCTGTGTTTATTCAAGAATAAACACAGATTGGGAAATTTCCTAAGAGTGCTCCTCTCATTTACCTTCTATTTGTATGTATATATATATATATATATATATATATATATATATATATATATATATATATATATATATATATATATATATATATATACATACATACATACATAGCAGAAATAAACATTGCTAATTTACTCATTACATTAAGGCTTCTTTTCTTTTTTTTCCTGAACAAATGAGCAAGAAAAGAAGATGTTGGAACCAATGGATAGCACTTAGATGAATATATCAGAATTGTACTATAGTGTTTCAAGGTTACACTGATATATCGCCGAGTACCTTCCTGGCTTTGTAAGAGTGAGAAAAAAAATCCAATTGAACAATTTGGCAAATGTGAATTATATCCCAGTGGACTTTAAGGACATTGTAAAGGACATGTTACAGAGATATTGTCTGGGAGTTTTTGGAGTACAGATAACTACTAACTTGAAACAGTGAACTGAATTGCACAACTTGTTACATTGCACTGCTGCAGGTTCAAATATTACAATGAAAACATAAAGAAAAAGCTTTTCTGAAACTCATAGAAAAGAAAGATTTATACATGTTGTAGCAAACTTTGCTTAAAACAAATATTTAATTACTTTGTTCTGTCTTGATTGGTCCTTTCACTTTAAAACTTCACATTATTCAAATGACAATCTCCATACAGACTTTGCCATAGTGTAAGATCACAGAAAAAATTGACATTATAAATGTCTAGTTTGATTTTTCCTTTTGATATAAATAGTAAAAAAAATTAAAAATTCATTATTGAATAAAACCAACAAAGGTGTGCCGGAAAATAAAACAATACTTATCATGAGCTTCTGGTATTGTCAATATATTGAGTTAGGTTTCAGATTTATATTTGGGTCTAGGCCAACTCCCTGGGTTTGCACCCCTCCCTGTCACAGGTGCCTTATTCCAGGGCCCTATTTAATCTTGCACTGCAGAGAGTCCCAGGAGGAAGCATTTCCCAAGGGGGCTAATATCCTAAGAGCAGGCATTAGGTTGCTAGAGTAGGACCTACCAAGAATGGGGTACATTGGCATTGTGGCAGGCTTATGCTATGTATTATTATATACTGAAACTAAACCCCACACTGTTTTTTGACTAGGTGAGGTGTTTTTAAATAAAACTATTACATTCTGTGATCTTTGAATGAAATTGCTGTTTAGTGAATGAGTAAATGCGCTGGATCTTGTATGTTGTATGAATTGGCCGCAGCAGCACCCTTATAATGTATGCATGTTAAGGTGAGTGCAGCCTCTTGGTTATATTGTTCAGCATTGACATGTTTATCACTGATTTATTTCTGATAACTATAATATAGTCAATATTAGAAAAAAGTACAACTGGAATTATGAGTTCTGAACAGAATTATTAAGCCATCCGGGAATATAGATTTGTGCATAATATATAGATTTTCTTGAGGAACAAGACATCAAAGAAACAGGATTATCAGATTCTTAACTGTAACCATGGGGCTTCTGCTTACAATGTACCTTCATGATTTATTGTTGAGATTATTGAAGGACACATATGGCACCGTTTATAAGCCTAGCACAAGCTGTGCTCATGGCAGACCCATAATTCTAGATGGCTAGTAAGTGTATTTGGAAACCTTTCAAGCGGTTTCAATCTACTCAAAAGAACGATGTTGGAATGAATAAGCTGTTCTTTGCACTGTATTTTTTTTCTCAATCAGATCATTTTCCTAGTAAAAAAAAATTAAATCTTAATTAAATATAAGCAATATACAATAAGCAAATGGTTAATTAATAGTATACGTATTGAGTTCTGTTTACAGTCTATTCATAGGACTCAATTTTAAGATTTGTAAATGTATTGCTCTGCACTAATCTCCCATCAAATTATTTGCATGGAAGGATTCATAATACACTAACCCAGCCTAAAGTGATGTTATAAATTGTAGAGCAAAATTTGATTTTGTTTTAATGTTTTAACTTGTGTGTAATTAAGAAGAATCAATTGATATGGTCCCTCATTTATTAACTCATTTTTATATAGTATTCTTATCATATTCATTCAAAGGTGCTAAAATAGATAAACAGTAGAGTAGCAATTTGTATCAGCAGTCACCAAGATTGTTATATATTACAAAAAAACTTTGATAAAATGTTATGACATGTAATTAAGCCTTTTAGTGACCATGATACAAAAGCAAAACACAAAATGTTATAATTTCAGCTGTTTGTTTTGCACATTTGTAATTAAAAGGATCCACTTATGAGACATGAGATATAAACAGATATTTTTAATAAAAAAAAAACACAATTCAGGGCGAACAACATTACATTGCAAATATGTCATAATCAGGTTATATTTGAAACTAAAAGTTTGCCAATATTTAAAACTAAAAGTGTGCATCGCAAATATTTGTTGGTTGGAATGCAAATGTCTTCTAAATTAAGATTGACATTTGTCATTTCGTCACTTTGTTTTCTTCTTGTAAACATTAGACATGTGCAATTTGTTTTGTTCCGAATGTAAACTGACTTATTTCGGGCAATTCGGATATTCGGAATTTCGGAAGTGCCGAAGTGCCGAATTTTGGAAGTGCCGAATTTTGAAAGTGCCGAAGTGCTTCGGATTTCTGAAAAGTGAACTTGAATGACAGTGTTTGAGCTAAGGTACCACAAACAGAAATGTAGCAGCTAACACTGTCCAAGACTCTGATGGGAGATCTCCCTGCATCTCTGAGGGATTACTGGAGTGTAGACAGAGGAGTACAAGAAAGCAAAGAACTTGATGTGTAATGATGATAGGCTAGGAAGTAGGGATTGACTGATATTGTTTTTTTAGAGTCGATACTGATGCCGATAATCTGTGAACTTTCAGGCCGATAGCCGATAACTTACCGATATTCTGTACATTTACCATTTTGAAAAAAAATAAACAATTTCTTAAGGTAAATGCACAAAATATACATGCTACATGAAGTAGATGTAGTGTATTTAGACAGGGGAGCTGTGTGTGTTTGTGTAGTGTGTGTAGTGGATGCAGTGTGTAATGTGTAGTGTGTATATAATGAATGCAGAGTGTGTGTGTTTGTGTAGTGTGTGGTGTGTGAATGCAGTGTGTGCGTAGTGTGTGTAAACGGAATGCAGTGTGTGTAGTGTGCGTAAAGTGAATGCAGTGTGTGTAGAGTGTGTATAGTGAATGCAGTGTGTATAGTGAATGCAGTGTGTTTGTGCAGTATGTGTGTGTGTATAATGAATGCAGAGTGTGTGTGTTTGTGTAGTGTGTGTATATTGAATGTAGTGTGTTTGTGTATTGTGTATATAATGAATGCAGACGGTGGGTGTTTTTGTGTAGTGTGTGTATATAATGAATGCAGAGTGTGGGTGTATTTGTGCAGTGTGTGTATATAATGAATGCAGAGTGTGTGTGTTTGTGTAGTGTGTGTATAGTGAATGCAGTGTGTTTGTGTACTGTGTGTATATAATAAATGCAGTGTGTATAGTGAATGCAGTGTGTTTGGGTAGTGTGTGTATATAATGGAGAGTGTGTGTGTTTCTGCAGTGTGTGTATATAATGAATGCAGAGTGTGTGTGTGTGTGTTTGTGTAGTGTGTGTGTGTATATAATGAATACAGAGTGTGTGTGTTTGTGTAGTGAGTGTATAGTGAATACAGTGTGTATAGTGAATGCAGTGTTTGTGTAGTGTGTGTATATACTGAATGCAGAGTGTGTGTGTGTAGCGGAACCCTATTGTGGCTGTCCTCCCTGTATTATGGATTGCCCTCATCTACCCTACCCTGGCCCTAAAGACAAACACTGTGCCTGGCCCTTGGATTACCTCAGGGCAGTGGTGCTACTTCAAATGGGAACTTCGGATACCGTCGAAGTGCCAAAGTAACCGTCAAAGTCGTTGAAGTGCACGGCATCGAACAAAGGACCACGTGGCGGCAGCCATTTTAACTCCGAACATCGCCGACCCGTACCATCGACTCCACTTCGACACTTCGACTAACGTCGAAGTACCGGCCGCACTTCGAACGGGACTTAGACATTTTTATGCCAGGAATTGACCGACCGCACAGCTCAAATCTGTGGAACTATTTTGGGCAGGAAAATGTGTGTGCGGTCGGTCATAAAGGGACCTCCAGCTAACTTTTGATCTGCTGCAGGGATTGGGACGATTTTTGAGAGGATTACTAATTAAAGGCTGCTGAGTCTGAAAATGCATGTTTTATGTTTGTAGCACAAATATTATAGAAGTTATGAATATGGTGTAAAAGTTATGTTTGAAACTGTACAATAATGGGATTATGTGTCACACTAAGGGGAGGGGATGTGTGGGTTGTACCCAAGATACCATTGGTTGTTTTATGCCTCCCCCTGGGTGTGGCTTGTCTTTGTACAGTTGTAATAAAAGGCAGGCTGGATGTACCAGCCAGCAGTTCTGTTCCTGAAACTGTGTGTCGTCCAGTTATTGGGATTGCTGTGGGGATATCGCTGTGTTACTTTGCCTGCTGGAAACTCTGCCTATGGATCTACTATTGCCTTGTTCCTGAGCCTTCCTGGGATCGTCAGTGGAGAATAGCTGTGGGATATCAGCTCTCCGCTACATTGGTTGGCAGCGCTGGGATCCAGACTCACAAGGGAACAAGGATTAATGGAATTCGGATGGAGAGTGACTATGCTAAGCTTAAAAGATCCACGCTAAAGGACTTACTGGAAGCAAGAGGGATTGCAGCAAGCAACAAAAAGAAAGCAACTCTCATTGCAGAAGTCATGGCAGAATACCAAACCGAGGACAGGGCAATCCCTGAACAGCAAAACACATCGGATGGGTCAGAACAAGAAGAATTTCAAAGACAAGTGAAATGTAGACTGGCCTTTTATGGAGGAAAAGAAACGCTTGACATTATTTCCAGGACTATGACCGAGGTGCAAGAATTTATGTGGCGCCAAAGGCCACAACCATCCACAGTACGGGACACAGCAAATACCAACAATACAGAGGGTAAGATAAAAATTCCTTACCAAGCGTTTAAAAACTATGTGGAGGCGGAGGAAGACATAGATGCTTTCCTCCAAGATTTTGAAAGACTGTGTGCCTTGCATAAAATCAATACTGAGGATTGGGTACCTATTTTGGCTGGGCGGTTGTCTGGGAGGGCAGCAGAAGCTTATAGAACTGTACCAGATGAGGAGATCCGGAACTACAGCCGAGTAAAAGAGATTATATTGGCCCGGTATGCCATAACACCAGAGGCATACCGAAGGCGGTTTCGAGAGTTGAAAAAGGCAGATAAAGACTCACATGCCGAGTGGGCTTGTAGGTTGCAGCGGGCGGCCCTTGGCTGGGTGCAAGCCAGCAAGGCTCGATCCATGGAAGATGTGATACAAATGTTGCTCATGGAACAATTCTATGATGGGGTAACAACGGATGTACAGGAGTGGGTAAGAGACCGCAACCCTGTATCCCTCACAGAGGCGACTAGGAAGGCGGATGAGTACCTAGATGCACGCAGGTCACAGAAACCGGTAGACCCAAAAGTCACAATGAAAACCTTTGGGGGAATAAACTACCCCCCTGTACCACCCCGACAGCTACCACCACCACCACCGGCTGTGCAACCACGTTTCCGCCAACCTAGCTCTGGGCCCTGTCATCACTGCCAGAAGTGGGGGCATTACAAAAGAGAGTGCCCACAACTCCGAGACCGATCCTCATGGATCCGACCAGGGCCCCCACCACCCCCGAGAGCCACTGCCCATCACTACCAGGAGGAGCCACCAGTTGCTTATGGCTCCGCAGTTCCTGTTTTACCCTCAAAGTGATGTGTCGTCTCATTATTGGGGGGAAGGATTTATTGCATGCTGTTCCAGTTGACTGCTAGGAGTACAAGCCTATTCGTATGGTTCCTATTCAATGGTCTACAGCATTCATATGCTTGGGAGAATTTAAAAGGTTTCTCGGATTCAGTGTTCGTGGGTCTCCAGTCGGGAGAATGGTGTTTGCAGTAGCTGCCTGTGCATCTGTAAAGGGGATTATCGCCTAAACTGGGTTTTATCCTCTGGTAAGTGAAACGGTCCGTTAAAGTGTGTTTGTGTAGTGTGTGTATAGTGAATGCAGTGTGTTTGTGTAGTGTGTGTATACAGTCAGGTTCATGAATATTAGGACATCAACACAATTCTAATCTTTTTGGCTCTATACACCACCACAATGGATTTGAAATGAAATGAGCAAGATGTGCTTTAACTGCAGACTTTCAGCTTTAATTTGAGGGTATTTACATCCAAATCAGGTGAACGGTGTAGGAATTAATTTGTGTAATTTGACTCATAACACTCTGATTGGTTACTTAATCCACCAGAGTGTTATGAGTCAAATTGCACAGCATGGGAAAATTCCAAAGAACTTTGTGTAAAATGACACAGAGCACTCTGATTGGTGGATTTCAAACAAATCAATCAGAGTGCTGTGACAGGTAAATGTAGAGACTTACCTGTCAGTCTCTTCATTTACCTGTCAGAGTACTCTGATTGGATGGCTTAAACCCACCAATCAGAGTGCTCGGAGCCTAATTGCAGGGCGGGGCAAGGCTTTATAAGCCTTCCCCCGCCTTGCAGAGCTCAGTCTGCACGGAGCCCTCCATGGGTGAAGATGGATATTTTTTTGGGGGGGGAGGGGGTGACTAGGGGTTTGGGGACCCCTAGTCACCTGGGGGATGGGGGGTTATTTTTTTATTTAGGGCCCCACCCACCGCTCAGGGGTGGGGGCAAGGGGGAGGACATTAGGTCCCCCCCAATTAGTATTTAGGGGCCCCACCCACTGCTCAGGGGTGGGGGCCAGGGGGAGGACATTAGGTCCTCCCCCTAATTAGTATTTTAGGGCCCCCACCCACCGCTCAGGGGGGGCCAGGGGGAGGACATTAGGTCCTCCCCCTCATTCTAATTTAGGGCCCCAACCCACTGCTCAGGGGTGGGGGCCAGGGGGATGGACATTGGGTCCCCCAATTAGTATTTAGGGCCCCCACCCACCTCTCAGGGGTGCGGGCCAGGGGGGAGGACATTAGGTGCCCCTAATTAATATTTAGGGCCCCCACCCACAGCTCAGGGGTGGGGGCCAGGGGGGAGAACACTAGGTCCCCCCTAATTAGTATTTAGGGCCCCCACCCACTGCTCAGGGGTGGGGGCCAGGGGGAGGACATTAGGTCCCCCCAATTAGTATTTAGTGCCCCCACCCACCACTCAGGGGTGGGGGCCAGGGGGAGGACAATAGGTTCCCCCCTTATTTTACTTTAGGTTCCCCACCCGCCATTCAGGGGTGGGGGCCGGGGGAGGCAATAGGTCCCCCCTTCAGGTTATAGGCTGCTCACTGTTTACTAGATATGTCCCTACTCGCGGTATAGCGAGTAGGGGAATTATTTACTAATACTAAGTAATCTTTACTTAGTATTAGTAAATTTTGCTGAAAGACCAATTTAGGAGCCTTTTAGAAGATAGCTCCCTAATACTGTGGGAATTAGGGAGTTATCTACTTATTCATTCCTGTCATTACATTGACTGGCCAAGTAACTTACATTTTATATGAATGTGTGATTGTTGTAAGTGTTGCAAATGCTTACAGCTAAATCCTGGCTATGTTTGTAAACTTTTTATTTACAATTGTATGCAGTGTAACATTCTTCTTCTTCCACTGGGTAAGTATATTAGTACTTAGGCAATACTGTGCTTCAGAACTTCGGCAATTCGGCACAAATTCGGTAATTTCGGAACTTCGGGACCTCGGTAATTCGGCACTTCGGCTATTCGGCTCTTCGGCTACCCGAATGTCTGAATTGCCCGAAATTCGTCCGAATTCATATTCAGCCTGAAACAAATTGCACATGTCTACTAGGTTATCATGCAAGCTATCACCCGACACTCTTGGATCTGGACCGAAGTAACCCAGCATCAATTTCATGGAGTAAGCCTGCAGTGTATGCTCTAATGCTAAAGACTTATTGGAAAAGTAAAGATCCCTTTCCCGTAACAGGAGTCAGCAACAAGCAGTGTGAGTAGTGTGTGTGTGTTTTAAGGTTTGGCTGAGTATGGTGAGCGCTACATTCCACAGCAGCTGAAATGTTAGCAGCCGATCTCCAAATACTTGTAGTCCGCAACAAAATGTGTATGTATGAGTGTGTCTTTGATGGAGTGCATGTGTTGCAGTGTTTGGCTTAGTGTCATGAGAGTTGTATCTGGCAAGTCAGCTGGCTTGAAAACTGAATAAAATGAACTTTTCAATCCATTGACTGCTAAAGCACATTATTTATTGGCAAAAATATATATTTCCTGATTCTCACTTATGGGCAAGAACAAAGTCAAAAAGCTACAGAAGCATAGTATATGTCAATAAGAAATTTATAAAAATGAATGACTAGGTTACATTTTCCTACATTACTAATAATCCCATTGTACAGCGCTACGGAATTTTGCTGGCGCTATATAAATAATAATAAAATAATAATAATATGCTAGAGTTCTCTTCCTACAAATGTTATCATCCTGTGATATATGCTATTATACCCCTGGCATAATGCCCATTACCCAATATATATATATATATATATGTGGTCGGTTAATATCGTATAGTGACATACCTAGTGATTGGAATTAAGTCGGTGTGGTATGCCGGAACCGACGTAGGGGGTAGGCCTGTAAAAGAGGGCCTCCCCGAATTAATTGTATAAGAGGGAGAGGTGGGTGGAGTGAACAGCGTGCGTACGGCAAGGTAGGAAGGGGGGAGGAGCGTTTATATAGGAACGCTTAACTCCTCCCACAAATACAGGCCTTACGGCCTTAAACTTGTGGTCGGTTAATATCGTATAGTGAAATACCTAGTGATTGGAATTAAGTCGGTGTGGTATGCCGGAACCGACATAGGGGGTAGGCCTGTAAAAGAGGGCCTCCCCGAATGAATTGTATAAGAGGGAGAGGTGGGTGGGGTGAACAGCGTGCGTACGGCAAGGTAGGAAGGGGGGAGGAGCGTTTATATAGGAACGCCTAACTCCTCCCACAAATACAGGCCTTACGGCCTTAAACATATAATAAAAATGAAAATCCAGCGCACTCACTTATCTACTAAACAGCTACTTTGATGCTGACAGATTTGACAAGTTTTATTAAAAACACCTACTCTAGGCAAAAAATAATGGGGGTTCAGTTACATTATATGATCATATATTGCATAAGCCTGCCACAAACGTCAATGTACCCCATCTTTGGCAGGTCCTACTCTCACTGCCAACTGTCTACTAAATGAGCTACTCACTTGGGGAAATCCTTCCATTTCGAGTTCTCTGCAGTACAAGGCTAAATAGGGTCCTCATTTGTATCTGTATATATTATCACAAGCACATATTTGATTGGTCCAGGAGTAATAAAGACCATTTTTATCTTGTTTTGCTACTGACACATCCAATAGATGAATCCCCCTCACTGTAGTTTAATAAGGTGGTTTGTGTCTATTGCTACTTTAAGGTTTACCTCCTACCGTGGAGACTCTCACAAATGTCCCCACAACTGATGGAGCAAATAACCTTTCTCAAGTACCAATCTCTCCCAGCTTGGCTACCCTGCTCTTTACTTTGATACTTGTGGCATCATCATCTCACAGCTGAAATCTAATTGTCTAGTGACCACTCACCTCTCACATGTTTCAGGTAGTAAAAGTATTCTAAAATCTGGCAGAAAATAAAAAAACAAAATAATAAAAAAAAATGATTTCCAATTAAATTTCTGCTGTTGTTACCTATGCAGATGCAGTTAGGCAAAAGCTGATAGAGCAAGTTTTTCCATATTGAATCATCATCATTCACACTATAGATTGGATGTGTAGAAAAGTTTTGATTTTTCGCAGGGTGGAAGGGGTGAGAAGGTCATCAATTGCCCAGTGCCCACTATTTTTTTCATTTTCTATTTCTTTTCTCTTTTTTTTTTTGGAAATATCTAGTTTTTTTTCAAGTTAAATGACTCCTGCAGTAGCAGGAGTCATTTAATTAAAAAAATAAATGTGCCTCACTTATTCTCAGAATAAGCATAGCAACAATGGCGATATTGCATTGTGGCATATCAATTCACATTTTTCACACTTTTTTGTCTTGAATATATCCCCCTGAGCATTCAGCTGAGCTGAACAGCCAGATGAATGACCCAAACAACATTTTTATGTTGGGAAAAATAGTTCAGCTGTACCTAACAAGCATGCCATACACACGTCTAGATATTAGTGACAGTAACTTGTACAAAATTTTATTTTAATTGCCTGAAATTTTGTTTTAGTTTTACATATTTTGCATATATTTTGTATATTTATATATACTGTATTACATGCAAAATTACAACAAAATTGCTTCTTAATGCATGGCAAGTGTGATATTTTGTGGAATTTTGGGTTAATTTCATATGACTTTTAACATAATATAGTGAGTTACCTTGAGAAAATCAATCATTTTCAAGCGAAAACAATCCTTTAAACTATGTTAAAAAGGCTGAAAGTGATTCAAAGCATATTTTTCTGCCACAATATTTCCTTAATCCTTTGTATATGAGTGGTAACCAGTGCATTCTTTTACAAAGAAACAATAACATTGATTGGTTAGGTTTTAAATGCCACATATGTCTGCATTTCAATTTATTAAATCCAGCCATCCAGCCATCCTTCCATTCCTCCATCCCTCCATCCAAGCCATGTCATAGTATATCATGACACATTCACTGTTATAGGTATGACTGTTATTTGTCATGAATATTATCACAGTTTTGTTGTGTTTTTTTAATAGCCTGATATATTTCTGTCATAGTCCAGGTCTCTAGAGCAATTTAGGAGCCAATATATCAGGTTCATGTCTCCTACATATTGTTCAAATCTCTTTGCAGTTGTGCAACCAAAATTAAGCTGAAGAGTGGTTCACTGCATAAAGAAATGTTGAACCATGTACAAGTTCCCTGTTTCTTTTGACACTTGCCTTGTGCAATGCTGATAGATTTGAGAAAATAACTCCTATTGACTTAACAGCCAATTGCGATTAATGCTTCTCTCTACTCTAATTACCTATAATGAACTAAAAAAGTAAAGTTTTTCTAGTAAGTAACTCTCTAGCTCTCCAACATTTGCAATGTTATGCTGCCATCATATATGTCAGCCTCATAGTAGCATAGCGGCACTTTTAAAATGTACTCTTAGTAGCCATATATACATGTCCTATGTTTATGACATACATATGCAACCAGAAAGACTGCACTCACCTAAACATTCATTTATTTTATGAATACTGCTAAGATCCATTAATACCACATACAAAGCTCACTTTTTCTACAGCTTCAAAGCTCACAAAATCGGCTGTAAAAAAAACACCTAGTGAGGATTTAATGTACAGTGAGTGATCATACATTGCATAAGCCTGCTACAATGCCTCTGGTACAAAGGCTCTGTAACCATTTTGGGGGAAAGACCTCTGATGATGACTGACTTGCTTGCACCCCATGGCTGATTTGGTAGCTGCGGGGTGCAAGGGAAGGTGAATTTAACTAATTTGTTCCTCGCTGCCTCTGATATCTTGATCCGGTCACTTCTCTTCAGCTCCTGGCTTTTCATCTGTCGTTCGGGAATGCACAAAAGGACACCACTAAGGACTATTGAGGATCCAGTTCCTAAATGGACAATGCTTTTTTCCATAAAGCCATCACTTGTGAAGCTGAGGAAAACATAGTAAATATGAGTATTTTTTTATAAACATTTGATCCTTATAAAATACTCATTTGGGGAGCGAACAGAGCTGTTTTAAGATAGGAGCAAAATTAAATCATTAAAACAAATCCAGGAAAAACGATGCAGTTTAATTAAGGACTCAAAAGATTGTAATAGTTTAGCATTCAAGTGTTAATCTATGACAAGCACATTAATTAGGCAAAAGGATTTCCTTTTCAGACAACATGAAATCAATTGGTCTAATTGGCGGCTTGGGAAAACTCCACGTGATATTTTGTTTCATCAGTCAAGATGAACCCTTTTCAATGTTTAAGCATTTTACTGAAGAATGCATTTCATCAGATAATATCAACAATCTGAAGTTTAATTTATTTTGCAAATGTGATAAAACAGAAGTTTGCAAACCAAAACTGATATATTTTTCACATAAGAGTAAAAAAAAGTGAGAGGAAGGTGGTGGATCTGTCACATGGCTAAATGGCATCTTAGTTTTTGAACTTTTAATTCTGAAAAACCTTTTCCTTTCCATAATGAGCACACAAATTAAGCTTACTGCTGTCCGTGAAAACCCTTGAAATAAAATAAGAAAACACAAACATCTCTCTTCAGCATTTCTGTGCACCTGATGTTTCACCTGATCCTGCATGTTCAAGGCATCATTATTTTAAACTCTCACATGGAATTTGCCAAGATTGCACAGTGTATTTCTGCACAGTTACAATTCAATTTACTAACCAAAAGAGCATCGCCTGGGACATTTATGGGGGCCAGTATATTTAAGGGGTTAATCCCATTTATGAGTTTAAACGTGTGTAGTGCATCTACTCGGCCTATTATTGAACCCAATTATTGATAGGATAAGGGTCCAGAAGACTAAGCATCTCATTGTGTTCATAATACTAAGCACTCTGCAGGCTATGAGCGGGAGAGTCCACTTGCCAGGCCCATCAAGGTTTATTTTCCAAACATATTATTTTTTTTCTAATGAAGAAGCTCAACTGATTGAGTATCTCTAGATGCATGAAAAGGTTACATAGTAATATAACTTGAAAATAGGCTTGTGTCTATCAAGTTCAGCCTGTCTATAGGTCTTACAGTTCTTAAAGGACCACTATATTCACAGAAACTGCTATGTTTACATATGGGTTAATCCAGCCTATAGTGGCTGTTTCATTGACAGCCACTAGAGGCCCTTCTGCGCTTCTCACTGTGATTTTCACAGTGAGAAGACGCTAGCGTCCATAGGAAAGCATTGAGAAATGCTTTCCTATGGACTGATTGAATGTGTGCGCGGTTCTAGCCATGCATGCGCATTCAGCCGATGACGTCCAAAGGAGGAGGAGAGTCCCCAGCGCTGAGAAAGGTAAGCATTTAACCCCTTTCTCCAACTTCAGCCCGGCCTTTAAAGTGAACTATATTGCCAGGAAAACAAACTCGTTTTCCTGGCACTATAGCTTCTCCAACCTCTGTCAAGGCACCCTGACCACTTCTTCTCAATAGGTGACATATGCTTAGCCCTTCAATATAAACCATTGCTGTTTGGTAGACACTAACCAAGTAAAACTCAGCCACGTGACAGGGAAAGTATTAGGACTACCTTAGAAGAGGTACATTAACTTAACTGTAAAATTCTGAGCACCAAATTCTCTTACCCCGTTACCTTAGTGCATGACAGTTACAGATATATGAAACAAAAGAGAGACATTTTAAAGCAGCTTGTCTGTTTAAATCTAATGCATCATTGAAACTAGTGTGCACCTCAATATTTGAAACCTGGAAGCTGAACAATGTTTTTGCTGTCAAATGTAATGCACATTTATACAAGAAGATTATACTATACAACATTGGGCTACAATGAAAGTGTTTATTGCCGTATACCATTATAATATTGATGGTATTCCAATTTTAGTGTTACATGTTAAGTCTATTCTTTCTTAAAGGACCACTCTAGTGCCAGGAAAACATACCCCTCCTGCCCGGCTGTGGAAAGGGGAAAAGGGGTAAAACTTACCTTTTTCCAGCACTGGGCGGGGAGATCTCTGCCTCCGATCCTCCTCCGTTCCGCCCCGTCAGCTGAATGCGCATGCGCGGCAAGAGCTGCGCGCGCATTCACCCGGTCGCATAGGACGCTTGCACAGTTTTTTCACCGTTTTTTCACAGTGAGAATCACGCAAGCGCCTCTCGCGGCTGTCAATGAGACAGCCACTAGAGGATTAGAGGGAAGGCTTAACCCATTAATAAACATAGCAGTTTCTCTGAAACTGCTATGTTTATGAAAAAAATGGGTTAACCCTAGCTTGACCTGGCACCCAGACCACTTCATTAAGCTGAAGTGGTCTGGGGGCCTAGAGTGGTCCTTTAAGCCCTCTTTCAGGAACAGAATTTGCCTGTGTGAATTTGCCAGTTTGAATTTGCCATTCGCCAGTTCGATACTAATATCTACTAACTAACAGTTAAGAAAACACGGCATGACTGGCACAACATTTGAAAAGATAAGTTGCACCGGACCCGGAGCCAAAAATAGTTGTGGGGGTGTATAGGGATGCTCTGGGCTGGAATACAGGCATTACATTAGTGACAATGCTACTATAAAAGTAAAACAGCTTGCCACATATAGACAATGACGTAATGTACAGTTATTTAGACAAATATGCAGGGACTGGTAAAGAACGATAACATGATTTCAATTTGTTTATTGTATAAATGTAGGTTTTGTTGTTTATGGCATAAGAACAGTTTTTACAAAGTATGATTGCTAATATCCGTTTATGATGGCTTATTGATTGACCAGGTTTTCTGTTAAAATGTAAACATCTGGTTGTGCTCAAGATCACCACTAGATATCTTTTAAAAAGAAGAAATGTTATGAAAAGTAAATATGTTCTGGTTCAGCATTTAGTCGACATTTTAAAGTTTTTTCCAGCTTTAGAAATTATATTAAATTAAGCAGTGGAAAAGTGTGTGTGAGGATCTACCAGTTTTAGACTTATGGGTTGTGGTTGGGTTTAGATAGAGATTAATGCCACTTTTAGCATTATATGAGCTAACTTACTATGACCTGACTATATGTTTCTAAACCTGGTATCTCTTAGGCAAATATAGAACGCTCTGTAATGCACCAAAATTGCATTTATAGCATATTTGGAATCTAACCGTAAAACATATACATTTATCTTCATAGTCAAGTCCCCAAATGTTCAGATCCACCAGGCCTAAAACATTCCAAAGAATTTCACCTAAATATGACCCAAAACCAAGACGTGAGCAACAAGGGAATAGAAATTTCACAACAGAGGAAGAAAAATCGTTTCGTATTCCAACTAGAAACAGATTTGAAAAATTAAGAGACGATCACAATGAGGAAAATTTTTTTAGACCAGGGGTGGAGGGGAAGAGAAACCCTCAAAACACCAAAAAGGCAAAGAATACTAGAAGAGGAAATAGAGGAGGGAGAGATAAGTCAGAAAAAGAAAAAGACACTAATGAGATAAAGGTTTTTAACTTATCTAACGTTAATTTATCCCCGACACAAACAAAAATCTTAAGTAAAGGTTTTAAGTATGCACCAAGCTGCCCAATAAACAAATTCGAAGCTTTTATTGACATTAATCGTTTTACCAGAAAGTTATGTCTTAAAAAATGTTTTAGTCGGGGGGGCGGGGCCGGACCGCCAAGCTGGACGGTCGCAAGTCGGACCAGCTCCTGACACACGATACAGAACAATCGTTAAAAACTCGTATTAACACCCTAAACCGGACCGACTGCGAAGATACCCAGAGCCGAGGGACTGCTGGACCTGGGGAGAGGCTGGCTCACTGAGCTTCAGTCCCCCAGGGGAGAAAAAACGGTTGCCCCAACCCGGGCCTTCTTCAGCGGTGAGTGAGGCAGACGGCCGCTGCCTCACTATCCTGCACCACAGAACCAGACTAACGGTACAGACCAGCGCGGGTCCGGCTCCGTCCCCCCCCCTATGGACCGGGGGGGTGATCCCGGTCCTCACCCTGGTCGTGACTCCGCAGTCAAGGCAGAGAAGCTCGACCGCTGCCTCCAAAATGGCGGTCGCCATGCGTGCAGACAGTAAGCGGAAGTCCTCTTACCTTCTCTCGATCCCCTCAAAACGGCTCCTACCTCCCGATCCCGCCACACAGGGAAGCGGCAAACATAACCCTCGCAGTCACTCAAGCCAGCACCTAGAGGCATGGGAGACCCGAACAGGCGGGAGACCACAGCTGCACCAGAGGGACGGAACTTTAAACAGCAATCATCCCAGCGTGACACCTTTGCCGGAGGACCGACCATGCACCCACTCAGCCTGCAACAGGAACACCCGGAAAGCGGCGGACCCACGCGGATAAAACCCAGCTCTCACACATGGCAGACACCAGCTTGCGGACGAGTGCACCACACCAGGGCTGCAGCTTGAAAGTACCCAGCGAACTATGCGGACAAAACATGATCTGATGCCTGCTCTGAAGGACACTTGCCTCCTACTACTTGAACACAGCAGAGCAGGTATCGGACAAAAGCGGGACTACCCCTGTATTACCTTTTTATATTTACTCACTTGGGCTACAAAGCATGTCTTCATTAACCCTTATGCATATTCTCTGGCTGATACATCTTGAGTTCACCTGCTTAATGTTTTAATAGCATGTTACCTTACTATAGTCACTCACTCAGTGTCAGGCTACAAAGCATGTCCCCATCAACCCTGATGTAAACGTATTCACTGACACTTCTTGATTTAACTGGTGAAAAAAAAAAAAGGAAAATCTACCATATATGCAGAAGTACTCCATGTTAAGCATTGATTATTTTGTTTTATTGTCGTTTATCATACTTTATTTTCATTAATCATCCTTTTACATTTTTACTGATTAGACAAGCATGATACCAAAACATAAAAAAAATGTGCAAATTCCTATTCCACTGTCTATTTACTGTTCATTTTGAAATGCGCTGTTGTGGCGTCTGTTATATCCTGTAACCACCTGCACAACCAAAATAAAGAATTAAAAAAAAAAAAAAAAAATGTTTTAGTCAAAAAGAAGAAGTAGTGGAAATATGCAACAGAGAAGAGTCTATAACAAAACATACGGATTTTAAGAAAAAATCCACTTTTTACCCCCAATTTTTAAAAACACAGAGTATGAGGGTGTTTGAAAAAGCATGTTTGGAGGATTTGTACAAGATAAAACCCCTGAACAAATATAAACAGAATTTAACCGCTAAAGAAAGACAGGCCATTAAAGATCTGAAACAAAGTAATTCTATTGTGATAAAACCGTCCGATAAAGGCGGAGGTGTGGTTATTATGGATAAGGATATTTATTTAAATGAAATTATAAGACAATTGAATGATGTAAATACATACAGGACATTGAATAAAAATCCTACTATGGAGATAATAGCTAAATTTGATAGATTTCTCCAAGAAGGAATTGATAACAATGTGCTAAATAAAAATGAATATTCTTTCCTGAAAGTAGAACACCCACGAATTCCGGTAATCTATGTTCTACCTAAAATTCACAAAAGTTTGGAAAACCCACCTGGAAGACCCATAGTCTCAGGGATACATTCAGTTTTAACCCAATTATCCCAATACATAGATTATTTTTTGCAACCATTGGTTAAATCTTGCCCAGCTTATCTAAAGGACTCTATGAGTCTTTTGGGTATTCTAAATGATTTTGAGTGGAAAGAGGAATATTTTTTAGTCACATGCGACGTGACAAGCTTATATACGATCATTGAGCATCAGAAAGGACTGGAAGCGGTAGAATTTTATCTTAGAGAATCTAAGGAATTTTCAGAAACACAAATAGCTTTTTTAACTCAGGGGATTTTTATGATTTTAACTAACAACTACTTCTGGTTTCAAAATGATTTTTATCTTCAAACACGTGGCACAGCTATGGGGACCAAGATTGCCCCAAGTTACGCTAATTTATTCATGTCCTTTTGGGAGAATACATTTGTATACCAGGGACATGAATTTGGGGCAAACGTGGTCCTCTACAAGAGATATATAGATGATGTTTTTATGGTATGGAAGGGTACAGAGAGGGATTTTACTATTTTTTTTTGACTACCACAATTTAAACAACTGGGGGATTAGACTGACTAAAAATATCAGTTCGACTTCTATAGACTTTTTAGATCTTAATATTTTTATCTTGAACAACCAAGTCAAAACTAAAACTTTCTTTAAACAGGTTGATATTAATAGTTTTATCGACATTAAAAGTTGTCACTATGATCCTTGGTTACAGAACACACCAAAAGGGCAATTTTTACGCCTGAAACGTAACTGTACGGAACAAAAAGGATTTTAATGAACAATCTCAATTTTTAAAAAAACAATTATTGCAAAAGGGTTATAAGGAAGAGATACTTGAGAAAAGCCTTAGAAGTATAGATACAGTCAATAGGTCTGATCTGTTAAAATATAAAGAAAAGAAAGAAATAGTAAAGTCAAACCAAATTCCCTTCATTTTTAACTATTCTAGCAATATTGGCTTTTTAAAAAAGACTATTGGCAAAAACTGGCACATTCTTAACCAAGAGCACGATATCAAGGAATTTTTGGGAGAGAAACCAAAATTCATTTTCAGAGGTGCCAGGAATTTAAAGCAAAGCTTAACATCTAGTTTTATTAATAGCGAAGAAAAACAAACATTTATAGAGGACTGGTCCAAAAAACAAAAAGTTTTTTTCCATTGTGGAAACTGTAACGCCTGTAAAAATTCCAAAAAACAGCAAAAGAAAAAAAGAGACTTTTTTATCAAGCATAACCAAAAAACAATATCCTGTACGTTCCTTCATCTCCTGTGAATCCAAAAATGTTATTTATTTATTACAATGTCCCTGTGGCTTACAATATGTAGGGAAAACCTCTAGATCATTAAAAGTCCGTGTGAACGAACACATTAGAAACATAAAAAAAGGTTTTCCCAACCACAGTGTGTCGAAACATTTTTTAGAAACCCATCAATCAAATCCGAAAGATTTAGAATTTATGGCCATTCAAAAAGTTTTAACAAATTGGAGAGGGGGAAACGTTGCTTTAAATCTTAGTAGAAAAGAAAGCTCTTGGATTTTTGACATGCAAACTTTATATCCAAGAGGTTTAAATTTAGATTTTGACATAGGTCCGATTTTATGAAGTTGTTGCCTGTTTTATTAAGAAGTGTCTTTAAAAATATTTATATTTATTTTGATTTTATATTATACATCTTTTTTATACTATGCATATTTTATGTTTGAGTACATATGATAACACTTTGATTCCTTTATCTCTTTTCTCTCACCCCCTATTGAGCTAAACGGGTACTTTGTGCTGGACTCTGGATTTTTATTGAAATATTTTGTTTATGCTGCTCATTCCCTTACCCTTTTACGTTTTTGCCCATACGGAAATGACGTTTGACACTTGTAATTGTGAATACACTGTATTGAAATACGGAAGAATGAAAACATCCGAAAACGGAAATGACGTATCGGCATGAGCCGGCGGATATGACGTATCGGCAGTAAGACTGATAATCACGTGAGTGGATACGAGCTTGTGAAACGCACGGCCATGATGAGAAGGTCAATTCTCATGGCCTGGAGCAGGATATAACCCCATATTGGATGGGAACAAGCACCGGAATCTCCTTAAATGGGCATGGAGGGTGGGAATTTGATTTTATACACATATGTTCGGAATGTTTTAATTAAATATGTAATATAAAAGTAGAAACTTTTGATGTAACAGTATTGCACCTGAGGAAGACCAAGAGAGTGGTCGAAACGCGTTGTGCTTATTTATTATTTTAAATTGTTAATAAAATACTTGATTATCAACTCATCCTGGTTCCTGATTATATCCAGACGAAATTTGCTGTCCGTTTCTGGTGGGACCTACCTGCACAGATCACTTTACAAAGATCATCTGATGTGCCTTTAAAGTAGAGAGCCGACTGATATGGCTCTCTAAAGTGTGAGTGCTTCTATTTATTTGCTCTAAGAATATTGGGATTTTATATACTGCCCTATGAAAGTTGTTTATTTTACAGAGTACATCAAATATCCAAAGTGTGCGCAGAACCTCCTTTTCTTTTGTCTAAAATTGCATATGTAAGTGTTTTTAGGTGACTAAAACACGGGTTTGGTTTTTAGACGCACTGGGATTTTATGTGCATATTGTTTAGCGCCATTTCACCTAAATTTTGTGTGTGTATTTATCTTCATAGTTTAGTATTCCTCGTTATTTATAAATTCAGCCTGCATTCTTAAATTACATACTGTAAAAAATACTTTTGGCATGGACAATATGATATGTTACATCTTAATCTAATAGTAGGTTCTGATATTATAGCTCCTTTCTGGATAAAGGTCATTTCTATGTGTGCAAAAACCCAGCTTACAGCTACTTTCAAACTAGTCACAAGATATTTTAAGGATTGGACTACACTAAAAATCTCTGGATGGAGAATAATAATGTCTAGCTCATGGTTGGAAACCTTTGGCACATCACTGCATCTCCACTGATTATATTCCATCATTATAGTTGTAAGAGCATTATGAGATAGGCCAGAATTCAACGAAATCTTAAAAAATTGAAAATAAAATTTTATTATAAAAACAATAAAGTAGATTCTATGTTAACAAATAGACTAAAAAAACAAAATTTGGAAAGAAAAATTTATAAGATAATAGTAGGAGGGGAGAATATTATAAAATCGGAGGATATAGCTGAGGCCTTTAAGAAGTTCTACGGCAAATTATATAATTTACATTTAAACCCTCCAATAACAGTCATGGAAAGATACTTATCAAAGATAAAAATGCCGAAAATCTCAATAGATCAAAAAAGGAATTTAAATAAACCTTTTACTACAGAAGAACTAGAATGGGCAATTAAGAACTTAGCAAAAAATAAAGCTCCGGGCCCTGACGGGTAAACTAATCAATTTTATAAGAACTTTAAATCTCAAATTATTCCAGTGTTAACAGACACATTTAATGAAATATCAAACATAGGCCATGCTTCTATAGATTTTTTAAGAGCACATATTACTCCAATATTAAAACCGGGTAAATCCCCGACAGAATTATCAAATTATCGCCCAATATCACTAATAAATGCCGATGTAAAACTCTATTCGAGAATTTTGGCAAATAGACTTCAACAAGTATTGCCAGAAATTATACACAAAGACCAGATAGGTTTTGTGGCTGGGAGACAATCTAATAACAACACTAGAAGAATGATTGAGATATTGGATTGGGCCCAAAAAAGTGGGATACCCCAGCTGACCCTGTCCATTGATGTCGAAAAGGCGTTCGACAGGGTCAGCTGGGATTTCCTAAAACAAACTATGCTAAAAATGGGTTTTGAAGGTTGGTTTCCAGGGGCAGTGGAGGCTCTTTATTCAGTACCATCAGCCAGAATTGTAGGCAGAGATTTAAGATCTGAATGGTTTAAAATTCTTAACGGCATGAGACAGGGCTGTCCACTCTCTCCGCTGTTATATGTTATTTCAGTGGAACCCTTGGCATGCAGTATTAGACAAAATATAGGTATAAAAGGAATTAATATCCCAAATGAGCAACTTAAAATCTGTCTCTATGCAGATGACGTTATATTGACTATTACAGACCCAGAAAACTCGCTACCACTGTTATTACAAGAGATAGCACAATATGGTGAGGTCTCCAACTTTAAAATGAATATCAATAAAACTTTAGCCCTAACTACAAATATAGACAAATTACAGTTACATGGGTTAAGACAAAATTACCTATTTAACTGGTCAATTACACAGATACCATACTTAGGCATTTTGTTAACATCTGATGTTGACCGTTTAATGGAAATAAATTTTTTGAATCAACTAAAAGAAATGAATAGACTGCTTAAGGAATGGAGGCTCTATGAAATTTCATGGTGGGGCCGAATAAATACAATTAGGGCCTATATAGTCCCAAAATGGATCTATCTGTTTCGCATGATCCCTCTTAAGATCTCAATTCATTGGTTAAATTTAATACAGAAAAGTTTTACAGATTTTATATGGAGGGGTAAGAAACCCAGAATCAATTCATTAACATTAGCGAATAAAACTCATCGGGGAGGCTTGGGATACCCATTAATAATAAATACCTATCAAGCAATTATGATGTCACATGCCCTAAATATACAAGCTATAGACTGCAAAGAACAAGCCTGGTATAAATTAGAACTATATAGAGAGGAGTTGCCAAATTTAGAAACATTACTCTGGGCCAATATAGATAAAAGGGCTCGCTTACCAGAATCTAAAAGTAAGATTATTTCACAAACAATAAATGAATGGTATATTATAAAAAAAAACTTGGGAATAGCTGATTTAATCCCAGACACCATATCTTTGAAATTGGTAGAAAATATTATGGATGATATAAATATGGAAAACTGGTATAACAAATTCGATACCTGTATTAAAGATTTATATAAAAACGGTCAGATAGAAGACTACCCGACCTTAAGAACAAAATTAGCCCTACCCCCTAGAGAAATTTTTAGTTATTTACGCATTAAAAGTTTCCTAAGGATGCATCTTATAAAATATAATGGTGATAAAGGAAATCTACTTAGGAAGATCCTATCCAAAGAAACTATGAATAGAAAATACTCCATAATACTAGATCTATTTAACCTTAAAAACCAACCAAATATTCCCGTAATTTTTAAAAAATGGGAAAGAGATTTTGATAGCAGAGTCGACTTTAATTCTTGGTGCCTTGCTTTTCTAAAAATTAAAAAACATCTTCATTCCTTAAATATATTGGAAAACTTTATTAAAGTCAGCTACAGATGGTACATGGTTCCAAAGAGACTAAATAAAATTTGTCAAACTAATCGTCCAAACTGTTGGAGATGTTTTAACCTAGACGGCTCCATGCTACATATATGGTGGAGCTGCCCAAGAATTCAACCAATATAGGAACTTATATATAAAATAATAGCTGAGTTAAGTAATATCCACTTAAACTTTTCACCAGAAACTGCTTTATTGCATATTTATAATAATAAATTAAACAAAAAAAACCCGAAATATTAGTTATTCATTGTTTTATGGCCATAAAGATGTTGATAGCAAGACTATGGAAAAAAACAGATATTCCTAATATACATCACTTAAAAGACCAAATCCTGAATCAATTAGAGATGGAAAAAGGAATAATCTGGTATAACGATAATAAAAAAACAAAATTTACTAAGAGAGAGGTATACAACTCTCTTATAATAGACATAAACCTTATAGAATAGAAATTGTTTAACAAAGACAAAGATTAAGATGTTTGATTCAAATCAGAATCATGTTTTATGGACTAAGTATATGTGAAAAAATATAATGTTTTGAAAAAATTTAATAAAAAGGATTACAATAAAAAAAGAGCATTATGAGATATGTAGTCCAGGAAATCTGGAGTGTGGATTGTTGCCTACCCCTGATCTAGCTATTCAGTCACCATAAAACCAGTTTGAAAATACTCAATGATGATTGTTAATATTTTTCACATCATTGAAGATACTTAAAAGAAAACTATAATAGATGTTGCCAATTATTTGAAATAAAAAAATCTATTATACCCATGTGCATGTTATTTTTGTTATTTTTAAATTCAATACAAGCACTTTTCACTGCATACCTGCATCACTATTGCTCTATGAGGGCAGCCATGTTAGGCCCTATATGATCATCTGTCCAAATCAAGTCAATCAAGAAATGGTGTTCTGCTCCTCAAAATACACTCTGTGACTGTTTCAACTGGTCAGATTATGCATTTTTCTTTATAGATAAGCAGAGCCTCTGGCCAAAAAGGCCTTAAATATGGCTGTGAAATATGGCAGTAAAAAAAATGTATTTAATTAAAGATGGCCTTCCAAAATACTACACACTTTTTTTTTTTAAATGTTAAAAACGTTCATGGCTGTTTTCCATTGATGTGTAGTGCTAAGAGTGATCGCATTAACCCATTATGTATGTACAATTACTATTTTAAATTGTAAATTTATATAGCAATAAAGCATGCAAAAGACATTGAAATATTTTAATAATTAAATTGCATATGTTTGTATACTACTTACACTACTGAGTTATTACCAGTCTGTTTTTCAAGACAGTGCATATTTAAATATTCTGTTCAGAGAGGTAAAGATCAATGTTTATTGGATCATTAGTTTTTATTGAAGCATGTTTAAATTAAACTGGACTAAAACACGTTTGACGTCTTCCCATGGGACAGAGCCAGGGAATTATTTGCACCATAACTACTGCTGTGGGCTGTAGTGTTTTTGAGGCTTGGAGTGTTCTCTCAAAGCATTTTATGTTTTATTACTTGGGTCTTGAGAAAAAACATCTGCTGTCTATTAGTTAGCTTTGCATATTATACACAACTGTATAGATACAGAAATAGAAATCATTGATTCTAAAAAGAGGCTTTTACATAGTAAAGACAACATAAAAAATTGGAGGCACACCTGGAACATGCATCTTGCAGGAATGGTGCTGCTGCAGTGACCAAAATGTATACATAATACAGATTAAGGAAAAGCGCACACAACAAAATACATTTCAAAATTGTATAAGGCTACTTAAAATCACCTATCTCACCAAACAAATATAGGGATTCAGTTCCACCACTTCACCACTTCACAGTACCCCAATATCGTTGGGTACTAAACTAATTCCACCGTGGGAGACAAATGAAACAGTGCTAGTACTAAATAATATTAAGTATATTTAAGTAATCTGTTATAAGAGCTCTGTGATTATGTGTATATATATATATATATATATATATATATATATATGTGTGTGTGTAAACAATTAAAGTGATATTGCTTTGATGTATATACTCACAATGCAAATGATATATCTCCTCAATGCAAATTATAATTAAAGTGACATTAGTATCCAACACCTCCTTAAATATATACCTGTGGTCACCTCCAAAGTGAATCTGGTCTGGATTCCAAACTTACATAGTAAAGACAAATGGAAAGTGGGGGCAGACCAGGAACATGCATTTTGCAGGAATGGTGCTGCCGTAGTGACCAAAATGTATACATAATTCAGATTAAGGAACAGCGCACATTTAACAATGAATGTCTAAATTCTATAAGGCTGTAGAAAATCGTCTATCTCAGCAAACAAATATGGGCATTCGGTTCCACCATATGGCTGTTTACAGCATCAATAGATATAACCAGCAAATAAAAATAGAATTAAATAATTCACACAAAATATCAATTAAACGATATTGTGACAAATGTGCATATTTATCAATAATTAAAAATACTTTACTTAGCTCGTTCTCTGATACTGCTGTGTTAACAACTCTGCAAAGCTGGAAGAGATGTTATAGATAGTTATCTAGATCTGTTTAATTCCTTGAGTAGGAATTGATGGACAAACACATTTGTGGTTTTATTTCCCATTGCTGCAGATATCAGCCTGTAATCTTGTCTTTCAGCTCTGCTTAGTTTACCACAAGAGGTAATTGAAAGGAAAGGAAAAAACGTCTATCCCTTTCCATTCTCCCTCTACTCAAAGTAAAAATAAATGATCCAAAATAAAGCATGTATTAACTAGGACATTAACATTTACTGAGCGTTTAGGCATTGTCACGGCTATTTGTTTTTCCGTGGCGCTTGGTCAACTAAAATATGAAAATATATATTTTTGTAAGGTACAAAATAATACATTTGGGGGATTTGGGGAAATTTACAAATCATTCTCTGGTCTTGCTTCAGTTGCAGAATTGCTTCCTACAAAAATCAGCAAGTATTCCAAACATGTCGGTTTTAAAAATGGTTTTGAAATGAGGTAGGGCAGGTAAGGACAAAATAGTTTCAGACAGATAGCAATGCAAGCTATACTTAAAAAAATATGTAAACATCCTTAAGTATTGCATGCATAGTTATGCACTAAAGTGTAAATAGTCAGGAATTTCAAATGATAAGGATAAGATTTGTAGGTCAAAATAGCCAATTTGGGGAAAATGTCAGCTGTTTTCACTTTAGTGAAAAACCCTGGTGAACAATTTTGTTTTTAAAAATAAGGACATGAAATTCAGCCATATAAATACACATTGACCCAATGTGTATGCATATGGCTAAAGTATCCTATCATATACTAAATGTAGAGATGAGTGTTTTTGTTTCCATTTTTTTGACATACACTTCTTTTAAAAATAATACATTTCCTTTCAAAACTTGATGAAAAGATTATCATATTAAAATATACTGTTGTTCATTAACCCCTTAACCCCTTAACGCCGTTACGGTATTCTATGTTGTCTCGCATTTAAAGGGCTTTAAATGTTGCGGCAGCATATTACGCCGTAATGGCTTTGAGCCCCTGGAGGTGAGATTTACTTACCTCCGCCGCGATCCTCTTCTGGAAGGCTGCCTAACAGCCCAGGCAGCCCTCCCCTGTCCTGAATGGGTTAAGGACAAAACTTCTGGAATAAAAGGGAATCATGACATGTCACACATGTCATGTGTCCGTAAGGGGTGAAAGGGACACTATAGTCACCAAAACAACTCGAGCTTAATGAAGCAGTTTTGGTGTATAGAACATGCCCCTCCAGCCTCACTGCTCAATTATCTGCCATTTAGGAGTTAAATCACTTTTGTTTATGAACCCTAGTCACACCTCCCTGCATGTGACTTGCACAGCCTTCCTATACACTTCCTGTAAGATTCTGGTATTCAAAAACGGAATATTACAGAAAGGAAAGAGGGAATAAGACAAAGTTGATAGATTAGCTCTAAAACTGGAAAAAGGAATTCACCAAATTTTAAAAAACATAGAGTACACCATAAAATATAGTGTGGGTATCCAAGAGCTAAAAAGGTTTTCTTGCTGAATTAATTCCCTATATTCTGGATTATTTGCTGCATTTTTTGAATATTTTTTAATAAATCTATCTGCTTTATTTACATTTCCAGCGACTTTTTTCAACACTGTGATGCTATTGCATATCAATATTGAGCAATTAGTTCCTTATACTGATATGCTCTGTTATATCATAAAAGTATATTATCTGGCATAAGTACCATCAGCCCTGTGTTGTCTTCACAAGCAGGGTTAGGGTAACTTATGCTATAGAACATAGGTATTCCACATAGGACTTTTATATTACTTTGGACTTTTTTGCTTATGTTATAGATATTTCACCAAGGACTTTTATATTACTTTGGATTGTCTTATCTGTGAACCAACTATCTATTACTTGGATTTTATCCCTTCTATAATTTTTTAGCTCCAGGATATCCACACTATATTTTATGGTGAACTCTATTTACTTACTGTAATGTAGTAACAACCCCTGGATGTTGGGCTAAGGTAACACCCCCCAGGACGTACTTGGAAACCAGAGTAATCTGAATGTACCTTTCCTGGTTAAATACTTTGTTATTATTATTAATGAGTCATCTAAAGTTTATCCTTTCTTTATTGCAAGTTCTGTTTAATTTAGCTTTTCTTATCCCCTGCTATGTTAATAGCTTGTTAGACCCTGCAAGAGCCTCCTATATGTGATTAACGTTCAATTTACAGAGGAAGAGATACAATTGTTTAAGGTAAATCACATCTGATTGAAAGTGAAACCAGTTTTTTTTTTTTTTAATACAGGCGGTGTCAATCATGTCCAGGGGAGGTGTGGCAAGGGCTGCATAAACAGAAACAAAGTGATTTAACTCCTAAATGGCAGTAAATTGAACAGTAAAACCTGAGAGGCATGATCTATACAATAAAACTGCTTCATTAAGCTCATGTTGTTTAGGTGACTATAGTGTTTCTTTAAGGACTGTATGCCATCATCTCTGGTACAGGGTAATGTACAATAATTTTGTCTAAATAAATTAATGATTATTTTTTTTTTCTATTTTAACATAAAATAATATCATTTAAACCTAAGAGGATTGTGTATCAAAATAGTAATGCAAACTAATAATGTAAACAGATGGTTTGAAGTCATTTAATAGCAGTTTTTTTTTCTCTTTGAGTGAAGCCCTTTAAATCAGATATGTAGTTGTAGCACAGCCAGTAATTGAATACATTATTTTAAGTTTCGATAACAAGCCATTAGAATGGTAATTACATTTTTTTTTTTCATGAAAATGTTGCTTAATAGTTCCATGGAAAACCTGTATGAAGTGTCTCCTATCCCTACTCAGATACTGTATCTATTTAACTCATCAAAAAAGTCCCAGGCAACAAAATACAATGTCTGTCAGTCAGTCAACAGATGGTAAAGGTCAAATCAATCTGTCTTCATTTTCTTTGAAGACTTGTCTGACACTTAGGAAAAGCTTACACAGTAAGGATCAGGAACAATGAGGCATGCTCATTTGTGCTAGAATTTCTTTTCAGTAACACCTCTAGTACTTATATTGGTCTTGGCAGCCTGTGGATTTATTGTAACATCGTGTCACTAATGGACAGGTATCTGTTCTGTGATAAATTGCTTCCTTCACAACTTTCTAGATTTGGAAATAAATAACCAAGCAGTGCTACTTTTTTATGAAACATAGCATTTCTACTAGATATTGATTATTTTACGTGTGAAACTAATAGAAACTAATGAGTCTACAAACTAGACTTGTGTTGTCTATACAATTTATTTTATAACCCTATATAAATAAAAATGTGTGTGTCTATATAATACCAATAACCACAGGTCTTAAAGCAGCAAATAATAAAAAAAGTATATATATATATATATATATATATATATATATACATACACTTTTTTTTATTATTTGCTGCTTTAAGACCTGTAGTTATTGGTAGTGTATATCATTAAATATCTGAAGAACAAACAGTGAATGGTATTGTAATGAGGAAGTGCTTCAGTGTTCTGCTGAGTGAGATCATTGTTACTTGTCCAGGTGTTTTATTTAGTTAGAATAAATGTTCCAATACTCTGTTAAACAGTAGAAAAATATTTATTGACTGTCATATATTTTCTGTTGTGATTTTTTGTTAAAAATAAATATTCACTGAAGATGAAAATATCCTTTAAAGTCAAATAATAATATATAGAAGCATGCAGTGATAAACTGAAACCTCTTTGCATTTAATGACTGTTGTAATTTATTCATCAGATAGTTGTTAATAGAGCTTAAACATGTGCAAACATATTCTGATTTTTTTTAAAAATTGCATTATAATTAACATATTCACATCAAATAATATTCATAAATTTTTTATAAAAAATATATTAAAACTCATGAAAAACTATGACTCATGAAAACAGAGAATATAATTATTCACCAAAACAAAATAAGAATAATAATTTGCTAAAACAGGAATATATATATATATATCTTTACTAGATAGATCAAGCAAGAAATGTATCAGGGAACTGGATTAGCTGTACTTCTTTATAACAGATTAGTTCTACACAGAGTCATATGACTAAATGGAGTAATGTAGGTTTGAGTTGCACAATCAATTTCTCCAGTTTTAGATGCAGATGTGGGAGGTGTTAGCCTTTAAAATGCTTGCAGCTCAAATTTCAAGACCACAGGTGTTTCTTGGCGTAACAGTGCTACTTCAAGTTATAACCTTATCCTCTTCACCCTACAACTCTATTATTTTCCTCAGATAGGCCCTTTATTTACAGGCCCAACCCAACCATCTGTTCCAGTACACTTCAGTTGACTTTGCCGAAGGGAATTGGGCCAACTACGACTTTTTGTCCCTAATCACTGTAAAAGCAGAACTATACATGTACCATCAAAACTGGCAGTGTCCATTTTGTCAATGAATAATACCAGTTCCTGTTCTTTGTGGTTAACCTCGGTTTATAATTACCTACCTCTAATTAGAAAATAATTAACTAGTAAGGAAATTAGACAAAATCTTTTTTTGCCTACATTTACTTGGCCTGGGCATATTGCGGCAGAATAGAGGGTTGGCAGTGTTCTGACCTTTGTTTTTTAGATGCTTGTATAATGCTTAGCCAAGATGCTACCTATGAATCAGGTATCGCAAATATATGCCGTGGGTGCCAGGATTATAGAAAATAATTAACTAGTAAGGAAATTAGACAAAATCTTTTTTTGCCTACATTTACTTGGCCTGGGCATATTGCGGCAGAATAGAGGGTTGGCAGTGTTCTGACCTTTGTTTTTTAGATGCTTGTATAATGCTTAGCCAAGATGCTACCTATGAATCAGGTATCGCAAATATATGCCGTGGGTGCCAGGATTCAAGGTGACATATTGGCACCCACTGACTGTTACCTTGCAGCCTGCATAAACAGAAAGGTTCTGCATAAGCAAGTACACAGCACTCCTGCTTTCCAACCACAGCACACCAAGGACTGCAGTAATCTCAGCCTCCTCTCCTCACAACCAGTGCCGAATCTGGTAAAAGAGAGAAGTTGGACCAATAAAAACATATATGTAAGTGTGTGACTGTGTTTACCTGAATGAAAAGAGAGGTTTGATCAATATTTGATCACATTGTTGCCTAGTTTGTTGTCTATAACAATTCCCAAGTCCTTTTCGTGTGTTGTTATCTCTAATTCGCTTGAATTTAGGGTATAAGTTGCTTGTGCATTTTTTACGCCAAAGTGCATAACTTTGTATTTTTCTACATTAAATTATATCTGTCATTTGAGTGCCCAGTCCCCCAGTCTATCTAAATCCCTCTGCAGCAAAAGAATATCTTGCTTACATTGTATTACTTTACAGAGTTTTTTTTTTAATATAATTCTTTATTTTTGTGTGCATACGATTTACAAACATTCCGTCGATGCCTCAACAGCAGCGACAGACAAGCAATTAAACATTACTTAACAGTTGTGTGGCATTTGAGTGTGCGGCACATTTTTAACAGTCTATGTTAGAGTCTTTCTCAGGAGTAGCAAATAATGTCTGCTTAAGAAAGACGAGTAAGACTGCATATGATATACGTTGGCTTTTAAACAAGATTAATAGCAAGATTAATAGCAAAATTACCGTATTTATCGGCGTATAACACGCACTTTTTTCCCCTGAAAATAGGGGAAAAATCGTGGGTGCGTGTTATACGCCGATATCCCATAATTACTTACCTGTCCTGAAGCGTGGGCCGGCTTCACAGCTTGCACCGCGGTACAGGAACTTTAATTTCATGTTCCGGTTTCCGGCAGGACTGAAAGGAAGTGTGCACAATAGTGTGCACACTTCCTTTCAGTCCCGCCGGAAACCGGAACATGAAATTAAAGTTCCTTTACCACGGTGCAAGCTGTGAAGCCGGCCCACGCTTCAGGACAGGTAAGTAATTATGGGAGGGGAAGTACACTATGGGAGGGGAGGGGGGGAAGTACACTATGGGAGGGGAGGGGAGGGGGGGGAAGTACACTATGGGAGGGGAGGGGGAGAATACTATGGGAGGGGAGGGGAGGGGGGGAGAATACTATGGGGGGATACTATGGGAGGGGGGAGGGGGAGAATACTATGGGAGGGGAGGGGGAGAATACTATGGGAGGGGAGGGGGGGAGAATACTATGGGAGGGGAGGGGGGAGAATACTATGGGAGGGGGGAAATTTCCTGGAATTTCTTTCTAAAAATGAGGTGCGTGTTATACGCCGGTGCGTGTTATACGCCGATAAATACGGTAATAACTAGAGTAATGAGCAGGTTTGTTCAGACCTATTCAGAGCTAGGGCATCAGCCTCATGGAGAAACCACATCTTCCCTGTTCCTGTCCACTACATGTCTGGTACCTTAATACTAGTTAGACCTGTATAGTAGGTGCTCTTAGCAAAAGCGGTTGTGCAGAGTGTTATGAGTGATTAAGCCCCTTGATGGTCGCCCCTAGTGCTGATGCACAACGTGAATAAGAAATAAACTTAAGCAGAGTAAGTGGTTGATACTACAGCAAGGGTACGAATGGGGTAGGATTAGGCAGCTACAGTGGGAGCGTGTGTCTCCTGCCCCTGCGTCCCATGCGTTTACCCCATACCCTTGCTGAAGAGGAGAGCGGCAGATAATGTCCCAGTAGTCCATATTTGACCACTCCGCCGGCCCCAGGCCTACTCAAGGGCTCTTGCGCAGTTTCCACCGCTCTGTCTGCTGGCGGCTCCGTAAGCGGGATCTCGGGCAGTCATAGGGTGGTATCGGGTCATCTGGATATGTGGGTTAAGCGGCGGTGGGTATCCCCTTCGGGTCCTCAGCCCAGGAAGGCAGTAGCGGTCTCTAAACTTAGTGGTCTGCTGCTTTTTCTTCTTCATTCTCCAGCTCCTACAGAGCTCGCAGGGTGTGGTTTGTTTGCAGGTAGGTATCTTTGCTCAGTTGGCTTTTGCTGATCTGTGAGATTTTGCGCCTTACCCACAGGGTGTTTATGCTTCTTCACGCTGTTGCTGTCCCTTGGGTATGCATTATCATGAGGCAGGCTCCGCTGCTTGTCTTTGCGTCTCGGCGTCTCTATCTCCTGCTGGGACTGTTGGGCCCTCTTACCCTTGCTGGGTTGACGGTCTGGCTTGGCTACCTGTTCCTCTTGTGTTTCAGGCATTGCGGGGAGTCGGGTTAGGCCCTGAATGCGAGCCCAGAATTTCTGGCATATCTTCTCAAAGTGGGCATTGAAGTGTGTCTGCCAGCACTGGCCCTTTGATGCTTCAGGAGCTCATAGCGCGGCAGCCATCTTAGGATAGCCACACGGTGCCTGTGCATTCAGGTAGGTCAGGTCAGGTAGAGGGTAGGTCTTCCTGCAGGGACCGGGATAACCCCCGCCGGTCCAAAGGGGGGGGGTGCAGGGCTGTGCGTTCGATGCGGGTCTGGCAGTGGGTGACCGGCCTCATCTCCCACCCGCCGGGCTGTCAGGCTTGGTAGGCCGCAATGTCGGGTGTCGTCTATAATCGGTTGAGCCCTTATTTTCAAGTGCACTCGCGGTGCTCCCTCTCTCGGTGCCCGCTTGCTGTACCTTTGAGGCCCTGCTCTCCATAGTGTCGGTCAGTAATAGCCTAAATTTAGCTGGATTAGGCAGGAGCCAACATGAAGCGTGTCCTGCCATCTTGGCTGTCAGGCCCCGCCCCCCTACTTTTCAGAGTTTTGTGTCATCTGCAAACACTGAAACATGACTTTCAATGTTTTTTTTCAAAATCATTTATAAGCATGTTAAATAGAAGGGGTCCCAGAACAGAACCCTGAGGGACACCACTTGACACCTCTGTCCAGCTTGAAAATGTACCATTAATAACAACTCTCTGTACTCTATTTTTAAGCCAATGTTCTACCCAAGAACAATAATTTTCATCTAGACCATTTTTTTTGAGTTTGAACACTAATCTATTGTGTGCAACTGGATTGAATGCCTTGGCAAAGTCCAAATAGATCACGTCCACTGCAACACCTTGATCTATACTTCTACTGACTTCTTCGTAGAGTGCAATCAAGTGTGTTTGGCATGACCTGTTCTTCATAAAACCATGCCTATTTTTGCTAGCAACCACGTTCTTCTCAAGAAATTCTTAAATATTATCCATTAATAACCTTTCAAATACTTCCCCACAGGCATTTCCAGGCAAGGATTTTGAACCCTTTTTTAATATAGGAACCACATCTGCCTTCCTCCAATCCTCCGGTACACTTCCTGAAAGAAAAGAATCTTGAAAGATTAAAAACAGAGGTTGACTTATTTCGACACTTAGTTCCTTAAGTACTCATGGATGAATACCGTCAGTCCCTGGAGCATTGTTTATATTAACTTTCTTTAGTTGCTTCAGCACCTTGTCTTGAGTCATCCGAATACAACCCCCATCCCGGTTTATAGATTACCTACACTTTCATTTTTTTTTTTTTTTTTTTTTTATTTACTTATAAATTATTTGGGGTTGGTTTTAATCTCTCTCGCTATCAATTTCTCATTTTGTAGTTTGACAAATCTAATCCCCTTTTTGTACGCATTGACTTCCTTATATCTTTTATAGAATGCCTCTGATATGTCAGATTTAAAGGCTTTGAATGCCCTTTTCTTATTTTTAATTATTTGGTTCACTTTCCCACTAAACCACATTGGTTTCAATTTGTTTCTTTTATATTTATTACCCAGTGGTACATACTGTGAAATGTTCCTTTCTGATATTTGTTTTTCTTTTCACTAAAGAGTTTATGCCAGTCAGTATATTGTAAATACGCCCTTAACTTATTGAAATTGGCCTTTTAAAAATGATGTTTTAGTATACCTCATGTGCTTTTTTTTTTAAGTTTATTTTAAAGGACACTATTTTGTGATCACTATTTCTCAAGTACTCACCTACTTGAATGTTGGTCAAAAGATCAAAATTGTTTGTTAGAACCAGGTCCAGACAAGCGCCCTTTCTAGTTGGTTGTGACATGAAGGTGTTATTTAACAAGTTCAAAACCTAATTCCCTTTTCTGAACTACTACTTCCTCTGTTCCAATTCATGTCCGGGTACTTAAAATCTCCAATAATGAACATGTTGCCCAGATTTGCAGCTCTCTCAATTTGCTTAAACAGCCATTGTTCCACGTCAATAATAACATTAGGTGGTTTATAACATATCCCACCAATAACTGATTTCCCTTCTTTGGCCCCAAGCAGATATTTACCCATAAAACATCTACATTTTCTCATCACATTCCTCTTGCTTGAGATTTGGCTTCAATTCCTGGTTGACATACAAACATTCCTGTTTTGACATACAAACATTCCTGTTTTTTCTATCCTTTCTAAAGAGTGTGTAACCATTTAAGTTAACTGCCCAGTCATGTTTCTCATCCCAGCATGTGTCAGTTATGCCTATCATGTCATATTGTTTAGTGTATGTTATTGCCTCTAGTTCCCCCATTTTGTTATTTAGTATCCTTGCATTTGTAAGCATACATTTCATATTATAATGAGTAACTTGTACTTTTTATGAATTATTTGTTAATATTACATACTTCCTCTCTTCTGAGCTGGCTTCTCCCCCCATCTCCACCCTCTTTATACTGAGCTAAAGCCCATCTCCTTTCTTTTCTATCTCCATTTTGAAGATTGTTATGACCCTTCCCCCCTACCAATAGTTTAAAATCTTCTCCAACTTTCTAGCCATCCTGTCCCCCAGTACTGCAGACCCTCTTACGTTTAGGTGCAATCCATCACAGCTATAAAGGTTGTACCCAAGCACAAAATCGTCCCAGTGCTCTAAAAACCCTAAGCCCTCCTTCCAGCACCAATACTTCAGCCATGCATTGACCTCTCTAATCTCCCGCTTTCTTTCCACTGTAGCGTGTGGCACAGGTAATATCTAAGAGAATACCCCATTGGAGGTCCTTTTCTTAAGTTTGCTACCTAATTCCCTGAAATCATTCTTTAGGACCTTCCATCTTCCTCTAACTTTGTCATTGGTACCAACATGGACCATAACCGCTGGGTCATCCCCAGCCCCTCCCAATAATCCATCCACTCTGTCAGCAACATGCCGGACCCAAGCTCCTGGGAGACCGCAAACTGTCCGGTTGAGCCGATCAGAGCAGCAGATTACCCTATCTACTATCCTAATAATAGAGTCCCCTACCACCACAACCTGTCTAGCCTTCCTTATATTTTAATTCACACATGTACTAGAGGAGCTATTCCCTTGGCTGTTAGAAGGAACAGCTTCCTTTAGTACAGCTACTCCTGATGCTCCCAACATCTTCACTCAAGCAGGCAAATCTGCTAGGCTGCACAAAGTCAGGACTATCTAACGCTTTCCTCATCCCACCCCCATGCTACCTCGTCCCATTGTCACCCAGCTACGTGCTTGTTCCCCAGCTCACTTATCTCTTCTTACTCGACTAGCTGCCCCCACTAAACTCTGCTCAGTGAGCAGCAGACTCCTCTCAAGTTTGTAAATCTCCCTCAATGTCGCAATTTGCTTATCATGATCTCCATTCTGAGCTTCCAGAGAAGCCACTTGCACACACCTGTCCCATAGGTATGGACTCTGGACGGGTACATCCAGGCATGCATACATGCTTCAAGATGTGCATTGAGTCAAACCAGTAATCTTGCTGACACTCATTTCCCCAGTTACCAAATACAGGACACTAAAACAATTACCTTGCTGGTTTAAACGCCTTGTTTGTTTAAACTCCTGTTTTTTTAAATCCTACTTGAAAGAGCCTACTTAACAGAGTCTGCTTTCAAGCATATGTGAGCAAGCTCAGTTAGTTAGGAACACTTCCCCTATTAAGGAACATTAAGGAACACTTCCCCAATTGTCCTTATGTCCAATTATTTTCCTTGCTAGTTATCACTGTATATTTCCACCGTTAGCTTTTTTATTCTGCCATTTTTTTCCTTTTATTAAAAATTCCAACATGTAATTTTCATCCCATTCCTATCAAGTCTTTATTCAAAAGACTCAAGCCCTTTAAGTTCAGATTTAACCATTCTTTTCTTTACACATTATTTTACTTCTATTTCTCTGTTTGATATTTTCTTTCCCTTATAAAGATTTCCACTCTTACGTTTCAATATTTTTTTGCCCCTTTACCTCAGTTATTCATTGTTTCTACTCTTTTATTCCTCTTCTAATATCTTCACTGTGCATTTTATTTTGACGTCACATTTCTACGTCTGCTCTGTTTCCATTTTATCTTCGCCCACCTATACAGCGTGATGCAGTTTCTGTGCCCAATCTTTACTGTTTCCAGCCAACATTCTGCAAAATAGTGTAACCAATGTGTATAACTGCAGACAAGCAGGTACCAACGCTTCCCAATGACTGAAGGACCCTGAACTACAAAAAGCTGCCTGGAGATCTGAGGCAAATCCAGAAAATCTCCTTATAATGATACATTAAATTAAGATACTGTTCATGTGATCAGTAATACCTCAAGTTTATTAAGTCACTGTAACTTATATTTTCGATAATAAAATGATGCACAAATAGCACTTGATAGCATGTCAGCTCATTGTAATTTCAGTCAAGGTTTGTTGTAAGACTATTTAAAGTTGCACAGATACAATACATTGCATCTTCCCAGTGTATTTAAGGGTTATGTATTACAATATCTAACATATCCGCAATTTGGATTCAACTCCATTGCCTGTGTACACTAATGTCCTCATGTGTAGATTAGCTAAGCTTTTTGTAAAGTTATAGTGTCAAATGACAGATATGCCCTAATTTTTTTCATACTTTTTAATTTGCATCCCAATAACACTATCTGATGAATTGGCACAGTGTTAGGGCATTGTGGCAAATACCCCATCAAGAAAAAAACATTATCCATTGTCTTGTAATTAAACTTCTTATGTAACTTTTTCAGTTTCATTAACAAAAATGAAATCTGATAAATTCCCCTACATAATTACCAAAATCTAATAAAGAAACGCATATATCATTCTAGCTATAAATGTCATTCTAATTAAAAAATACTAAGCCTTTTTCTAACTCTAACCCCAATCTTGATTCTAACCCTAATTCTAACCTCAACCCTAATTCTAACCTCAACCCTACTGTTAAAGGGACACTATGGTCACCCAGACTGTTTTGACTCATTGAGTGCAGTGTCACAGTCCCACTTAGTTCTGCAACGTAAATCATTGTTGTTTTGAGAAACTGCAATAACTACTTTGCAGGGCGAAGACTGCCTATAGAACTTCCTGGTGGCTAACTGACTTTTGGTTGCCTAACTGACGCTAGACACTTACACTCTGCACGAGGACATCCAACATCAGTTAAATCCCCAAAGTAATGCATTGAAGCAATGGGGAGTGCCTAATGTGCTTGCGATGCTTTCCATGCATGCACATTAGCCCTTCCCCTTTCAGAAAAGGAAAATCGGTGACATCGGTCCTGTAATCAGGTAAGTGACTAAAGGTTTTTTTAGGCTTTATGAGTCGGGTGCACAAGGGAGGGGAGGACCAGAGGGCTCTATAGTGTAAGGAATACAGATTTGTATTCCTAACACTACAGAATCCCTTTAACTATTTACTTAATTCTAAGAGGACACATTCTTCACATAAAGTATTTGGAGTGTTCCTTTAGACGTGTAATGGTCTCCCAGAATCATTACAGCACAGGGGCTAAGCGTATACTGCTGGTCTGTCTCACATGTAAGGATTTTCAAAATAGTTAAGTTAGTGTTGACCCACAGGTACAGATGATGCATGCAGTCCTACAGAATGGGCTTAGACAGCTGATCAGTTTGACTTAATCAGCATGTATAAAGAGTCCTGAAGGCTCTCTTGTTGCTCAATATTAAATTGTCATAGCAGTCAGATGCCCGAGACAGCTTCCAGGAGGAATTTCCTGGAACTGCTTACTAGTAAGGTCTTATAAAGAACTTTGGCTTAGACAGTTTTTAAAAAGCCATTGTACAAATTAAGGCTATTAATGATGTTTCCATCTCTAAGAGGCTAATAAACGGTGACATTTACTATGCAATATAAATGTGTATTATTTTATACACACCAACAGATTTAACCTATTCCGCATCAGCTATAAAATGATCTTATTGATGTTATGATGGCTAAATCCAATGATTAAGATCATTAATGTATTAACGTATCCCATAGCACTTAAAATAGTTTTATAGTTTCTGCTGGTCTCTTAGTGAGGTATATATTTAAGTAGATAGAAAATTAGTTTTTCAGGACAACCATGTCCAGGATGTAGAGGTTGCCCAATTCTGTTTTAATGACGATATTGAGGAAAACTGGAGTTTTAGTCTTCATGAACTAGGTAAATATCCACTATTTTACACAGATACCAATCCTAATTTCCAATAAACATTATCTGTATTTATTGAGGACTGTTTATGTTTTTACTGCAGGGCAATAAGATATTTATTTAATTTTATCTGTGTAAAAAATTAATAGAAGAAACAATGTTTGTCTTTATTGATCTTTATTTTGTATAAAATTATACATGCAGTATAGTGTGATCATTTTGTCATTAAATGTTGCTTGCTTGCTCATTGTGTGTCCTACACTGCTCTCTCCTGGCAGCTGATAGAAAAAATAATGGAACATTTAATAGAAAATGTTGACACATGCAGCTATTAATTCTCAAAGTGCAATTTGCTAAAAATGAATTGCTCTATATTTATGTAAATATTAATCTTACTCCCTAATATAATAATACAACTTCTCAATACTAATTAAGAGCTGCAGCTTATCATTTCATAATAAGAATGTACATATATATTTTTTACTTGAGAAAATTGTGTGAACAGGGTACGAGCAGCTAAAGTAAATTATGAAGAACATGGAATGATTGTTTTTTGACCATTTCTGTATATTTGTTTTTATTGTATTCCTGTATTTAATTTTGTTAGTATTTTTTATGTTTGTTTATGTTTTTTATTATAATACATTTGTATACTATTCTTCATGAATTCTACATGAATTGGTTGTTCTGCTTAATTCATAGAAAACATATTTTTATTTATCTTACAGTTTCTTGGCAATACAGAAGTAGAACAACCTAAAGGTACTGAAATTGTAAGAGATGCGGTAAGAAAACTTAAGGTAAGTTGACATATAACTCACAAATTATTTCAATGGGAAATGGAAGACACACCACATTTGAGTATTGTCATCTTCATCTTCTAAAAATGCACGTTTGTGTGGATGTCTTCTATTATGCTGCTCATAAATAATGCTAAATCGTGAAATTCATGTGTCTTGGGGGCTTTGCATATGATAAAAGTGGACTTGAACATAGACTATAAACAACCAACCAAACAGTAATGGACATCATTAGTGATTGTTTAGTGGTGCATGATGACAGAGATCCTGGGCACCATCTTACCTTAAGTGATTGAAGCATTTTTGAATGGTTTAACTTCAAGGTTCTCACGACTGTGCCTGTTCTCCAGGTCTGTCTGGCACCTCCTCTGGCACCAGCATGCTTTCAACCTGTCAATGGCCTCCCACTAAGAAAATGCATTAGAACGGTACCCGTCTAATGCATTTTCATAGTGGGAAACCATTGAGTGTAGTAAAACTTTTATCTATTTCTTAAGCAAGTTTTTGTTTGTTTGTTTTTTTTATTATTTTTCAGACTGCTCCTAGAATAAAGTCTATTTTATTTTTACTATATCACCCATAAATGCTTAGCTCTGTGGCTTATTTTAACATAATTTTTTTTATTAGTTAAAGTAGATTGTATTGTTACAATTTTAAGATTTCACCCTTATTTTCAGAATATTTTTTTTATTTCATCTAGGAATTTTATTACTGTCAATTTTTACACATGGTGTAAATTACATAGAAACTGTAATTACTAGAAATATAAAAACAGCAAACAAAAAGCCTCAACGTTTTATGGCTTTATTTTTCTATTATAACAAAAGATAAGATAGGATTGCAACTTGTATTGTAACTATGAGTGTGAGTTTGTAACATCAGTAAACCAGATGGCGGTGCTATGAATCTGTCCTTAAAGTAATAAACATAACTTAATATTTCCTATTTTATGGCATATTTGTTTTTTTAGAAACAGTACTTTTTTTGTTGTTATGAATAGTTGCTTTTGCATTATTTATATTTTTTTCATTTTGAACAAGCAAAATGTATCCTATATGGAACATCAGTATAATTCAAATGAAACCGTCATGGCAGTTGCATATTAATAGTTCATGAGGTAATATAGGAAATTTTACATATGAAACATAAAATATGAATGCTATTTTCTATAGTATAGCAGAAAGCTGCCAGGGAACTCTTTACCCAAAGTACAAAAAAAGCTAAAGGGAAAAATGGCAATAACAGTGATGAAGCAAAACATAACTAAGACAAAGTTTATTTGGGATTCAGATTTTGAGATAATGGCTGACCTCAGACAAGCTGTGCAGTAATTCACACAAATAAATGTTTGATCTATCTGATTGTATATCAGTTTTCTCAAGGTTATTTCAAATATAGTAAAGCAAATTAAGTTCTCATTGATAATTAAGAAAAAAAACATATTCAATCCCTATTTATGTCATTGAAATGATTAAAGGGAACCTCCAAAACCCATAACCAAAACAGTATATTTCTGCTAACTGCATGTAGGCAACTCCTCTCCTTGTAGAAACTATGCCTTGCTGTGAGTGTGAACCCACACAACACAGATACATTGCTGTGTGCACATGCTTCCATAATGGACATGAGTGGTAGGGATGGAGTTTTGGTTCCTTAGATTTAAAGGATGAATGTCACCTCAAAATATACTTAATATAACAATCATTTTATCAAGTATTGAAAGGAAATACTTTTTTTTTTCAAATGAAGCATATGTACTTTTAGCATATTACAGGATCCTTCAGCCATATACACTAGGGATCAACCGATATTGATTTTTTAGAGCTGATACCAATAATTTTATGAACTTTCAGGCCGATAGCAGATAATTTACCAATATTCTGTACATTTACCATTTAAAAAAATATATATATTTCTAAAGCTAAATGCACAAAATATACATGCCACATGTGTGTTTAAACAGGGGAGCTGTGTGTGTTTGTGTAGTGGATGCAGTGTGTATTTGTGTAGTGTGTATATAATGAATGCAGAGTGTGTTTGTGTAGGGTGTATAGTGCATGTAGTGTGTGGTGTGTGTAAAGTGAATGCAGTGTGCATATAGTGAATGCAGTGTGTATAGTGTGCACAAAGTGAATGTAGTGTATGTGTAGTGTGTGTAAAGTGAATGCAGTGTGTGTAGTGTTTGTATTGTGAATGCAGTGTATAGAGGGTGTATAGTGAATGCAGTGTGTTTGTGTAATGTGTGTGTATATACTGAATGCAGACTGTGTGTGTTTGTGTAGTGTGTTTAGTGAATGCAGCGTGTATAGTGAATGCAGTGTGTTTGTGTAGAGAGTGTGTATATACTGAATGCAGTGTGTGTGTTTGTGTATAGTGAATGCAGTGTGTATAGTGAATACAGTGTGTTTGTGTAGTGTGTATATACTGAATGCAGAGTGTGTGTGTTTGTGTAGTGTGTATAGTGAATGCAGTGTGTATAGTGAATACAGTGTTTGTGTAGTGTGTGTATATAATGAATGCAGATTGTGTGTGTAGAGTGTGCAGTATGTGTTTGTTTCTGTAGGTATGTAATTTGTGTAAAATAGGGGGGAATTTTAAAAAAATAAATAAAATTTAGTCCCCCCTCCCTGCTTCTTACTTGGTCAGGGAGTGGGATATGGCATTCCCTGGTGGTCCAGTGGCATGGACTGTGTAGTGGGGGCCCTGCAGCAACCTCTTACTTACCTTCCGAGCAGCTCCCTTCAGCTCCCCTGTCTAAATCTTGCAGCCAGAGTGCCGCGCAGAGCGTTGCCTGGCAACGCTCGGACAGCCGCAGGACTCGTGAGATTTAGACAGAGGAGCTTAAAGGGAGCTGCTGGGAAGGTAATTGGGAGCTTGCTGCGGGCACCCCCAGGACCGCTGGGCTTGTCATGGGCCCGGCGGTCCTGGTATGCATTATCGGCAATATTGGTATCTTTATTGGCCGATACCGATATTGCCAAAAATACTGTGTTAAGACCCCTCTTGCATAAAGGAGTAAAACAGCCGTTTAGTTAAGCTTCCCCTTACGCAATAATGCAATCTCCATTCGTATACTCCAACCGTACGAACTGCAACCAGGGGAATGTACCAGTCTCCCGACCGGGACCCATACGGATCTCAAAACTCACGAATAAGAAATCCACTAATCGCGGCTAACAGCCGATCAAATATAACATCCAAGCGGCTTACGTTTCCAGTAATCAGTCGCTAACCGTGTAGTAAATCTCCCCTCTAATAACGAGACCAAGCTCCGCATTGAGGGTAAAATAAGAACTGCCTTTACTGTGGGCCCGCCTGTATATGCAGGTCTCCCACTTGGTGGACACTCCCCTAGGGGACCAAATGGGAGACTGTAATGACAGACAGACATATGGCACTTTTAGACATACAGGCACAAAATATTCCCACAATGCATCCCAGTTTCCTCCCCTCTGCCCTGGAGCTAATCGAGAAGTAATTCAATTATCTCCAGGACAGAGGCAAATCGCCATTTTAAATTAGACACAAAAACCGTGTAAAATTGCATAAGTTTACAATTACCAAACATATTACCTTCGTGCAACGTATCCCCAGATAGCCTGGATCTGAGTGCATATTCTTAGCGAATAGCGCTCAGATCCCATATGTACAGTTCAATCGCCATGGAGTCAAAGTCTCTTACAGTCTTTCGGTATGCGATTGACTCCATGGGAGTCCATCTGGGTTAAGTCCATCCGTGTAATCCAAACTCCCGAACGGCCGGTGGTCGCATGCCTTGTCGACTGAGAAGGGCGGTCGATAATTTCAGTGGTGTTCGGCAGAAAGAGTGTCGGTTTTTAGTTCCATAGAATCTGCGCCGAACACCGCTGGTCTTTCGCATGGTGTAAAATGGCCGCCGCCTCGTGGTCGGCATACGAACAACGACCACCCTGAATACGGTTGGAATGGAGAGGTGTCTGCGGTTAACCACAACATTCTAATTGGGGCTAAGAGGTTAACCAGCAGCACACTTCTCTCCCGGGTGGCCGTCCGTTCGGTAGTTTTAATCGGTTCTTTCAGGAAAAAAACGAACAGGGGTATACGGACAGGCAAATAGACGAAAAGGGGCAAACAGACAAACCAGCAATCTTAGTCTATACAGATGGGTCTGTCACATACTGAATATCGTCCGATAATATCGGCCTGACCAATAATCAGTCATTCCCTAATATACATGCACCTTTGGACAAACAGTGTTTGAAAACCGATAGTCTCTATGGTCTTCCCTGCTGTACTTACTGCATAGAAATATATACATATATTTCTTCTTCTTTTTTTAAATACTTGATAAAAAGGGTATTATATTTAAAAAAAAAAAAGTACTTATAAGGTGACTGTTGCTCTTTAACAGAAAATAAAGCTAAATTCACAGGAACAGCTTTTTAGAACTATAATTGCTGTAATAATCGTAAGTTGCTGTGGTGCATTTTGAGTCCCTCTAACTAACCCAAACAGTAAGTTCAATTTAAAGTTAGTTTCTAAAAATCTTTCCCATATTTTTCTAGTTTGCAAGACATATAAAAAAATCTGAAGGTCAGAAAACACCGAAAGTTGAACTCCAGATATCTATATATGGTGTGAAAATTCTAGAACCAAAAACAAAGGTAAGTCACAAGAGTGAACTGGATTGTATAGCAAAGTAGGTCATGCAATTCTTCTTATGGTTGATGTCTCATCAAATGTTTATTGTACTCCCAAAAAAAATAGATTTCTAAATATTGTTAGGGGAGTGCAACACTTTGCATATCCATTTTAAGATGAATGAGATGACAAATATTAATAAAATCATCAAGGAAGAACTGTTGATGTACGAATTTGTCTTTTTACCAGATTTCTGGTAAATCTAGTCCATGACAGTTTGAAAATAATTTTCTCAAGTTATAAATAAACCAAGCATGTTATTTGTATGATAAAAAGGTATATAAAAAGTGATCTAAATTCAATCACTATAAAATTGGACATGGAATGTACCATAAGCTGCTTAAATTGTTTGTATAATATAAACATATCATTAGAATATTAATACCCATGACATATGTGATAATGCACCCAACAATGTATACAAATTGTTCAAATTAAAGCAAATCCTAACTTTCTAGGTTTGGGTATAATTCATTACTTGCACTACATCATGGTTAATGAAGTCACCTTATATTTTATCGGAATGCTGCTTCAGGCTTTGAAATCATTGGTGGAAAATCATTACTTATGGGAATAATTCTCCTTATGAGAAAATCATTTTTATTACACAAAGAATTTTATGGAGCTCTTAAGGCACATTTTGAGAATGCAAAGGGAGGTTTCTCCATTTTAGCCCTTTTAGTGCATATATTGAAACATGGCCCCATAATAAGGGTTATTAACTTGCCTCACTCCAGCTGGTTTTGTGCTCTTTTCATAATCCCGAGTCAACTATTTTACATTTGACGATAAAGGAAGTTAATGTTCAACTAAAAGCTAACTTTAAAACAAATGTCCCTCATTAAAGGGACGCTTCAAGTTGAAGTTGAACCATTCTTTTTTAAATACGTTAAATAGACTATTCAATACAAATATTTTTAAAAAGACAAAACAAAAATTATAAAAACAGATGCTCATATTTTATGTCCCTGCTACAATCCCTCATTCTTTGGAAATAGCTCTCACCAAACCAGAGATAAATAACTTTCTACAGCACTGCTGAGCTCAACTGATGCAAAGTGCTTTTTGGGCACAGCGATTGTTTTGAGGAGATGTGGTCCATATGTCAAGTATTTATTATAAAAAACAAAGAGAATTCCAACTCTAAGGAATCTAAGTATTTACATCATGTACAGCAATATATTTTTTTTTGCAAAAAGTGAAGGTTTATCAGGTTGGGAGGGAGGAACAGGAAATGTGACTTTATAAAGTGTAGCAAATTGTTATCTAAAACATAAAAGAAACGTTATTTTTTTATTTGTTAAAATAATTACATTATCATCGCCTCTGTGCAGTTTCTTCTTTAGAAATGAATGTGTATAAATACAGTGCATTTCCTGTTGTACTCTTGCTGAGTGGGGGAAGCCATCTTTATGTACTCTTTGGTTGGATAAGCAGTGTTTTTGATTAAAGAACATGCTAGTTAGGAAAGGTTAGTGCATGTTTATAAATCTTGACATCATGTTTTCAGCTATTCAGTGTTCATATTACCATTGATTATGACCAAAGAGGACTTAAAGATGGCCACTCCCAGTCTGTAATAATTATATACATTGTTATACTAATACTAAAATGTATATTATTGTTGTTATTATTATTTTATATATATATATATATATATATATATATATATATATATATATATATATATATATATATACATATACATATATATATATATATATATATATATATATATATATATAAAAACACAGCATATCTGTCTGTAATATAACCTTTCTTTGCACCTAATGTGTGGTTACCTGGAGCACCTTTCAGAACTAAACTACAAACTAGAAAATGGCAGAAATGTTTTAAAGTTTACTTGGCTTTTATCTGAGGGCTTGACAATGACCTGAGTGAGAATTAAACATCATCAGGCATGCTTGAGTGAACAAATTCAAATTTTGAAATGGTATTAATCTTTATGACTACTGACTATGTGATGTACATTTTATAAAATAGTTCATTGTGAGTTGAACCCATTGCTATTAAAAAAATAAATAAATAACTTTCCATTTCTTGTAAGCTGAGTCATCAGTAAAATAAATGTCATATTTATAGACATGGTTTCTCATTTTTGTCCAAAATAGAACTTAAATTATTTGTTAATTGCTTAAATAGCAGTACTCACTTAATACATTTCTCAAAACTAGTATAAATTGATTCCTGGAAAAGCTAGATTCATTCAATATATATTGTATTCTTTTAGATCCTGAGAACACATATAATTCCATGTCATGAAAAAAAAAAAAGCTAACAGTGGAAATAATGACAGTCTCCCAATTTGTGACACCTTCTAGAGCCGGGGTGCCCAAAAGCCTAGGTACTTTAAAGATTCCATCCACAAGACTCAATATGTTAGTCTTTCTGTGCTAGTTAAAACCACAACTCTTATGTAGTTATTTCTCCTCGATGGTGTCACTTAATCTAAATTCAACTCAGGAAACCTGGCTGCTGTAGGCCACATTGGTACAAATGACAAAGTTTGAAAAAGATGGAGGATCTAAAAGTTCAAGGCATTAGGTAGCAAACTAAAGAGGACCTCTAAGTTGGTATTTTCCGAGATACCTGTGCTGCGCACTACTGCAGATAGCGGTGATATTCATTAGTAGGAGTATGTTACAATCCCCTAAACATTAATACCGATGGTGCTATCTCACATTAATAAGGTTGCACAACTGGGTAATTTGTTACAATTGTTAAAGTAGTGGAGCAATATTTAGGTGAAAAACCCAAACCAAAAACTCAAAATTCAAAGTGCTGTGTTAATACTTATTGGACAGCAAATGTCACCAAAACGATCATCTCATTGCATATAGATATAAAAGAGAACACAATACAAATAATAGTGCAGATGGTCTAAATGGGTATCCAGTATAGTGTATAGGCAATACATTGATATAGTTCAATATTGTATTAAAAAAAGCTATTATAGCTTAAAGTGCATGTAAATCTTTATTATACATAAAATCAGTGTAAAAGAAACAAACACATTGTCTCGCACAAGAAAGTGTTGTGAGTAAATACTGTGTACACCGCTACTCACTGCCAGGCTTTATGGCTTTAAAAAAAGATGTGATGGGACTGTGACTTGTAGCTCTGTATCTCTGTGCAGTCCTTGGTGCAATAAGTCAGTACAGCTGATTTCCCCACTCTCGACTTACAATAGCTTAGGAATCTCTGCCCCCTACTTGCCGTGTGTGTGATGTCATCTATGCCTTTTGCCGGGATTTACAGCTTTCTCAGGATGGAATGAATCTAAAATCTCCACCTTGAAGAAGGTCTTTTGTAGGGTTACAGTGTCCCCAAGGTCCCTCCTCATTGGTGGAAAATTGGGAATACGAGGAAAAATTCATTGTAAGTCCTTTCTTAAAGATACACAGTCTCTCATCCTATATAAAGGACTGGTTTAAACGTACATTCTAATGTAAATATTCCTTAAACAATATGTACATACATATCATTATATAACATAACACATTAAAATAAAACAAAAAAAAGCATATACATTCAATAATTATCTTAAAAACAGGGCATTAAGGGGGCAGAGACTCCTAAGATCATATCATAAGCTGAGAGAGTGAAAATCAGCTGCACTGACTTACCGCACAAGGGACTGCACAGAGACACAGAGGTACAAGTCACAGCCCCATCACAAGTATATTTAAAGCCATAAAGCCTGGCAGTGAGTAGCGGTGTACACCGTATTTGCTCACAACACTTTCTTGTAAGAGATAATTTATTTGTTTCTATTACACTGATTTTATGTATAATAAAGATTGATATGCACTTTGAGCTATTTTATGTTTTTATGTTTTGAAACAATATTGGACTATATCAATTTATTACCTATACACTATCCTGGTTACTTATCTAGCCCATTTGCACTAATATTGAACTATATTAGGTTATTATATATACACTATACTGGTTACCCATTTAGACCATCTGCACTATTATTTGTATTTTTTTCTTTTATATCTATATGCAATGAGATGATTGTTTTGGTGCCATCTGCTGTCCAATAAGTATTACACACCACTTTTAATTTTGAGTTTTTGGTGCAGGATTTTCATCTAATAATTGCTACATTGAAAAATTTTTTTCTATTCTTTGTAATTTTGTGTTTAGAGGTGAACATGGCAGTGTGTAGCATAAGTGGTCTTATACATTTATTAAATTCTATAATAATAGTTTTTGTTTTTGTTTTTAAATTAGCATTCCAGATATATCTCTTTTTTATTCGGTAATTTGCTACTTTTCTGAGATTTTAATTATTCATACATGGATTGGGCCAGAAGGACTAGAAGTACAATTAAACGAAACAGGGTTTTAAAACTGATATACAACAGCTCCATAACTAATAATAAAGAGAACGTTACCTGCGCTCTGGCCTAAATCCCTATGTATATTTAAACAAAATCGAGGCTCTTTAGTTTTATTCCAATGGCCATTTGAATATAAGCTCGCCAGCCATGTCAAGGCAAGCCCCAAAAGGTGAGTCCTACACTAGCCATTAGATATGCTGATATCAGCCCAGAATCTCTAATGAGACAGGAAGGGGTATTTTATAAACCCTTTCACATTTAACCCTTTATAGGGCTTCTACACATACAATAAACTTTGCTGGTATCAGACAAAGTGTAAACATCTCGAATGAGACATGAATGGGTGTTTTATAAACCTCTACATACTTATTAACCCTAAATAGGGCTATAAAACATACAAATCACCTTGCCGGTATCAGATAAAAGGCACATTTCTCTGTTAAAACAGGAAGGGATGCTGCCCCTACATACTTATAAACTCTTAATAAGACAAACATGGGGTGGCTGGCAGCAATGTAACATAGCTGTGTGGTACAAACCTTATATACAAACACAAAGATAAAGCACCGCGCTTACAGCAGCAGTAGCTTAGTATCCAACAGCTCAAAATACATAGTAAAAACAAAGAATGGTACCTGCGCCCTGGCCTATATCCCTATGTACATTTAAACAAAATGGAGGCTCTTTAGTTTTATTCCAATGGCCATTTGAATATAAGCTCGCCTGCCACGTCAAGGCAAGCCCCATAAGGTGAGTTCTACTCTAGCCATTAGATTTGCTGATATAAGCCAAGAATCTCCAATGAGACAGGGAGGAGTATTTTATAAACCCTTTCACATTTAACCCTTTATATGGCTTCTACACATACAATACACTTTTCTGGTATCAGTGTGTAAACATTTCTAATGAGACATGAAAGGGTGTTTTATAAGCCCCTGCATACTTATTAACCCTAAATAGGGCTATAAAACAGACAAATCACCTTGCTGGTATCAGCTAAAAGGCAAATTTCTCTGTTGAGACAGGAAGGGGTGCTGCCCCTATATAGGTATAAACTCTTAATAAGACAAACATGGGGTAGCTTATATTCAAATGGCCATTGGTATAAAACTAAAGAGCCTCCATTTTATTTAAATGTACATAGGGATTTAGGCCAGAGTGCAGGTAACGTGCTATTTGTTTTTACTATGTATTTTGAGCTGTTGGATACTAAGCTACTTCTGCTGTAAGCGAGGTGCTTTATCTTTGTATTTGTCCATAACTAATAATGTTTACTCATTTCAAACATTCAAATTAGGGAGCACTTGGGAGATGGTGACTATAATATGGTATTTAAGATTAGCTAAAAAAAACTCATTTATATGGACTGTTCAGACATGCTTTATTTAAAAAACAAAAGTGTTATTTTAATATGTATATAGGCATGTGCACCCTTGCTCACTGATGCATCTCTAAATTGGACCAAGGAGTTGATTGCTTATCTTTCTTAAAGACATGGAATTATATTATCCAGATGATATTTAATGTGAATGCATTGACTGAGCTTGCACTTATGGCTTGTCATGACCACTATTCTGTGTGTGAGTGCATAGTATTAGCATCTCTGTTGGTAGCATTTATCTTTCTGTATATAGAGCCACTTTCACTTTACATGTATCAGGACTTATGGAGGACTTATGAAGATGCAAGCTGTAACTCCATTCACCACTCACACAATAGTAGATACGCTATTATAAAAGCAACACTATTGTGTTTTACTTCCTTGAAATAGGTAGTTTCTCTACACTGTGGTGGAAAGTGATTGGGAAAGCAAAAGGCTACAACCCCACCTACACCACTCCACAAAGGAAACCCATCAATTGGAAGTAACAAATTGCATGATTTGTTTTATGATTGAATATATATTCAGTTGAGTATACTGTAAGTATTTTCTGTATATGCATTTTTATATGTATTTCTATTATCATTTATGTAATTTTATGGTAGTTTCTGGCATCAGCTCTATCACAAACGGACAGTTGCATACATTTTAAGACTTGTTGTCTGGTTTATATGGTTGAGTTCATGAAGGTACGAGCTGATCATGAGAATTCCTATTAGTGTAGTTAAATAGTGGCCTAATACACATGTTCAGAGTGTCTATCGGTGACATTAGTGAAATCCGGTGCATACAAGAACAATAAAGTTAGTTTGCAATTCATGCTGGTTAACATATGCACATTTGACAACCCCAGACATCACAACATGTGATGTCACTTAGAGTCAGGACTGAATTGTGCAGGAACATGTAGACACAGAGGAATTGAATATTAAATGTTGGAAAGTCACTGATGTCATTGAAGGTCTCTCTGAGGAAATAGGATGAAACACATTGAGTGAAGACCCCCACAAGATGGCCAGCTGTTGGAGAGGAAACGGACATACAAATTGGGACTTTGAACACAGGGTACAAAAGAGACGTTAGTCCTCCAGCCTAAGTGGTACTTTATTTGCACATTTCTCCTTATACGTGCATTTTATTTTGTGAATGTGTTTTTAAATTGTTGTTTTATTAACTGCTGATCTAATTTATCTACTAAACTATGATTACCTTTCTATCTACTTCTAGTTGCAAGAAAAAGTATGTGAACCCTTTGGAATGATATGGATTTCTGCACAAATTGGTCATAAAATGTGATCTGATCATCATCTAAGTCACAACAATAGGCAATCACAGTCTGCTTAAACTAATAACATACAAAGAATGAAATGTTGCCAGGTTTTTATTGAACACACCATGTAAACATTCACAGTGCAGGTGGAAAAAGTATGTGAACCCTTGGCTTTAATAACTGGTTGAACCTCCTTTGGCAGCAATAACTTCAACCAAACGTTTCCTGTAGTTGCAGATCAGACGTACACAACAGTCAGGAGTAATTCTTGACCATTCCTCTTTACAGAAATGTTTCAGTTCAGCAATATCCTTGGGATAAAATACAGTAAAAGAAAAAAGGGGTGTAGGTTAGCGCTAATAATATATTGGACAGGCAGCGACCTTATAGAGGGTGACCCTCTAACCCTCTATATAAGGAATACACAGTAAAAAACAAAGAAAGGTTGCGCCAAAATTAAAAAATAAATAAAAAATATACGATAATAATAGTAAAAATAATAATAGCAGATAAGTTCCAATGAGTGTCAGGAGATCAAATGGTTTTAGTCTCTAATTCCGCTGTGGGGGTGACTTCTCTTGTTGTAGTGGTTCACACCGTCTCGTGATATGGAAGACACAAGAATAGAGGACCAATCGTGCGGAGTGTATTACAGTAAATCTAGTAGTATTAAATCATATGTATTTCACTCACATTTAGATGAGCTATAGCCAGCTCTGGGTTTGTAGGCATATAGCGGAATAATCCCCGCTTACAGGATGTGTTGGTGCTTGTCCTCCAGGGGTCTTGTCCAACTTTCAGAAGAAGAAGATAAAAACAACAGATAGTGCTCTCTGATGGTATTATTGAGGTAGTGAATAAAATAAGATAAAATATACTCACAAAAGAAGTGCAGGTCTCACTGCACTTTTAGGGCAGCGTTAGTGGTATAATCCCCACTTCAGGATATATAGTATAAAAATGCCAGGAACAAATAGTTAAAATGATAAAAATTATAGAAGTGTATAAAAAATTATAATGGTGCATATATCTAACCAAAAAATCATTTATTTATATAAAACACAATATAAAATAACCATAACGCGTTTCACTGCTGGGGCTTTATCAAAATGAAGTATATCATTTTTTATACACTTCTATAATTTTTATCATTTTAACTATTTGTTCCTGGCATTTTTATACTATATATCCTGAAGTGGGGATTATACCACTAACGCTACCCTAAAAGTGCAGTGAGACCTGCACTTCTTTTGTGAGTATATTTTATCTTATTTTATTCACTACCTCAATAATACCATCAGAGAGCACTATCTGCTGTTTTTATCTTCTTCTTCTGAAAGTTGGACAAGACCCCTGGAGGACAAGCACCAACACATCCTGTAAGCGGGGATTATTCCGCTATATGCCTACAAACCCAGAGCTGGCTATAGCTCATCTAAATGTGAGTGAAATACATATGATTTAATACTACTAGATTTACTGTAATACACTCCGCACGATTGGTCCTCTATTCTTGTGTCTTCCATATCACGAGACGGTGTGAACCACTACAACAAGAGAAGTCACCCCCACAGCGGAATTAGAGACTAAAACCATTTGATCTCCTGACACTCATTGGAACTTATCTGCTTTTATTATTTTTACAATTATTATCGTATATTTTTTATTTATTTTTTAATTTTGGAGCAACCTTTCTTTGTTTTTTTCTGAATATCCTTGGGATGTCTGGTGTGAATCGCTTTCTTGAGATCATGCCACAGCATCTCAATCGGGTTGAGGTCAGGACTCTGACTGGGCGACTTCAGAAGGTGTATTTTCTTCTGTTTAAGCCATTATGTTGTTGATTTACTTCTATGCTTTGGATCATTGTCCTGTTGCAACATCCATCTTCTGTTGAGCTTCAGCTGGTAGACAGATGGCCTTAAGTTCTCCTGCAAAATGTCTTGATAAATTTGGGAATTCATTTTTCCTTTGATGATAGCAATCCATCCAGGACCTGCACTGTGAATGTTTACATGGTGTGTTCAATAAAAACATGGCAACATTTCATTCTTTGTGTGTTATTAGTTAACCCCTTAAGGACACATGACATGTGTGACATGTCATGATTCCCTTTTATTCCAGAAGTTTGGTCCTTAAGGGGTTAAGCAGACTGTGATTGTCTATTGTTAAAGATGTCGCGAACATAACATTTTCCTTCGCGAACGGCGAACGCAAATTTCCGCAAATGTTCGCGAACGGGCAAACCGGGCAAACCGCCATTGACTTCAATAGGCAGGCAAATTTTAAAACCCACAGGGACTCTTTCTGGCCACAATAGTGATGGAAAAGTTGTTTCAAGGGGACTGACACCTGGACTGTGGCATGCCGGAGGGGGATCCATGGCAAAACCCCCATGGAAAATTACATAGTTGATGCAGAGTCTGGTTTTAATCCATAAAGGGCATAAATCACCTAACATTCCTAAATTGTTTGGAATAACGTGCTTTAAAACATCAGGTATGATGTTGTATTGATCAGGTAGTTTAAGGGTTATGCCCGCTTCACAATGACAGACCAAACTCCCCGTTTAACGCACCGCAAACAACCACAAACAGTCCATTTGCACAACCGCAAACTCCCCATTTGCACAAGGTTGGATACCAAGCTAGCCATGTCCCGTTCCTTGTCCTCACTGATGTCATTGAAGGTCTCTTCCTCCACGCAGCCACGTACAACACCAAGGGTCCCCGAAAGGTGACAACAAGCCCCCTGGGACGCCTGCTGTGTTTGGTCTTCCACCTCCTCAAAGCCACCTTCCTCCTCTGACTCCTCTTCTTCAGACTCCTCTCTCTGCATTGCCTCTCTCTGCATTATTATTAGGTAAGTTAAGTAGTACTATTCCTATCAGTTTAATCCCTGTTACGTCCCCTATCAGGGGACGTGTATATGGCATTGATTTTAGGAACCGGGAGACGGAAAAAGATGCTTGGTCGGTCCTCCTACTTCAAATTTGGGGCACTGCACGTGCAATCTAATGTGTCACCAGATAGGAGTGGTGTGTTAAGTAGTACTATTCTTATCAGTTTAATCCCGGTTACGTCCCCTATCAGGGGACGTATATATGGTATTGATTTTAGGAACCGGGAGATGGAAAAAAGATGCTTGGTTGGTCCTCCTACTTCAAATTTGGGGCACTGCGCGTGTAATCTAATGTGCCACCAGATAGGAGTGGTGTGTTAAGTAGTACTATTCTTATCAGTTTAATCCCTGTTACATCCCCTATCAGGGGACGTGTATATGGCATCGATTTTAGGAACCGGGAGATGGAAAAAGATGCTTGGTTGGTCCTCCTACTTCAAATTTGGGGCACTGCGCGTGTAATCTAATGTGCCACCAGATAGGAGTGGTGTGTTAAGTAGTACTATTCTTATCAGTTTAATCCCTGTTACATCCCCTATCAGGGGACGTGTATATGGCATCGATTTTAGGAACCGGGAGATGGAAAAAGATGCTTGGTCGGTCCTCCTACTTCAAATTTTGGGCACTGCGCATGCAATCTAATGTGCCACCAGATAGGAGTGGTGTGTTAAGTAGTACTATTCTTATCAGTTTAATCCCTGCTACGTCCCCCTCATCAGGCCTTTTTTAGTCGAATGTATCGCCCACTGTCAGTCCCTTCGGGATCCATCTCTCATTCATCTTAATAAAGGTGAGGTAATCTAGACTTTTTTGACCTAGGCGACTTCTCTTCTCAGTGACAATACCTCCTGCTGCACTCAAGGTCCTTTCTGACAGGACACTTGAAGTGGGGCAGGCCAGAAGTTCTATCGCAAATTGGGATAGCTCAGGCAACAGGTCAAGCCTGCACACCCAGTAGTCAAGGGGTTCATCGCTCCTCAGAGTGTCGATATCTGCAGTTAAGGAGAGGTAGTCTGCTACCTGTCGGTCGGGTTGTTCTCTGAGGGTGGACCCCGAAGGGCTGTGGCTATGCATAGGACTTAAAAAGCTCTGCATGTCCTCCATCAACAACACGTCTGTAAACATGTCTGTAAGTGGGGCAGGCCAGAAGTTCTATCGCAAATTGGGATAGCTCAGGCCACAGGTCAAGCCTGCACACCCAGTAGTCAAGGGGTTCATCGCTCCTCAGAGTGTCGATATCTGCAGTTAAGGAGAGGTAGTCTGCTACCTGTCGGTCGGGTCGTTCTCTGAGGGTGGACCCCGAAGGGCTGTGGCTATGCATAGGACTTAAAAAGCTCTGCATGTCCTCCATCAACAACACGTCTGTAAAGCGTCCTGTCCTTGCCGGCGTGGTCGTGGGAGGAGGAGGCTTACTTTCACCTCTTCCCCTGTTAGATTCCCGTTGTGCTGTGACATCACCCTTATACGCTGTGTAAAGCGGTAATTCGGTAACATTTCAGGCACTTTCTGCTTATACCGGGGGTCTAGTAGCGTGAACACCCAGTACAGGTCGTTCTCCTTCAGCCTTTTTATACGAGGGTCCCTCAACAGGCACGACAGCATGAAAGACCCCATTTGCACATGGTTGGATGCCGAGCTACTCATGTCCCGTTCCTCGTCCTCAGTGATCTCACTGAAGGTATGTTCTTCCCCCCCAGCCACGTACAACACCACGGGTATCAGATAGGTGACAACGAGCACCCTGGGATGCCTGTTGTGGTTGGTCTTCCTCCTCCTCCTCAAAGCCACATTCCTCCACTGACTCCTCTTCCTCACAATCCTCTTCCAGTGTTTACGCAGGTCCAGCAAGCGATGCTGATCATGCTTTTTCCGGTCGTGATGGTGAACACAACTCTTCCTCTTCACGCTCATCTACGGCCTGATCCAGCACTCCAGGAAGAAAACAAATGGTATGATGTCGCTGATGGGGCCTTCGGTGCGACTGACTAGGTTTTTCACCTCCTCAAAAGGACGCATGAGCCTACAGGCATTGCGCATGAGCGTCCAGTAACGTGGCAAAAAAAATCCCAGCTCCGCAGAGGCTGTCCTAGCACCCCGGTCATACAAATAGTCGTTAACGGCTTTTTCTTGTTGGAGCAGGCGGTCGAACATTAGGAGTGTTGAACGTGTCGGGCTGTAGCAAATCAAGCGCCTCACTGGCATGTTGTTTCGCCGCTGGATATCTGCAAAGTGCGCCATGGCCGTGTAGGAACGCCTGAAATGGCCACACACCTTCCTGGCCTGCTTCAGGACGTCCTGTAAGCCTGGGTACTTATGCACAAAGCGTTGTACGATCAGATTATACACATGTGCCATGCACGGCACATGTGTCAACTTCCCCAAATTCAATGCAACCAACATATTTCTTCCATTGTCACAAACCACTTTGCCGATCTCCAGTTGGTGCGGAGTCAGCCACTGATCCACCTGTGCGTTCAGGGCGGACAGGAGTGCTGGTCCGGTGTGATTCTCTGCTTTCAGGCAAGTCAACCCCAAGACGGCGTGACACTGCTGTATCCGGGATGTGGAATAGTACCTGGGGAGCTGGGGGGTGCCGTTGATGTGGAGCAAGACTCAGCAGCAGAAGAGGACTCAGCCGAGGAGGTTATGGAAGAGGGTGGAGTAGGAGGAGTAGAGGAGGTGGCAGCAGGCCTGCCTGCAAGTCGTGGCGGTGTCACCAACTCCTCTGCAGAGCCACGCATTCCATGCTTGGCAGCCATCATCAGTTTTACCCAATGCGCAGTGTAGGTGATATACCTGCCCTGCCCATGCTTTGCAGACCAGGTATCAGTGGTCAGATGGACCCTTGCCCCAACACTGTGTACCAGACATGTAATTACTTCCTTTTTCACAATCGAGTACAGGTTGGGGATTGCCTTTTGAGCAAAGAAATTTCGGCCGGGTACCTTCCACTGCGGTGTCCCAATAGCTACAAATTTTTGGAACGCCTCGGACTCCACTAGCTTGTATGGTAAAAGCTGGCGGGCTTGCACCTCTCCACTGCCCCCCCCCTTTTTCCCACCAAATCCTATCCCCCCTCCCTCCCCCCTCACCGGCCCAGCCCGGCACAAAGCCCAGGGCCCCAGAAACCCAAGGGACCTCCAGGAGGTCACCCTAACACCAAGGCTCGAAGGGGCGCACGGCGGGTAGGTATCGGAACCAAAGCATCAAGGCCAATAGAGACCTAACAGTAACATATAACATGGCGACACTGAAAATTACTTCCCTGAACGTTAATGGCCTAAACACACCAACTAAACGACGTCTGTTAATGAGGGAATTAAAAAGACAAAAAACTGACATAGCATTTGTCCAAGAGTCACACCTCCTGCGCTCAGCCCGGATCCAACTAACGGACCACCTATACACTAGGGCATACTCCTCCAGGGCATTGGTAAAGAAAAACGGAGTAGAAATACTCATGCATAAAAAATGCCCCTTCGTCACCCAGACGACGAGCACAGACACTATGGGCAGGTACATCATCCTCACGGGGACGATACACGCCACCACATACCACCTGATCAACGTATACGCACCCAACCAGCCAGACCCAGATTTTTGGGAGCGACTTCACACGATAGTCCACGCTTTACCGTACGGAATCATAGTCATGGGGGGAGACCTAAACGCTACACCCTGCCCCACAGTAGACCGTAGTACCCCGACTGGCGGACAAAGGACGCAGAACACGAGGGGCCAAGACAAACTCCTCACCCAATTTATACAGAAGACGAAACTACTCGACTCCTGGAGGCTGCGCAACCCGGGACAGAGGGACTACACCTTCTTCTCGGCAGCGCACTCCACATACTCCCGTATAGACATGTTCCTGGTCAATCAGACCGGGATACCATGGGTACAGTCTGCGCGCATCAATCTTATTACATGGTCGGACCACGCAGATGTAGAAATTACTCTCAGACTCCCAGGTCCTAAACCTCCATGGAAGTGGCGACTGAATAGCTCGCTCATAAAAGATCCAGAGATTGAGACACTTATACAGGGCGAACTCTCGACCTATTTCGACGACAACGACGACCCGGACTTGACGCAATCCACGATATGGGCCGCTCATAAGGCGGTGCTAAGGGGCATCTTCATCAAACTTGCAACCCGTCGGAAGAAGCAAAGGGCAGAAACCCTCTTTAGGCTCCAAAAGGAGCTGAGAAGGGCAGAAGCCAGACATAAACAATCCCCTACGACACAGGGACTACAAGACCTTAGGGATCTCCGACATCAAATTAGAGCCGCAGCAGTAGAGGACCTGGGGCGAGACCTAGTCCGTAAGAAACGCCTCTACTACGAACGCTCCAACAAGATGGACACCCTACTAGCCAGGGCACTAAACCCCAAGCCCCACTTCCAAACCATAACAGCGATTAGAGACAAAAGGGGGCAGATCACCCAGAACCCTACGGAGATTAACCAGATCTTCACGGAATTCCTCGCGCACATCTACAACCACTCCCCAGACCAAAACAGCAACAATAGGGATTACACACAGGCGGTAGCCGATTACGTAGCAAACACACACATGCCGGAACTGAACCCGGAGGCCCTACACACCTTGGGGGCGCCCATAGAGGAGGAGGAGATAGACAAGGCGATTACGGCCCTCAAAGGTAACAAAGCCCCAGGACCGGACGGTTTCGACGGCTCCTACTATAAACTGTTTAGGGAAACGCTGACGCCAAAACTGGCGAAAGTGTACGCCGAATGGATGGAAGGTGGACACCCCAACCCGGAAATGCTCACAGCAGATATAGCACTGATACCCAAACCAGGAAGGGACCCGACAGAAGCGGCAAACTACAGACCCATTTCCCTAATCAACTTTGACGTAAAAATCTTTGCAAAAATACTGGCGACGCGATTGAACCCCCTACTGGGCACTCTGGTCCACCCGGACCAGGTTGGCTTTGTGCCGTCACGACAGCTGTATGAAAACACCAGGAGAGGGGCGGACGTCATATGGTGGGCGGTGAGGACCCGGACGCCTTCTCTGATCCTATCTTTGGACGCGGAGAAGGCGTTCGATAGGGTGCAATGGCACTACCTCTTCGCATTGCTCGACCGACTACACATGCCAGAAACATTTGTTAAAGGAGTGAGAGCCCTGTACACTGAACCGAGGGCACAGACTAATGTACCGGGAACGGCCCCGACCCCATTTGCGCCCGCTAACGGCACCAGACAAGGCTGCCCCCTTTCCCCCCTGTTGTTCGTCCTCTCGTTGGAACCTCTCCTGCAGAGAATAAGGGAGGACAGGCACATATCAGGCATACAAGCAGGGGGGGAAGAATTCAAAGTCTCCGCATACGCGGACGATGTCCTGGTCACTCTCACCAATCCAAGGGAGTCCCTGCCCCGACTGGTGGCACTCCTGGAGGATTACGGGAGTGTTTCGGGTTACAAGATTAACCTAGACAAATCTGTGGCCATGCCTATAGAAATGGACACGGAGGGGATTAACTACATCAAAAACACCCACCCTCTCAGATTCACTAGAACAGACATTAAATACCTTGGAGTCAAACTCACTGCGGACCCGGAGAAACTATATAGCGCCAATTACACGCCCGCTATCCAGGCACTCAGCCGTGATCTGGACAAATGGCATGAAAAGCCCATATCGTGGATTGGAAGATTGCACGCAATCAAAATGACACTGCTCCCACGACTGTTGTTTCTATTCCAGGCCCTACCGACTAAAGTGACTAAACAAGATCTACAGACGCTTCAGAGGCATATAGATGACTTTATCTGGGCACGGAAGAGGCACAGGATCGCTCGACTAGTCCTGTACAGACCAAAAACGAGGGGCGGGCTGGGACTCCCAAACCTATACCTATACTACCTGGCGGCTCAACTGGCCCAAATAATAGCATGGCACACACCGGAGGGTTCACATAGGTGGGTAGACCTGGAGACGAAACTAATGAGTACAGACCTCCCACAGTTCTGGATATGGGTGCCCAAAAAAGACAGACCTCCACTACGCACCACTTGCCCGGCAATCCTTAACTCCATAAGGATCTGGGATCTCACGGCCATTAAATATGCATTAAAACACACACCCTCACCGCTAACTCCGTATCTACGGAACAAAGCATTTGAGCCCGGGCTGAGCGCACGAGACTTTAGGGGGATAGAAAACACAGGTATACAAAGATACGGGCATATGTACGACGGAGACTCCTTTAAAACCTTCGACACTTTAAAAACCATGGCACCCTTAACAACTAGGGACTTCTTCCGATACGTACAACTACGTGACTTCGCCAAAAACCCTGTTGTAAAAAAAGCAGCCCAGACCCCAATGACATTTTACGAACAACTATGTAATACGGAAAGGATTCAAAAGGGTCTGATCACGGCCATTTATGCGCAACTCAGCGCCCCGGAAAGGGGAGCTACTGACCCCAGTTACATACACCAATGGGAAGCAGACCTGGGGGGGGCCATAGAGGGAGAGGACTGGGTAGATATATGGGAGGCGACGGCTAAAACGTCGATCTGTGTAACGCAACAAGAACAATCCTACAAAATGCTTATGAGGTGGTACACCACACCTGTTCAGCTGCAAAAAATGGGGAAAACCTCAACAGACACATGCTGGAAGGGATGCGGAGGTAAAGGTACCTTCCTTCACATGTGGTGGGAATGCCCTGAAGTAACCAATTACTGGAAGAGAATCCAGTCGCTGATGACAGATGTTCTCACACGCCCCATTGACTTAGACCCATGGGCGATCCTATTGTCCCGACCAACAGACGGCCTCCTTAGGAAAGAACAACAACTGCTGAACAAACTCACCCTGGCAGCAAGGAGAGCCCTTGCACAGGTATGGCTGAAACCCACGGTCCCCACTGACAATGACGTAATAGTTAAAATCAAAGACACATACCTGATGGACAAACTTACAGCCCAAATACGAAACACAGAAAAAACATTCCAAAAAATCTGGCAACCATGGGAGGCATACACTTCAGACTGAGACCACTCAGATTGATCAGGGGACCAGACGAGAGCTGAGACCAGTGCCCGCCGGGCGCCCCGACGACTCATAACCCTATCCCTCTTCCCCCCCTCACTCCATCCCACAGTCCCGTCCAACACCCCCCCCTTCTCCCATCTCACCAGATACGAGATACACTAGAACAGACAGACAAACCGACCTTCACGACTACCTGAATGCTAAAGGGAGTCACCCAGAGCAACCCAATTGGGCAATAAACTAAGGTTATCTAGCGCAGAACACTTAAGGCTATGATAGCCCACGATGGCACTTAGACAAACTCAAGCACAGGACCCGACAGGCGGTCCTCCGGGGACCCACCCCACATCAGAGACGAACACCACAAACAGGCTGCTGACACCTCCAAGGTGATCGCCCCCTCAGGGGAGATCGCCTGACGAGGACACAGCTGCACATGACCAAAGGGGTCTGACCCACGAGGCGTCCGCTGCCAAGACAAATTGAAGCCAAGCTAGACGCTCTAACACACACAACCGGTACACACCAATGAGAACCGCTCTGAGTGAGACACACACGACCACAACAATGTTGACCCTGAAGCGCGGACACCCGAACCGCACAAAACTTGTAAGGTTTTAAAAGAAAAGTTAATTTGCCAAGTATTGCATTGACTGGACTCAATTTATGTTCATGTTCGAACACAGGGCCTAAAGTGCCCTACAATTTTAAAATTTAAAAACAACACCGAACGGCGCTAAGAAATTATATATGCTGTACACACTTATTTGTTTCTATGTAAAAAAGAAATGTACTATATGTCAATGATCGGCCCCTGCGTGGGCCTTCTACTGTTTTTGAGCCGCATTCGGTGTTGACACAAAAATAAAGAATTTAAAAAAAAAGCTGGCGGGCTAAGAGTTCAGACAAGCCAGCTGTCAGATGCCGGGCAAGGGGGTGACTTTTTGACATTGGCTTCTTACGCTCAAACATGTCCTTGACAGACACCTGACTGTGGACAGATGAGCAGAAACTGCTCAAGGCGAGAGACGGAGTGGCGGATGGTTGAGAGGGGGCAAGGAGGACAGCAGTGGTTGACATGGCTGAAGATGCTGGACCAGGAGGAGGATGGCGGCTTTGAGTTTGTGTGCTGCTTGTACTCATGTGTTGATCCCATAGGCGTTTGTGATGTGCGATCATGTGCCTTTGCAAAGCAGTTGTACCTAGGTGGGTGTTGGACTTCCCACGACTCAGTTTCTTTTGGCACAGGTTGCAAATGGCATCGCTGTTGTCAGAGGCAGACACACAAAAAAAATGCCACACTGCTGAGCTCTGCAATGACGGCATTCTGGTGGTGGCAACAGCATGCGTTGATTGGCGTGCTGTCTGGCTGACCCCGGGTGCCGATGCATGCTGTCTGACTGTGCCAATAGCTCCTCGCGATGACCTCCCCCTGCTTCCAACTCGTCTCCTCCTCCTCTCTGTCTCCCCATATTAACTTTCCCCCTGTTCTTCTTCTCTTCTAGCGGGCACCCACATGACATCCACGGACGCATCGTCATCATCAACCGCTTCACTTGTATCTGACAATTGAGCAAAGGAAGCAGCAGCGGATACAACATCATCATCATCACACCGTACGTCCATGTGTGTAATGCTGCCTGATTGAGACATATCCCTGTTATCTACATCCTCTGGCAATAATGGTTGCACATTACTCATTTCTTCCAACTGATGTGTAAATAACTCCTCTGACAGATCAAGTGAAGCAGCTGTGGTGCTAGTGTTGGTGGTGGCGGCAGGCGGGCGAGTGGTAACTTGAGAGGTGCCCGAAGCTAAGCTGGAGGAGGATGGTGCGTCAAGGTTCCGAGCGGGAGCTGTAGAAGATTGGGTGTCCTTTGTTAGCCAGTCAACTATGTCCTCAAAACTTTTCGAGTTCAGGGTACGTGGCCTCTGAACACTGGGCATTATTCTAGGGCCAAAGGGAATCACTGCACCACGACCACGACGGCCCCTGCGGGGTGGCCTGCCTATGCCTGTCATGTTTTTTTTCGATTAGTGGTACTATGCGTGCAAGCTACTGTGACAACAGATATGAGTGGCACTGTGCACTGGCAGAAGTTGGCAGAGTAGACGCTGTAGGCCTGACACACACGCTTGCAGACAACTAACTGCTATTCAATCTATTACAGTCAAAATTTTATTTTTATTTTTTTAAATGTACACTACTGTTACACCAGATATGATTTGCACTGCTGTGACACTGTGCCCTGGCAGGCCCTGAAACGCACACCCGCGAAGGAAACTGACTGCTATTATTTCACAGTCAAAAAAGTTTTGTTTTTTTTAAATGCAAGCTATTGTGACACCTGATGTTCTAGCCCTAAAAAGGGCTTTTTGGGGTGCTGTCCTTACAGCAGAGATCAGATGAGTCCTTCAGGACTGTAGTGGACATTGAATACACTAGCCTAGCTATCGATTTCCCTATTAAATCAGCAGCAGCTACACTGTCCCTCCTCTCACTAAGAATGCAGCTTCCGAATGAATCTAAAACGGATGCTGTCCAGGAGGTGGGAGGGTCTGGGAGGGAGGGTCTGCTGCTGATTGGCTAGAATGTGTCTGCTGACTGTGAGGTACAGGGTCAAAGTTTACTCAATTATGACGAATAGGGGGAGGACCGAACATCGCATATTATTAACATCGAACTATTCGGGACATCTCTATCTATTGTTGTGACTTAGATCAGTGGTGTATCCTGGTTTTGTGCTGCCATGACGTCATATTCCTGCTCCGGCTCTCAGCCTCACTCTGCGGCGTGCGAGGGAGCTGAGCAGACAGCTCAGAGGAAGTGCTCCCTCGCCAGCCGCCCGCCAGCGCACAGCAGCCTGCACTCCTGGCCGGCATGTCAGTTAGCCGCAAGGCCCCCTGCAAAATGCTCGCGGCTAAAACGTCCCTGACTTGGATGATGATCAGATCACATTTTATGACCAATTTGTGCAGAAATCCATATCATTCCAAAGGGTTCATATACTTTTTCTTGCAACTGTATATATCATAACATCTCTATTCCAGTGGATGGTTTCATAAGTGAAAGCCTCATTACCGTAGTAATTGTGGAATCTATTGACACTGGTGTTGTGGTGACCTCTACTGTATGTAGGATTTTCTATATGCATATTTGTTGTATTTGTATTGTAAGGATTGGGGAATCATCCTTTTATAGTGCCTGCCTTCAATGTGTTTTCACTTGACCTTTCATACACTTGACCTGCTTGTTCTTTTGCACTGCAGATTATTTACAGAGGCCTTGTAAACTTTGTTTTTGTTGTATTAAAGATTAGAAATTTTCTTTTAATCATCCGTTCCATTACAATAACTGCTAGTGGGAAACAATGATTTATCTCAAGAGGATTGAAGCTGACTTTTTTTGTTAAATGTTCAGATACTGAAAAACATACATCTAATAAACCACCAAAGACACAAAAGATGTAAAACACCCAGTGACAAAAATAAATTGAAAAATACTGAAAAATAATAATCCCAATCATTCCTCTAAATCCCCTTAACTACCAAACAACAAGGGAAAGGCTTAAAACAAACAAACAAACAAACAAACAAACAAACAAACAAACAAACAAACAAACAAATGTACCACAGGAAAGTATATATCTATATCTATCTATCTATCTATCTATCTATCTATCTATATATATATATATATATATATATATATATATATATATATATATATATATATATATATATATATATATATATATATATATATATATATATATATATATATATAGGTAGTTATTGCTACCATGAATGCACTCACAGAATATAAAAAAATTAAAGGCATATCACTAAACTCTTGGACAACACTATTCATGCAATATATTCTTAATATATCTTCACAGAATGTCTATGTAAAAGAAGAGAAAATAATAAATAAATAATACATCCAAAAAAAGAGGCTATTGTTGCCAAAAATGCATTCACACAATAAAAAAATAAAAACATATTACAAAATCTGTGGGTAGCCCTTTTCATACATTGGAGGCAATGTAATTGGAACAGAATTTTAAACAAATGTTAAGCCAAGCATATCACAGACCATTTGCAGATACATTTTCAATCTCTGATTTTCAATCTCTGAACTGCACATCGCGATGAGCTGCTGGTGTGTAGTTAAGAGGGGAGTTGGTCTACATGTGAAGACCGCAATGCATATACAGAATAAAACAAATATTTTATTAAAAAAAGAATATCCCCCTGCTGGTGTGTAGTTAAGAGGGGAGTTGGTCTACATGTGAAGACTGCAATGCATATACAGAATAAAACAAATATTTTATTAAAAAAAAAAATATCCCCCAAACACATATAAACAACCTTATAAATCCATGTCTGGTATCAAATAGCTCATCCCTGAGCACCATAACTGGCAGAATAGCACCGTGATCCATCACAGGGTGTCTAAACTACCTCAGATTAAAGTTTCAGTTGGACGCATTGAGCCCTCACAGCAAATCACTCTGTGGAAGTCTGGTCTGGCCAGGCCTGCCTTGGTTTCCGAGTCACCCTTTATAAGCACAGGGTGACATAGACATAAGAGGACACTATGAAACGTAGTTTCCAGCACAGGGCTTTTGCTGTCACATCTTCTTTATAATAGAAGCATGAAACATACATGACTTTTAAGTAGATTTTTTCCTTCTGTTGTATGTGATAATCAAGTTAATCATGAAAATCATGTTGGCATAACCAAATATTCATTCAACAAATAAAACATATATTTAAATATAAATAAACTTATATTTAAAGATGCATATGAAATGGACTTGTACTTTACTTTACTCAAGAATGCCTTTATATTACTCATGAAGATGAATTCTTATAATATATTGTGATCATAAAACTTCCTCTAAGTCACCCTTGGGCAAAAATGGAACGAAGCAAGCAGAACACCTTGATGTGATGTGACAAATTTCAGGACAGAGACTTAACACACTGCTGAAAATCACAAATTACTTCTAGTTTGTAAAGTAGCTTATGATACAATTCATGCACTTTTATGCAAAAAAATAAATCTGTTTTACATACAGTATGAGGCAGTTTACCATTTTGTGAAAATGCTTATGAACTTGCTAGAGGCTTTTAGTAAATAAATAGTCTGTTTATTGTTTATAGTTTTTTTCCATATTCCTGAATGTATTGCCGATAGAGGTGAACAAGTTAGATCTACGATTAGATTCTAACTTTGCCTTTGGCATTAGAAACAAACAAGATATATTGTGTAAAACATTTCTTTTACTTAATCATTACAGTTTTACGATAAAAACACCCACTCAAGGTTGTAGAAAGTATTCCCGAAATAATGCAATGATGTGTAAATACGTGTAAATACGTGTAAATACGTGTAAATAAAAAAATTTGCACAATAAAATAAACTGAGAAAAATAAAATTAGTACAACATATAAATAAATAGTAACATATATAACACTGTACATCATATTTATAAACACCTGCAATATTGGACATACTGCCTATACTTTTCAGTAAGTGTGAAAATACTTATATATTTAACAGATACCTAAAATGAGGTCATTTGATTTGTCCTTATGTGCAACACATGCTTTTAATGGGATGATTCCAATTTTATGGTCCTGTCCTGCCATCCTTCTTTAGTTTCCAGGTGTATCACATCTGAGGACAGCAGGAAATGGTTCCCAGGCAGAACAGTGTGAGCGCATCATTAGAATCACTGTGGACCGGGTACTAGGATCATGCAGAGCATGCTTCAGCAGTGCTCCTTGCTTGGTCCTATCAGTAAATGGCTGTCCAAAAAGGTTAGCAAGTGGACAAACCCACAACTTTTGCGGGCTCTGGCACACCCCGTTTGAGAACAGTTTAACGGTTTACCTGGCGCCCAATGGGCACTGCTCTTCATCTTCTCTACATCACAGTGAGACCCATACGCTCCTGCTCAAGAGTTTTTCATTATCTCTCCTGAATGAAACCCTGTGCAAGTCTAGTGTATTGACTGTGTCCTTTCACTTGCATTTATTCACTATGTATTTAATCACTTTAAGCCACTATAGTGGTTATGATGCTTGGAGCATTCCTTGAAAGTTGTTTATCCTTGGAAATCTTTTTTAATTAATCTATTTTTTTAGTATGTGTTTTTGCTCCAAAAACCTCCTGGCATATAATGGAAGACATCCCAGAGCTTTACCGAGACATTGTGGATAACACTGCCCAGCTGCAAAGCACCAAACTCTGTTGCTCTGACTCCTTAGGACCAGAAAACTTGTCCTTAAAAGCATAGGTAGCTGAGGGTATTCTCCATCCACTTGGCTGCCCCCTAGCAGTGGCAGAACTACCGCGGTCGCAGTGGTCACAGCTATGACCGGGCCTGTCACTCCAGGGGGCTCGGCCGTCCTGGGGACCCCTGCGACTGCGGTGCCCAGCCGGCCATGTGTTGCAGCCTCGGACCATCAGGTGGCCCATACTGTTAGGGCCACCTGATGCTATGTATTTTCAGGGGGCCCTGTCAGCGCTGCGGTGCTTTAACAGCGTGACCGGGCCCCTGCGATGTTATCAGACTAGGCTGTAAGGAAGTGACTGCCCTGGTCACTCCTCCCAGCTTACACAGAGCCTGCGCAGGAGGAAGAGGAGGAGAGGAGGGAGTCAGATTGGGAACTCTGACTCTCTCAGCCTGAGCTAATGGACCCCAGAGAAGTCACCCTCCTGCACCTAAGAGGTTGGAAACAGGAGGGTGACTATGCATTGTGCATGTGTAATTGTTTGTGTGTGTGTCTTAATGTATGTGTGTGTGTGTCTCTGTATGTATGTGTGTGTCTGTAAGTATGTGTGTGTGTCTCTGTATGTATGTTTGTGTGTATGTATGTATGTATGTATGTGTGTCTTTGTATGTGTGTGTGTGTAAGTATGTATGTATGTGTGTCTCTGTATGTATGTGTGTGTGTAAGTGTGTAAGTATGTATGTATGTATGTGTGTCTCTGTATGTATGTGTGTGTGTCTGTTTGCATATGTGTGTGTCTGAATGTATGTGTTTGTGTGTCTCTGTATGTGTGTGTGTGTATGTGTGTGTGTTTGTTTGCATATGTGTGTGTCTCTGAATGTGTTTGTTTGTCTCTGTATGTGTGTGTCTCTGTATGTTTGTGTGTGTCTCTATGTATGTGTGTATCTCTGTATGTGTGTGTGTGTGTCTATGTATATGTGTGTCTGTATGGCTGCGTATCTCTATGTCAGTTTGTGCCCTGTGTATCTGTATGTGTATCTCTGTTTGTATCTGTATGAGTGTCATTCTGTGTATTTTAATGTTTGTCCTTAAGTGTCAGTGTATCTGTCTGTATGTTTGTCTGTGTATCTGCATGTGTGTCAGCGTATCTGTATTTGTGTCAGTGTTTGTATCTATAGGACTGTCGTTCTGTGTATCTCAAAGTGTGTAATTCTGTGTGTCTGTGTATCTGCATGTGTGTGTGTATATATAGGTGTCTGTGTATCTGTGTGTGTTATATGGTGTGTATCTGTATGTATGTCAGTGTGTGTTTGTATGAATGAGACACATTGAGGGGTGTGAGTGTGACACATGGATGGGCTGGGGGAGGGAGTGAGACGTGTGGTGGGCTCTAGGGCAATTTTCACACTGGGGCCCAGTGGTTTCTAGTTACACCTCTGCCCCCTAGTATACACAGATTAACTTGTCCCTCCTACATTTGCTCAGCCTAGCCTAGATGTACTGGCACCAGGAGTGTGTGCTCACCCAACACTACAGTCTCCCACCCATTCTACACACTGTTTTACGTGTTTGTTACACCTTCATTTAAAACCTTGTACTGTATAAAAATCTAAATAATACTGCCTACTGTTTGATAAACTAGATAAACTAGTACTGTCTTGTCCCTGGACAGTCTTGTCTAGTGTTTCGGTGCACGGTGGAAAGAGCTATTCATCACTCTATCATGTATCTGCTTGATGGTTGGATCATACCACTGATGAAGCTCTGGCTACTAGGTGAGTAGCCATAGGGTATCAGGTTGCTGTGGTTGCTCAGTGAAGTCCCTGGTGGCATATAGAAGAGGCAAATGCATTAACAGTTTCAGGTCTGGATCCAAAGTCAGAGACCAGACACCCTGTTCGTTTTACAACAGCTGTATGAAATGTCATCAAAACAGGTAGAATATGTTAATAAAGAGTACAGATAATGGTGGGAGATAATTTAATTAGGTCCCGTAGAAGTTATGGTACACCATCAGACAAAAATTCAAGTAATTTATGAATATCTCTGGAACCTGCATGCTTATTTTCTCTTAATATACACTTTAGCCAGTGATATGTAACATGATTCATTTAAAATTAATTTAACACTACAACTTTCTGCTAGGGTTCCTTGGGCTTCCTTTAAAAGGGCACTCTATGCACCATACCAAATATGGGTAATTGTAGTGGTAATGTTGCCAGGGTCGGTGCAAGGAGTTTTGGGTACACAGGTGTGGCGAAAGTGACCTCGCCACTGGTTTTTGGAGGGGCCTGTTTGCCAACCTCCTGCCCTGTGACTATGGCCCTGTGGTGAACTTTGGGCTAAAAACACGGTTCGTGACTTTTACCCTGCTATGGTGCAAGATATGGGGCTTACCAAATGGATTAGGCTTATGGTTATGGGGATATGTTTTATTTTGGGGTACTTATGCTACTTTATAAAAATGTGTGTTTTTTCTGCCTAATGTTAATTGAGTTAATACATTATCTGCCTTAATTGTATCACAGGCAGAGGGGAGGGTTTGTGTACTGTATGTGAGGGTGTCGTTTTTTATCACATTGTTTTGATTGGCTTGCATACTTTTTGTCCTGTGCCCAACAAGGTCCACCTGGGTGCCAACCTTGTTGGGAAACAAGGTTGGCACCCAGGCCAGTGTGCCCCATTAAAGTTGAGTTCCTGTTTTACCCTGAGTCTCATCTGATGTGTGTGTGTGTGGGGTGGGGGGGTGGGGGGGGGGGGGGTTGCATCTACCCTGGGGATTGCTATATTACTATACTCCCCAGGAAGTATAATCACTATAGCTGTTCCTGCTACTCTCTCCTGGAGGAGAGGTTCACCCCCTGGAAGCTGGGGTCCAGGGTGGGTGGAAGGCGAGTCCCAGCCAAGCTGTAATTCTGGACGGGTGGACTGCAGTGCTGATGGTGTCTGGTGGAGTGCTTGGAGGCCTCGGTGAGCACTAGGAGCATCTGTCGGAGGAGGTACCCAACCGGGGTACAGGAAGCTCTGTTACAACAGGCAAAGATGATTTTGGCGCCTCTCCCACAAAAAAAGCATCTTCACCTGTGTGCCTCTTAATCCGCCTTTTCTTTCTTATTCTCTTTTTAAAATGTCTTACTCCCTTTACTGTAATGTCTTATCCCCTATTTTTCCCCATTGTGTGTCTTACACCTCCCTTGTGTATCTCTTATAACCCCCCTTTGTGTGTCTTACTCCCCCCAGTACCTTTGTGTGCCTCCTTCTATCCCAGACCCTTTGTGTCTTTTACTCTTTCCAGCTCCTTTCAGTGTTTCTCGTTCACCCCAGCCCATCTATCTCCCCCAGCCACTCTGTGTCTCTTTTTCCGCTTCTCCAGCCCCTCTGTGTCTCTTTCACCCCCAGCCCATTTGTATTTCCACCCCCAGACCCTGCTATGTGTCACTTTCAGCCCCAGCCCCTCTGTTTATCTTTCTCACCCCCAGGCCCATATGTGTGTCTTTCTCCCCACTCAGACCCCTGTGTGCTACTCTCCCCTCCATATCTCTTAGTGTTCCTCTCCCCTCCCCTCCCCTCCATGTCCCTTAGTGGTCCTTTCCCCTTTCTGCCCCTTAGTGTTTCTCTCCCCTCCCCTTCATGTCCCTTAATGGTCCTCTCCCCTCCCCTTCCTGTTTATTAGTGGTCCTCTTCCCTGTCCCTTAGTGTTCCTGTCTACTCAATGTCCCTTAGTGTTCCTCTCCCCTCCCTTCCCTGTCCCTTAGTGTTACTCTCCCCTCCCTCCCCTGTCCCATTGTGTTACTCTCCCTTCCATCCCCTGTCCCTTAGTGTTCCTCTCCCCTCCCTCCCCTGTCCCTTAGTGTTCCTCTCCCCACCCTTACATATCTCTTAGTGTCCCCCTATCTTAGCGTTCTTCTCCCCTCCCCCATAGTATTATTTTTCCCTTCCCTCCCCTGTCCCTTAATGTTCCTCCCACCCCCCTTAGTGTTCCTCTTCCATACCTTCCCTCTCTTTTAGTGGTCCCCCACTACCCCGGTGTTCCTTCCACCCCCTTAATGTTCCCCCCCCCCCCCCAGTGTTCCTCTCCCTCTCTTTTAGTGGTTGCCCCCCGCTCATCCTTTAGTGCTTCTCTTTCTCCCCCCCCCCCTTGGTCCACTCCCCTACCTCCCCCCCTTAGTGTTCCTCTCCCCCCTATAGTGGTCCTCTTTTCTCCCCATTGTGTCTCCTACCTTTCTGGTAGCATGGACGTGTGGAGCGGACCACGGAACAGGAGCTTCACTCTCTCAGTGAGCACTTTCTGTCAGTCCGCCGGGTACAGGAACCAGAAGCTCCTGTACCGCGGTGCGCTTAGGTTGGCCACACTACACTGAGTGACTGGTAGGAGGGAACGCTGTGTGTTTCCCTCCTTAATCTTGCATCTCCCAGGCAGGTGCGCCCTAAGGCGGCCACCCGTGCCACCTTATGGACGCACTGGCCCTAAATGTTGCATCTATTGGCATTGTCCCCCATTTTTTTTGTCAAACAGTGTTGGAGTGGTTTGACAAACAGGGCACATCCACCAACCAAGGCATATCTTCAGCCTCACTGATGATGGGGAAATTGCACTGCAGCATTATGATTCTGACCAACCCAGATGGCTCTAGTAGGCTGAAAGCACAGCGAGCAGTTTAAGCCCTGCCTTCCTGTGGTTCGTAGAAGTTGCACTCCAGAGCAGCAGTTGCTATTTACTGAATTTATGCCTCTCCTGTTAATGGCATGGTGGGAGAGGAGCTAGAAAGACAGTTTCAATGTATTTATCTCTTCTCAGCTCCTCTCCCAGCATATCAATAATAGAAGAGGGGGCTTAATGGTATAAGCTACTGCATATGATTATAACTTATCTTGACAGGTGTTGCTATGTTCATTTTAGTACTATTTGACCCACTGTATAGTATAGGATTTAAAAAAAAAAAATCTGTCCTAGGGATATTGCCTATTTTTTAGCTTTTTCATAGTTATCATGTATATATTTACTCCAGTTTAATATTTTGCTTGTATATCATCAGCATTGGGGGTAAACTACCGTGACACTTGGTAGTTGCATTGTAGTTACCGTGCCATACTTGGATTTGCACTAAGGTCATAGCACTAATACAGAACAAAGTTAAAAAAAACACTGGAGTCACCAAAAAAAAACACCTCATGTCAGAGAAGTGATTATGCTGCCCAGAGTCTACTTGTGCCTCCTTACATTTAAGTGATTAGACATTTTTTAACAATTTTACACTTGTGGAGTTCCACGGGTGCAGGTCAGGCTTCCACTCATCCGCCTGATCGCAAATGCATATGCTTGAGCATTAGTGAGAGTCTGAGTGCATCAGCATGCACCTTTCTGACATATCACTCGCTGTGGCCGCTAATGATAGGTGATGCTCTCAGCTTATCAATGCTGCTTAATAAAATGCTTCCACATTTCCGAGCATGCAGAGGAGCCACTATACAAAGATCATTCTTTTGAAAACTTAAAAAAGAATTTCTCATCCAAACATTTAAATGAATTAGCCTTATTATTGTTCAGTATATATGAATATATTTTCTTCTATTTGTAAAAATGATCATTGCTCTGAGATGACAACATTCCAGCTTATTAAAATATAATATAAATATTGCATAGCAGTTATGACAAATTACTTGAAACAAAAATTTGTATACACTTCACAAATTTTGTTAATTCTATGAAATTGAACCAAGCATGCAAAAATACCACTATACTTTAATATTTTCTGATAAGTGACATTTCATAATATAATGGTATGATAACCGATACATAGATATGTATCCTTGTGTGGTCTGCATCTGTTAGGAAACAAATGTTTGGCTATAGTTTTTGCTACTTATTATTTTACTCTTGCATGAATCTTAAGGCTTTCCCAGTGTCGCCCACCCACAATGCTGCAATTAATGAGCTGATGCACATGCTACATTAAGAGAACAGGAATAAGTAGGTGTGTGCAACCCACTCACCAGCACAGCAAAAAAATGTTATCGTTAAGCTGTCATCAAAGAGATATAGGCTGAAAATATTATTTAAATATATTTTTTCTTTAAAACTAAAATTTAATAGAGAACAGACAGGTGATATTCTATGTAATTTCTGTAGCTAAGACCAATTTTTAGTTTTCATTTTTTTATTCTTCCAAATGTCACTCTCTGTCACAGAGGGAAACAATCATTGCATATAACCTGCCCGGAGGTTGAGCTTATTTATAACATCAGTTTTACATTCACTAGTGTTTTAGCTATCATGTTAGATCATAAATAGATTTTGAAGTTTGTGCAGTATGTTAATTTGTAATAGTTTATAAGCAAAATAAAATGCATGATGAGTTTTGGTTTATATACTTCACAAACGTTTGTATTTCTGTAAAGTGAAATTAAATATCTGTGTCACAATACTTACCAGTGTCACACTACTCTGATGCTATTTGTAACCCTCCCTTAAATGTAACCCAAACCTTAATTACAACCCTAGCCTAACCATAACTGTAACCATAACTATGCAGTTTAGTAGATTGCCCCTTGTTTCTGACCACCCTGTGAGCAAATCACAATGACATGCTTTAATTGACAGTTGATATCATGATTCTATGAATGAAATAGATAGGTTGAGAATCATGGGAGTTGTAGTTCAGCAACATCTAGAGGGCTGGAGTTTGGGGAAGCCTGCATGGGTGATTTCCCAGATACAGAGTGAAAGTTTTTGCCAGGTAAATGGAGAAGGCTTGCAAAGGTTCCTGGCAGCAGGTCGGCAGCTTTTATAAGCTGTTTTTACATACTTCCTCCCCCTAAAAAAAAGAACACACGTTGGAAAAATGACATGCATGTTTTATTTGGGTTATATCTAGTAAATATCTAAAAAATAATTTAAATGGAGTCAAAATAGCCGTACTGAAAAAAATCTCTAAGGCTTTCAGTTTAGCGACTTTTGAAATTCACTTTGAATTCTCACTTTAGTAAATAAAGTCAAGAAGGGCCTTCTCACAGCCAAAGCATCCTTCTGAGACTGTGGTCCACTGGGACTCTGTCTAAGCCCATGCCCATGCAGCCTTATAGCTAATCCGGTTCTGAATATAACATTAAGAAATTCAAAATAAAGACAAGAGGTCTCCTTTAAGATTTCATTGATATATTAAACGTAATAATCCTGTTAATACCTTCTGCTGCTGAATAATAGCATGGAATTAAATCATGTGGGATGATTATGCTGTGAAATATTTGTTTTAGGGCATATAGCTCTAGTTTATTTATGTTAATGTTAAGTTAATGTTTGTTATTATGGGCCCCTTTTGTGTAAAAAATGGGGTGGAAGAGTCTGCGCTAAATAATAGGAATAAAAGCTGCAACCCTAATTAGAGAATCCCACAAAACCCTAATAAAACAAGCTAAAAATGGAAAAGAAGGAGGTAAGGACTGCGCTAAAAAATAAATAAAATGAAACACAAGGGTAAATACCAATAAAAACCAGACCAAATGGTCACAATAAAACAGTAACAGGAAAATAAGTCTCTAGATAAGTCTATGTAAAATAGATAAAAAGAGTCCTTAGGAGTGGTGAAGATAAATAAAACCTCTCACTGATATAGCTGGATGGGGTATCTGTACAGTCCTCAGGAGTTGATCCGTCCGGTTTGTAAAATAATCCGTATATGTGGAGACACAATAGAAAACACGGCAAGCTGCCAATAGTGAAGTATTGTGGATCCAAGGGTAAAATAAGTAAAAATAGGATAATACACTCACATTTGAGGGAGCTTGAACCAGCTCTAGGACAAAGGGCGTTAAACGGTATGATCCCCGCTACAGGATATACTGGAAGAGTGTGTCTGTCAATCCAACCTTGGTGCTCCAAAATATATAAAAACAGCGATAGTGCTCTCAATAAGGAAAGTATATTAAAATAAATAAAATGAAATATACTTACAAGTATAGAGCAGGAAATACTGCTCTATTAATGCAGCGCTGGTGGAATGATCCCCACCTAGGATTTCTTGACTCAGGATACAAATAAAAATAAAAATAAAAATAAAAATGCCAGGAATAGTAAGTAAAGTGCATATAAAGTACAATAAAGTAAGGGATGGTCCTATAAAAAAAGGTAACCAAAATCTCTTTTATTGTTTAAAATACACAATTAAAACCATTAACACGTTTCACCTATAAGGCTTTATCAAAATGGTAGTATAGCAATATACCTGGCAAGAAACATTATTTATAAGAGAATGTAATTGTTAAAATTGGCGCCAAAAACGATCAGCCAATTAAAAACACATAAATGAAAACATTTTTAGAAACTTGTCAAAATTGAAAAATAAGGTTACATATGTATAGATTAGATTAATACAAGCAGATTGATGTAAATTTATATTAAAAACGAAGCTTATTTTGATTAATAAAAGAGTGGGTTTAGTGTCACATGACCGGACCTCGGTATTATGGGAAATGTAGTTGGTGGGAGCAGCACGCAATTGGAGGATTCATCTAACCCCTCGCCTTGACACGACATGCGGCCAGCATGTAGTGGAGCAAAGCCCCATGGGGCTTGTAGTCATGCCGGTCGGCGTGCGCACAGGGGAGGAGGCAGTGGCTTCCAGTATGTTGGAATGATCACAAGTTGTTTAAAAATTAGGTTGAGCGGACATTGCAGAAACGGCCACGTGTCGTGTCAAGGGGAGGGGTTAGATGTATCCTCCAATTGCGTGCTGCTCCCACCAACTACATTTCCCATAATACCGAGGTCCGGTCATTTGAAACTAAACCCACTCTTTTATTAATCAAAATAAGCTTTGTTTTTAATATAAATTTATATCAATCTGCTTGTATTAATCTAATCTATACATAGGTAACCTTATTTTTCAATTTTGACAAGTTTCTAAAAAAAAATTAATTTATGTGTTTTTAATTGGCTGATCCGTTTTTGGCGCCAATTTTAACAATTACATTCTCTTATAAATAATGTTTCTTGCCAGGTATATTGCTATACTACCATTTTGATAAAGCCTTATAGGTGAAACGCGTTAATGGTTTTAATTGTGTATTTTAAACAATAAAAGAGATTTTGGTTACCTGTTTTATAGGACCATCCCTTACTTTATTGTACTTTATATGAACTTTACTTACTATTCCTGGCATTTTTTTTAATTTTTATTTGTATCCTGAGTCAAGAAATTCTAGGTGGGGATCATTCCACCAGCGCTGCATTAATAGAGCAGTATTTCCTGCTCTATACTTGTAAGTATATTTCATTTTATTTATTTTAATATGCTTTCCTTATTGAGAGCACTATCGCTGTTTTTATATATTTTGGAGCACCAAGGTTGGATTGACGGACACACTCTTCCAGTATATCCTGTAGCGGGGATCATACCGTTTAACGCCCTTTGTCCTAGAGCTGGTTCAAGCTCCCTCAAATGTGAGTGTATTATCCTATTTTTACTTATTTTACCCTTGGATCCGCAATACTTCACTATTGGCAGCTTACCGTGTTTTCTATTGTGTCTCCACATATACGGATTATTTTACAAACTCCTGAGGACTGTACAGATACCCCATCCAGCTATATCAGTGAGACGTTTTATTTATCTTCACCACTCCTCAGGACTCTTCTTATCTATTTTACATAGACTTATATAGAGACTTATTTTGCTGTTACTGTTTTATTGTGACCATTTGGTCTGGTTTTTATTAGTATTTACCCTTGTGTTTCATTTTATTTATTTTTTAGCGCAGCCCTTACCTCCTTCTTTTCCCTTTTGTGTAAAGTATCAAAATAAGGTTAATATTTCAGAGATAACGGCATTATCTATCTAGATCATGTTTTATTATGATTTTTTTTTTTTTTAGATTCACAGAAGATACATATAGGACAAACGTGGCTGTGAAACATATTTTTTGTGATTAATGTATGTCTTGTCTTACATCCATTTTAAATAAAATAGCTTAATAGTGATCTAGTGCCCTTGAGAAAGCACCTACAGCTTGTTCATTTTTTACTCTCCCCACCCCCATCTCGCCTACCTGTAAGGATTCAATTTAAATGTACATTTGTTCTTGCTGAGTTTTCATATAAAAATATTACAAGCATTTGAGACGGAGCTTGGTGTAACGTTTCACAAGGACATCTGTTTTTCATGTATACTGAACGAGTTATTGGATCTTCTTGCTAGCACTTTACATGTGATCAAGGTATATAGAAATCTCTAAAATCTATTTGATCCGACGATAGACTCCATTGTGGATAAAATACAACAGCATACTACATAAAAAAAAAAAAAAATTGTAATGAAAATAAATATTGAAATGCTTAAAATATAAAAAAAGGGTGTACTTATATAATAAGTTGCAAAGAAAGTATGAGACAGGCTTATTGTGTTATTTGAAATGGCTGTTGGTTTTGGGGACTGAATGTATTTCCATAAGTTATCGTCTCTTACTAAAATAACCTTTTCCAGTGAGAGAACATTTGGTGTATTCTTACTATGATAGCTCATAACATCCTTGGTTTTAAGGATGATTTAGACCTTTGCCTGGGGTGCCAAACGTCAAGAAACACTTTCTTCAGCCTATAAATTACAGAGATTTTAATTTGGAATTGGAGACATTTTCCATGGGGTCATGAATTTCTATGCCCTGCTTAGGTTTTAAGTTTGAGTCGGTTAAGCTAAAGGTAAATGTAAATTTAAAGGTAAATGTACTTAAGTTCACTTGCTTCTTCATTAAACATTTAACGATAAAGAATGAAAAAAAAGAGGTTCTTGTACTTTTTAAATAATAATCTGTTTGTTATACTTACCATTTTAATACAATATACATGTATATTGCTATGTTCATGGAATAGCCCACAAACTGTTGTGACATTTGTGACATTTGAAGCATGCAGTGGGTGATGATGTGGAGAAAAACATATTATCAAGACTCATGAGAAGTCGAACAAACTTATTCTGTGGGAAATGGTATTAAAAGCCTCAAGGGTTATTTCTTAGTTTACAGTAAAAAAAAAAAAAACAAGTTTTCCATCAACAACAAAACAAACACTGCTTAAATAAACAAGAAAGTTTCTTTTTCCCTCCAGCTCTAGATGTAACAGTGCCAAATTATCATTCTAACAAAGATCTCATACTTTTAGAGAAAAATGTTGTATGGTTGGCAAAATTAAAAAGCTAGATAATATTTTTTTTTTAGTCTGTGGTTCAAATTGAACAATACATTAATACATTATACATGAATAGAATACAGAGGCTGCTACACACGAGTTAGAGTAACTTTGATAGTGAGGAATTTTCTCAGTCAGGCCTTTTCCCGCTCCATGGTCTTTTGTATCAGTTTGCAACTCTCTGTATTTCTCCTCGTCCCCAACCCAGCTAGAGAGGAGCCCCAATGAACGAGACAAGACAATGCAAGGTTCAAAGTGACTTCTGACATTTAATGGGCTGTGTAACAGGTTATATTCTGCAGGAAACATAGGTGGTTGTTAAAAGCATTATCCAATCCTAATAAAATCTATGTTATCTTAACATCTTAACCTATAGCAAGCTTGCAGGTGTATCTTCATGTTCGGGCCTTGCTCAAAGCTAAGTTTCACTAAAACTACGCACTTAAAATGAATATGCATACGCACTTAGAATTTAAAGATATTTACTACGCAGTTCTGAATTACACATTACTATTCAGTTATGATCAAAGGGAGAAACACAGGAAATAAGACCAACATGATGTTCTAAAGCTCTTGTCTAGGGGTATATTCACTAAGCAGTCCACTCTTTCAAATACATGTTTATGTTGTTAGACCCCAATCTATCTTTTGGCCTCCACATGGAAAAACTTGCATCTAAACTTAATCCAAAACTAGGTGCCCTGTACAGAAACAAATCCTGCCTAAGCCCTACAGTAAAGGAAAATATTGTACAGCAAATGCTGATGCCAATCATTGATTATGGGGATGTAGTATATGCATCTGCATTGCAATCCCACATTAATAAACTCAACACATTGTATAACTCGTTCTGCCGATTTGTGCTACAATGTAATTACAGGACCCACCATTGTGACATGCTAAAAGAACGAAACTGTCTGTAGCTGGAATCCAGACGCACCCTTCATCTTTCCAGCCTTGTGTTTAAGAGCTTTTCTGGGAAACTCCCACCCTACCTGAACAAAATGCTCTCCTCAGCTGTTCCCACCTCCTATAATCTCCGATCCAGTACCAACACTTTATTTAGCCTACCTCAATACAAAAAGAAAGCAGCCCGATCCTCCTTCTCCTACAGAGCGCAGCAATTGTAGAACGACCTCCTGCACAATTTAAAATCTTCCCTAAGTCCTTTAAGAGATCCATCTCTACATAACTCAAAACAGAATGCACCTGTCATGGTTGATTATATATTTCCTACCTGTTCTATGTTAAAATTTGTATATATTGTGCATTAACATTGTTTTTGTATTTTATTGTACCCTAATGTAACAATGCACTGATTTGTGGACCCAGGACATACTTGAAAACGAGAGAAATCTCAATGTATCTTTGCTGGTAAAATATTTTATAAATAAATAAATAAATAATATAGATAAAGTTTATTATTTCAAATAGCTGACATGTTCCAAGTTAGCCAATTTTAAACAGACTGAGCATCCGGTCATCTGTAGCTTGAGCCTTAGGTATAGACAATGTGTATTATTCCCAACAAACATAGAAGTATGTTTATGAAATAAATAGAGCTAAGAAACATAGGAGGACAACGTATGAGGTTGTCCATCTTCAGCTCAGTTTGATCTTGAAAATGTAGCTATGATATCATTAATAATATAGATACCTCAATACTTGAGACTTAAACATAGCAGGGGCCCATCAACACGTTACATACATTGTCCTATTTTACATATTCCTAGGGATATTTAATAGGTAGTTGTCCATTTTGACAATTATGCTTTTTGCAGACCCAATGCGATTTATGAAACAGTTCACTTATAAATATTCACCAAGCTGTCCTACTAGTACTATTTTTTACTACTATAATTAGTGGTGTCATTGGAGCAAAATAAATATCTATATCTCTAATATCTATATTCCCTCACAGTCTGTTTAGAAATGTATCTTGTTTTCAATAGTTTCTGTATGCTTGGTCATGGACATGAGGTTAACTCCATTTGTTACAATTTTTTTTTTTTTGTCAATTAGGGACAGCTTCACCAGTGATCATAATGATTTAAGTAAATGTCTAATGTTAAGAAACAGCCCTGTCTGTTTATTAATAATTTTTCTATAAACTTTGTTTTATTGGGCAAACTGTATGTGCCCAGGGATCATCTGAAACTTCATCTGCGGTAATAATACAAGACATCACAGGTCAAGAGGCATCACAGACACTTTTTGCTTTATTTATTTTATTTTTTATTTTTAGCGAATAACCCGGGTTAGTGCTCTAGTAAGTTACTTTTTATTGAACTAAACTGATTATTTGAGCTTTCACCATACTCTAATTGTGTTATTTGAACTCGTTGAGCTTGTTGTGTTTTAATTCACTTTGCTTATTTATCAGCTTTATAAATGGTGTATGGTGTGCAGCAACAACTATTTCTAAGTGGTTACATTTCAATTACAACTAAATCCTAGGCAGTTGCAAAAGTCTTCTTCTTATTATTTTATTATTTATATAGTGCCAGCAAATTCCGTAGCGCTGTACAATGGGATCATTTGGATACCTCATTTCAGGTGATTCCAGATTAATATTGCTGCAGATAACACTTTTTCTTTTTATTTCTGTGTGAGCTTATGAATAGAAACTAATATTGTATTGTATAACTAAACCGTTCCCAAACTGTGTGACGGGCACACAGGTGCACCACAAAAGGTTTGCCTGGTGCTATGATAGTACTGGGAAACATTTCTATTGAACAGATGCCCGGTTGGTAGCCGCTACAGTTGCAAGAAAAAGTATGTGAACCCTTTGGAATGATATGGATTTCTGCACAAATTGGTCATAAAATGTGATCTGATCATCATCTAAGTCACAACTATAGACAATCACAGTCTGCTTAAACTAATAACACACAAAGAATTAAATGGTGCCATGTTTTTATTGAACACACCATGTAAACATTCACAGTGCAGGTGGAAAAAGTATGTGAACCCTTGGATTTAATAACTGGTTGTGACGGGACCAATCTCGCCACTGTGCATTGGAGGAGCCTGGTTGCCTGCCGGCTGCCTTTTGACTATGGACCGGCATTTAAATACTTAATTTTCTTATGCAGAAAGGTCTATTCATGTATTTCTGTATCCCTGGCGTTCGGTAGATTCTCGGATTTACTGAATGAACTCATTTAACCCAGATAGCTATGCCATGGAGCCTATTCGTGTAATAAAATAATTTGGCTCCATGGCAATTGAACTGTATGTGTGTGGTTTGAGCGCCATGCAGTAATAATGTGCCCTCAGACCTAAGCTTTCTGGGGATATGTTGCATGTTTGTATTTTATGTAATAAATGTAACCTTGTGTATTTTATTGTATTTTACTGTATTTTGCTACCATGTGGCTAATGGAGTTTTGCCTCTGTCCTTGGAGATAATTGGATTACTTCAATTATCTCCAAGATAGAAGCCTTTGTGGAACTGGTTTTGGACAGCAAAGCCATACTTCATTTGGTCACAAAGGACTTTGATCTATCTTTTGAACCAATGGACCAATTTGGATGATTTTGACATATGTTTGTATTTGGAGTATGCTGAAAATTTAAGTTTTATGTGAATATGATGCATACTTTTAAAGTTATGAATAATGTGGAAAAACTGTATTTCTCTGCCTGTCATAATTACATTACCCATTTTGCAAGGTAATTGTATCACAGGCAGAGGGGAGGATTTTGTGTGGTAGTGTCTGAGTGTATTGTATGTGTTTATTGGTTGTTTTCCAAAACCCTGTGGGTGGTACTAATGTGTATATAAGAACAATAAACCCACAGCTCTGTCTGCTCCTGCTTGACCCTCAAAATAGAGCCTTGTCTCATTCTTGGGGGTTTTATTGTATGCTGTTCCAGTTCAACTGCTAGGAGTGTAAACCTTTTGTATGTTTTTTCCTATTCGGCTGTTTATAGCATTCGTATGTTTGAGAGCATTCATATGCTTCTCCGGTTCGGTGCATTGGTGTCTACAGTAGCTGTGCCTGTGTCTCTGGAAGGGGAAGATCTACTAAATGGCTGTTAACCCCTTTTATGCCTGGGGGTGCCGTTACACTGGTTGAACCTCCTTTGGCAGCAATAACTTCAACCAAACGTTCCCTGTAGTTGCAAATCAGACGTGCACAACGGTCAGGAGTAATTCTTGACCATTCCTCTTTACAGAACTGTTTCAGTTCAGCAATATTCTTGGGATGTCTGGTGTGAATCGCTTTCTTGAGGTCATGCCACAGCATCTCAATCGGGTTGAGGTCAGGACTCTGACTGGGCCACTTCAGAAGGCGTATTTTCTTCTTTTAAAGCCATTATGTTGTTGATTTACTTCTATGCTTTGGGTCATTGTCCTGTTGCAACACCCATCTTGTAGAACAGCATGCATGAAACAATGAAATTACAGAGCATCTTGCAGAACAGCATGCATGAAACAATGAAATTACAGAGCATCGGAAAGTGTTAAGACTTTCTTCATATTATTTATATTTACATTTTATTAATATTTGGTAGAAGTACATATTCTTGAAAAAAAAGATTATCTTTTTTGTTTTTACAGATGAAAACATTAGTATTAAATAGGAAATATGAAAATACATACTTTACTAGACTTAAAGCTTGTTTGAATAGGATTCACCACATTTGGGTTCAATTGTCTTTATATTAGACATGGAGATACGTTTCTTTACAAAATGCAATTTGTCTAAATATGGGTCAATATGGTCATTGTCTGAATTCTTGATTTCCAAACCACCTGATTTGTAATTCTGTTGTTTATTTACTTCTATGCTTTGGGTCATTGTCCTGTTGCAACACCCATCTTCTGTTGAGCTTCAGCTGGTAGACAGATGGCCTTAAGTTCTCCTCCAAAATGTCTTGATAAACTTGGGAATTAATTTTTCCCTCGATGATAGCAATCCGTCCAGGCCCTGATGCAGCAAAGCAGCCCCAAACCATGATGCCCCCACCACCATACTTCACAGTTGGGATGAGGTTTTGATGATGGTGTGCTGTGCCTCTTTTTCGCCACACTTTGTGTTGTGTGTTTCTTCCAAACAACTTTGGTTTCATCTGTCCACAGAATATTTTGCCAGTACTGCTGTGGAACATGCAGGTACTCTTGTGCAAACTGTAAAAGTGCAGCAATGTTTTGTTTGGACAGCAGTGGCTTCCTCTGTGGTATCGTCCCATGAAATCCATTCTTGTTTAGTGTTTTACGTATTGTAGATTTGCTAACAGGGATGTTAGCATTTGCCAGTGACTTTTGTAAGTCTTTAGCTGACACTCTAGGATTCTTATTCACCTCATTGAGCAGTCTGCGCTGTGCTCTTGCAGTCATCTTTACAGAACGGCCACTCCTAGGGTGAGTAGCAGCAGTGCTGAACTTTCTCCATTTATAGACAATTTGTCTTACTGTGGACTGATGAAAAGCAAGGAGATACTTTTATAACCCTTTCCAGCTTTATGCAAGTCAACAATTTTTAATCGTAGGTCTTCTGAGAGCTCTTTTGTGCGAGGCATCATTCACATCAGGCAATGCTTCTTGTGAAAAGCAAACCCAGAACTGGTGTGTGTTTTTTATAGGGCAGGGCAGCTGTAACCAACACCTCCAATCTAATCTCATTGATTGGACTCCAGTTGGCTGACATCTTACTCCAATTAGCTCTTGGAGATGTCATTAGTCTATGGGGTTCACATACTTTTTCCACCTGCACTGTCAATGCTTACATGGTGTGTTCAATAAAAACATGGCAACATTTCATTATTTGTGTGTTATTAGTTTAACCACTTAAGGACCAAACTTCTGGAATAAAGGGGAATCATGAAATGTCACACATGTCATGTGTCCTTAAGGGGTTAAGCAGACTGTGATTGTCTATTGTTGTGACTTGATGATCAAATCACATTTTATGACCAATTTGTGCAGAAATCCATATCATTCCAAACGGTTCACATACTTTTTCTTGCAACTGTATATAAGGTGTTCTAAATTTATAAGTTATATAAGGTGTGTTCCATCTTTGTGATTTTACAGTCACCAAAACAACTTAAGCTTAGTGAAGCATTTTTTGTGTATAGATCATGCCCCTGCAGTCTCACTGCTCAATTATTTTGTTATGCAGCCATAGCCACACCTTCCTGCATTTGACTTACACAGCCTTCTGTAAAGAGTCATCTGATGTTTACACTTCCTTTATTGCAAATTCTGTTTTATTTAGAATGTCTTATCTTCTGCTCAGTTAATGGCATGCATGAGCCTCCTGTATGTAATTAAAGGACCACTATAGTGCCATGAAAACAAACTTGTTTTCCTGGCACTATGTAGACCTTAGGTCCCCCCCACCCTCATGGCCCCACTCCCGCTGAGCTGAAGGTTTAAAACACCTTCAGCCACTTATCTTTCTCCAGTGTTGGACTCCCTCGGTGCTGGGGAACTCTCCTCCTCCTGCCGACGTCAGCGCCAAATGTGCATGGGCACATTCAAACTGCGTCAGCATCTTCTCACTGTTCTTTTCACAGTGAGAATCGCGGAAGCGACCTCTAGTGAGACAGCCACTAGAGGCTGGATTAACCCTCTCTGAAACTAGAGGGACCTGGCACCCAGACCACTTCATTGAGCTGAAGTGGTCTGGGAGCCTATAGTGGTCCTTTAAAGTTCAATTTACAAAGCAGAAGATAAAAACTTTTAAAGTAAGTTACATCTGATTGAAAATGAAACCATTTTGTTTTTATGCATGCTGTGTGAATCACAGCTGGAGGAGGTGTGGCTGTTACTTATTGGACAGAAACGAAAGTGATTTAACTGCTACATGGCAGAGAATTGAGCAGTGGAACTACAGGGGCACGATCTATACACAAAAACAGCTTAATTAACCTAAAGTTGCTCTGGTGACTATACTGTGCCTTTAATCTATTACGGCAATTTCAGAGGAAGGAGTTAGGCATGTATTACAAAGCTATAATTGGATAACATTAGGGGTTAAGTATTGTAAACTAATTACCATGATAACGTTTTTAACATGTTATCTAATTTCTTCATATTAAACATTTGACATATATTTAAATTTGACATGCAGTTTGTGAAAATACGAAAAACATTTTAGTTATATTTTAATTATACATAAAATACAATAATTGCATTGTAATGTGTTTATTAAACAACATGGCAGATGTGTTTCAGTGAATGTACAAGCAATCTCTGATGCAGCTTTAAGTGGGCTTTATTAGAACAACTCCCTTGACTGTTAAACAAAAATGGATTTCCTTGTAAAATTATATAGAATGAAATCAACTGGTATCTTATTTCTTCTCTTCCACAGGATGTATAATTATCTAAATTTCAGACCAAGCTGTCTTTCTGCTGCTTTAGCAAAACAGTTGTTATCACTGCCAGAAGTAATTATTGCAGACTAGAGACAGGGATAAATATTGGCAGTGCTGGGGAATTAGAGTTACAAGACCAAAACACTTTCAAAACACTGACATGGCAAACTGTTAATAAAATAGAATGCTTGAGGCAATGAAATGAGGTTTAATTTTATACTATTTAAAGTTACACCAGCAGCGTGACTCTGATTAGAATACATTGTATGTACATCACAGAACAGCATGCATGAAACAATGAAATTAGAGAGCATAGGAAAGTGTTAAGACTTTCTTCATATTATTCATATTTTCATTTTGTTAATATTTGGTAGAAGTACATATTCTTGAAAAAAAAAAGATTATCTTTTTTGTTTTTACAGATGAAAACATTAGTATTAAATAGGAAATATGAAAATATATACTTTACTAGACTTACAACTTGTTTGAATAGGATTCACCACATTTGGGTTCAGTTGTCTTTATATTAGACATGGAGATACGTTTCTTTACAAAATGCAATTCGTCTAAATATGGGTCAATATGGTCATTGTCTGAATTCTTGATTTCCAAACCACCTGATTTGTGATTTGGCATTCCAAACATGGTGCCATAAAAAAGAGATGATGGGGGGAAAAAAATAATGGTTGGGCAGTGGTATGCAGGGGATGGGGGGAGGGGCACAGAGATGGTTGCCCTGGTGCAAAATTCTTAGCAGAGCAAAGTAAAAAAAAAAATAAAAAATAATAGTATAAAATAAAAGTAATAATAAATAAAAAAATAGCGTCCCTCCATCTCACACAAAAAATCCCCCAATGTTTGAACATTCTGCACAGTTTTTCAATGTGACAGGAAAATAAACATGGTCACACAACTTTTTACAGTATATTTCTTGCTAATTACAGCCGTACCATCCTACCGGTGAATTACTCATCCTCCGTAATCTTGGTCTATGAGATACCGATCTCTCCTGGTACTCTTCCTTCCACTCCCAGCGTTCTTTCAGTGTTCTTTCTCTTCTTTTTTTTTTTCAATTTATGTTTTATTGAAAGTTTTATAGTTTGACAATTATCTGTCATATTATGTATAGAGGTACATATACATCAAACAGTGTGGGAACATAAAACTAATATAAAGGTATATATGAGCTCTTGGGAAGGAGACACACAACATATTGGTTGTCAGCCTAAACAGCGATAACCATTCTCCTGTTTCTCAATCCGGCTGTCTATTTTGCCTGTGTTCTGACTCTCCTCTGAATGCAGGTGTCAGTCTCTTTATTGTGGTACCGGGTGTCTTATCTTGCTTGCGCTTGTTATATTTAATGCTCTCCGGTTCTACCGGTAGGTCTTTGGATGGTGGGGGCTCTTGCTGCTGCAATGATGGCAGGCCGGCGAGTCGCAGGAAGCTATCGAGATCATCTTTTGAGGTGATTGTGTGACTTTCACCTTTGATGTCTGTGGTGAGGGATCCGTCCATGCCCCAGCGGTATCTTGTGCTAGCGTCTCTCAAAATTCTGGCTATAGGTGCTAGTTTTCTTTTCTCTGTTAGGGCTGAGAATGGTGTGTCTGTGTACACTGCCACTCTGTGTCCTTCGTGAGACACTGTTCCCATTTCCCTGGATTGGGTTAATATGGCGGCCCTCACAGAGATGTCCCTGATAATGATAATGACGTCTCTGGGTGCTTCTTTAGGTGCCACTGCTGATTTCCGCACACTGAAAGCTGTGGTGATTTGTGTCTTGTCTGTGGCGTTTTTAATGCCCATGGCAGCCATGAGGGTGTGGACATAGTGTAGGAGCTGCATGTTTTCTATGTTTTCAGGGATACCCTTGAGGCGCAGGTTTTTTTGCCTGTGTCTTGCCTCTATGGCGGTCACCGTATGCCTCAGGTCTTGTACCTGCGATGTGAGCTTCTGTATGTTCTGGTCTGTATCGCAGAGTTTTCTATCCCTGGAGGTCTCCCGTGCCTCCAAGTCTTGGACCGCGTGGCGGACGTCCTCCACGTCTGTCTGGACCTTCTGGAAGTCCTCCCTCCATATCTGCCTCAGTTCCACCAGGAGTCTTTTATATCCCCTTTTGTGGCTGGGATTTTTTCTGCTTCAGATTCTGGTGTGCTGGATCGGGCTTCCGATCTGGGTGAGGGCGACGATTCTTCTTCCTCTGCTGAGGCTTCAGGTGAGCAATAGGCCGTAGGTGCCATCTTGGGTCTCTGTGGTGTCCCAAAAGATTGTCTTATGTCAGGTTGCCTAGGCGTAGCGGAGCCCTGATACTTTTTATTCTTCTTTCCCATTGTCTCTGCGTGGGGGTGATCTTTCTTTTTCGGGTATATTCTCTGATTTTCCCGTGGTTTCACTCATTTGTGTCTTTGATTCCGAGCGGAGCTCTGCAAGGAGATGTCCGCTCGGTTCAGCTGCTGGCCACGCCCCTCGTATAATACTATTTTATGTATATGCAGATGTATAATGGTAGCTATAAATGTCCAGGTTCTTCTCAGATTATCTGGATTATATTGGTGTTATAAAAGAAACAGAGGCAAATAGGAATTCGATAGTCTAGTATGTGTAATAACAAGGCATAACATCTAAAAGAAAAATGGCCTATTCACACAGCTAGAGATAGAGCTTCATAGAAGCTCTGTTAGAATCAGCATATAGCTGTATAGATTCCTGTTTGTCTCTGTTTCTCTCTATTTTCCATGTTATATTTGAGGACTATAACACCAAAAGCATCAAGATAATTTGAGAAGAAATTAGGCATTTATAGTCACGTATATATTTGGCTGCATAAACTATATATATTATTAGAAAAACAAAAGTGCTGGTCCGCAGAATTTTCAAAGACACCCTTAGTGGAGATATACAGCCTTTAAAGTGAAATTTAAAATTCAGCTTAAGTCCCCCTCAAAACTACAGCACCCAGGGAGGATCAGCCCCTAGAGTGCGTGGGATCCAAAAAATGTTCTGGTGACCAGGATCGTAGGTAAGCATACACTTCTTTATTCCACGTATATTCAAAAGCAAATAGAGTCCACCATCCGCTCACCGGTCCTCTGAGAATGAAAGACACTTGGATTGTAGCCATCGTCCTTCTAGTTCCGATCGTGGCTGGTGTCGCTGGTATGCAATATCTCCTCCCACCTCTGTATGCCTTTTATGAGCAGGCCTGTGATCCAATTGGCATTAACAGTCTCAACTTTATTCCGAGAAAGTCTCTTAGGGATCTTAAAATCTATCAAATCTAAAATTAATAACATCTTTATTGAACTAAAAGTTTAAAATGTCCAAAAAACAGAGTAGCAGAACTAATATAATGAGGAAGCATAGTTGGATTAAAATAGTGTATAAATATATATAGAGCACCTCCTGAGTGAAACATTTGAGTAAAATACGTAAGGAGACATATCTCCAAAATGCACATAGTATTAGATAGCGTCTGTATATTCAGCTGGCAGTCTAATTTCCGATAAACCAGTATGTATATCCCGTTACTTAGGATAGGGGGAAGATTGTCTAATAGTGACTGTAACGGATCACCTGGCACCCCGACTTGGTACCTCCGTTAATGGATGCTCCTAGCGCTTCCTGAGGACTCCAAGCACTCTGGCAGACACCGCAATCACCGAATCCGAGAAACCTTTTAAATTCTCCCAAGCATATGAATGCTGTAGACCATTGAATAGGAACCATACGAATAGGCTTGTACTCCTAGCAGTCAACTGGAACAGCATGCAATAAATCCTTCCCCCCAATAATGAGACGACACATCACTTTGAGGGTAAAACAGGAACTCCCGCCTGGCTCATCCAGCCTGGCTTTTATTACACTTGTACACTTACAGGCCACACCCAGGGGGAGGCATAAAATAACCAATCACATACATGGTTCAGCCCACACATCCCCTCCCCTCAGATAACATTAAACCCAATTATCCGGTACACCTTTTCAGCCAAGTTCTGGATGTACCCCAAAACCCGGGGGTACACCTTTAAATCCAGCATCGCTGGATAGCCCTTATTCAGGGGGACAACATATCCAAAATTCAAGTCATTCGGATGAATGGTTCGGGAGATATGGGGTTCCAAAGATTTGACCGACCGCATGGGTAAAGTATCCGAAAACAGTTCCATGCATTTTGGCCCTGCGGTCGGTCACAAACAAGGGAATGAAAACAGGCGAATTGCCTGTGTTATAGAGCCTGGAGAGGGTTTGAATGAATTCCCTTGTTTGAGGGGTTCTTTCTACCGAACGGCGGGCCATTCGGTAGTTTCTATACGAATTTCTGGAAGTATGGAGGTCTCAGCGGTGTTTGCCTAGTCAAGTGTCCGATTTTAGTTCCAGACACTCGACGGCAAAACACTGCTGTTCGGTAGTTTAAGATGGCCGCCGCCACGTGTTTGTTTCCCGAATGGCGGCCACCCAGAGGACAAAGAATACATTACACTGATTGCCAATTACCCATTTGCAACATTGTTGCAAACTGTAATTGGAGGCACACTTATTCCTGGGTGGTCTGGTTGTTCGGTAGTTTCACTCAATATAATGAATGGAGTGATTCTACCGAACAATCAGGTGAATGCTGCATACATATCCCAGGTTAAGCTTAACACACAAATACACATATAATATTACAGGCAGTACACTAGAATATGTAGCACAGTCTTAAAGGGACAGTAGTCCCAAAAGTCCCAATATGTCCATAGATGCTGTTAAAAGGGCCAGTAGCAGCAATATACAGTACAATATGCCCCAAATAACCCAGGGGCCATAGTCAGTAGGTAGGAGGCTAGCAAACAGGCTTCTCCAGGGCCCAGTGGCGAGGTTGGTTTCGCCACATTTCTCCCCTTTTCCAAACATACTAACAGGGTACCTGACCTCTTGCCGGTCAGTGCCCTTGTTAGTCCAGCAGCCCACCCACAAAACAGAAACAGCAGTACAGTCCACCCACAATGAATGGTTACTACACCTGAGTAATGGAAAAACTTGTCCAGGTCCAGGTGCCTCACCCCGGCTGTGTGGGGGACTGGTAGGCTGTTTTGGTGGGTTGCTGAGTGGGCAGAGACCAGCGGTACTCTGCCCTGGTGCCAGCACTACTACAGGAGTAGTCTGGTTGGAGCCTGGTTGCTGGAGACCAACTGTCTCCCCTTTAGCTGCGCAGCTCTGCTGCTGGAGACCGACTGTCTCCCCTTGAGTTACACCGCTCTGCTGCTGGAGACCGACTGTCTCCCCTTGAGTTACACAGCTCTGCTGCTGGAGACCGACTGTCTCCCCTTTAGTTACACAGCTCTGCTGCTGGAGACAGACTGTCTCCCCTTTGGCTAAACAGCCCTGTTGTGGGGGGGCAGGACCGACCGTCCCTACCCCCTGTGCTGGAAGTGCAGAGACCACGGTCCCATCTGCACAGGTGTGGGGCTTACAGTCTCCCCCTGGTACATTAAGCTGCCGCTGGGGAGAGGTGGTAACCAGCTCCTCTCCCATTAGAACACTCTGCCCATTGATGATCCGCCGCTGGGGAGAGGAGGTAACAATCTCCTCTCCCATACCTACTTTCAGTCTTTGTGGAGGGAGACCGACTGTCTCTCCTCCCAATTCAGTGTCCTGCTGCTGGGGAATAGAGACTGGGCTCTCTATTCCCAAAAAATCACGCTGCTGCTGGGGGGTAGGACCAACTACCTCTGCCCCCTGTAGCTCAGCCTTCCGCTGGGGAGGGAGGACGCTGCTCTCCTCTCCCTGCACTTCACACTGCCTTCCCGGCATATCACTCTGCTGCTGGGGGGTAGGACCAACTACCTCTGCCCCCTGTAACTCAGCCTGCCGCTGGGGAATGGAGACTGGGCTCCCAATTCCCTGCAATTCACACTGCCGCTGGGGAATGGAGACTGGGCTCCCAATTCCCAACAAATCACACTGCCGCTGGGGAGGGAGGACGGCCCCTTCAGCTCCCTGTAACTTGGGCGCAGAGACCACGGTCCCATCTGCGCTGGTGAGGGGTTTACTGTCTCCCCTTGGTGGGTTAGGTTGTCGGTGGGGAGAGGGGGTAACAAACTCCTCTCCCTTACACACCTTCAACCGCTGGGGAGAGGGGATAACAGGCTCCTCTCCCTGCACCGTAGACTGCCGCTGGGGAGCAAGAACGGCACTTTCAGCTCCCTGTAACGCACACTGCCGCTGGGGATCTGGGCCGACTGCCCAGCATCCCTGTAGGGCCGGTAGAGAGACCGCAGTCCCATCTCCACCTGCCATCTGTGGGTCTTCCCAGGACCAATCCGTGAGGCCCCTCAACATTTGTGAGTAAGGGCCACCTGCTTCCCCACCTGGCAACTCTGGCTGCTGGGGATCTGGGCCGGCTGCCCAGCATCCCGGTGGGCCCGGTGGAGAGACCTTGGTCCCATCTCTACCTGCCTGTTGTGGTTCCTCACAGGACCAGTCTATGAGGACCCCCACTTCGGGTTCCTCCCGCCGCCTCAGGGAAAGACGGCTAACCTCCTCGGATGCAGCCTCTACTCGGCTGCTGTAACGCTCCTGCTGCTGAGCATACTTCCTCTCTTTCGCCAACCGGAATTCTCGGTCCAGCCTTGTGTTTCGCTCGGCCATGACCTGGTTCCAGATCACCCGGCGTGTCTCCATGGGTATATCATCCCCATACTCGGCCACTCGCTGCCTCACCTCGGCCAGCCAATCATCTCCAGAGCCAGAACCTTCCATACTAGTCTGCTCCCAGGGGCGCTGCACGACTGCTAGCGTTGCCCTCAATTTGTAAATCCAAACGTACTGTGTCTCCGAGCTGCTTTACCTCGCACTAGGACGCCATCCCACCGCCTGCCACCAATGTAACGGATCACCTGGCACCCCGACTTGGTACCTCCGTTAATGGATGCTCCTAGCGCTTCCTGAGGACTCCAAGCACTCTGGCAGACACCGCAATCACCGAATCCGAGAAACCTTTTAAATTCTCCCAAGCATATGAATGCTGTAGACCATTGAATAGGAACCATACGAATAGGCTTGTACTCCTAGCAGTCAACTGGAACAGCATGCAATAAATCCTTCCCCCCAATAATGAGACGACACATCACTTTGAGGGTAAAACAGGAACTCCCGCCTGGCTCATCCAGCCTGGCTTTTATTACACTTGTACACTTACAGGCCACACCCAGGGGGAGGCATAAAATAACCAATCACATACATGGTTCAGCCCACACATCCCCTCCCCTCAGATAACATTAAACCCAATTATCCGGTACACCTTTTCAGCCAAGTTCTGGATGTACCCCAAAACCCGGGGGTACACCTTTAAATCCAGCATCGCTGGATAGCCCTTATTCAGGGGGACAACATATCCAAAATTCAAGTCATTCGGATGAATGGTTCGGGAGATATGGGGTTCCAAAGATTTGACCGACCGCATGGGTAAAGTATCCGAAAACAGTTCCATGCATTTTGGCCCTGCGGTCGGTCACAAACAAGGGAATGAAAACAGGCGAATTGCCTGTGTTATAGAGCCTGGAGAGGGTTTGAATGAATTCCCTTGTTTGAGGGGTTCTTTCTACCGAACGGCGGGCCATTCGGTAGTTTCTATACGAATTTCTGGAAGTATGGAGGTCTCAGCGGTGTTTGCCTAGTCAAGTGTCCGATTTTAGTTCCAGACACTCGACGGCAAAACACCGCTGTTCGGTAGTTTAAGATGGCCGCCGCCACGTGTTTGTTTCCCGAATGGCGGCCACCCAGAGGACAAAGAATACATTACACTGATTGCCAATTACCCGTTTGCAACATTGTTGCAAACTGTAATTGGAGGCACACTTATTCCTGGGTGGTCTGGTTGTTCGGTAGTTTCACTCAATATAATGAATGGAGTGATTCTACCGAACAATCAGGTGAATGCTGCATACATATCCCAGGTTAAGCTTAACACACAAATACACATATAATATTACAGGCAGTACACTAGAATATGTAGCACAGTCTTAAAGGGACAGTAGTCCCAAAAGTCCCAATATGTCCATAGATGCTGTTAAAAGGGCCAGTAGCAGCAATATACAGTACAATATGCCCCAAATAACCCAGGGGCCATAGTCAGTAGGTAGGAGGCTAGCAAACAGGCTTCTCCAGGGCCCAGTGGCGAGGTTGGTTTCGCCACATTTCTCCCCTTTTCCAAACATACTAACAGGGTACCTGACCTCTTGCCGGTCAGTGCCCTTGTTAGTCCAGCAGCCCACCCACAAAACAGAAACAGCAGTACAGTCCACCCACAATGAATGGTTACTACACCTGAGTAATGGAAAAACTTGTCCAGGTCCAGGTGCCTCACCCCGGCTGTGTGGGGGACTGGTAGGCTGTTTTGGTGGGTTGCTGAGTGGGCAGAGACCAGCGGTACTCTGCCCTGGTGCCAGCACTACTACAGGAGTAGTCTGGTTGGAGCCTGGTTGCTGGAGACCGACTGTCTCCCCTTTAGCTGCGCAGCTCTGCTGCTGGAGACCGACTGTCTCCCCTTGAGTTACACCGCTCTGCTGCTGGAGACCGACTGTCTCCCCTTGAGTTACACAGCTCTGCTGCTGGAGACCGACTGTCTCCCCTTTAGTTACACAGCTCTGCTGCTGGAGACAGACTGTCTCCCCTTTGGCTAAACAGCCCTGTTGTGGGGGGGCAGGACCGACCGTCCCTACCCCCTGTGCTGGAAGTGCAGAGACCACGGTCCCATCTGCACAGGTGTGGGGCTTACAGTCTCCCCCTGGTACATTAAGCTGCCGCTGGGGAGAGGTGGTAACCAGCTCCTCTCCCATTAGAACACTCTGCCCATTGATGATCCGCCGCTGGGGAGAGGAGGTAACAATCTCCTCTCCCATACCTACTTTAAGTCTTTGTGGAGGGAGACCGACTGTCTCTCCTCCCAATTCAGTGTCCTGCTGCTGGGGAATAGAGACTGGGCTCTCTATTCCCAAAAAATCACGCTGCTGCTGGGGGGTAGGACCAACTACCTCTGCCCCCTGTAGCTCAGCCTTCCGCTGGGGAGGGAGGACGCTGCTCTCCTCTCCCTGCACTTCACACTGCCTTCCCGGCATATCACTCTGCTGCTGGGGGGTAGGACCAACTACCTCTGCCCCCTGTAACTCAGCCTGCCGCTGGGGAATGGAGACTGGGCTCCCAATTCCCTGCAATTCACACTGCCGCTGGGGAATGGAGACTGGGCTCCCAATTCCCAACAAATCACACTGCCGCTGGGGAGGGAGGACGGCCCCTTCAGCTCCCTGTAACTTGGGCGCAGAGACCACGGTCCCATCTGCGCTGGTGAGGGGTTTACTGTCTCCCCTTGGTGGGTTAGGTTGTCGGTGGGGAGAGGGGTAACAAACTCCTCTCCCTTACACACCTTCAACCGCTGGGGAGAGGGGATAACAGGCTCCTCTCCCTGCACCGTAGACTGCCGCTGGGGAGCAAGAACGGCACTTTCAGCTCCCTGTAACGCACACTGCCGCTGGGGATCTGGGCCGACTGCCCAGCATCCCTGTAGGGCCGGTAGAGAGACCGCAGTCCCATCTCCACCTGCCATCTGTGGGTCTTCCCAGGACCAATCCGTGAGGCCCCTCAACATTTGTGAGTAAGGGCCACCTGCTTCCCCACCTGGCAACTCTGGCTGCTGGGGATCTGGGCCGGCTGCCCAGCATCCCGGTGGGCCCGGTGGAGAGACCTTGGTCCCATCTCTACCTGCCTGTTGTGGTTCCTCACAGGACCAGTCTATGAGGACCCCCACTTCGGGTTCCTCCCGCCGCCTCAGGGAAAGACGGCTAACCTCCTCGGATGCAGCCTCTACTCGGCTGCTGTAACGCTCCTGCTGCTGAGCATACTTCCTCTCTTTCGCCAACCGGAATTCTCGGTCCAGCCTTGTGTTTCGCTCGGCCATGACCTGGTTCCAGATCACCCGGCGTGTCTCCATGGGTATATCATCCCCATACTCGGCCACTCGCTGCCTCACCTCGGCCAGCCAATCATCTCCAGAGCCAGAACCTTCCATACTAGTCTGCTCCCAGGGGCGCTGCACGACTGCTAGCGTTGCCCTCAATTTGTAAATCCAAACATACTGTGTCTCCGAGCTGCTTTACCTCGCACTAGGACGCCATCCCACCGCCTGCCACCAATGTAACGGATCACCTGGCACCCCGACTTGGTACCTCCGTTAATGGATGCTCCTAGCGCTTCCTGAGGACTCCAAGCACTCTGGCAGACACCGCAATCACCGAATCCGAGAAACCTTTTAAATTCTCCCAAGCATATGAATGCTGTAGACCATTGAATAGGAACCATACGAATAGGCTTGTACTCCTAGCAGTCAACTGGAACAGCATGCAATAAATCCTTCCCCCCAATAATGAGACGACACATCACTTTGAGGGTAAAACAGGAACTCCCGCCTGGCTCATCCAGCCTGGCTTTTATTACACTTGTACACTTACAGGCCACACCCAGGGGGAGGCATAAAATAACCAATCACATACATGGTTCAGCCCACACATCCCCTCCCCTCAGATAACATTAAACCCAATTATCCGGTACACCTTTTCAGCCAAGTTCTGGATGTACCCCAAAACCCGGGGGTACACCTTTAAATCCAGCATCGCTGGATAGCCCTTATTCAGGGGGACAACATATCCAAAATTCAAGTCATTCGGATGAATGGTTCGGGAGATATGGGGTTCCAAAGATTTGACCGACCGCATGGGTAAAGTATCCGAAAACAGTTCCATGCATTTTGGCCCTGCGGTCGGTCACAAACAAGGGAATGAAAACAGGCGAATTGCCTGTGTTATAGAGCCTGGAGAGGGTTTGAATGAATTCCCTTGTTTGAGGGGTTCTTTCTACCGAACGGCGGGCCATTCGGTAGTTTCTATACGAATTTCTGGAATTATGGAGGTCTCAGCGGTGTTTGCCTAGTCAAGTGTCCGATTTTAGTTCCAGACACTCGACGGCAAAACATCGCTGTTCGGTAGTTTAAGATGGCCGCCGCCACGTGTTTGTTTCCCGAATGGCGGCCACCCAGAGGACAAAGAATACATTACACTGATTGCCAATTACCCGTTTGCAACATTGTTGCAAACTGTAATTGGAGGCACACTTATTCCTGGGTGGTCTGGTTGTTCGGTAGTTTCACTCAATATAATGAATGGAGTGATTCTACCGAACAATCAGGTGAATGCTGCATACATATCCCAGGTTAAGCTTAACACACAAATACACATATAATATTACAGGCAGTACACTAGAATATGTAGCACAGTCTTAAAGGGACAGTAGTCCCAAAAGTCCCAATATGTCCATAGATGCTGTTAAAAGGGCCAGTAGCAGCAATATACAGTACAATATGCCCCAAATAACCCAGGGGCCATAGTCAGTAGGTAGGAGGCTAGCAAACAGGCTTCTCCAGGGCCCAGTGGCGAGGTTGGTTTCGCCACAGTGACGTCGCGAACATAAAATTTTCCGTTCGCGAATGGCGAACGCTAATTTCCGCAAATGTTCGCGAATGGGCGAACCGGGCGAACCGCCATAGACTTCAATAGGCAGGCAAATTTTAAAACCCACAGGGACTCTTTCTGGCCACAATAGTGATGGAAAAGTTGTTTCAAGGGGACTAACACCTGGACTGTGGCATGCCGGAGGGGGATCCATGGCAAAACTCCCATGGAAAATTACAAGTGGGCACAGTATACGCTGTGAGCCTGACACACACGGTGGCAGGCAGGCAACTGCAATTAGATTACACAGGAAAAAAAAAAGCAGACTGATGTTCTAGCCCTAAAAAGGGCTTTTTGGGGTGCTGTCCTTACAGCAGAGATCAGATGAGTCCTTCAGGACTGTAGTGGACACTGAATACACTAGCCTAGCTATCGATTTCCCTATTAAATCAGCAGCAGCTACACTGTCCCTCCTCTCACTAAGAATGCAGCTTCCGGGGGGCGGGGCCTAGCTGTCATGGAGGAAAGACGCACTTTGTGTGAGCTCCCTCAATATCTCACTTTAAGCAGCTATAAACAAGCAAATTTCACCCCAGAAGGGGATGACCCAGCAATGTTGCTCCTACCTGACCGACCCGACATGCTTAATAGTGGTCAGCAACTCGACAGAGTCTTACTTACCTCCGCGTGGCAAGTGTGGCCTGGTGCTCACCGGGCGGGAGAGGCGGCCGATCTCCAGATCCTGGGATGCCCAGGAGCAGCTACTTCCCGGTAGGAGCTCCGTTACCCCTCCTCGGACCGGTGGGGGTTATCCCGGTCCACCCCTGAGAGGCTGTCTGGAGCTAATGGACGCACAGAGCACAGCCGCCCAGGCTGACATACTGATCTGCGACTCTCCCAATATGGCGGCAGCCGCGTGTCCTCCTGGTACCAGCAAAGCATGGCAGGATATTGAGTCTAAGCTGGACAGACTCTTTAATCAATTTTAGAAGCAAATAACAAGCAGGAAGCCCCAAAAAGCTCCACCACAACCCCAACAAGCTCCACCACAGCTAAGCGAAGCAGTCCCCATTAAAATCCACCAATGCAAAAGGCGTCGAAGACGGGACCGGAGGCACAAACAGAAATGCAGAGCCTGCCCCACTTCAAGCACTCGCCTCCACCTTGAGCCACCACAATCCCGCACTGGATGTGAAGCACCACCGGGACAGATCCGACCACACGACAAAACAAGCTTCCACCACCTCAAGCCGCGAACCCGGCACTCAGGGACTCCCAGGTTCTGCACCTGGCGCCCAGAAGGGATCAGATGAGCACAAGCAGTAAACAGCAGCCTGCCAAGCATGTCCCACTATAGCCGATCCTCCACACCATGCCTTTGATCACATGAACTGCTCTCTGCACATTAACAAATCGTAAAGTAGCAAGCGTTTAAACATTTCACCTCCTAAAGAGTTTATTGTCGTAGTTCCTTACATGCCTAAACACAAACCCCCAAAAAACAAAACAAAACAAAAATAATAATAAAAAAAAAGAATGCAGCTTCAGAATTAATCTAAATTGTATGCTGTCTAGGAGGTGGGAGGGTCTGGGGGGAGGGTCTGCTGCTGATTGGCTGGAATGTGTCTGCTGACTGTGAGGTACAGGGTCAAAGTTTACTCAATGATGATGAATAGGGGGCGGACCGAACATCGCATATGTTCACCATCCGTGGCGAACGCGAACAAGCTATGTTCGCCAGGAACTATTCGCCAGCGAACTGTTCGAGACATCACTATTGTCTAACTCTAATCTTCAATGCATATCACACATTAAGAAAAACAGATATACAATTGCTACATGAAGTAAAAATCTGTAAAATATATATATATATATATATATATATATATATATATATATATATATATAAAGAAAAAGTAGATAGCACTCCACGGACTCACTTTGTTTAAATATAAAATTTAACTTTTAATGCTCCAGGTTAAAAAATCGACGTTTCAGTCTGACCAATCAGACTTTCATCAGGACTGAAAAGTCTGATTGGTCAGACTGAAACGTCGATTTTTTAACCTGGAGCATTAAAAGTTAAATTTTATATTTAAACAAAGTGAGTCCGTGGAGTGCTATCTACTTTTTCTTTATATTTTTGCCAGACAAGCACCCGGCAGTGAATATTAACCACAGTGAGTGCAACATTACTTGTATTTTTATATATATATATATATATATATATATATATATAAAGATTATTAGTCCTTGCACTCAGGCTAAAAATTGCCCTTCTATTTTTAAATGTCGGTGCCAGTCCTGGGGCTTGAACATTCAAAGCCAAAACAAATGGGCTGCCCTCACAGTCTTTCTTAGTAGAGTTTTCTTTATTCCAACATACAGATGTAGATCAACATTTCAGTCATCTTAGATACTTTCTTCAGGATAAAATAACACCTTTATTTTTTTATCCTGTTATTTATAGGAGACAATATTTCAACAGCAAGCGCATGACATTCTAAATAAATTTAGGGAAAAACAATATCCTGAGGAAATCCTGGAAAAAGCCCTTGAAGATGTGAGGGATGTTACACAAGTAGAATCAATCCAAAGAGATAGAAGATGTAAGAATGACTAAGAGAAATTTAAGGATGTTCTAGTGTTTAATTTTAACAATCAACATAAATCTATAAAAAAAAAAAACATCAATACATTCTGGCCAATAATAAAAACAGAGACCTTGGTGTCCAAACATAAAATCGCCTTTCGGGGTGCTCCAAACCCAAAGAATATTTTAGTCCATAGTTATAGTCATAGTTACAAAGAGAGCAAAGAGAGAACAAATAAACCACCAGGATGCCCCGTGAGCTTTTTTAGATGTAAGATGTGCTCTGCATGTAAAAATACACAGAGAACTAATGGCAAACAAGAGTTTATATTCAAATCAGATAGGACACAAAATGAATTAACGATTAAAGAACACATTACTTGTCATAGCAATAATGTGATTAATCTACTGAAATGTCCCTGTAAATTACAATATGTGGGGAGGATGACACGTCCCTTCCACATAAGGATTAGTGAGCACTTCTATAATATTAAAAAATGTGTAGAGAGCCAAAGTGTCTCAGAGAATTTTAAAAAGGTACATGGGCAAAACCCAAGTGGCTTAGAATTTTCTGGTATTAAACAGGTATCTAAGGATTGGAGAGGAGGTTATTTTATTCGTAAGATCGGACAGGAAGAGATGCGATGGATTTTACAATTAGAGACCCTAGTCCCATCCGGTCTTAACAAAAATTTTGAATTATGAAATGTTTTATAATTATTTATTTATTATTACTTTCTGTTATCTTTTTGAACATTTTTAGGTTTTTAATATTATATTTGTTTACACCTCTTACCCATCAACCTGTTTATTCCTCCCTGTTTATTCCTCTACATACCCTTTACATGGGTGTGTTTAATTTTTATTACTCTTAGTTTTTTTTTTTTTTACTGTATGATTTTACGTTGCCTGTAGTATCTACTTGAACTATTCACTTTTTTTTTATCTATATTTTTTACAGCTTTTTACTTCATGTAGCAATTGTATATTTGTATACAAATTGGTTTATTGTAAATCAGTCCGCCAGCTGAATATACAGACGCTATGTAATACCATATGCATTTTGGAGGTATATTTCCTTACTTAGTTTACTCTACTTTTTCACTCAGGACGTGCTATGTATATATTTATACACTATTTTAATCCAACTATGCCTCCTCATTATATTGTTCTGCTACTCCATGTTTTGGACATTTTAACCTTTTAATTCATTAAGGATGTTATAAACTTTTGATTTTATAGATTTTAAGATACCTAGGAGACTTTCTTGGTATAAAGTTGAGACTGTTAATGCCAACTGGATCACGGCAAGAAACCCTGCTTATAAAAGGCATACAGAGGAGGAAGGAGATGTTGCTCAGTTAAGAAGAGGAGGGGCAAAACGCGTCACAGGACCAGGAACGCAGAAGTGTTTGACGTGTGCATACCGGCAACACCAGCCACGATTGGAATTAGAAGGACGACGGCTACATCCCAAGTGTCTTTCATTCCCAGAGGACTGGTGAACGGATGGTGGACTTTATTTGCATTTGAATATACTTGGAATAAAGAAGTGTACGCTTACATATGATCCTGGTCACCAGAGCATCATTTGGATCACACACACTCTAGGGGCTGATCCTTATTGGGTGCTGTAGCTTTGAGTGGGGTTATTACCACTCTCAACTTGTGTGTTCAACACCTATAGTATTGTACATTTTGTAACTTTATTGCACTAGGAGTGCTTTCTGTGTTTTTTCTTTGTCTCCTATCTAGATACCGCAAGTGTACATTTACAACAGTTGCTGCAAGGATATATGTATTTGTTACATTGTGGGCTGAATTATATTATCACCTAATCATTTGTTTCATATACACCCAGAGAACACTTAAGCTGCATTTTAAATTTCACTTTAAAGGCTGTAAATCTCCACTAAGTGTTTTATGTTAGTTGCTGCATCTTTCACTGAATATTGTTTTATTTAACATATTTTTGTGCCATCTTATTTATAGACGTGTATAATATATAGTATTATCCTATACAAGTTGTCTGCTAGCCACAACCTGCTCTTGTTTGTTTATTGGTAATTTTTTGTGTGTACAGGGTCCCCTTATCCTCAGAGTTTGTGGCCTTATTGGATTCACAACAAATTTCTAGTTTGTCTATTTTGTTTTTTTTATTCTGTGTAATATGTGTGACTGCCGGTAAATTTGTCTAATACAACTTTTAATGTTTGTTTTATAGTCTATCTGTGCCAAAAACATGTTATTTTTTCTTCATAAAGTACATTTAGACCCACTGCAACAAAGCCCTATCATTTTCATGTGTGTTTATATTCAATTTTCCATCAAAATCATAAAAACAGCAATAAAATTAATGACATTTACATTTTATTAGTATGTATTGCATTATGATTCAGCTGAAATCTATAAAAATATGACTATTCTACTAATTTGTATCAGTTTCTTGACTAAACCATGAATTTTGGAGAACTGATAATTGAATTAGATATTTTTGGACCAAATGGCTGAATTGTAAATTTCCTTATTTTAGCCTAAATTCCATTTACATTGTCATCTCCTAGTTTTATGACTTTCATTAACAAAACTCCTTTGTTTAATTTTTTTAACTTTCTGAAATTTTCCTAAGAAGTAGCTCCACTCTTGGGATATTGTTTGCCTTCGGTAAAATCACAATGTCAACAGAAACTGTATAGTAAACAAGACAGAACACACAGAGAAGATAGAGAGTGAGAAAACCCTCTCCACTCCGTGGGATAGTAGTGCAGTGCTATATAATAAAGTTTAAAAAGAAAACTCTCACTATTTAGAATGTGTTGGGTAGTTCAACTTGGTTATATATACATACAGAGAAAAACACAAATAGAGACTATATAGTTGGTTATGACCAATAAATAGAATTTTCTATAAAGTAGCAAACTCACATACTAATGAGCCTTTTGAGGAATAGGCTCTAAACTCAGCAGGTATGTTCAATAAGTAGATCTACTTATTATTTTTTAATTGCATTTTATTGTATTTATTTTCATTTCATTATTTATATTAAACAAGCATTTTCTGTGCATTTTTATACAACAAGTGGATCCAGTTTCCAGTGTTGCCCAGGTTCTAAAGGGAGCTGTCACCCTATATTTGATGCAAACCAATATACTCAGAGCCAGTTTGGAAGGCTCTGAGCCAGGTGAGCACATTCTATATTTTTAAACAGCCTGTTTTGTGCCTGCAGATCTCACTTAGAGTGTGTATCCCCTTGTGTTTCCTTTTTCTCTACAATATATTGGAAGTACCATCTTGAGAAGATTCAAAAAAGGGGGTTGTATGTTACCCTAAACATACCTGCTGAAGAGTTTAGAGCCTATTCCTCAAAAGGCTCATTAGTATGTGAGTTTGCTACTTTATAGAAAATTCTATTTATTGGTCATAACAACCCTGCACTATATAGTCTCTATTTGTGTTTTTCTCTGTATGTATATATAACCAAGTTGAAATACCCAACAAATTCTAAATAGAGTGAGTTTTTCTTTTTAAACTTTATTATATAGCGCTGCACTACTATCCCACAGAGTGGAGAGGGTTTTCTCACTCTCTATCTTCTCTGTGTGTTCTGTCTTGTTTTCTAAACCAGTGGTTGAATTTTGGAGCACCCACAAAGTGTTCAAGCTGCTAATACTGTAAATTACCAAACAAATAAACGCCTATAACTCACACATTTGTTTCCCTGTAGAAACTGTATAGTGGCTATCAAAACAAAGACGCAAAACAAATTACAGTTGTCTTTGTGCCATATTATTATTATTATTATTATTATTATTATTATTATTTTTCATTGTTTTGTTTTCTATTTAGTCATGAGAAAAGTTTTTTTGAAATCCCAACTACAATTTTAAGCATTCTCCACTAGATGTCCTCGTTGCACTGTCATATTTAAACATTCTCTGTCCTACAAATATGCTTCACAGTGAAAAACAAACAAACTTCTCTATGCCTGCTAGCTATGTGAGCAACAAATTAACTGTTGTAGCTGCTTTAGTTTTCTTGTATACTGTGTAACTTTACACAATTAGACATGTTGAGTTATTCAATAACTGTGTTAATGCCCCCATGCTTAATTATCAAAAATAATTCAATACCATCTAGGGCATGTGGACTGTAAAACACGGACGTTGTTCTTAAGATTTCTCAGTGTCCAGATTTGGAAAACAGCCTTACTTTCAGGGTAATTAGCTTTGAAATACATCATGTAGCATTATATAATTATTACAGAAAAAAAGTTATTGCCAATCCAAAAATGTATTGAAAAGCCATTGTGCTATTATTACATTAGGTAATTGTCTAAATTTGGGAAATGTTTTTGCTTAGGAAGGGTTATAGAAAACATTAACCAAGTTTCAAAGAAAATAAACAATGAGACAAAAAAAACCCAAAATGTTTGGTCATATCATATGGAATAACTCTTTACAGCTTATCCTGGGATCTTATGGGATACGAAAAGAGACAGTGACAATAGAAACATATTTAAAAAGAGAGACAGCTGTTCACAGGCAAAGTATGTAATAAATTAATAATGTTAAAGGGAGTTTCCAACCTTGAAATATTTAAATGCTTTGTCCACCCTTCTGCCACACAAACAGTTAAGTAAAAGAATGTACACATAAGAGCTATTATTAAGCCATGAACCTTAAATGGATTCTCTAAGCACCAAAACAACTTTAGCTTCATTAAGCTGTTTTAATGTATAGATCATGTGTCTACAGTTTCACTGCTCAATTCTATGACATTTAGGGGTTGCATAACTTTGTTTATGCAGCCCACACCCCCTGTGGCTGTGACTCACTCTGTCTCCATGAAAAAAATGTTTCATTTTTAAACAGATCTTATAGCACAGTGTGTTTACTTTAGAATGTTCTACCTCCTGCTGTGTTAATTGAACTGTAATCACTCACATGAGCCTGTTTCAGACTTGAGTGACCTTTTAACAGAGAAGGAGAAAAGCTGATGCATGTAGGGAGGATATGTGAGTCTCAGCCAGTGATGATGCGGCTTGGGCATGTATAAACAAAGCAATTTTATTCTAAATGGCAAGTAGAAAGGTGTGAGCTATACGCCAAAAAAAAACTTAAGTAAGCTAAAACCAGTTGTGTTTGTACTTATAGTGTGCTTTTAAGTTTCTATGTCAAAAACATATTTGTAAGTATGCCAGATAACTTTTTCTTACACTAAAATTTATTTTTTGCATTTATTGGTAAACAAATATAGTAAAATAACTTCCCAGATTGTATTACCCTATTTATATTAAATCACTGATATATACATTTAAAAGAGAACCACGTTTGTCTTTTTGCTGAAACCTGGAAACTTAAGCAGACAAAAATAATTTCCAGGCAACACTTGCAGTTTTGCACTTAACCAGAAATTTTCACAATTTGACCAGTGGTTTAACATCTTACGTCAATTAGAATTGTATGGATCCAACTTAGAAATTTTTCAATTCTCCTAATTTAGTCTAAATTTTCATGGTTGGCTATTGAGTAGTTCTGATGTTTACACTAGGGATTCACTTTCCTGTGAATTGCCATGTATTTTCTATAGAATGTAAGCTATTACACGTAGGACTCTCATTTCATACAGATCAGCAGAAGGTGCTATAATAAATACATATAAAATATCAGCAACAAAACACAAAGCTGCATTTTCTAGAACCAAGTGTTTTTGCCAGTTTTAAAATTTGTATGAACATAACAGTAAAGTATGTGTTTTTCATATTAGTTTTAACTTGCCTAGAATGAAAATCAAGTCAGGCTCTGCTATTTATGTCATTAAGATGTTCTACTTTTGTTAAGCTAGATTACTATTTGCTAAGTAAAGAATTCACTTAAAACCTTTTTAATGCACATTCAAATCTTTCATCGCAGTAATGAAATTATTTTGCGTGTTGCTAAAAGCCTAATATACTTTGTCTCTCATAAGACTGCTGTACAATTTAGATATGTTGTGAATACTAACTACCCCTAAAGGAAAACTCCAATCACAATATCAAAGACATCCTTCTGTAGTGGTTATAGTGCCAGAAGTGCACTGATGCCTCTCACAGTAAGTAGTCAAACAGCTTTAGAATGGTTTGGCAACTTACCGGTGTTTTTTAACCGTACAGTAACTCCAGTCCCTGCTTCTGGTCTTCTCCTGCAGGATAATCTTGTTTGCTCTAGAGTACTAATCAGGGTCATTCAGCACTGAAATCATTTGCTGAGAGTGTCACCTGAGATCTCTTGGCCAAAAAGTGCGGCCCTGGATCAGCTGTGCTTTATTTTCACAGAGAAATCTGGCTTCTCCTGCATGTATCTTGGTGACCTAAAGTATGTTATCAAACTGTACTAAACCAGTTTGACTACTCACCATGGGATGGCACCAGAGTACTCCTGGAACCCTAACAATTACAGTGGTTTGTAGTGGTTATGGTGCTAGGAGTTTTTTAATCCTAAAATTAAATCTAAAATCTAAAATTAAATCTTTATTTTACCTTGAAATGGTTCATCTTATTTTTTATGTCTGGAGATGCCCTGTTTCTTGTGCTAGGAATCGTGTGGACAGTCCTTCCATCAGTTTGACATTTTAATGTTATGGGGTTTTCTCTGCATTGACACAAGTGAGTTAACACTCATCTGAGATATCTTGGCTTGGCAATTAACTACTGGAAAGCTATTTAGTGTTTGACCATTGCCACTGAGTGTCTCTTACAGTTTAATGTAAGTGTGAATGGGATCCCTCTTATGACCCCATGCTTTGCCAATGCAGATGCATAAAGTTTCTCTGCATCTGACTTTACATATTTAATTTCATATTAATTGCAGCCTGTCAACTCCAATTATTATCACTATTAAGTAATACAATTTGTGTTTGCTTACAGGAAGTCCTGCACAACTGTCAGTTACACAGAATATCATTTTGCGCCGACGATAAAACAGACAAGAGGATATTCACATTCATATGCAAGGATTCGGAGTCAAATAAGCACTTATGTTATGTGTTCGATAGTGAGAAGTGTGTAAGTATGCCAGATGTTTTAGGGCGTTTTTTCTGTCCTACATGAAAAGGGTTTGACTTGGCTGGAGTCCCCTTAAACAACTTGGGATCATATGAAATCCGCAGATGTTTATCTTCATTAATGGGTCCAACCTGTCATGAGAAAATAGATCAAGATGTTTCTTTTGAATCCCTTCCCATGCAATCTTTTTTACGGCATTAAGCAAAATGTGATTTTCCTTTTGTTGTAGAAATCTTGATTGCCTGTTAGAATTGAGTTTGCCAAATTCCAATTTGAAATGGCTCCTTTACATTCAAATTAAAATAATACTGCAGACTTAATTTAATATATATTTTATGCATGATATAGAAAATTCATACCAAAAAGTACTTGAAGATATAAAAAAAAAAAGAAAAAAGCTCAGAATGTGCTCGTTTACAAGTTTTTCCCAGATATGTCATCTGCCTCCATCCTTTCTTGTTAAAACTGAGAACTGGTTATAGAGATTTAATGAGCATGTGAGCATTTTTGATGTGACATGCACATATTCTTAATTTCTCATTGAGATTCCTGCATTTCTTGTTGTCAGCTGAAGCAGCAGCACTTTCATTGGGGAATAAAAAGTTAACGATTTGTGCAACAGAGCTGAACCTTCTATCTGTCTGGTTGTTTGTAGCGCCTCATTCTCTCCCCACCCCCACTCCCCCATCACAAAATACACATGTATGCAACCCTCCCTCAAAGTGTAGTGAAATTTACAGTTGTAATCAAAATAATTCAACCCCTATAGAAAATCAGGTTTATTGTCAACATTTAAAGACTTTTATCTATTTGCAAAGAACAAATCAATCAAAAGTAATTGAAATAGCTCAACACAATGAATGCTTAAAGTGGTTTCCCCAAATTCAACTGCAAATGCAATGTATAATGACTTGCCCAGTCTCAAATTCTTTCAACCACCTGAATAGAATCCCTCACAACAGCATAAATATGCAAAACAGATTAATTAATTAATTAATTAATTATTGCCATTTATATAGCGCCAACAGATTCCGTAGCGCTTTACAATATTATGAGAGGGGGATTTAACTATAAATAGGACAATTACAAATAAACTTACATGAACAATAGGTTGAAGAGGACCCTGCTTAAACGAGCTTACATTCTATAGGAGGTGGGGTGTAAAACACATTAGGACAGGAATTTACAATCAAATAAGGTGGGCTGCCCTTTAGGAGAGGGCAAGAGACAGGTATGTGAGGTAAGGGTTAGTCTTGGAGGCCATAAGCTTTCCTAAAGAGATGGGTTTTAAGGCACTTCTTAAAAGATGCAAGACTAGGGGAGAGTCTGATGGCGGTAGGCAGGCTATTCCATAGGAAGGGAGCCGCCCGCGAGAAGTCCTGCAAGCGCGAGTTGGCCGTACGAGTGCGGACAACGGACAGGAGGTGGTCACGGGCAGAACGGAGAGACCGAGAAGGGACATACCTATGGATCTGTGAGGAGATATAAGAGGGGCTAGAGTTGTTCAGTGCTTTATAGGTGTGAGTTAGTACCTTGAATTGACTCCTATAGCATACAGGAAGCCAATGTAAGGACTGGCAGAGGGGTGAGGTGTGAGAGAAACGACTAGAGAGGAAAATCAATCTAGCAGCAGCATTCATTACGGACTGTAAGGGTGCAGTACGGCTATTGGGGAGACCAATCAGGAGAGGGTTACAATAATCCATGCGGGAAATTACTAGAGCATGGACAAGCTCCTTGGTAGTATCTGGTGCAAGAAAGGGGCGGATGCGGGCTATGTTTTTAAGATGGAATCTACAGGATTTGGCAACATGCTGGATGTGAGGCTCAAAGGTGAGACCAGAGTCAAGTATGACGCCAAGACAGCGCGCTTGCAAGGATGGACTGATGTTGGTACCACAAACTTGGAGGGAGAGCGAAAGAGGAGGATCAGTATTAGGAGGAAAGACAAGGAGCTCAGTTTTTGAGAGATTGAGTTTCAGAAAGCGGGAGGACATCCAGTCAGAGATGGAAGAAAGGCAAGCAGTGACACGTTGCAGGACGGCAGGGGAGAGGTCCGGGGAGGAGAGATATAGCTGGGTGTCATCAGCGTACAGGTGGTAGTGAAATCCAAAAGAGGTAATAAGTTTGCCAAGAGAGGCAGTATAAAGAGAAAATAGAAGGGGACCAAGGACAGAGCCTTGGGGAACTCCAACCGAGACAGGGCAAGGGGAGGAGGTATCATTAGAAAAGGAGACACTGAATGAGCGTTGGGAGAGATAAGAGGAAAACCACGAGAGGACAGAGTCACAGAGACCAAGCGATTGAAGAGTTTGAAGAAGGAGAGCATGATCAACGGTGTCAAAGGCCGCTGAGAGGTCAAGAAGAATTAGTATGGAGTAGTGGCCTTTGGATTTAGCTGCGATTAGGTCGTTAGTAACTTTGATAAGGGCAGTCTCTGTAGAGTGGAGAGGGCGGAAGCCAGATTGAAGAGGGTCAAGGAGAGAGTTGGAATTGAGGAAATGAGACACACGGTTAAAGACAAGTCTTTCCAGAAGCTTTGAGGAAAAAGGGAGCAGGGATATGGGACGGTAGTTAGAGGGGGTGGATGGGTCGAGGGATGTTTTTTTTAGTATAGGTACTACAGTGGCATGTTTAAGGTCAGCAGGGACGATGCCAGAGGAGAGCGAGCAGTTGAAGATGTGTTAGAGAAGGCACGAGACAAGTGGAGAGAGATCTAATAAGGTGAGATGGGATGGGATCGAGCGGGCAAGTGGTGGGGCGAGAGGAGCAAAGAAGAGCAGCCACCTCTTGGTCAGTAGCTGGGGAGAATGTCTGAAGGGTAGGAAAGGCATGATCTATGTGTGATTGAGAAACAGAAAGGCAAGGAGGGGAGAATTCTTTCCTTAGCTGTTCAATCTTGTCAGTGAAGTAACATGCGAAGTTATCAGCAGTAAGGTTAGTTTTGGGGGTGGCCACAGCAGGGCGAAGAAGAGAATTAAAGGTGTGAAAGAGACGCCTGGGGTTGCGGGAACATGAACTAATGAGAGTGGAAAAATAGGACTGTTTGGCAATGTAGTCTCAAGCGCACCTGATGCAGCTAATAAGGGTTTCATTAATTGCACCACGATGCTTGTGCTGAAACACTTGAAATATCTGAACTGGCTAGTGGTTTGTTGAGTGTCACATTTGACTGCATTTTAGAAACATTGCTAAGTCAAAATAATTAAGAGAGATATAGATAAGTAAAAACAAAGTCACTCGTCCCCCTCCCTGACTGTAGGAATGATATGACCCACGTTAACTTTCTCTATTGTGTGGAAGGGGGTAAGCTGACCTTTTCAGCACACTTATACCAGTGACATCTGGCAGAGAAATGTGTTCCCCTACAGGCTAGTAATCATTCCTAGAGCATTAATGAGACTTTTCTGGACTACATATAACTCTGCAGAGTACATGAATGTAAAAATGTTTGAAATCAAGTCTGGAAGTTAAGTGGTTAAATGTGCTCAAGCTTATAAATCTTGTGGAAGGATGCTGTATTTCAAAACCTGCAGAATTTAGATATATTACCCAGGCATCAGGAATTTGGGCATAGAGCGTCTAGAACTTTAGATGCCCGACTGAATCTGGAGATATCTGACCCCAGCCACTTTCCAATGTACTTCCTTCTGAATGAAAAGAAGGAAAGCATGACATCCATGACATATAGTGGATCTATCTCATACCTAATAGTAAATTTTAACATCTTGAAGGAAATATAATTCTATAAATGATCTTATGTCTGATTTCTATATAGTCGTCTATCCTGTGGTAGGAAGACTTGCCTCATCACTACAGATTTCATAATATTGTTATCCAGAAGCTTGCAATAAGGACCTCTCTGAAAAAAGAAGTTGGCTGAGGTTTTGCTTGGAGGAAGCATTTGCTCCCCAAAATCTCAGCCATACTTACCTTGAAGTTTCTGATCTTAGGCAGTAAATGAACCAGACCTGTAGAAGGGTATGAATAAGTTACACACCATTCTGATATCTTTCAAAACAGCTGCAAGTTAGCAAAGGCTAACTCTACTTTCTACCCTCTTCCAAGCTCTTGCTCCAAGACTTCATAGCTCTTGATTAGACAGGAAATAAAAGTATCAAGATGAGCATCCACTGTCAAAAACACCATTCTTCAACCAAAACTTGTCTTTCTTCATTGGATTTATTCAGCTGGAAATCCATTTCAACTTTATTACATTGATGAGACCTGCATATTTTTTATTTTTGCAAAACTCTAAATTGGAACATCCTAGTTTTAGTTTCCATATATGTGATAAAGTATGTTTTTGAACATTTGATCATGTGAATTGTGCATGTCCATTAATGCAGATAAACATGTACATTTTTGTGCATGCACACTACATAATGAGAGGGATGAAAAAAAGAATAGTCGCTAGAGATTTGGATTTTACTTTAAAAAAAAGCATTTTCGTTATGAATTCCCCAAACATTGACAACAGATATTGTTATACTCTAAACCAGGATTTATCAGGATGTAACAAGGGAATAGAGTTTAAGCTTAAAGAAACGTGTATAGAAAAATATGTTTTGCTTTTTCAACTTTTGGTCTAAAAACTGCAATTCCCTTTTTATTTCTCCATGGTTCCCAGTTAAGTGTTACACAAATAATGAAATCATATTGTAGTCAAATAACCACTTTTAATATAAGAAATGTTGTTGTAGAAGATGGGAAGAGATAGTGGGTCTGTTATTTAAGGTCTATAATTAAGCCCTGGAAGTTAAACTGATTTTCTCAAGAGTTTAATACAGTGCCTTTAAAAACCTGGCACTTTAAAACACAATTTCATTTTAGATTCCATTAGAAAATGTGTTCACATGTTGCTGGGAAGGGGTTAAATAAAACGTATATTAACAAAATTGATTGCCAGTATTAATGTCAGATAGAAATTAGCTTTAGCAGTAACAAGGAGTTATGACCATTTTCTAGCCTAAGGTAGCTGCAAAACTGAAAAATGAACGTAATTTTCCATTACCAATAGTTCAGACATGTCATAGTTAAAGGTGCTATGATAAATCCTCACAAAACAGTAAATTCCAAAAAGCACTTAATATTAACCAATAAAGCATGAAAATATTCATAATGTCACATTAGCAAATCCTAGCAGTTTGGTAGTTATAAAAATATTTTTATTAGTATCCTTGCTCTTCCACTGCTATCATGAAAATACACACCTAACATTTTCTACCTGACTGGAAATTTTACTCTAAGATTTGGTGAACAGGAACCTTACATGTGGCACACACACCTAAATATAAGTATTATTAGAGTGATTTTCTTTTTTTTTCTTTTTGGATATGCCAGCGACTTGAAGTTTTATTAAATTAAAGTTCACATTTTTGTTTTTTTTTTACTGGGGGTTACTGGTTTTGGGGTTACTGGTAGATGCATGATGTTATGAATAGCTGTTTGATGCAGGTTTGAATAATGGCAATGACATGAACCAACTCCCACGCAACAATGTGTGCAATCGTATTATTTGCAAAGCAATACATAAACAAACATTTCTCCGGAAACCTTGCCTTCTTCTTTGCTGCAGTGTTGATTTTCACATTCCAGATTTAACATTTCCCTACATCAATGCAGATTAAATGGAAATCTTCCTCCTACTTTCAAAGTACAGTAAGATTTGAAACACAAACTTTATGGCTACATTCTAACAGCTTGATTGACAGTTTTCAGTAGAGTGCAAAGATGGTGTTCCGACTCCTACAGCTGCTTGCAATGCCCTGAACCATGAACTACTTCCAGAGACTCCTCAATATATGCTTTCCTGTGTTCACCTCCAAAGGGGCACCTATAGGTTATGTAAATATACCAATTGTACGAACACGGTGCCCTATAAGTACTTTTTTTTTTTTTACATATTGTATTTTTAAAAAATATATATTTTTCTAAAGCTGCATTGATAAGATAGCAATCAGATTCCTTACATGTTACTTCAAGTAGATTATTTGGATATATTTTTTAAATCATCTGTTTTTGTCGCCCAAGAGTAGTGGTAGTTTGAGTGCAGGACTTGCTTTTTTGTGTATTTCTATGTCTGCACTAATATTTGGCCTTTTGCTGTCTCTGTCTAAAATATTATAATGCTGTATAATTTCTAAAACATTTTATTTCTCTAATATTTTTAGATATGATCAGCAAATAAGTAAGAAATAAAATGATAAACATTTAAATATTTTTTAAAGTATCCATAAAGAGCAACATTTCCACACAAAATTTGCTATTGCAATTTATTTTTTGTTAACCTTTTCGATGACCTTCTATATGCAAAATATGCTAGCCAGAAGCACAAAAATACTTGTATATATTTGCACTTGACATTTTGTTCAAGATTCCATTCCTAGTAAGAGATCTTTATGCTTGTTGCACTGTGGGAAGAACTGTGGATCTCACAACAAGTGAAGCAATTCATAAACTCCTGCACTGGACCTTCAGATCATTGACAACACTATCATCCCATGATGCTCTGCATGAGTTCTGTAGTTTCCCTACAATATTGTGCTTAATGAATCATGAAAAAGGTTATTAATTGCATTGGATGCCAGGCTGTGCCAAGCTTTAAGTATGGATTCTTCTTAAGTATGGATAATAGCTTTTATTTATCTAGTAGTTAGAAAGTACTTTACTACTGAAGTAGTTCTTCCTTAAAGATAGTTAACGGAAGCGTGTATAGTGTATACTTATTTATCATAAGTATTCTTGACGAGTAAAATAAGAAAACTGTATTTTTTACAAGAAAAGGATGCTTGTTTTTTTTTTCTTAGTAAGTAACAAAACATAATTGTACTGAGCACGCCATTTTGTAAGACATGGAAAATCAGTCATGATATGAATTAAAGCTAAGGGATATTTTATATGTCTGCACGATTCATTACTGGAACATAGCCCTGTGGAAAAAATACAGTGTTTAATTTGCTTGTGTTGTAACAGAACTACTCATTCTCTGTAAACTAATATGTGGTGGTAGCATCAGTAAAATAAAGTGGGTGGTTGGAATACATATGGTTTTCATCAACAGACCCCAGGATACCTTCCATCAATCATTTATTTTTCTAGAAGATGATGATGTCACTTAAAATGAAGCTAACTAGATAAGAAAAAAAAATATATGGCTAAATCTTTATTATTATTATTATTTTATTATTTATATAGCGCCAACAAATTCCGTAGCGCTGTACAATGGGTGGACTAACAGACGCATAATTGAGATCAGACCACTGGACGTACAGGAACAGAGGGGGTTGAGGGCCCTGCTCGATGAGCTTACATGCTAGAAGGAGTGGGGTATAGTGACACAAAGGGTTAAAGTAGGGGAATTAAATAGTTTGTTAGAGAAGGGTTTATTGAGTGCTTGGTAGGTCATTTTTGACAGTTGATATAATAAATAATTTTCACCTCACAAACAACTGAACCCAACCAAGTGAAATGAAAAAAAAAATCAAAATCCTAGTGTCAAAAAAAATCATATATATCATCTATGAATATTTTTTGTTGTTGTTCTTTTATAATTTAGTAATTATTAATTAAATGTATTAATTTAGTAATCTGCATTTAATTTCAACTGCAATTTTATTATGCACTTCTACTACTATTTAGTGCATTCAATAAACATTAGTTCATAATGAGACTTACATACCACATATGTCTCATAAGACCAAGCAGCTGCCTAAAATCTGTCGAACTGTATGCAGTGACTGTCCGGCCAAAACTGGGAAGATTGGGCAACATGGTGATTGTCTGTGGTGGTGTGTAGCTCTCATTAGCTCAGCTGAGAACATACACAACTTCCATTTAAAACACAGTTTTGGTTTATAGGTCATGCCCGTGCAGTCTCACTGTTTATCTATCTGCCATTTAAAGGAATTCAATAACTTTGCAGGTGCAGCCCCAGTCACACCTCCCTGCATGTGACTTACACAGCCTTGCTAAACACTTCCTGTAAAGAGAAATCATGTTTAAACTTCCTTTATTGCATATTATGTTTAATGTATTCTATCTTATATCCTGCTACAATGATAGCCTTCTACACCATGCAGGAGCTACTTGTATGTGATTAAAGCTCAATTTACACATCAGGAGATAAAGACTTCTAAAGCAAGTAAATATCTGATAAAAAAAAAGTCATGCAGAAAGCCAAGGTAGTTGTGGCTAGGTATCATAAACAGAAACAAAATAGATTTTACTCCTTCATGGCAGAGAATTGAGCAGTAAGACTGCAGGAGCATGATCAATACATTAAACTAAAGTAAAGGGACTAGTGTTCCTTTAAGTTGTGTTGGTGCACAGTGTGTTATAAACATGCTATTTTAACTTTACTACATATCTCTAAAATGTGGAAATAAAAATTAAAAGGGCGTTAAGTATTTTACCTCTTTGCAGAACTCCTATACTTCGATTTTTACGCATGGTCTATAGATGCGACTGCCTCTTAAGAGAACATCTGTTAGATAAAAGAACACCATGAATTAAGAACTGAAAAAAAAATATTTAATGATATCTCAAGGAGGAAATAAAATATCAAATACCAGAGCCTGCCTAACATTCATTCCACTTATCTTATTTATGAATTCTGGAAAATATTTCTCTTTTCTTGGAACATACCTAAAAAATGAAGTTGGTACTTTGTCCTTAAACCATATCCCTGCAAATCTGAAAACAGGTAGCATATTCTATATACGGTTCTATGCCCATTTGTATACTCTCCTGAGCTCTAAAACGGCAAATGCATTAGTTAATATTATTTTGACGCTTTACCATGAGTCAAGCACTGAAATTGACAAACTGTAAAATGCTTAGCATTGTGAGATCCAAGGGGATTAGCAAATTCTAACACTAATATTCTTAACTTGCTGGAAAACATACAATGGACCAAATATACACATACAGGGCATATTAGTCATATAGACTTTTAGTCATAGCAGAAAGAGGTCCAAGTATCTGTTGTTCTGATAAATACCTCCCTGGTCATTTTTGTCTCCGGGTGAATTAAAAGCCATTTAGGAGATATTCCCTTCCAGATTCACAAGCAGCTACTCCTTACAGCAATCTCCCGAACAGGAAACTATACGAATTCTCCAAACTCCCGAACCAGAACCATACGATTGCTGTAAACATCCGAACAGGAAAAAACATACAAAAGGTTTACACTCCAAGCAGTCGAACTGGAACAGCATACAATCAAATCCCCCCAAGAACGAGACATGGTTCCGTGTTATTGGTCAAGCAGTGGTCTGGTTTAATGGGGCTACCTGCCCGGTATTTATGCAGGTCTTCCACCAGGTGGACACTCCCCTAGGGGACCTGGTGGAAGACTGGGACACAAATTGCACAGTGACCAATCACAGACATTCATAGTGAAACACTCCCACTAGTACAGTATAATCCTTCCTCTCTATCCTGGAGATAATTGGAGAGAGGCAAAACTACATTACACGCATGTTAGCAAAAATACATAAAAATACACAATGTTACAAATACTGCATAAAACATATACGTTCAACATATCCCCAGATAGCTTAGATCTGAGCGTACATTATTACCGAATGGCGCTCAGATCACATACATACAGTTCAATCGCCATGGAGCTAAAGTCTTTCACATAGTCTTTCGTTATACGAATGGGCTCCGTGGCATAGCTATCTGGGGTAGCACTGTTCACACAGAGAAAATACCGAAGGGACCGGCGTTCGGATAAATGCAGGAGGAGGGAGGTCGGCGGCTCAGCGTTGTTCATGAATATAAGTGTCCGTTTTCAGTTCCACAGTTTTGTAGCTGAACACCGCTGGCCGTTCAGCAGTTTAAGATGGCCGCTGCCACGTGTTCGGCTATACGAACAACGGCCACCCAGCATTCGTCAATTAAGCTGCGGTTAACCACAGCTTCTGGGAGATTAATGGGAGAGGTGGTCTGGTCATTCGTGCGTGTGTTCGGTAAATTGAATTTACCAAACACCCTGGCAGAAAGGCACGAACAAGCCTTTCTGCAGGGATAAATAAAGGTTTTTAACATGGGGCCATAGTCCAGAGGTAGCAGGCAGGCAACCAGGCTTCTCCAGAACATAGTGGCGAGGTTGGATTCACCACACCAGTACTAGCCTTGAATATAACAGTAATGAAAGGGAATTATTAAATAATCAGATTTTGTTAATTTTATGTAAAATAGCCAGGAGAGTAGAGGAAGTTTCTGAATTTTGGACAACAGTTTGGGAGCCTTAGTATCAATAGATCAGTTTGTCTGTGAGTTTGTATATGTCTGTCTTTGTATAACCCTTTAAGCTATTTATGCATGTATGTAAATGTATTAGAAAATTATTGGCAAATGGGTGAAAAAGTCAAAGCATTAGAACAAATATTTAGATTTTTTTACCTTTTTAGTGTATGTGTCAAAAGAGACTTTTGCAGCCAGTAGGGGAACTATTACTCACTGATTGCTATGTGTGAATTTAAATATGTGTGCAAGACTGTGTGGAAGCATTTATAATACAGCTTATACCATCTGTTACTTTTTTACACTTCTATTATACACTATAGCAATGTTCTCGAATTGCATGGAGGGAGTATGTATGTCTTTTGGGCTGTGGATGTGTTAATATTATGTAAATCTAATGCTGACCAGCCAAATAAAATTTTCTTTCTTTCAATGAAGGCTGAGGAAATAACGCTAACTATTGGTCAGGCTTTTGATTTGGCCTACAGAAAATTCTTGGAGTCTGGAGGAAAAGATGTTGAAACGAGAAAACAAATAGCAGGACTGCAGAAAAGGGTATGAACTGTAATTTTTAATAAAACAAGCACAGTGTGTAAATAATTAACACAAGATTTTAAAACAGGGGTGTTAATTTGCCAACAAATATAGTGTTTTTTATAAAAATATAATACTTTTTCTTTTCCTGGTATTTCCGTTCAAATGGGCAAGAGTTTAAAAACCCAGCAATCACCGAGTCTCAGCTTAACCCCTTAGTGACCAGACCATTTTTCAATTTCTTTACTGTTAAGGACCAGGGTTGTTTTTACATTTCTGTGGTGTGATTGTGTTTAGCTGTAATTTTCCTCTTACTTATTTACCCACACATATTATATACAGTTTCTCGCCATTAAATAGTCCTTCTAAATATACTATTATTTTCATCATATCATATACTATATAGTTTTTTATAAAATATGATGAAAATATGTAAAAATCGAACCAAAAACACACTTTTTCTAACTTTGACCCCTAAAATCTTTTACGCATCTACAACCGCCAAAAAACATCCATGCTAAATAGTTTCTAAATTTTGTCCTGAGTTTAGAAATACCCAATGTTAACATGTTCTTAGCTTTTTTTTGCAAGTTACAGGGCTATAAGTTCAAGTAGGACATTGCTGTTTCAAAATATATATGTTTAAAATTGATCAATAGTGACATTGTAACGCTGTTTTCTGTCTTAAATCTCTGAATCACACCTCACATGTACATATATTTTAAAGTAGACAACCCAGGGTATTCAATATGGGGCATGTCCAGTGATGTATCCTGGTTTTGTGCTGCAAAACTCAGGCGCCCCCCTCCCCCCCGCGCCACCCCCACCCAACCTTTCCCCCCGCCCCGCATTCTAAATACACACACACACATTCACTGACAGATACACATACACTAGCTAACAGAAACACACACTCGCTAACAGAAACACACACACACTAACAGAAACACTCACACTCAGTAACAGACAAATACACTCACTAACAGACACACACTCACTCTCTAGCAGACAAACTAGCAGACACACACACTCACTAACATACACACACACTCACAGGCAAACACACTAACAGAAACACACTAACAGAAACACACTAACAAACACAAACACTAACAGACACACACACTAACAGACACACATTAACAGACACACACTAACAGACACACACACTAACAGACACACACTGACACACACACACACCCACATTAACACATTTTTAAACATTTATTTAAACACCCCCTCCCCCAGCCTCCTTACCTTTGGGAATGCTGGGGGGGGGTCTCTTCCTCCCTGTTGGTCCAGTGGCTGCTGGGCGAGTGGCACTGGCTGGCGGGCGGGTGGCTGGCGAGGGAGCACTTCCTCTGAACTGTTTGCTCAGCTCCCTCGCGCGCCTCAGAGTGAGGCTGGGAACCGGAATATGACGTCATATTCCGGCTCCCAGCCTCACTCTGCAGCGCGCGAGGGAGCTGAGCAGACAGCTCAGAGGAAGTGCTCCCTCGCCAGCTGCCCACCAGCGCCGCCCGACCGCCCAGCAGCCCAGCATGTCTGTTAGCCGCAAGGCTAACAAGACATTTGCCTTGGGCATTTGGGGGCGGCTTTTTTTGCCGCCCCCTGGAAAATGCCGCCCAAGGCAAATGCCTTGTTTGCCTCGCAGTTAATACGCCCCTGGGTATGTAAAGTATTTTTTAGTAGCCAAAGTTTTACTGGTCAAAGTTAGCATTTATATTTTTTTGTGTGTTAAAAATGCAAAAAACTATTATGAACGCTAACTTTGGCCAGTGTTTGTGACCAAGTTGCTACTAAAAAAGACAGAACATACCCCATTTGCAATACCTTGGGCTGTCTTCTTTTGCAAATGGTATGCCATCATGGGGGTAAATTTTATTCTTGAGCTACCATACGCTCTCAAAGATAACATAACCAATCAGGCAAATTTCAATGTGAAAAAATGAAAAATCAGGCCTTTTATCTGACCCTGTAACTTTCAAAAACACTATAAAACCTGTACATAGGGGGTACTGTTATACTCGGGAGACTTCGCTGAACACAAATGTTAGTGTTTCAAAACTTTAAAACGTATCACAACAATGATATCATCAGCGAAAGTGCAGTTTGTGTGTGAAAAATGCAAAAAAAATCATCACTTTCACTGACAATATCATTGCTGTGCTATGTCTTCCTGTTTTGACCCAAGGTAGCCTCCAAATGATTGACACCAGTAAGACAAAACGTGTGTAGTTGACCTCCTATCAGAATTGTATTGAAACCAGCGTTTCAAGCCTTTTCTTCTCTGAAAACTGTTTTGATCAAGGATCATTGTTTGCAAAAAAAGTGGTGTGCTGTATGTGTTGCCTAGAACAAGAAGACGTTTGCTGTATGTGTTACAACAACATGCAATTTCATTGATGTCAAAGGTCATAGTGCAGGTAACTCTTTCAGATTAAATAACCCTTTCCAGTTTGTGGATGATGTAAGTAATTTTTTTGTCGATCTTTGTTTATTGGTTAGTTTTTTCTAGGAGTAATTAGAGATACAGAAGTAATAAATAGATAAGCATTTAAACAACCATGGTATGGTACATTTGAAAAGGCACATCCCTCAAGCAACTTCCACCTAGAAAAATGTACATAATCGTTTTTGGGTCACAGTGTAAATTCTTACGTCAGTGAAAGGAACTCTTTCACATGACCACAAATTATCCTGTTCTCTGAGGCCCACTGTGCTGCCTTTGGAAGGTAGTTGAAGTATAGAGGGATTATAATCCCATATTACTGCTAAGGTATCCGTTCCCTTCATTTTAGGGTTCCCTATGCCATTTACCCATGTATGTTTATTTTATTTCCCGGGAGTCCTGGTGCTGTGTGGGTCATGGGAGTAGAAAAATGTGAGAAAAATGACTGGGACATAGCAATACCAGGGTACTCTTTATATAGAAAAGACAGGGAAGGCAAGAAAGGGGGAGGGGTGGCCCTGTATGTAAAGAATAGCATAAAATCTAGCCTAATAAAGGTTAGTGAGGCGAACATAGAGTCAGTTTGGGTTACGTTAGAATTTGGTAATCACACAGTAACTCGTGTAGGTGTGATTTATAGGCCCCCAGGACAAATTGAAGAGTTAGATAATCTACTAGTTGAAGAAATAGCTAAAATGACAATGAAGGGGGAAGTTATCATCATGGGTGACTTTAATCTTCCTGATATAAATTGGAAAACAAAAATAGCTACATGTGCCAGGAGCACACATATTCTAAACTCCCTACTGGGATTGTCTCTAAAACAAGTCGTTGAGGAGCCAACTCGTAAAGAGGCCATACTAGATTTAGTGTTAACAAATGGAGATTTGGTATCAGATATTACTGTAGGTGAAAGTTTAGGATCCAGTGATCATCAGTCAGTGTGGTTTAATATAAGAACAGTGACTGAGTCACACCACACAAAAACAAAAGTTTTAGACTTTAGAAAAACAGACTTTTCCAAAATTAGAATATGTGTAAAGGAGTCATTATCAGACTGGAGCAATTTAAATGGAGTCCAAAAGAAATGGGATTATTTAAAAGTTGCACTACTGAAGGCAACAGAAAATTGCATTAGGCTTGTCAGTAAAAGCAAAAAATTCAAGAAACCACTGTGGTACTCCACAGATGTAGCCAAAATAGTAAAAAACAAAAAGTTAGCATTTAGTAATTATAAAAAAACCCAGAGTGAGGAAGACAGAATGACCTATAAGATTAGGCAGAAAGAGGCTAAGCAAGTTATAAGAGCTTCCAAATCACACACAGAAGAGAAAATAGCACAGTCAGTAAAAAAGGGGGACAAAACCTTTTTTAGATACATAAATGAGAAAAGAAAAGTAAAACAAGGATTAGTTAGATTAAAAACAAAAGAAGGAAGGTATGTAGATGAGGATAAAGGTCTAGCTGACTGCCTCAATGAATATTTTTGTTCGGTATTTACAGATGAAAATGAAGGAAAGGGACCTCAGTTAAGAAAAAGGATAAATGAGTCATTTATTACACGTGAGTTTACAGAGGAAGAGGTTCTATTTCAACTGTCAAAAGTAAAGACAAATAAGTCAATGGGACCTGATGGAATACACCCAAAGCTATTAAAAGAGCTTAGTGGTGTACTAGCAAAACCATTAACAGATTTATTTAACCAATCATTGATAACAGGAGTAGTCCCAGAAGATTGGAAGTTAGCGAATGTTGTGCCCATTCACAAGAAAGGTAATAGGGAGGAGTCGGGCAACTATAGGCCAGTAAGCCTAACTTCAGTAGTGGGGAAAGTGATGGAAACCATGTTAAAGGATAGGATTGTTGAACATCTAAAAACACATGGATTTCAAGATCAGAGACAACATGGGTTTACTTCAGGGAGATCATGCCAAACTAATCTTATTGATTTTTTTGATTGGGTAACTAAAATTATAGATCAGGGTGGTGCAGTAGACATTGCTTACCTCGATTTCAGTAAGGCTTTTGACACTGTTGCACATAGAAGGCTTATCAACAAACTACAATCTTTGAGTTTGGATTCCAATATTGTTGAATGGGTAAGGCAGTGGCTGAGTGACAGGCAACAGAGGGTTGTAGTCAATGGAGTATATTCAAAGCTTGGGCTTGTCACCAGTGGGGTACCTCAGGGATCTGTACTTGGACCCATTCTCTTTAATATTTTTATTAGTGATATTGCAGAAGGTCTTGATGGTAAGGTGTGTCTTTTTGCGGATGATACTAAGATATGTAACAGGGTTGATGTTCCAGGAGGGATAAGCCAAATGGAAAATGATTTAGGTAGACTAGAAAAATGGTCAGAGTTGTGGCAACTGACATTTAATGTGGATAAGTGCAAGATAATGCATCTTGGACGTAAAAACCCAAGGGCAGAGTACAGAATATTTGATAGAGTCCTAACCTCAACATCTGAGGAAAGGGATTTAGGGGTGATTATTTCTGATGACTTAAAGGTAGGCAGACAATGTAATAGAGCAGCAGGAAATGCTAGCAGAATGCTTGGTTGTATAGGGAGAGGTATTAGCAGTAGAAAGAGGGAAGTGCTCATGCCATTGTACAGAACACTGGTGAGACCTCACTTGGAGTACTGTACACAGTACTGGAGACCCTATCTTCAGAAGGATATTGATACCTTAGAGAGAGTTCAAAGAAGGGCTACTAAACTGGTTCATGGATTGCAGGATAAAACTTACCAGGAAAGGTTAAAGGATCTTAACATGTATAGCATGGAGGAAAGACGAGACAGGGGGGATATGATAGAAACATTCAAATACATAAAGGGAATCAACACAGTAAAGGAGGAGACTATATTTAAAAGAAGAAAAACTACCACAACAAGAGGGCATAGTCTTAAATTAGAGGGACAAAGGTTTAAAAATAATATCAGGAAGTATTACTTTACTGAGAGGGTAGTGGATGCATGGAATAGCCTTCCAGCTGAAGTGGTAGAGGTTAACACAGTAAAGGAGTTTAAGCATGCGTGGGATAGGCATAAGGCTATCCTAACTATAAGATAAGGCCAGGGACTAATGAAAGTATTTAGAAAACTGGGCAGACTAGATGGGCCGAATGGTTCTTATCTGCCGTCACATTCTATGTTTCTATGTTTCTATGTTTCTATGTAGTCCGTCCCTCTCAGCTAAGTCTCTCCTGTTGTCTCCCCATGTAGTTGGATTATACCCCTAATAGGTGGCATGGGATTGTATCCATCCTGCATGGGTGTGGTGTGCATACTTTCAATCTGTGTACCCTAAAGAAAAGCCCCTAGCGCGAGTCCGAGGCATACATCACCCACCCTTCCTGTAACTAAGGTGCATGAAGGAAGAGCAAAAGATTGTGCTAGTTCCATTTATCTGTTTATTAATATAGGTGTGTCAGCTGTGACTTGAACACTATTGGGTAAGTTTAATATGTTAGATCCGCTGTACGTACAAGGAAGAGCAGAAAGAGGAGAGGAAGAGAGGATGGGAAGTGAGAGATAGAGAGAGAGAGAGAGAGAGAGAGAGGGAGGGAGTGAAGAAGAGGGGGATAGGGGAATAAATAAATAATAAAAAAAAGAGCAGGGCAGGCTAAAGTATAGAAAATAGGTAGGGGAAAAGGATGGGAGGCCGGGACAGGTTGGATTGCGTGGCCCCAGTCCAGAAAGTCACCCATGCCCACCTCGTTTCGAGCACACTCAGAGCCAGTGTCTCCTACCAGGAGATGTTCCCCTCATTTTACTCAGTGGGTTGGTTTCCATGTTCATCCCTATGTCCTCCAGATCTCCTCGTATTTCTCCATCCTTTCACTCACTGATGCTATTTCTACTTCCACCTGCCTGCTCTCCTCCACTCGTTGGAGCCAGGCCTGGAATGTTGGTGGTTCTCTCTGCCGCCACAGAACTGGGATCAGCAATTTAGCTGCCATTCGTAGGTGACGAGATACTGTTTTCTTATATGTTGATATGGGTAGATCCAATCTGTTGAGTAAGATATCTGCCGGGTCAAAAGCAACCTCCTCATCACCCCTTTTTCCGCTTTGCCTCGTATATTCATTCCCAGTAAGGTGTTATGAATGGACAGGACCAGAAAAGGTGGAGAAGAATTCCCACCCCCTCCTCGCACCTCCAACAGATCTCTGAGGCTTCAGGTAGATATTTATGGACCTTCTGTGTAGGCTTCAGGTAGATATTTATGGACCTTCTTCTTTATAGTTAAAGGAACACTCCAGGCACCCAGACCACTTCTGCTCATTGGAGTGGTATGGGTGCCAACTCCCACTACTCTTAACCCTGCAACTGTAATTATTGCAGTTTTCTATAAACTGCCATAATTACATTGCAGGGTTAACTCCACCTCTAGTGGCTGTCTATTAGACAGCCACTAGAGGTCACTTCCTGGGTTCTAGCACAGGAAACCTGTGCTAGAGCGTCGCTGGTCGTCCTCACACTGTGTGAGGACCTCCAGCGTCGCTCAAAACCCCATAGGAAAGCATTTAAATGATTTTTCAATGCTTTCCTATGGGGAGACGTAATGCGCATGCATCACTGGGAGGAGCATCGCGGAGGCGGAGACAGTGGCGAGGGACATCGACGCTGTCCCAGGTAAGTGACTGAAGGGGTTTTCACCCCTTCAGTAACCAGGGATTGGTGGGTGGGAGGGAGAGGGACCCTCCAGTGCCAGAAAAACAGATAGTTTTTCTGGCACTGGAGTTTCCCTTTAATTTCCATCTATTTGAGGACTGTGCATATGGTCGTCTTGTCCCTCTCTGGAGGAGTGAACAAGGTATGTAATGCCTCTTTCCACAGTGCTTGGAACTTCATTGGGGGGGTTGTGTCTGCCAGCTGCAGGAGTGTGTAGAGGACTGATATACTATGGTGGAGTCCCTCAACATTCGACCATATGTCATCAACTAGGAGCAATGGTCTCGTAAATTGTAGTTGACAAGCCACTGACTCGTAAAAGTGGGTCAGTTGGTGGTAGCGGAAGCACTCAATCATAGTGGGTCTTGCAGGAGTTTCTACAGAGTTATCAGAGCACCTCTCCTGCAGAGCTCTGAGAAACGTATATGTTGGCCCCTCCCTAAAAACTTCAGGGTCCATATTTCTTGTCCAGCCGGTTTGTCTGTGATTGGGTACATTTGGCTGGTTAGCATTGTGAGGGAGAGCCGAAAACGGGTATGGTACCAAACTTTTAGGGTCGCCCCAATAAAGGATTGTTCATGAGTTAATTTTTGGCCATGTTGTCGATCACTCACACCGCTCCCAGAATACCCCCACCTCAAACCTCCCTCTCCAATGTTTGCCAGATCCTCTGTGAGACTTAATCATGCCAGGCTACAATTCTCGATATATGTGTTGCTTTATAATATCAGTGATTTAGTATGTCTGGTAGACCAAGTCCCCCTTCACCTTTTGGTCTCATCAGGTGTCCTTGTTACATGGTCTGCATCCTTTCTATATACATTTTATCAAGGCCGAGTTAAGGGATCGGAAGAAGGTGGGTGGAAGACCGATCGTGATCGTCTGGAACGAGTAAAGGATTCAAGGGTGTATATTCATCTTGATGGAGTTGATGCATCCAGTCCATGAAAAATGAGGCGTGATCCACGTTTTCAAGCTCTTCTATAGTAATTTCCCTATCTTATTTCCCTTCCGTATATATCGTCTTGTGGACATGTGTTGAGAGGTATGTCTCCATCTCCATGAGCATGATGGATCCGTGGCTTCCGAGATATTATAGAGCCCCGTGTAATAGTCATGGAATAGCTCTGGCATTTCAGACGGCTGTTCGGAGTGTCGAGTGGGACCCGTTCGGAGTCTATGAATGTGGAATCTCTCTCAGATTCCAAGGAGATGTCCACGAGGTGAGAGGCCACGGTGTCTGCCAGTTCAGCTGGCGTGGACAGGAACTCGTCCATCAAGGTGTCGGAACAATGCGTGGCGGCTGGGGAGTGCAGGGCTTCCGTGTAGGCTGCTAATTGCTGTGGTAAATGGGACCCAGTGATAGGAGCCAAGTTTTCAAGCAACCATCTTGCCCGTGCGTCAAACCACGCCCCGTGGATGATGTAAGTATTAAACAGGGGTATCTTGTAACACAACCCAGGCAAGTGATGCAGCCTGTCTTGTCATATTGCAGTGATTCTTGGTAGTTAAGGATGGGGTCAGTGTGTACTAACAGATCATGCATATTAGCAATATCAGTTTCACAATTACATAAAGTAGACTAGAATTGGTTTTCAATAATAATGTAAAATATGTGAGTGGATTGCGTATGAAAAGTTTATACACATGCTGTGTGATCCATGATGTTATCAATGATAGTGGTTGATGTAACAGACCTTCTTAAGACCTATTTTAAGGACATATTTTTGTTTACTGTAATTGAACTGGGTCATAAGTTCCAAGTTGATACTAATTAAATAGAGGAATTAAGAGATTAGAAGATAATTGATCAATCTTGGGGGTGGAAGCTGTCTGCAGTCAGGAGAGAATTTCTGTCTGAGTCCTTCTAGAAAATATATTTTATAATGGACCCATTGTAATTTGACAGCATGTAAGACACTTCAAGTATATCTGCATTAAAGAGAAACTGTCACTTGTCTTAGATTTGTGCAATCCAATAGCTAGCCATAAACATTTTTTATTTATATTATATACTAGGATGTTGGCGCTTTATAAATAATAATAATAATGTAAATTTATTTAAACTCATATGATGCCATAAGCATTGGCAACAACAAGGAATGCTTGAGTGCCCATACAGCATTTTTAAGCAGATGCCAAAAATCTACAGGATTATTTCAGTGCTGCAACAAAATGCTTTGAATAATATGTCAGGTTAATTGTAATTGATGTAAGTCAGCTGCTTACATATACAGAATATTATAATGTATTTTACATAGTTAATTCCCAAAATGTCTTCTAGTTCCTTACAAATATCTAAAAGGCACAATACTGACTTTTTTATGTATCTAGATTTGTCACACTTAGTGACAGTTGGAATATCTCCTTGGGTTCTGCTCATGTAAAGGTACATACTTAGGATGGATGGTCAACCTGATAATGGTGTTTTGGTGACCAAAGCAATTATTTTGCTTTGGAGAGCCACAAAGTTTTATCAAGAATTTGAAAAACCAAGCATCTGGATCTTATAAACTACAAATGTCCAGATAATCTTCTTGAAAAACCAAGCAACTGGATCTCATAAATTAAAAAAAGTCCAGATAATATTTTTATCATGTTTCAAGCACTGCGGTCCTCCTGAACATGGCTGATGTGCACCCAGTCTCCAAGGATTGTCAGTGCCCATGTGCCTTGTTTGCCATCCTTACCAGTGCAGGATGTCATTGAAATTAATTTCCAGCTTAATCAAAAATTTACTTAACCCCTTAAGGACCAAACTTCTGGAATAAAAGGGAATCATGACATGTCCCACATGTCATGTGTCCTTAAAGGGTTAAAGGGACACTCCAGGCACCAAGACCACTTCTGCCCATTGGAGTGGTTTGGGTGCCAACTCCCACTACTCTTAACCCTGCAAGTGTAATTATTGCAGTTTTTTATAAACTGCAATAATTACCTTGCAGGGTTAACTCCACCACTAGTGGCTGTCTACTAGACAGCCACTAGAGGGCACTTCCTGGTTTCTAGCACAGGAAACGCTATGTGAGGACCTCCAGCATCGCTCATTTCCCCATAGGAAAGCATTGAAATGCATTTTCAATGCTTTCCCATGGGGAGCGCTAATGCTTTCCCGGGCCAGTGGGAAGGATCAGTCTGGCCCACCGGCCGACACAGTCAGAAGGAGGAGCAGCACGGAAGGAGCTGGGACATCGTCGCTGCCTCAGGTAAGTTACTGAAGTGTTTTTCACCCCTTCAGCAGCCGGGGATTGGGGGGTGGGAGGGAGAGGGAACCTGCAGTGCCAGGAAAACGATTGTTTTCCTGGCACTGGAGTTTCCCTTAAAGCGACCGCAATTGTCATTTTTGCAACCCCTTCTAATAAGGATGTTGCTACAGGAACGCCTGTTCCATCTGTAGCAACTGCCATACATGACCTCTTCATCTCTAATTCCCTCACACTACTAGCACTACCCTGGCACACCAAGCTGACCCGATATCTCAAAAAAATGTTCTAGAACTGCTGAATGCTGTTGGAGAAAGTCTCACTATCCACTATAAATTTATGATGAGCTCCTACACTCTGGCTCTTTCCTCTGCAAAAGTAAATTACTTCAGCACCCTCATCAGCACACTGTCCAACCAACCTTTAAAACCATAAATAGCACGACCTAAAAATACAAAGGGAGACCAATAGTGCAGACAAAAAAGCGCTAAAAAACATAAAAAAGGGGAACTATAAAACACTCACAAACATAGAAGTTTAAAAGGCAGGGTATACTCAGTCTTCTTCAAGTGCTTCTTTTCTTCTTGTGTATGAAGATAGGTACTTGAAACAAAGCACAGAAAAAGAACATAGTGTGTAACTGTATAATTTTCCAAAAAATGCTTTATTGTGTACACTTACAAAATCAAGAAGTTAAAAAGGCCCATCAATATATACATCCACTGTCAGCTACCAGGTACAGATGAAACCGCCAGGATTAAAAGACAAAATTGGATGAAAAAGGGTCCACAGTAAAATAATTAAAAGTGAAATAAAGCTTGCCACCCTACGCGTTTCGTCTAGAAGACTTCGTCAGGGGCTTGTGGCAACAATACACAGTATACAAATACATACATTTAAATACCCTGCCAAACAAATTCTAAACCAATCAAAAAAATATCAAACCAATCAAAAAAGCAAAGCTTCCAAGTAAGTCCACCTGAAAGTAATTTCATCCATCCGTGTTTCTTCCTCTTTCTTCGTTTTTCGCGCTTCTTGAAAGCGCTTGCGTCCCAAGCCTCACTCTCCATGTTTCCGGAAACAGTCGCCAGTTCAATTCCGGACACTTGCGTTTCGTCACTTCCGGGCGACACCGGAAGTTATCATAAGTCTTATATGTGGAACGCATATGCGTTCCACTTGATCCGGAAGGGGCAGCTACTCTCCTTGGAACGCACATGCGTTCCATTCCGAACGGAAAAAATCAATAGGAATCCTAAACTGGGATGCACAGGCACTCCCACCAGGACAAACAAACATGTATTTAGTTAGTTGATAAAAAACTTATAAAAGCCCATCAAATGTAAAAATGAATTAAAAAATAAAAAAGGGATATCTAAAAAATAAAATAAAAATAAACATAAAAATAAAAACCTGAAATTCTTCAAAAGGATACCATAAAGCCCTCATGCTAAAATTTAAATGAACAATCACAAAAAACATGCCATATCGAAATCTACGTTCATACCATCAGGTTGCATTGTTCTTAGGGTGTGGATCCAATATCCTTCTCTCTGTCTTAATTTTAATACTAGATCTCCACCCCTCTCATCCAGACACACCTTTTCTATCCCAATACATGAAAAAGCACCGGAATTAAAATTTGGACACCTGATACAGTGAACCGGTACTGAATGGGTTAATAACTTATTTTTAATATTGTTACAATGCTCTAGAAATCTTCTTTTCACTGGCCTAATGGTCCGTCCGACATATTGGGTTCCACACCCACATGTCAGAAGGTATACCACATGTGTGGAATTACAAGTGATATGTTGCCTGATTTTAAATTTTTTCTTTGTTCTTGAACTACTAAAATAATAGCTTTTACTGTTCTTAAAGTGACAACTCTTACAAGTACCACATGTATAGAAACCTCCACGTATTTCATCTCCTTGCTTATCTTTGTTCCTAAACGTGCTAGGTGCCAATGTGTTTTTAAAACTCCTCCCTTTTTTAAAAATAATTTGTGGAACCGGTGGAAGTTCTGTTCTTAAAAAATCATCTTCTAATAATAAAGGCCAGTGTTTATTTAATATTTTTTTAATTTGTTTAGCATGAACATTATATTGGGTATTAAAAGAAAAGGCAAATTTATTTCTAACCAGTGACGCCCTCCTATCTTTATTAAGTAATAAATCCCCTCTATCTTTGTTAAAAGAATGCGTTATCTCCTTGTTAATAAAGTTATTTGTATACCCCTTTTGTATAAATTTATTTTTTAAAAAAGAGGCCTGATCCAGAAAAACTCCCTCATCTGTACAATTCCGCCTAATCCTTGTAAATTGACTTCGTGGAACCCCACGAAGCCAATTAGGGTGATGGTTGCTTTCCGTATTAATATAACTATTAGCATCGGTGGGCTTAAAAAAAGTTTTAGTCTTAATTTTAGCATCTTCAATAAAAATCGTAAGATCTAAAAAATTAATTTCATCATAGCTAAAAGTCGGAGAAAAAATTAAAAAGAGTTGATTACAATTAATATAATCAATAAAATCTTTTAAATTACTTTCTGAACCGTTCCAGATGAAAAGAACATCGTCTATATATCTCCTCCAGAGTACCAAGTTCGCGCCGAAAGGGTTATTCTTCCATATAAAGTTGTTCTCCCAAAAATCCAAAAAAATATTAGCATAACTCGGCGCGAACTTGGTACCCATGGCGGTTCCCTGTAACTGAAGAAAAAAGTCATCATTAAAAGAGAAAAAATTATGAGTTAAAATAAAATAGATACTGTCCAACAGAAAACTGCTAAAATCCGTTGATATCTCTGGGTCTAAATTTAAAACTGACTTGACTGCTGCAAGCCCAAGGTCATGTCGAATAACAGTATACAGTGATGTTACATCAACTGTAACCCAGATGTAATCTTTTTTCCATTCAAGGCACTCCAATTCTTGTAACAGACTTTTAGTATCTTTTAAATAGGACTTCGCCCCCTGGGCATATTTTTGAAGAAAAAAGTCTATAAATTCCGATAACTTTGATGTGAGTGAGTCAACCCCACTGATAATCGGTCTACCAGGGGGCTGGGTTATTGACTTATGCACTTTGGGCAAAAAATAAAAAGTCGGAATCCTTGGGGCTTCTGAATATAAAAACGAAAAATTCTTATCATCAATAATACCTTCTTCCCTGTATTTAGTGAGTAATATTTTTAACTCGCTGTTAAAAGTAGCGTTGGGGTTGGAGGATAATTTCTTATAGGTGGTGGTATCCCCTAAAAGTCTGTCTGATTCTTTAAGGTAATACTCTGTAGACATAACCACAGTGCCACCCCCCTTATCGGCACTTTTAATAACGATATCTTTACGTTCTTTAAGCGATTTTAATACTTTATTTTCCTCTTTGGTCAAATTAAAATTTCTCAGTTTAAAATCTATTTTATTCATATCCTTATTAACCATTTTAAAAAAGGCCTCTAATTGATGACCTCTTTCATTAGGGAAGAAAGTAGACCTAGGTTTAAAAATTGATTTTGGAGAACTATTCGAATTATCATTCTTATTACGAAAACCTTCCATTTCTTTCTTTTTAAAAAATCTCTTTATAGACATTTTCCTTACAAACTTATTAAGATCAATAAATAAGTCAAAGGGTTTAGCAGCAGTATTAGGAGAAAATTTTAAGCCTTTTTCTAAAATTAAAATCTCGGTCAAAGATAAAATTACATCATCAATTATAAAAATGCCCTTAGATAGGGCTAAAGTTTTTATTTCGAATGGGTCGTCGAATGGGTTGCCCCCCTGGGGGAGTGGAATGCCCCAGGGAAAAGGAGGCGAGTAAGCGAAGGGACGACCCATTCGAAATAAAAACTTTAGCCCTATCTAAGGGCATTTTTATAATTGATGATGTAATTTTATCTTTGACCGAGATTTTAATTTTAGAAAAAGGCTTAAAATTTTCTCCTAATACTGCTGCTAAACCCTTTGACTTATTTATTGATCTTAATAAGTTTGTAAGGAAAATGTCTATAAAGAGATTTTTTAAAAAGAAAGAAATGGAAGGTTTTCGTAATAAGAATGATAATTCGAATAGTTCTCCAAAATCAATTTTTAAACCTAGGTCTACTTTCTTCCCTAATGAAAGAGGTCATCAATTAGAGGCCTTTTTTAAAATGGTTAATAAGGATATGAATAAAATAGATTTTAAACTGAGAAATTTTAATTTGACCAAAGAGGAAAATAAAGTATTAAAATCGCTTAAAGAACGTAAAGATATCGTTATTAAAAGTGCCGATAAGGGGGGTGGCACTGTGGTTATGTCTACAGAGTATTACCTTAAAGAATCAGACAGACTTTTAGGGGATACCACCACCTATAAGAAATTATCCTCCAACCCCAACGCTACTTTTAACAGCGAGTTAAAAATATTACTCACTAAATACAGGGAAGAAGGTATTATTGATGATAAGAATTTTTCGTTTTTATATTCAGAAGCCCCAAGGATTCCGACTTTTTATTTTTTGCCCAAAGTGCATAAGTCAATAACCCAGCCCCCTGGTAGACCGATTATCAGTGGGGTTGACTCACTCACATCAAAGTTATCGGAATTTATAGACTTTTTTCTTCAAAAATATGCCCAGGGGGCGAAGTCCTATTTAAAAGATACTAAAAGTCTGTTACAAGAATTGGAGTGCCTTGAATGGAAAAAAGATTACATCTGGGTTACAGTTGATGTAACATCACTGTATACTGTTATTCGACATGACCTTGGGCTTGCAGCAGTCAAGTCAGTTTTAAATTTAGACCCAGAGATATCAACGGATTTTAGCAGTTTTCTGTTGGACAGTATCTATTTTATTTTAACTCATAATTTTTTCTCTTTTAATGATGACTTTTTTCTTCAGTTACAGGGAACCGCCATGGGTACCAAGTTCGCGCCGAGTTATGCTAATATTTTTTTGGATTTTTGGGAGAACAACTTTATATGGAAGAATAACCCTTTCGGCGCGAACTTGGTACTCTGGAGGAGATATATAGACGATGTTCTTTTCATCTGGAACGGTTCAGAAAGTAATTTAAAAGATTTTATTGATTATATTAATTGTAATCAACTCTTTTTAATTTTTTCTCCGACTTTTAGCTATGATGAAATTAATTTTTTAGATCTTACGATTTTTATTGAAGATGCTAAAATTAAGACTAAAACTTTTTTTAAGCCCACCGATGCTAATAGTTATATTAATACGGAAAGCAACCATCACCCTAATTGGCTTCGTGGGGTTCCACGAAGTCAATTTACAAGGATTAGGCGGAATTGTACAGATGAGGGAGTTTTTCTGGATCAGGCCTCTTTTTTAAAAAATAAATTTATACAAAAGGGGTATACAAATAACTTTATTAACAAGGAGATAACGCATTCTTTTAACAAAGATAGAGGGGATTTATTACTTAATAAAGATAGGAGGGCGTCACTGGTTAGAAATAAATTTGCCTTTTCTTTTAATACCCAATATAATGTTCATGCTAAACAAATTAAAAAAATATTAAATAAACACTGGCCTTTATTATTAGAAGATGATTTTTTAAGAACAGAACTTCCACCGGTTCCACAAATTATTTTTAAAAAAGGGAGGAGTTTTAAAAACACATTGGCACCTAGCACGTTTAGGAACAAAGATAAGCAAGGAGATGAAATACGTGGAGGTTTCTATACATGTGGTACTTGTAAGAGTTGTCACTTTAAGAACAGTAAAAGCTATTATTTTAGTAGTTCAAGAACAAAGAAAAAATTTAAAATCAGGCAACATATCACTTGTAATTCCACACATGTGGTATACCTTCTGACATGTGGGTGTGGAACCCAATATGTCGGACGGACCATTAGGCCAGTGAAAAGAAGATTTCTAGAGCATTGTAACAATATTAAAAATAAGTTATTAACCCATTCAGTACCGGTTCACTTTATCAGGTGTCCAAATTTTAATTCCGGTGCTTTTTCATGTATTGGGATAGAAAAGGTGTGTCTGGATGAGAGGGGTGGAGATCTAGTATTAAAATTAAGACAGAGAGAAGGATATTGGATCCACACCCTAAGAACAATGCAACCTGATGGTATGAACGTAGATTTCGATATGGCATGTTTTTTGTGATTGTTCATTTAAATTTTAGCATGAGGGCTTTATGGTATCCTTTTGAAGAATTTCAGGTTTTTATTTTTATGTTTATTTTTATTTTATTTTTTAGATATCCCTTTTTTATTTTTTATTTTTTATATACATTGTTATTTTTAATGATATTAATTTAGTATATTTTTTAATTCATTTTTACATTTGATGGGCTTTTATAAGTTTTTTATCAACTAACTAAATACATGTTTGTTTGTCCTGGTGGGAGTGCCTGTGCATCCCAGTTTAGGATTCCTATTGATTTTTTCCGTTCGGAATGGAACGCATGTGCGTTCCAAGGAGGGTAGCTGCCCCTTCCGGATCAAGTGGAACGCATATGCGTTCCACATATAAGACTTATGATAACTTCCGGTGTCGCCCGGAAGTGACGAAACGCAAGTGTCCGGAATTGAACTGGCGACTGTTTCCGGAAACATGGAGAGTGAGGCTTGGGACGCAAGCGCTTTCAAGAAGCGCGAAAAACGAAGAAAGAGGAAGAAACACGGATGGATGAAATTACTTTCAGGTGGACTTACTTGGAAGCTTTGCTTTTTTGATTGGTTTGATATTTTTTTGATTGGTTTAGAATTTGTTTGGCAGGGTATTTAAATGTATGTATTTGTATACTGTGTATTGTTGCCACAAGCCCCTGACGAAGTCTTCTAGACGAAACGCGTAGGGTGGCAAGCTTTATTTCACTTTTAATTATTTTACTGTGGACCCTTTTTCATCCAATTTTGTCTTTTAATCCTGGCGGTTTCATCTGTACCTGGTAGCTGACAGTGGATGTATATATTGATGGGCCTTTTTAACTTCTTGATTTTGTAAGTGTACACAATAAAGCATTTTTTGGAAAATTATACAGTTACACACTATGTTCTTTTTCTGTGCTTTGTTTCAAGTACCTATCTTCATACACAAGAAGAAAAGAAGCACTTGAAGAAGACTGAGTATACCCTGCCTTTTAAACTTCTATGTTTGTGAGTGTTTTATAGTTCCCCTTTTTTATGTTTTTTAGCGCTTTTTTGTCTGCACTATTGGTCTCCCTTTGTATTTTTAGGTCGTGCTATTTATGGTTTTATGTATAAGATATTGAAGACGTTGAGGAGTCTTCGCACTTCCTATATCTGGGTATTTATATAAATTTTATATTTTACCTTAGTAATAGCCACAGAGGGTTTTTTTGTTTTGCATTTGAGAGTGCAAATCATTTTTTTCTGTCCAACCAACCTAAATGCCTATTTCACACTTAATGCTCTCCTTCGCCCTGTTGCTCCCCCTCGTCCTACCAACCTATCCGCCTCAACCTTTGCAACTCAGTTCACTGAGAAGATTTCTACAATCAGGGAAGAGATCTCTAAACTCTCTCCCTCCCCTCCCAATACATCACCCAACCCCACTCACTCCACTGTTCTATGCTCATTCGCACCTACTACAACAGAAGAGGTTTATGCTCTGCTCCGGGCCTTCTGCCCCACCACTTGTTCCCTCGATCCTATTCCCTCATATCTCATCAGCACTCTGTCTCCCTCTCTTGCTCTTCCCATTACCAACATTTTCAATCTCTCCCTTTCCTCCACCACATTTCCTTCATCCTTCAAGCATGCATCCATAACGCCAAATCTGAAAAAGCCAACCTCCACCCCAACTCCCATCCAACTACTGCCCATTATCGCTACTGCCATTTGCCTCCAAGATCCTTGAGAGAGTTGTGTATGCAAAATTTACAGACTCATATCCACCTTGAATCAAACTCTCTGCTTGACCCGCTTCAGTCTGGATTCCGCGCTCATCACTCTGTTGAAACAGCTGTGACCAAAGTATACAACGATTTAATCGCTGCTAAATCTCATGGCCATTACTCTATTTTAAGTCTCCTTGATCTTTCTGCTGCCTTTGACACTGTTAATCAACAGCTTCTTCTCATTCTCCATAATCTCTGTCCACAAGATACTGCTCTCTCCTCTACTTCTCCCAGCACTATTTCAGAGTTTATTTCTCTGGCTCTACCTCTTCTCCCCAGCCGCTCTCTGTTGGTGTCCCCCAAGGATCAGTCCTTGGTCTTCTACTGTTCTCCATCTATACTGCCTCCCTTGGTAAACCCATCAGCTCCTTTGGCTTCCATTATCATTTATATGCAGATTTCCATGATTGGATGGCTGCACACTTCCTTAAACTCAACTTGTCCAAAACAGAAGTTCTTGTCTTTCCTCCCTCAAGTGTTGCTATTCCCGTGTCTTTCTCCCTCCAAGTCAATGGTGCCACCATCAGCTCTACCTTGCAGGTTTACTGCCTATGTGTTCTCTTTGACTCCAACCTCTCCTTCACCCCTCATGTCCAGTCGATCGTCAAATCGTGCCACTTCCATTTTAAAAACATAGCTTGCATCCACCCCAATTTAACACCAGATGTGGCTAAGGTGCTGGGGATATGATAGAAACATTTAAATATATAAAGGGAATCAACAATGTAAAGGAGGAGACTATATTTAAAAGAAGAAAAACTACCACAACAGGAGGACATTGTCTTAAATTATAGGGGCAAAGGTTTAAAAATAATATCTGGAAGTATTACTTTACTAAGAGGGTAGTGGATGCATGGAATAGGCTTCCAGCTAAAGTGTTAGAGGTTAACAAAGTAAAGAAGTTTAAGCATGCATGGGATATGCATAAGGCTATCCTAACTATAAGATAAGGCCAGGGACTAATGAAAGTATTTAAAAAACTTGGGCAGACTAGATGGGCCAAATGGTTCTTATCTGCCGTCACATTCTATGTTTCTATGGTCCATGCCATTGTTCTTTCTCATCTTGACCACTGCAATCCCCTTCTCAGTCGTCTTACGTGTTCCCAGATTGCTCCACTGCAATCTATTATGAACGTGGCGGCAAGGCTCATTTTCCTGTTCGCCCACACCTCCCACGCCTGCCCCCCTCTGTCAGTCCCTACTTTGGCTTCCAGTTAGATATAGGGCTCAATTTAAGATTCTGGTGCTTGCTTACACATCCCTATATAATGCTGCTCCAAACTACCTATCCTCCCTAATACACAAGTATGTCCCGTCGAGGCCACTGCACTCTGCCAAAGACCTTCGTCTATCCTCTGTCTGTTCTCCCACATCTGATGCTCGTCTCCAAGACTTCTCCAGGGCTGAATCTTTTCTGTGGAACTTCCTTCCCTTCTCAGTTAGACTTTCACCCAGTCTCCACTCCTTCAAAAAATCTTTGAAAACACACTTCTTTAGGAAAGCAAATCATTTAAACTGTTATTGGATTTTCATTCATCCCAACCCCCCATGACTCCTCTCCTGCATCTGTCAAAAATAACCTACTAAGTTCCCAGTGAATACTTTTCTAGCAACCTTTTTCATTACCCCCTACTTATACCCTTTGTGTCACTATACCCCACTCCCTCTAGCATGTAAGCTCATTGAGCAGGTTCCTTAACCCCTCTGTTCCTGTGCTACCATTTGTCCTTTATACAATATGGGTAAGAAGCTGGAAAACTGCCCCCTACCCAAATAAGGTTGGGAGTGTCATGGCTTACCTTGTTTGGAGTCCGAAGTGCAGAGATGTATGCTCACCCTTGCAGATTAACACAGCCCACGGTAACCAGGTAAGAAGCTACCTGGGCTCTGAATCTGTGCATGGGGGCTTAGGCAGGTACAAGGAAACAGGCAAGGTAAAAATCCAGAAGATTAGTCAGGCACGATCAAAAAGGTTCGGGCAGGTGGCAAACAGGCAATAACTTAGATATCACAAGCAGGGGTCACAAGCCAAGTCAGTCTTAGTCAACAGGAAACATGAAACAACAAACTGACTCTGCCCTCAGGGAGAGACAGTGTTATATACCTGGGATAATGATCCATCTGCCTCAGGTGTTCTTAGATTGACAGGTAGGAGCCACTAATGCTGGACTTCACCATGACAGGGAGACAATAAGTACAACTTAAGTATGGAATTCTTTACTATAATTGTGATAGAAGATGCTTTATTGAAGTGTATTTGCATATATATGTGCAAAATCAACGTGCCTGATAAACATTTTATGTATCTTAATCTATTAATTGACACTTACTCTTCAATTACCTTTGCTTAATTCTGCAGATTCAGGAGCTAGAAACAGAAAATACAGAACTAAAGTACAAAGTGCAAGACTTGGAAAATCAGTTAAGAATTGGTGATATAACATCCTCACCTGTAAGTGCATATACATTGGAGTTTTATATGTAATTGTTCTGCAATTAGATTTTTCAAGAAGAAACATGATTATTAGTTTGGACTTGATTTTACCTCCCTGCATCTCTGTTATAATGGCAAATGTCCTACTGCCTATAACACAAAATAGTAAGTTTGGAATTAAAACTTTATAGTTGGGAGGCATCCAGTGAAAAAAAAAAAACATCTGCAACTATGGAAATAGCATTTTATGTTACTATTTTTTTTAAATGAAAAAAACAAGTATGAAGCTGGAGGGGCTAATATGTATTACCACTTCAGAAAAGTTGCAAAGTCATTTTTTTTCTTTATGGGGAACAGTAAAATAATTTAGTATTGGTTTCCTTTCTGTAAGCTGTATTTTGTCCCATAATTAGGTCAATAGAGCATGGTTGAGCATAATTACATATTTCAAACAGGTCAGCAGAGTTTTGTTCCCACAGATTTCATAGTTCTTGCACTATGTTTATGGATTTTGGGTAAGAACATTTTTCTAGTGAATTACACATGAATAGATTCAACATATGTATACTTGTCATATGGGCTTTTAAGACATAGTCTAGATTAGTTGTATAGTACCAGAGATATACTGATAAGTTTTTTTAGCACAGCCACAGGGCACAAATGACAACAATATTCTTGGAACATAAAAAAAAAAAAAACTGATGAACAAGCTATCAAAAGAAGATAATAATAAAACATGATAATGTCTTTAAAATGTATTTATTTATCACCTTGGCACTGGGAGTGTTATTTACTAAATGCCAACTTTTTGCAAATCAATTCTGATTTGGTCAGGATTCAGGATTCAGTTGGGCTAACAAATTCTGTAACATTCTCATTTGGGAGCATTCAGAAAAACGGGGATTTTGCATGTGAAGCAATTTACAGTAAGAGAATCAGAGAAGTGATGTCCCGAACTATTCCCTGGTGAATAGTTCCTGGCGAACATAGCATGTTCGCGTTCGCCACCGCGGGCGAACACATGCGATGTTCGGTCCACCCCCTATTCGTCATCATTGAGTAATCATTGACCCTGTACCGCACAGTCAGCAGACACATTACAGCCAATCAGCAGCAGACCCTCCCTAGCAGACCCTCCCACCTACTGGACAGCATCCATTTTAGATTCATTCGGAAGCTGCAATCATTTTATATATTTTTTATTATTATTATTATTATTATTATTATCATTATTATTATGAGGGGGGGACCTACTGTCCCCCCCAGCCCCCACCCTGAGCGGTGGGTGGGGGCCCTAAATACTAATAAGGGGGACCTAATGTCCTCCCCCCTTGCCCCCACCCCTGAGCGGTGGGTGAGGGCCCTAAATACAAATGGGGGGGACCCTAATCACCCCCCCCAAAAAAAAATATCCCCCTACCTACCCCCCTCACCCTAAAAATGATGAGGAGGGGACCTTTAACCCCTTAAGGACACATGACATGTGTGACATGTCATGATTCCCTTTTATTCCAGAAGTTTGGTCCTTAAGGGGTTAACTAAGAACCTGTAAAAAAAATAGGAAAAAAACTACTTACCATTCGATGTTTTCTTTCTTCTAAAATCTTCTTTTTTCAGCCCCAAAAAAGGCCAAATAAAAAACCATAATAACCGACGCAATTAAAAAAAAAAAAAAATCCATTTTCACCCATGGAGGGCTCCGCGCAGACTGAGCTCTGCAGGGCAGGGGAAGGCTTATAAAGCCTTCCCACGCCCTGCAATTAGGCTAAGAACACTCTGATTGGCTGGTTTAAGCCAATCAGAGTGCTCTTTGTCATTTTATACAGTGTGGGACAATTCTAAAGTACTTTCCCACGCTGTGTAAAATGACACAGAGCACTGTGATTGGATGGCTTGAAATCCATCCAATCACAGTGCACTGTGTCATTTTACACAGCATGGGAACGTTTTTTGGAATTTCCCCACGCTGTGTAAAATGACACAGAGCACTGTGATTGGATGGATTTCAAGCCCACCAATCAGAGTGCTCTTTGTCATTTTACACAGCGTGGGAAAATTCCAAAGAACTTTCCCACGCTGTGTAAAATGACACAGAGCACTGGGATTGGATGGATTTCAAGCCATCCAATCACAGTGCTCTGTGTCATTTTACACAGCGTGGGAAAGTTCTTTGGAATTTTCCCACGCTGTGTAAAATGACAAAGATCACTCTGATTGGCTTAAACCAGCCAATCAGAGTGTTCTTAGCCTAATTGCAGGCCGTGGTAAGGCTTTATAAGCCTTCCCCCGCCCCTGCAGAGCTCAGTCTGCGCGGAGCCCTCCATGGGTGAAGATAGGTAATTTTTTTTGGCGCTCGTTTCTTTTTTTTGTTTTGTTTTTTATTGCGTCGGTTATTATTGTTTTTTATTTGGCCTTTTTTGGGGCTGAAAAAAGAATATTTTAGAAGAAAGAAAACATCGAATGGTAAGTTGTTTTTTTCTAATTTTTTTTACAGGTTCTAAGTTAAAGGTCCCCTCATTTTTTTAGGGTGAGGGGGGTAGGTAGGGGGATATTTTTTTTTTGGGGGGTGACTAGGGTCCCCCCCCATTTGTATTTAGGGCCCCCACCCCACCGCTCAGGGGTGGGGGCCAGGAGGGAGGACATTAGGTCCCCCTTATTGTTTTTTTAGGGCCCCCACCCACCGCTCAGAGGTGGGGGCTGGGGGCGACAGTAGGACCCCCTTATTGTTTTTTTAGGGCCCCCACCCACCGCACAGGGGTGGGGGCCAGAGAGGGGGAGGACAGTAGGTCCATCCCTCATTATCTTTATGGCCCCCACTCGCCGCCCATGGGTGGGGGCCGGGGGGGAGGACAGTAGGTCCCCCCTCATTATCTTTATGGCCCCCACCCGCCGCACAGGGGTGGGGGCCTGGGGGGGAAGACAGTAGGTCACCCCCTCATTATCTTTATGGCCCCCACCTGCTGCACAGGGGTGGGGGCCTGGGAGAGAGGACAGTAGGTCCCCCCTCCTCATTATCTTTATGGCCCCCACCCGCCGCCCAGGGGTGGGGGCCGGGGGGGTGAAGGAGAATAGGTCTCCCCCCCACCCCCCTTCAATCACTATTGTGGCCAGAAAGAGTCCCTGTGGGTTTTAAAATTTGCCTACCTATTGAAGTCTATGGCGATTCGCTCGGTTCGGGAACATTTGCGCAAATTCGCGTTCGCGGTTTGCAAACCAAAAATTTTATGTTCGCGACATCCCTAAATCATGGTAGCCGTAGTAAACCAAATTCATCGGGCAGGATGCACATTTGCAAATTATCATTTACTTTCTATTTGCAAGAGAATTGATCATTTAAAGAACTATTTGCTCACTGGCAGCAGTAGCATCCAGTGGGAAAGCAGTTAAAAAACCCTGGAGGTGTTATGGTTAATTATGTGGCAGCTGGCCAGCACTTGCTATACAGCAGCCACATAAAAAAAAAGTAAAAAAATAAAACTCATATGAGACCAATGCAGCAGGTTGGGCATATCTACTAAATGTTAAGAAACTAGCAACTTGGCAGCCATTGCTTCCCAGTCGCTAGAAAAGGCCCATCCCAGAGGGATGGTACCAATGAAATAATGGTCCTCCCAAATCCCCCAATGAAATAATAGTCCTCTCCAAATCCCCTATCCATGGGAATTGGGTGTGGGTTACTTTAAATTTGTAGGGTGGGGCCTACTGTCCCCTCCTCTGAGCCCGCCCCATAGCTGATGGGTTGGGGCCTTAATATTTATAATAAAAGGATCTTTGTCCTCTTTCTGGCCCCACCAAGGGTGACAGGAGTGGGCCCTAATTAATGATAAAAAAGAGGGTCTGGACATGTTATTGTCCACCCCAAATAATACTTTGCACCTCGGGTGGCTAGTGGTCCCCAATCCCATAGTCACCATTTAAAATAAAGTCCATACCTACTCACCTAATAACAATGAGAAGGGGGTCATAAATCTAAAACCTGAAATTTATTTTCTTCAAATTTCTGACCTCTTCAGCCCTTACAAATGCCAAATAAAAATCTATACTAACTGACCCACTATTTAGAATAATAAAGGCTGATAGCAACAAAAAAAAACACTGGAAAAAATAGTGCAGCAATAAAAAATAGTCCAAATAGTTCTGTATGCAGCCAAATGGTTTTGTCCATTTGATTTGTGGCCATTCAGAATTTAATGAATAACTCTGATAATCATTCATTAAAGGACCACTATAGTCACCCAGACCACTTCAGCTCAATGAAGTGGTCTGGGTGCCAGGTCCCCCAGGTTTTAACCATTCAGATGTAAACATAGCAGTTTCAGAGAAACTGATATGTTTACATTGCAGGGTTAATCCAGCCTCTAGTGGCTGTCTTCCTGACAGCCGCTAGAGAAAATCGCATTGAGCATGCAGAACATCCATAGGAAAGCATTGAGTAATGCTTTCCTTTGGGCGGTTTGAATGCGCACTCTGCTCTGGCCAGACATGCGCTCTCTGTTCCACTCGGGAGCTGACGTCTGAGGGGGAGGTGCCGAGGGAGCCCGAAGGGGTTTTAACCTGAGGGGGGCCATGAGGTTGGGAGGGGACCTAAAGACTATATAGTGCCAGGAAAATGAGTATGTTTTCCTGACACTATAGTGGTCCTTTAACTGTATTTACACAATATTTCTGTAATGTATAAATAAAGAAATAAAAAATGAACCAAAAATAATTTTAATTTGGACTTTATTATTCCACCACCATTGTTGGTGGCTTTATGGTTTCAGCAAATCTTTCCTACAAAATATGGGCATTTGAGTATGTTTTACCATATGGTCTCCACAGATTTATTTTGCAGATATTAATGATAAAATGGTTACATAATGTTTTTTGTTGTTGTATTTTGTTGTTGTATTTTTTGGATCAACATCAGTGAGAAAGGCTGATTTTTTGGATGGACCCAATTCCTTTTTCATCATATATAAGTTTATGCTTATTGGATTGCCTTTGCTTGGGTAATTATTTAAATATCTATTTTTCTGTAGCAGGTTTAGATTTGGTTACCACTATTAAAAAAAAAAGACCCAGCATGCCAAATTATACAAACGTCTAGCTTTAAAACAATAAATCTATCCTTTTACTCTTTGACCTATAACTGCTAAATTTGGAATCCTAGACATATGAGTTATTCCCAGAATCACGACAAATAAAGAATCTATTCTGAAATATGTTTCTTTAAGGCCTTTAGTGGTGTATAAATTATTTTAAACATATTTTCCCAATTACAGTAATACCCCTAGGTACCTTTAAAGACCCAGTAAATAATACATAAGGAGGCAGTTAATGAGAAAGTGTGAAATTACAGTGAAACATGTCCAAATGTTAAAAAAGTCACTGAAACATATTAGCTCAGAAACATTTCAGCCAAGAATGAGTTAAGCAATGTTTCTATGAAAACTAAACAATTGTATTATTTGAAATAGGAAAGAGAACCAATTAACATAAAAAATTCATGGCATAGAGGCACTGACATTGCTAATGCATTATTTCATCCTTTCTTTCTGGATAGTCTTGTATATTTGCTTTTAACTGCTTGATTTGGACAATGTAATAAAAAGGCAAATTAGGTCAGCCTTGTGTAATTTTAATGGTGTAACCATTAGGCTTGGTGAAACATGATCTTGCAAAGTAGTTCCAAACTATTTCACTCTATTATTATAAGTAAAACAATCTTGCAATGGTTTTCAGGGAACCTTTCAGATAATACTTTTAGGGTAATCATAAGGACATTTTGATATTGTTAGGTAATGAATAATTGCCGTGCATATTGCTAAAAAAAAGAATAGGGGGTAAAAAGCGACAACCATTTCTAATGATCATACTGTTTTGACAAATTATAGGTATACCCCATGACTGAATGTTAATTCCTTTGAAAACTAATTTCAGACACAGAAAGTTCTCTTCATCAAGTTGTGAAATAAAGGTAGCATAGCAGGGAACAATCCTCAATAGGCACGGTACTGTAACTTTTTCGTTTTTATGAAACATATAATCTATGAAAATGTATACAGGTTCTGTTAGAAAACTCGAGCACAGTCAAAAAATATCATATTACTAGGGTCTAATTTATTTTATGTAAGAGTTGACTGTGAAATATCCCATTTGAGTTAGTAGATGGAAAAATAAATCATTTTCCATCTTGATGAATAATAGATCCATATGGCACCATTCTCTGGGCAAGAAAATGTATACAGGATTCTGTGAAATGTGTGCAAAATACTACACCAATGACATTTCTCTTGGCATCTTAATGTATCAGTAACAGAAGATGAAGCTAAATAGGAAGATGGTTGCACTGAGCACAGAGAGCTTCAGGTAAGTATATCTTCCTTCTTCCTACCCCTCTGGGTTCAACCATACTAGAAGACGTGTCACCTTTTAAGGACTGCTCAAATTGCAGTTCTACTTTCAGTAGGTGGTTATAAGAAAGCCTTGCTTTTAGCAAGATATTGCAGATTTTGCCCATGCTAACTTGGCTAATAGTAACTTGCAGAGGTACTGTCAGTTGGATTTAATAATTCACTTTGTTGTTGAATTGCCCTTATTGAATAACCTTTGTAGATAGATTGATTGACAAATAAATACCTATAACTGTAGATATCCCAAGCACATAGCCTACAAGAAATGTGCTTGCATTTTAACATTTAGATCAAGAGTAACATTTCCATGTACTGTAGAAGACTGTAACAATGTCTTTGTTTTAATAAAATATGCAAATCGTAGAAAAAGAAATACGGTCAAGGTGTCCTCTGTCTTTCCATTATTGGGTTTAAAGTGCATGGCATTAATGTAGTACAGAGTTGGGCAAACATTTGGCACTCCAAATGTTGTGGACTACTTCTCCCCTGATGCAACATAACTCCATTATGTGTGCAGTGTATTCCTTAGCATACTTTATGAAAATGCTCATTTAATCAAAAGCAGCCTTACTGCTATGAATAATAACTAGCCAATTCCCACAAATTGTTTGTGGTTTCTGTGATTCCATCCAAGATGAGGATAGAACATGCCAAACGTCTGGTGTAAACTACTTTTAAATGGGAAAGTTGACTTTCACAGTGACAATTGCCAGCTTGTATTTTTTGTTGGAAGGAATGAAAGAAAAGCTTTATTAGGGAATAAATAATTCCTCATAGAACATTTTCTGTTGTCTTTATAACTTGTGTTCATTTTTTTCCAGAGATCATAAAAAGTATATCTGAAATACAACTGGAGAGTGTCCTCCAGTTGCACACTGAGGAGTTTAATTACTAAACTGGACATTTTTTTAAAACTTGCAAATGAAATTGTAAATCGTAGGCCAAAATGTCAGAACAGCCAGTTCAGTGAATATCACTTTAGTATTGTGAATGTATTAGTTAGTGATTAAGTTACAATAATTAGGGGGCGTGGCTAACCGCCGAGCAAGATGGAAGCCTAATTCCTAGCTCTGGCACACGGGCTCGCAATCCAACCTAATCCGCAAATGTAGGACGCATCCTGCACTACCAAAAAACGACATGGCACTGCACAAGAGTAAGAAGAACACCGCCAAGGCGGAAAAAACAAACTTCTTCGGCCAAATCGAGCACAAAGAGGAATGGGCCTTCCCCACACGTGGAGAGAAAGAGACAGACAGACAAAATATGGAGGCCTCACCTGACTCGGAGAATATCACCAAACACTACCTATTGCAAGCACTAGATACGCTATCCCAAAAGCTGATAACCACATGGCAACATATAATGGCCCCCCCAGAAAAGACGTGCAAGAACTGGGCAAACTAACGTCCCACATCGAATCCAAAATGGACAAATATGCCATAGCGCACAATAATTTAGCCCACCATGTGGAACAATTGGAGCACAAGCTAGAAGCCACCGAAGCAAAACTAGCTGATCTTGAGGACAGATCCCACCGAAACAACTTGCGGCTTAGGGGAGTACTGTAAACCATACTTCCAGCCAATTTATTGGCCTACATATGAGGCCTCCTGCATGCCTACGCACCTGAAGTGCCGGCGGATATGACACTGGTCGACCACATCCACAGAATCCCGCGCGCCAGGTTCCTGACGGATACTGCTCCAAGAGATGTCCTCCTCAGAGCCCATTACTACCACATCAAGGAATAAAGCCTCTGAGTTAGCCAAAATAAGCCTAAGAGGATAAGCACCAGAGGATTACCCAACACAACGGTCAAGATTTTTACAGACCTTTCAGCAACAACGCTACACAAAAGAAAATAATTCTCCCAAGTTACCAACTCTCTACATGTCAATGGCATCTGCTTCAGATGGGGATACCCCATGAAAGTCATAGTTACAAAAGACGGAACCACCACCATAATCACCTCTCCGGCAGAAGGACTCCGCAAGCTGCAGTCTTGGGGCATCACTGAACAACAACCCAAACCTCACACTTTACCCTCGGGGAGGCTACAGCTCGATTGGAACAAACCACCCAGCAAGAGAGTCTAACAGTGGACACACAGCAAGTATACACACCCAAGATGGCAACCCGTATTTACCCCACGGACAGACCTCACTTCCCCTATTCATATGCACATAAAACGCTAACATACCGTATATTTATTTGCATGCTTATCGGACAAAATGTATATAGTTAAACCAGGCCTCATGCCATAGGTGATACAGAGGGACTGTGTGCACAGGATACATATGTTGAAGATAATTATCTGGGGCTCTGAGGGGGAAGGGCCAGGAAGTGGGTAGCACAAGGGGGTAAACATGAGGCTGCAAATGAAACAATTGTTTTTTTTACTAAACAGCATCCTAATGGCAGCCATGTATATAGATCAGGGATGACAGCGTTTTCGCTGTTATGACAACCGCAATGTTAGTGACCAATACTATCATGGCAGACAATCACTGACTAGGACATGAATAGGATATATAGATCTATCTCAAGCTGTAGACTAAACCTGGCCAAAATGCCCCCTCTGACAATCTATTAAAACCACAACCCCCCTCCCCCGGTCCCCCAAACAACGGCACTGCTCAGGCAAAGCCATGCCCCACAGGAGCCACAGGTATAAAACCCACAACGAGTGTATCATCTCTTCCCATCCATTAGTATGATACCACACACAAAGATACCCTGTACTGCCCCATATGGGGGTTTCGGGCGGCCGGGTCCCTAACTGATCTCCACCATGGAGGATCAGGCCAGACAGCCCCCTTCCTTAGAGGCTCCCTGCTACAGAGGCCTGGTCCATGAAGGTACGACATGGACTGACTCATGCTAGCCACCTAGAGCGAGCCAAGATCAGGGTATCGACTCTGGATTCGCGTCCATGTGGCGCGACGTCGGGGGCATCAGGCTCATACACACCCTGCCAAACCTCCACCCAACACCAAAGAAATCCATGGCCTAACATAGATCCTGAGACCCAATGCAGTGACAGGAAGCAGGGTATTAAAAACTGAGTCCCACTGAAGGAAGATTGAGCACCACTACTACAAGACAAATACTACCACTGGTATGATTCCCCATGCGATAAAGCCGAAGAGGGATCAGAGGGTGAGATATACAGCCACATAAGCCCACGGGTGTGCCCTACCATATTGTGAAACCACATAAGGGCCCAATAGCCACAAACCAGGTGACCAAGTGTCTCCAACCCCCTATGATACCCCCTATGGTACGACAATCATGTACCATACCCCCACAGGTGACTCTGTGTAAATATTTTGTTTTAGGTTTTTCCAAGTTTCACACTCTCCTACCCCTCCCTTACCCCACACCTCTACGATTCTATGGCCCTGCTCGTATCTCAACCCATACAGGGTTTAAAGCCAACACAGAAAACTTACAAAAATAATTCTACATTTTAACCTATTTTATTTACTTTTGTATTTTATCTATTTTGGTTTATTTGTAATAAATATATATTTTCAGTCCTACTCTGACTACCTCCACTTCTGCTTCCTAAAAAAAGGGTGGTTCCCTCTTTACAGGCACCTAAGTGAATATACCCAGAGCCAGGTTACATGGGCTCTGGTAAAGGGCAACTTCCCACGCTATTAAAGGGTAAAGTGTAACCAAACGGCACAGAAGCATTTGAGATTTAAGCCTTGTGGCGAAAGTAACCTGGATTTTGGAGAGGCCTGCTTGCCATCCTCTTGCCCTGTGATTATGGCCCCTGGGGTGTACTGCCTTTTAAATACACTATTTGTGCATATTGGGACTTAACACAATGCCCCTTTCAAACATGTGGTGGCGGCCATCTTAAATTGTCCAGCAGTGTTTTGTCGTCGAGTGTATGGAACTGTTTTGGGCATGGGACCAAGTGCACGGTGGGGAAAAAATAAGACTTCCGGGAATTTCCTGAACCCGTGCTCTGATCTTGGTGATTTTTGGATATGTTGTTCACCCAGATCAGGGCTATCCAGGAATGTATAATGTATATTTATGGGGATATGTGGTGTTTTGGGATGTTTTATGTGTTTTGTGAAAAATTGGGTTTTTCTGCTTGGGGATAATTGAGTTACAGTATCTTACTCAGTTATCTCCCAAGCAGAAGGGAGGGTTTGTGTACATTATCTGGGAGCATCTAACTGTACAATACTGTTCTGAATGGCTTTGTAACTTTGTGTCCTGTGCTCCACAAGGTCCACCTGGGTGGTAACCATGTGGGGAAAACTGTATAAAAGAAAATAAACCCTCAGATCTGCTGAGTTCCTGTTTAACCCTCAACATAGAGCCTCATCTCATGTGTGGGGGAAAAGGCTGCATCTACACTGGGGGTTTGCTATACTCTGTATACTCCCCTGGGCTATAATCACTAAGCTATTTTAAGAGCTTCTTCCTGCTTGGAGGAGAGGTTCACCCACTGGATCCTTGAGCCTTGTCATAGGTTCAGGGTGGGTAGAGGACGGCAAGTTCCCAGCCAAGCTGCGGCGGTTCATGGGATCTGCAGTGCTGATGGTGTCTAGTGCGGTCCTTGGTAAGCACTAGGAGCATCGATTGATGGAGGGTCCATCACAAGCCTGTTCTAATAGAGTATCTCTTCCATTGAACACTTTTATTTACCTCACTTACAATTTAGAGCGCTCCACTAAAATATATGCCATAGGTGATAATTTTGTTCAAACCATGGCATATATAATCCTTTACAGAAAACTATAAGGCTGGCAACATCCCAGGAAAGAGACTAAACCCAATACCAGACAAACCAATCAAGACAGATAACCGACATACCAAAAGCATACCTGACGCCCCACCAAATTATGAAACTACAGTCCCATAATATCCGAGGGCTGAACGCCCCACACAAAAGACGGGTGCTCCTAGAAGGGGCAAAAAGAGGAAATATTGATATACTCTGCCTATAGGAAACCCACTTTGTACATAATAATATACCATCCTTCAGCTCCTGGGATTACCTGATCCAATATCACGCTATGTATTCCTCAAAAACTAGAGGTGTTTCCTTTCTGATACATAGAAACATAGAAACATAGAAACATAGAATGTGACAGCAGATAAGAACCATTCGGACCATCTAGTCTGCCCAATTTTCTAAATACTTTCATTAGTCCCTGGCCTTATCTTATAGTTAGGATAGCCTTATGCCTATCCCACGCATGCTTAAACTCCTTTACTGTGTTAACCTCTACCACTTCAGCTGGAAGCCTATTCCATGCATCCACTACCCTCTCAGTAAAGTAATACTTCCTGATATTATTTTTAAACCTTTGTTCTCTAATTTAAGACTATGTCATCTTGTTGTGGTAGTTTTTCTTCTTTTAAATATAGTCTCCTCCTTTACTGTGTTGATTCCCTTTATGTATTTAAATGTTTCTATCATATCCCCACTGTCTCGTCTTTCCTCCAAGCTATACATGTTAAGATCCTTTAACCTTTCCTGGTAAAGTCCCTAACATTCGAACTACTGCACATTAGAAAAGACCCACAGGGGAAATACTTCACTGTAGAATAAATGATGCCACATACATTGTAGTAGGCAAATATGGTCCCAATGTCAACTAATGGAATTTTCTACACAAAGTGCTAAACAAAATTCCCATACAGCAGACAAGCTCGCTGCTGATATGCAGAGTCTTAAACAGCTCAACACAACAGCTCCCAAACAGGCTCACAGGATCAAATCACTATTACCTAATTGCAAAGTCATTACCAAGTTAGTGTCAGAATATGGCCTATATGATATCTGTTGTTTTCTCCACCCCAATGATAGGGAGTATACATACTACTCTTCAGTACATAAAACGTACTTGAGGATTAATGTGATACTCCTGTAGAGAGAGATGCTCACATCGGTAGACTGCCAAATAGGAGACATAGTATGATCAGACCAGGCTCCGATGGATATATCACTGAAAGACACATCTAACCACAGAGGAAAAGCCCCAATGGTACCTAAATGACACCCTACTCTGTAACAATGACTTCAGGACCAAGCGGACAGGAGATCTTACATGCAACTTTAAGGAAAATATGGCACCTGTGGTTCTACCTACAACCAACTGGCAAGCCCATAAAGCCGCCATTCGTGGAATGCTAATAAATAGAGCATCATACTTAAAACGACCCAGAGGAAATACCACAATTTACTTAGGACCCTTAGAGACCACACAAACGCTCATCTCCTAAACCCCACTGACTCCCTCCAGCAACAAATAAACCAAACACATACACAAATTAACAAGCTACAGCTTACACTCTCCAAAAATTGAAGCTAAAAAATTATACACAAGGTATAAAGGCCAGCAGAGCCCTGGTATCACTGTTATGCCAGAAATAAGCACAATCAAAAATACCCCACCTATACAACTCCTCAGGCGTTGTCAGGACATTAACAACACTATGGTGGAGTACTATACCTCATTATACAACCTAACGACCCCATGACTCACCAGCCATCACAGGACGAAATACACATTTTTTTAGCCCAAGTTACCGTCCCAACCCTAACTCAGGCAAAACAACACTCACTCATGCTCTCCATCTCTCTCCAAGAGACCACTCACTGCCCTTGGGAAAATTGCCGGGCCCAGGCTTTACAAATGACTACTATAAAAACTTCTTCCATGTCTTGGGTCCTCAATTACTAACCACCCTTAACCATATCATAAACTCCGGGGAAATGCCCTCAGACATGTTGCTGGCACACATCACCACATTACCTAAACCGAGAAAATCGCCAAACAAACCTCAAAATCTGCAACCCATATTGCTCTTGAACACAGACACCAAGATTCTAGCAAAAATAAATGCCACATTTCCTATCCTTAATCTCAGCTCTCTTCTCGATTCCCTCGGCTAAGGTGGCAAACAAGGGATTTGTGTCGCCCTCCTTTAACAATTCAAATGGCACGCGCCAAGGCTGCCCCCTGTCATCGCTACTATACATCATAGCGCTGGAACCACTGGCACAGGCAATATGGGACAACAACTCTATACATGGTATTAGAGTGAGGGAGAAAGACTATAAGATAGCCATGTTTGCGGATGATGTTATGTTGTCCTTCACAAACCCAGAAACATCGCTCCATGCCTTCCAAAAATATTACAACAATATAGTGCTTTCTCCTACTACAAACTTAACATAACAAAAACACCTGCGTTAAGTACTCATACGCCAAAAGCCATGTTAAACTACAACAAACATCCGCATTTGAATGGAGGCAAGATAGCCTCACATTCCTAGGGCTTAATCTCACCACACACAAGCACGGCTTATACCGAGCAAATTGCACCAAAGCACCTACCAACATCAAACTACAAATCCTAGGCTGGGAATATGTATCCTGGATGGGTAAGATAGCAGCAGTGAAAATGCTCATACTACCCAAACTCCTATACCCTTTATGCACATTACCAATACACCTACTCACTTCCTTCTTAACAGAAGCCCAAAAGGTGCTAAACAAATTTGTATGGGACAACAAGCGATCCAGGATAGCTGTCCAAACCCTATATCAAACATTTCACAGAGGAAGCATGGGACTCCCAAATCTGGCCACTTATTATAGAGCAGCTGAAAAACGCGACACACCACCCCCTTGGCTACACATTGAGGCTGCACATACAAAAGGCCACTGTCTTACCTCTCTGGCCTGGATACTACCACAACATAGAAAGCAATACCCAGACATGTTACCCATTATGTCCCCCACACTGAAGACGTGGGACAAATATAGAACAACCCATAACCTCCTCGAGAAAATCTCACCAGCAATGTCACGCCGAGCATTTGCTGCACTGTTTCCTAACTTGTAATGTAATTAGTTGGTCACAACATGGCCTAATGCACCTCCACCAGAACCTGGACAACAATACACTCATTCCCTTTAAAACCTTTAAAAACAACGTATCACCTTCCCGCCACTGCGACATTTACCTACCTGCAGATTAAATCATGGATGATGAAGAATAAGGAAATAAGCATGAGATGTGAAGAGGGGCAGCAGCTGTTGGAGCTGGAGACATTATGCACACAACACAAACCACCCTGACACATAATATCATCCTTATACCAGACCGAATACCAACAAACAAACATCTGTGTGCTGCCCTTTCTGCGAGCATGGGAAAGAGACCTTGAGAAACAACTAACTGATGAACAATGGGCAACAATTTTTAAAGATAATAAGAGACTCACACTCTGCATGTCCCCCACTGAGATAGCGAGGAAATTACTGTATTGATGGTATATGGTACCCTCTAAACTGTCAAGGATAGACCCCACAAAAAATGATGCTTGCTGGAGATGCAGCTGATCTCCAGGCACAATGCTCCACATGTGGTGGTCATGCCGAAAACTAAACATATACTGGAACGAAATACATAACATTATTCGACAATGCACAGCAATTGACATCCCACAACTCCCAGAAACGTATATACTACAACTCATCCCAACCAACATACCCAAAGCCAAACAATATCTAATCTACCATATTCTCACAGCAGCCTACACCGCCATAAGTAGGACCTGACTGAGGCCAGAGGCCCCCCACATAGGGGTGTGTATTAAACTCACACATTCCACAAGAAGTTATGAAACCATGGCCAGATCCAGGATCGCACCCCAGAAGTTCTGGGGTGAGGGTTGGAAAATGTGGGATGAAAATACCACAGCCTCCAACAAAACTCAAAGCAAGGAGAATGAAAAAGCTGTAAAAAGCAAAACATACAATAAGACAGCCTGAGGAGAGAGAAGCTATATCCAAACCAGGAGCCGTGACAAGGCCTCTGCCCATTGACACGAATGCCAAGACTCCCCCTCCTCCCTCCCTCCCCACTCTCCCCCCCCCCCCCCCCTCCTACCCAATTGCTAATGTAGACTAGGGATCAAAGGTACTTTAGTTATAAAAGTGGAAAATGAGTATGCAAATGTAATGTATATATTCACAAGACAGAATGCAAAGTGAGCATTTTGAAAATTGTCTAATAACAATGTGCCTTATCTTGCAACCTAAGTACATGCGCTGGATAATGATGTAAACTGTGACATACATTCACATTTCCTTAGTTCTTCTTTTCCGGCCTACATTTTAAGAAATGTGCTTGCTTTTCTTAACCCTTTAAGACCGGAGGGCGTACTATTACGCCCTATTTTAAGCGGCTCTAAACACCGCTGGGCATAATAGTACGCCCTCCGGTCTTAAAGGGTTAAGAAAAGCAAGCACATTTTTTAAAATGTAGGCCGGAAAAGAAGAACTAAGGACATGTTATGTATCTGGTGTTGTAGTCTAATCATTGTAACTTTTTAATTTTTGCATTTGCAATTTTACAAGTACACAGTTTACAGAGTTGTGCAAAGTCATGCATTCGTATGTCACAGTTTACATCATTATCCAGCGCTTGTACTTAGGTTGCAAGATAAGGCACATTGTTACTTACCTGGTCGCCGGCGATCCTACGCCGGCGATCGCGGTTGGGGGGACTCCCAGGGAGCCCCCCGCAGCATTCCATCCTCCTTCAGCCCCCCCGGGCCATGTGAGAGTTCCAGAGTGTGACCCCACAATCACATGGCCGGGTTAGCTGCCTGCTGTTTTGCCAGCAGGGGGACTGCCTGTAATGACAGGTAGTCCCCCTGCTGGCTGGAAATAAAATAAAATAAATTAATAAGTGTAAAAAAATAATAATAATATACTTAGATCATATATATATATGATCTAAGTATATATATATATATATATATACACATATACATACACACACAGACACTGTCTAGGTGTATTTTACTATTAATATATATATATAATTATATATATATATTAATATCAAATTACACGTAGACTGATACTGATTAAATATATATATAATTATTGTTATATATATATATTTATATATAATATAAAAAAATATGTAAATACGTTAAAAAATTAAATTAAAAAAATAATTAAAAATAAATAATTAAAAAATATATAGATGTGTTATTTCGTTCTAACTGTATTGTGATATTAATATATATATATATATTTATATCAAAATACACGTAGAACGAAATAATATATATCTATATACATAAATATATATGTATATATCACTATATATATACCTATATATAAATAAAAATATTGAAAAAAAATTATATATATATATATATATATATATATATATACATATGTATATATATATATATATATATATATATACATATATTAATTCTACACATATATTTATGTAATATTTTTACATAATTAAGTATCTTAATTAATTACAATAAGCGGGACCTGCCTGACAACCCATGCCGAAAGTAAAGGGAATTTAATTTGCTAGCACTATATTTAACCCTATAACTTTCCAAGACACCATAAAACCTGTACATGGGGGGTTTTGTTCTACTCGGGAGACTTCGCTGAACACAAATATTAGTGTTTCAAAACAGTAAAATGTATTAAAACGATGATATCGCCAGTAAAAGTGAATCTTTTTGCATTTTTCACGCACAACCAGCACTTGCACGGACAATATTATTGCTGCGATACTTTTTACTGTTTTGAAATACAAATATTTGTGTTCAGCGAAGTCTCCCGAGTACAACAGTACCCCTCATGTACAGGTTTTATGGTGTTTTCAAAAGTTACAGCATCAAATATAAGGTTTGTGTTTCATTTTTTTCACATTAAAATTTGTTTAAGTTTATATTTTGTAGTTTGGTTTTCAGACCACTAAAATGTAGTGTTTAGCCAATGCATTGCAAACTATTATTTATAATAATATAATATAGTTTCCCTTCAACTTCAAGAAGAGAAAGTGTCCATTTTATCCCAACAATTAAAACATACTTATTTAGGTTATTAAATGTATATTTATTTATTCATTGCATATTATTTATGTATGAATATTTTAATCATATCATGGATTTCTGTAGATTCACATGCAAAAAGCAGGTGAATTTGTTTAACAAATTTACCTTTCAAAGGATTGTGTTTAGAATGCCTACAGTTGAAATGTGGTATTTGATAAAAATTCAAATCCTAGATTTTATTTTTGGTTTATATATGAAAATCACTGATTTTAAAGACGACAATGGATAGTACCAAATTATATGGACTGGTTTAATTGGCATAACTATATTTTGGTTAAATCTGACTTAATTAAACATGTGAATTGCAAATTAATTTGGCATTCTGACTAACTGTTGCACCTCCTGTGCACATCTCCAGTTGAAATATGGTATTTAATAAGTATTCAAATTCTATATTTTATATATGAGTTATATGTGAGAATCACTAATTTTAAAGCAGGCACTGAATTATTATTATTATTATTATTATTATTATTAATATTATTATTAATAATATTATGATTATTATTATTGGAATTTATAGAGAACCAAACTATTCCATAATGCTTTATAATATTATAAAAGTCTACATTTTACAATAAATGAGACAATTACAAATTGTTATAGGAACAATAGGTTGACGAGGGCCCTGTTCGAAAGAGCTTACAATCTAGAATGGTACTGAATGCAATACAATGATTTAATAGGAATTGACATATTTTGATCAAATGTGCTTTTATTAAATGTGAGAAATGCAAATTACGTTGACATTCTGTCATTCTGATTACGTTTTGCACGTCCTGTGCACATCTGGACTATTGGTGAATGGTTTATTTTTTTCTTTGTGGTTTGCCACAGTATACACATTGTAAATTCTGTATTTTTTAGTGAATAACTTGGTTTTAGTTATACTTATTCTATTTCTTGTTGAGTTTGATTATAATAGTACACATATTGTGAATGTTAAAAATATAAAATGCACACCTTATTGTAAAGCAGTGAGTGAAATACAATTTGAGGTTTGCTTCCTTATCTCAATGCCAGTGACAATGCTTGTTAGTGCACAATACAGACACATACAAGGTGAAGAAAGTAAGAGCAGACACAACACTGTTTTACAAAGAAAGGAGCCTCAGATTCATTCTTTAGTGAGGAGGTATGCAATTGCAAAAAAACTCTATATTATTTTAATCTCCAACCTCCTACACGTGGAATGGACTACTAGGAGGGAGCAATTTGGGTTCCCTTTAAGTTTACAACCACTGAGATTTTAAGGTCTAATTTCCCAAAATAGAAAAGTTTCTTATAATTTAAATCCACATCTGACCACTTTTGTTGTGTATTGACATAGATGTTGGCTAGGGGATTGGCTAGTGTTTTGTTGTATGCTTGTGTATTGTAATTCCACATTGGAGCATGATTGATGAAGTATGATGAAGTATCTTGTTTAAGTATGAGAGGTCTCAGTCTACTGCACTGTCAACTCTGTTATTACTCCTGATGAAAATATTCTGTTTCCCACTTCTACTACTACTTTCTAGCCTATTTTCTTCTTTGATTCCTTTTCAGCTGCTGAAAATAAAACCCAGTAATGAGCGATGTGTACTTGAAAGATCTGCTTCATTTTTCTGGTGCAATTACGAAGCTTCAGTACCATGTTTAGATATCTGCTCCATAGCTTTCACTCCTATGAGTTCTCCAGACTCTAGACTATCAACAGGACTGCATCTAACTCCTCCAAATGTCAAAAATGTACATCCAAAGCCAAGCAATGAATACAGCATCCCAAGGCCTCGTGTAATTCTACTATACTTGTACCAATCTTTTCAATGTTGTCTTGTGCACAAGTTGCATGCTTTCATTCTGCATATGAATTTATTCTTATTATTGGCATAAACCATTTCCCACTGGAAACCATAAAACGGAATCAGTCTCCACCTATACAATAGGAGACAATCTGCTGATAATGTAAATTTTCTGTTTTGAATGCATTATTATCCGTCTCAGTGTACTCATTTTGTCCTAGTCCTTAAACAAACCCACGGTCCTGGAAGTGTAACCTCTTAGCTATCGTACTGACTTATACCTGCACTTGGTCACAAAACATATACTTTTCTTATCAACAAGTAAATTATCTTTCTATTCTGAAATCAATATCTCTAGTTCCCAAACCAGATTTATAAAAAATAAAAAACATGACATAGGAGAGGGAAATAGTGGTTTTTTTTTAGGTCCAGGTAATGCTATGCAGTCCATTCAAAGATTGGTTGTTAATTAAAATTCTGTCTTGAAAAAACCTAAATTAAGGATTGACTTACCTATGTAGCTATATTTGTTTTGATGCAGCTGTTCACGTTTTTTAGCTGGGGAAATCAATTCCATTGATATGAAAAATAATAACCAATATATCTGTAGTCCAGGACACAAAATCAATTGAAAACCACTTTGAATCCCCCAAAATATAAATGTCTATTTTCCAAGTTATATTAAAATTTTATATTATTATATTTGTATTATTCATAACTTTATTGCACTATTTTAAATTGCACATTATAAGAAATCAACAAAACATTTCTTTATAAATTGTCACACAGTGTGCTCATATGTTTGAAGGCTGCTCTATATTAATAAAAAATGCATTTAATGTGTAATAATTGGAGATGATTTATTAATGATAGAAAACTTTTTGTTTCTTTTTTTTAGATTGTATTGCAAGAATGGATTTTATTATATTGCTTGTAGATGTTATAAATGGTATCAGCAAGACAAAACAAAAAAATTCTAAATATGACTGATGACTGATAACACAGAAATATTACTGAAATGTACAAGTCACATATCCACAGTACCAAGTGCTCTGCCATAGTCCCAATAAATCAGAGTTGGCTTACAGTCACACAGCAACATACATGTGTAGTATGTGGTGGCCACTAGCCAGTACCCTCCGGGGTCCTCGTTCAAGTCACGGGTGACAGATACTTTGAAGTGACTTTGAATGCAGTAGTGATATCTAACAACGCATGCACAAGCTCATCTTTAGAAAGAATGCATAATTGTAGCTGTAAATGAAAGCTCAATATTATTAAAGGGACCCTCCAGTGCCAGGTAAACATATCCGTTTTCTTGGCACTGCAGGTTCCTGCAGTGCCCCTCTCCCTTCCATCCCCATCCCATGTTGCTAAAGGGGTTAAAACCCATTCAGTGACTTTCCTGAATCAAGTGCCGATGTCCCTTGGTGCTGGGTCAGGCTCCGCCCACGCTCCTACCCCGCCGACATCAGCCGGCGGGGGAAACCTAATGCACATGCGCGGCAATGGACGCATTCGCATTAGACCTCCCCATAGGAACGCATGAATCAATGCTTTCCTATGGGGATTCCAGCGACCCGGAGGTCCTCACACATAGCATGAGGACGTTCTGGGTCGTTTAAAACACTTTTCGGGTTTTAAGAATCCAGAAGTCCCACTAGTGGCTGTCTGATAGACAGCCACTAGAGGAGGACTTAACCCTGCAAGGTAATTATTGCAGTTTATAAAAACTGCAATAATTACACTTGCAGGGTTAAGGGTGATGGGAGTTGGCACCCAGACCACTCAAATGGGCAGAAATGGTCTGGGTGCCTGGAGTGTCCCTTTAACTAATGAGCAAGAACCAGCGGACCACACAGTAAAAACCCCACACAGAAAAACGCCCACACAGAATAAAGTCCACAAAGAAAAATGCCAACATGGAATAATATGCACATATAGAAATTTTCCCATTTATGAGCATGAGCATGAATAGGTAGATTACCTACATTTTATTTTGCTATCAGTATCTTATGATTAAAATATCTTGTATTCATATGCAACAATTTGCATTGGGATTTTAGAATGTATAATTTAATAATAATTTTGTTATATTATACGTATACGGCTTTAACCCCTTAAGGGGAGAGGCAATTGTACAAGTTCTGACCAAAACCTAGAATTTGAGCTATATATGTCTGTTCAACCATAATTTACCTCTTTTATATGCCAAGGGGGGATTTTAGCCTTGTGGGCTATTATGACAGTGTTTTTTTTTTTTTTTCTGTGTGCAATTTTCGTGTGGGCTTTTTTTTGGTCATCGTTTCCCACACGTTGGAGGAGGCCAGACTAGTAGGGAACACTAAACTTACTTTATTATGGATGACAAGGGAATATATATACAGACATCTATTTACAGTAGGGATGTATACAAACAAGACCTTGCCAGATAAATTCAATCTCCATCCACCCAAGGAAACAACTGAGCAGCTCTAGCTATTACTGTGTCTGGCCATCAGATAAAAACAAGTGAAACAACAAAACACATTTTCTCTAGACAAAAATGCACATCGTGTAACCAACACCTGTGTTAGAATTCCTTGGGGTGAGAATAAAGATAAAACAGGAGCCTCTGAAGGCTAAGCTTTTGTTAACACAAAGGAGATATAGACAGATCACTGCATGTGAACAGTAAAAATGGTGAAGAATATCTACATCACCTAGAGGAACAATTAAAGATGCTGCCTTATTAAAAGCGTTCTCATTCGTTTCCATAATTACAGAATATTATGGAAAAATCAGCAATAACCTGTAACAACTTCAAATATAATTGTTGGTTTGGGGGGCTTGGGATCTCTAACAGAGTGAAAGTGTCCCCAGATGTTTAACTTTAAGGGACAAGATACCCTTCATGTGAAAGGGCAGAATATGCCTTACAAATCAAGAATACTTTGTCCATCCAGTATGCAGGTGACCACTGACAGCAAACCGCATAATCATCTAATTGTCCATCAGAGCAGTGTATGATCAAGGGCAATGCTGGCAATTAAAGAGTCTATATCTCCTTCTCTGTTTATCTTAAAGGTGAATGAGACTATTAATTTGAAAGAGAGGACCTACCTTTTTTTTTTTTAAACTGTTACATAATCCTTCAATCTACATGGGATCGCCTGCCCCTGTGACTCAATTCATTTCAATTTAATTTACCATGCTCAGTGATTTATGGACTAATCTAAGTTACATACAAATGTTTCTGAAGGATCAAGATTATTATAACTAGGACTTAACCCATGCGGTGCTGGGTATAACCATGTTAAAGAAAAGCCTGCTACTGCGTTGAATGCTGCGTTGAATTATATTTTTTATAAATTTAACTTTTTTGTCTTTTTTAAAAACTGTGACACTTTGAAGTGACTGTTTTTCTTCAAGATTTTTAGTGGCTTGGTAATTCACTGGCAGTAATATATTTTTTACCCTATTCCTTTGAGTGGCGGACTCTGCTGCTTTACATAATTGATTTGATTTTGTGGGTGGACCTTCTGGAGTTAGGTCAACCAGGATAGTACACCTGAGCTTAAATATTAAATTCACTTTATGGTAGTTGTTTCATATATTCAGGTGAGTTGCTGGGGGAAAAAAAACATAAAGTGCTTTGATGGGGAAATTGTATGGCCTAAACCTAGCCCTATATGAAACATAGAAACATAGAATGTGACGGCAGATAAGAACCATTCGGCCCATCTAGTCTGCCCAAATTTCTAAATACTCTCATTAGTCCCTGGCCTTATCTTATAGTTAGATAAGCCTTATCTATCCCATGCATGCTTAAACTCCTTTACTGTGTTAACCTCTACCACTTCAGCTGGAAGGCTATTCCATGCACCCACTACCCTCTCAGTAAAGTAATACTTCCTGAAATTATTTTTAAACCTTTGTCCCTCTAAAAGAGAAGTTGCTCAGGAAAGTTGATATTTCTGTATGATCACAGAAGCCTTTTCGGTTTGATTTAGACAAATAGTTGCAGTAAATATCCTTTGTAGTTTGTTTCTGAATTTGAAACGGGTTGAGTAGAATACTAGTAATGAAAATTTTCCAAGTCTCCAATAGATCAATAATATTTGTGATTATTAAAACCATCAGTATAATTTTTACCAGGAGTGGGGTTTGAACCCACACAGACATTTGTCCATTGGATATTAAGTCCAACGCCTTAACCACTCAGCCATCCTGGTGCTATGTCCTATATGGCCTACAAAAATCCCTTTATGACACGCTAAGTCTAAACCTACACCTAAATGAGTTTTATAAATCACATTGTAACACAAACTCTTTTATCATCAGTGTGAAATCAGAATTTGTACAGTTTAAAATGCATGTAATACTTTTATAATTTAGATGTTTTGTTTTTTTAGTTTCTTTTAGTTTTTTTAAAAAATGTTGTGATAAAGTACAATAATCCTTCATTTTGCCCTTTTAGGGAATTGAACGGACGTTAAATATTTTGAAACATTTATAAAATACTTGATCTTCAGAAAAGCTCTACAAATGTGGCAATAGAAGTTATTTGGTCATTTACATGATTCCCTGAAAAAAGAAACATAATTTGTGAGAGTAATTGCCAGAAAAAGCAATGACATTTGTGTTTAAATGCAGAAATGCAAAAGCTTAAAGATGACTTCACCACATGGTGTGAAAGGGCCCATGGGTTAAAACAATATATTCCTAAATTATTTTGTAAATACTAATTTGTAGTTACATACTTGCAGTACTCTGCAGATAAATAATCTAACATCCTTTAACCTCTATGGTTTGTACATGCTGAGAACCCTTTTGCATGTATGGAAAAATACATTAAGCATAAAGTGTTGAAAGATTATTTCATTAAATGCAATGCAAAGAAAATGTACAAAGGCAAATTGAACGTTTAGTATATCTCACAATGTGCCAAATATTTTCAGAACTGATTCTTGGCAAACATTTTAGAAGACATTTTTTTGTTCAAATAAAATAGCTTTTGTTGTAAGTCACTGTAATATTTCAATGTCTTAACACAAGCCATTTTATTTGTGATGTTCTACAATATTCAGATATCCCTACACAAGAATAATAAAAATATGGATATTTTAGTTTAAATAGAAATTGTACTTTTTAGGATTTTTAATATTATGTTTACTCATCACCTATATTTAGCAATATAACAAGAAGCATTTTATTAGAGAGACCTAGTCGTCTCTCTTAACTGAGAGAACGAATAAAAACAAAAATGAAAAAAGTGAGGACCCCTGACATCCTCCAAAATAGATAGTCTCAGCAAGTTGCTTCCCCTCTCTATCGCCCCATGGGTAGAGGGGTAGAAAATAGCATTTAAGGAGGGCTCAGGAGATGCTAATACTCCTGGTCCCTGTATTAATCAATATGGCTTGCTTCAGGCCCTGGGGCTGTCTAGTATTCAGGACCCTATATCCTAGACCTAGGTCATACATGAAGTAATTTTAACCCCCCCCTCCTCTCCAGCCCCCTACAGGGCCCTGTAGATAATGTAATCTCTTGAGGCCTATAAACAAATAATAACTCATTAAGGGTTCAGGAAATACCCACTCTTCAAGGCCTTATACAATTGTAATTGTACCCTGATAGACTCCAGAAATGTCCAGTGATTTGGGCCCTGTGTAAAATCATGATGGTCACCTGCTGCACTGATTTTCAAGAAGAAAAGCATGCCTTCAGGTAGAAATGCACTTCCTGTTCTTACATTAAGAACTCTCTATAATGGCCTAATGCTGTATCTACCAGAAAACCATTCTGACTCTCCAAATTAATTTTCCACCCCACCTCCTACACTGTATAGCAGGATTTAGAGGGTAAACTTCATAACTAAATTGTAGAAGTCCAGTCCTCTGTAATTTAACAGATGTAACTTACTTTCTATTGGCCCACATGCAGACATAATTTGTATATGTTGGTGCCATTTTTAGTAAGCTTTTTTTTCAGAAAAAATTCAACGGGCCCATATTCTAAGTGGGTTGATGAATCATTTTATTTATCTATTTCACCATTGTAATGTAGCTATTTTTCCTATTTAATGCATGTGTAAAATTGGTTGTGAGCATCTCTACAGCTGGACATTTAGAAGTTTGACATCGGAGTCTGTTAGACACCTGTGTGAATGAACACCACTTGGTGGACAAAAACAATATTGCACCTTACAGGAAATTACATTTTAGGATACATGTTTTTGTTTATTACACATTAGTCTCGAAGAGGCCTATATAAACCTGTTTTTTTTTTTTTATATATAAATCATTGCAATATCATGGTTTCACCTCACTAAGAGCATTTGGTAAAATTCATGAATTCATGATGTATTGAGTTGCTTGATCGACCTTGTATTCTATTGTACAGAACTGCAAAATGTGTTGGTTCTTTCTAATTAATAATAGTAAATACAATTCTATTATCTGTGTTCCTGAGCTTGAGTTTATCTGATTACTCTCTTTCAGCTGTTGCTTGTTATTTCACTAGTATGATTTCTTGATTCTATGACCTTGCATAATCCCTGTTTAAACTATATGATTACCTGACATCGGGTGTCTATTACCATCATCTAGGAAGTTTGTGTGTATTTCTTTAAGCCAAGGTCTCTTTTCTATTGCTAAATCCAATGTTTTCTGCCCTACCAATTAAACTGCTGATTGAAATATTGCAAGACAAGTGATACCATATGATCTCTAAAGAAGGTTATTTCCCAGCACTTCTGTAAAGGATAACTTGATACATTAAAAAGTAATAAAAAATGTACATAATCTTAAATATTTTTGGTTCCGTTGATCAACAGTCAATGTCTAATTGTCTAATTTTATATTTGTATGTGCTAGTTATACATCCCGTGTTTCAAATTTGTATTTTGCTGAGTATATAACTCAACTACAAAAATGAAAAAGTAGATATAAAAAAAATTGAACAAAAAGCTACACAGATTCATATAGTGACCATGTCACACTATATCACACAATACAATAAAAAAGGAGTATATTTGTTTAATCCCTAAATTAGAATGTATAGCCAGAGACACCACCCTAATCTGTAGTTACAAAAAAACACACAAAAACAGTAAAAAAACAAAATATTCACATTTGTAGTAATCTTCAATTTAAACCACAAGATGCCAACCAATAGTGTTTCTGTAGCAAGTTACCCTGTTGTGGTTCTAGATTACCTAAGAGTGTGCTTTATTGTAGTTTTGGGTTTTGGATTTCTTGTTACCGACTTTGGCTTGTTTAACCGTCTACCCACTGACTTTGGCTTGTTCATCATTTGTCCTGTTTTCTCCTACGCTTGATCGCGCATTCTCTCTAACTATTCTATACGTTAAATACAGACATTTTAAGTGTTATGCATGGTAAATATCTCATAAGCTGATTAGGGACTGTGAGTTTTGAACTCCCCTACATAATCGTGACAGCTCTAAAGCTTATATATTTTGGAAATTCACAATGCAGTATGGCACATTATAATAAAGTCTCTGAAAAGTCTCATAATAGAAGAGATACCCAGTCAATCTGATCTGCAAAATAAATCAAATATCCAAAGTGTGCTCTGTAGGTTACCTTTTATTAAGATACAATAAAAAAACTCTTACAATTGATCTAAATTGCACTTGCCCATCTGAAGGTGTAATTCTGCCAAACATGTTGATAGAGTTGAACTGCATTCTCTCACTTACCAGCTATTCTTGGGGCTTGCAAACTCCACTTGTGCATAAAAGTATACTCTTCAAAAGTCTTCCTGTCTGAAGATCTACATGCCTTCCAGCATGCGGAGGATCCAAACACAGAAGACATAAAAAATGTTGGACTGAAAAACTATTGATTACCTTATTTTATAATAATATGTGAAATTTTATATATATATATTATTATAAAATAAGGTAATCAATAGTTTTTCAGTCCATAATTTTTTTTCCACTGCTCAGGGGACTATGTCTTTGTTTTTGTACATCATATTAAGCATCACTATAATTAAGCCTTGGATAGAGGCCATCTGCGCATACCAACCTTTTGAGATTTGTGAAGCTGATATTGTACAGCTTTGTTGATATATATGGGGCTCATCAAACTGAGAAGTGTGGAGAGATGATGAGGGAATTTTAGAACAATTATATCTCCAAAGTGTTTTTTTCTTTTGGACCCTAATCCCTCTGTCCCTATGTAATCTCCTGATGTACATTTTTTTCTTAGAAGTGACACATTTATGGTGTGTATGAGTATATAGCAGAGCTTTACATACATATAGGTCCACAAGTGTATCTTTAAAGTCATATTAAATATCATACAATTTGTCCACACCCTGGCCATACCACCTAAAATTTAAATCCTCCTTTTAGGCTATTTGACATTTTGAAAAACATTCGACATAGCAAGGCTGTAAACATGACAGGCAACCATTAGGATATATTATTGTAAAAAGTTAGATCTACATGTGTCACATAAAATATTTAACATTATATTTTTTCAATAAAAGAAGGTCAACAGAGACTGGATGATCCCCTGACCACCTAATTTTAATATTTCAAAGTTTGAATACAGATAGCTAAATCAGTGACTTAGCAATTTTGACTGACAGTAGATTTCTCGGTTTTGACAATCCACAGCTTACATTTTGTAATTTATTTAGAACCTTTGTTTTCTACATGATTAAAAGTGCGTTGTATATCCATTTAGCAATAACGAATCAAAAATGTATCATTATCACTCTACAACCATCGTGAATAGTGGCACTAAACATATGCTCTGCATCCCACCTTGTCTCTGAAGTTACACAGAACTGATTTTCATATGCTTTATTAGATATTTGCTTGTTTGATGTAATATTCTGAACTATTATGTACATTTATTTAAAGCCTCTCATTCTATTCTTTTTCCATTTAGGCTGGCAGTGTGACACCTAAATCACCTTCAACTGATATTTTTGATATGGTTCCATTCACTTCCATCTCCCCTGAATCTACAACACCTACTCGGAATGGTACTCAACTGCCTCCAGTACCCAGCAGATCAGCTGAAATGCGTATGTATTAATATATTAAGTAATATTTTACTCTTAATCATAAGGGATATTTTTAGATACTTGTTATGTTTATATTTTAGTTTTTTAAAGAACTATAACTGGTCTTAATTGAAATCCGGTGCTAGTAACCAATCAATAAAGTTTTATTTAAACTTTTTTTTTATTAGTTTTGGCTCATATTGCATAACAGTTATCAAAGAGTAAGTTATCCAAAGTGTAAGAATAGTTTTATAATTATTCTTTATTATTCCATTAAAATTGCCAAATTGTTTGTCAAAATGGAATAGCGATATACACAATAAGTGGTGTATCTTGAATTTGTGCTGCACTAGGCACGACTAAATTCAGGCATCTCCCTAATCTAAATTTGCACCACCACTTCATATCAAGGCCACTTTTTTGACTGACAGATGCACGCTCTCATTGATACATGCACTGACATACACTCACTGACAGATACACAGTCATTGGCACACACACTGTTAAAAAAACAACACTTTCACTGACAGACACACACACTGACACACCCACTCACTGACAGGCACACACTCTCAGATACACATACTCTGACATACACTCACTGAAAGACACACACTGACACAAACATTCTCACTGATTTGACACACTCTGACAAGCACACACATTCACTCACTCACAGACACACATTGACAGCCAAACACACACATTGACATACACACACTCACTGACAGAAAGACACACACACACACACACACACAAACACCCTCACTGACAGTCACACTCACACACTCCCTGACAGACACACACACTAACTAACAGACACAGTGACAAACACAGGCATACTCACTAAAAGACACAGACACACACACACTGACAGACACTCGCTGACAGACACACTCACTGACAGACAGAGACACTTGCTGAAAGACAGACACAGTGACAGGCACAGACATACTCACTGACAGATACAGACACACTAACTGACAGAAACAGACACACTTACTGACCGACACAGACACAATGACAGACACAGACACACTAACTGACAGACACCGACATACTCACTGACAGACACAGACATACTTATTGACAGACACACACACACACTGACAGATATACACATTCACTTACAGCCACACACACACACACACACACACACACACACTTTCTCATACACTCACCCTTGCTGGACTCCTTGCGGGGCTGCTGATCGGGCAGACAGACGTGGCTGCTAGCTTCTGCGGGCTCGGCTGGCTGAGTGAGCGGGCGAGAGACACTAAATGAAGATGGTGAGGGGACTGAGCTCTTCTTGCTCTGCTCCCTTGTGCACCACTGGGGCCGGAGTGACATCATATTCCGGCTCCTCCCATCATAGAAAGGTGCGCAAAGGAGAGGAAGAACTCAGGGGACTGCACTCCATCACCGCTCGCCTACACTATGAGCCAGCCGGCCACCTCTTGCTCCCCCCAGGACGTGAGGCAAACAAAGCACTTGTCTGGGCACTTAGGGTGCCATTCCCCCCCCCCCCCCCAAAGTGCCACCCTAGGAAAATGCCTTGTTTGTCTCATGGCAAATACAGCCCTGTAAACAATGTCCTGTCATTTGTAAAGGAAAACTACACTTAATGTTTTAATGTCAACGTATCCTTTTGTACTATATTATTTATACCAATAGCACCAATAAAATCTAAACTTGATTTTTGTATCTTATTTTGCAGTGTCAAGCTTAGTAGGCAGATATAGCACGGCTACAAAAAAAATTAAATACTACATTTGCAGAGCTTTTGCTTACATCACAGATTGAAGGTTACAGAAACCCAAGTGAAATGGTAATGCTATCAGGTGATAGATGATGTGCAATGCATTATGTTCTATAGGGATAGTGCAGTGTTTTTTTTTATCTGACTTCCCCATCTGGTAAGCAACAGAAAGCTGACAACTTTTCATCTGGATTGTGATTGCAGAAACTTCTTTCTATTGTTGGTAAATGTGGTGCCCCAAAGTGTTCTTTAGAGACCCAAAGTGTTGGAATGGTGGATTTGTAAATGCATCAACATCATTAATCTTTAACTAGTAGAAAAATATGACATTGTTATTTCCTAAGCTGTCATTAACTGCACTTTTGATATTTACTAATCGGTCTAATTTAAGAGTGATGTTAATGTCAAACAGCACTCCAATATGGATTATTACTCTTTTCTAATTTAAGCTTGATGCAGACTAATTTTAATGTTTTTGTTTTCTTTATAATATCTTTCTTTTCTTTTCTTTATTTTAATGAAAAATACACTCAACGTATACATCAACAAAGTCATCTCTAGAAATTTTAATCAGCTTTTATCTATAGACAAACACGCAATACACTTGTATTCACATCTGACAATAACATTTACAAATTTACAAGTACACATCGCTTTGGGTATAGGGGGTTCTATTCTCTTAGGAGTAATACTCAAGGGTTGCATAGATCTTTAAATTTTTTATCCAGTTTTCATAGTCAAGCTGTTTGGCTGGATCTAATCCTTGTGTTCTGTATAATAAGGTGGCCATCTTTAGTTGGAACAGCACTGGTGAATTCAATAAATCTAAAATGAATGGCTTTAAAACCTTCCGATGATGTGCGATGGTTACTGCAGACATATAGTGAATGTATAGGCATGCCTCATTATATTGAAGGTTCCCAATTTTCAGATGCAGAATAGCATTTTCAGGAGCCTTAGGTATCGATTTGTTTAACAATATCCCTAATTCAGTGAAAGCTTTTTTCCAAAGATGCTTTACTATTTCACATTCCCACCAAATGTGCATAAAAGATCCAAGATACTTGTGGCATCTCCAACATATCGGAGACTAAGTATTGTACATTTTAGATAGCCTAGCCGGCATTAGGCACCATCTATTCATTAATTTAAATAAAACTTCAATTCAATTTAAACAATAGATGTATTTACATGCTTTAGGAAGCACTGAGTTCCATTCATCTCTTGTCAAATCTATCTTTTTTCCATTTTTCTAATGCTGGTCTGGCCTTTGAAGCTTCTGTTTTCAGTAACCCTCCCCCCCCCCTCTCCCCCCCCCCGCCCCCTAAATTTTGAGGCTACTTTATTTATTGATTCATTGTTAAACAATGAGTATTTCTCTTTTGCTCCATTTGTGGGAGTGAAAATAATATGTTGCGTTAAAAACTATTTCAGTCTCATATAATTAAACCATTCACCAGTAGGCAAGTTTAATTCTGGTACTAATTGTAAGAAGGCTTCATTTCATCTCTCATTATTAACTGTTGCACTCTTATTATGTCATTTTGCATCGACTTGTTTAGGGACAGATCTTTTATATATGATACAAAATAAATACAAAGTCCTGCTGTGTGACCCAAAATATACTAACACACTCTAACACCTGTGTGCTCACCTCTCTATACACACAAAATAAAAACTATACATACATAAAAGGAATAGGTAGAGTACAGCTGGTTTTCAGGTATAATATCATTCACTGTGAAAGACAAAGAAACATGGCCAAAGCCTAGTGCAATATAGTTTGGTCAGTCAAATAGATTTTTTTTTACTCTTATGGTATGGTACTCACAAAGATGGAGCCAATATGAGAGGCTCACCACATGTGCAGGTGGGGAGATTAGAAGGGACCCCACTCCCTTTGGTGATGCTGTAGGAATCTTCTTCCTCGCCCAATAATTGCACTGAACGTAATTTCCAAAGTAAGGAAATACTTTATTAGTACACAGCAAATGATAAAATTACAAAGTAAAAAAAAAAAAAAAAATGAAATAGTAAATATTGGTACAATATATAAAGTCCAAAGATAAAATAAACTTGCAAGATGTGTTTTGCCTATTAAAAGGCTTCTTCAGTTGCTTGTGAATCTTCTCTAGCAGTTGGTGATTCTTATATACCCCCTCTTAATTGTTAGTTGCGATCACCTGGTGATGCCGAGCAGTTCCGTCTCTTTCTGATGACGCGGCTACTCGCGTCTCCTCATAGCGACGTCATCGCGCTCAGTCCGTATTTGGAATGCCTCTCGAATAAACTTTATTGTCCGAAATATTGTGACACTTTCCGTGTGTGTGTTTAAGCATATGAAAAATAAATAAAACAATCGTTATGAACGTCCTTCAATTAACATTGATTGTAAGGCATAAAAGAGTGTGCAAAACATTGGGTATATAGAAACAAGAAACTTATACAAATCTGTCAATGATTGTGGATTGTTAAGATATCAGAATGTGTGAAACTGATAAATGTTTACCATTATGCATAAGAGTAGAGAACTGTTATATTAATGAGATAATTTTGACTAAATATAAAAGTAACCATCTGTAAATAAAACTGATATCGATGTGAGAGACTAAATAAACTTTCCAATGAATTTAGTAGTATGACATTGATCTGATATTATAGGGCTCTATTTAAATAAAAAATACTTAAAAGCTAAGTACAAATATAAGATTGTTAAAAATCCTGAATAGAAACTAAAAAACGAACCAATCTAAAAATCTAAAATATGTGATATGTAAATGTGAGAGAATAAATATCGATGTGGTTTCGATGTGAGAGAATAAATAAACTTTCCAATGAATTTAGTAGTATGACATTGATCTGATATTATAGGGCTCTATTTAAATAAAAAATACTTAAAAGCTAAGTACAAATATAAGATTGTTAAAAATCCTGAATAGAAACTAAAAAACGAATCTATCTAAAAATCTAAAATATGTGATATGTAGATGTGTAAGATCATAAAAAAAGTGGCATAGCTCAAAATCTGAATTTAGTCCGTGCGGTATGAGGGTATTGAAATTAAAAAAGATATAATCTTTTCTTTTCCCAATTTGTTGATAAAGTCCCCTCCTCTCCAATCTTTTGTGCTACTTTTAAAACGCAGAGAAATAAATCATTAGGATTTTGATTATGGGTTATTTTAAAATGTTGAGAGATGCTGTGTGTTTCTCAAGACCTTTCTTTATATTACGTACATGTTCCGCAATTCTAATGTTCAATGGTCGGATTGTTGTACCTATATATAACAGGTTGCAGGGACACTTCAAGGCGTTAATTACGCCATTTGAATAACAAGTTGCATGATCTTTAATAACTCTCTTCCTATAATATGGCTTATGTTAGTAAGGTGCCTTTTGTGACTATTAGTTGTTCTGCATGGGAGGCAGTTACTGCATCCATAAAAGCCTGAGAGGTCTTTTAAAAAGAAGAAAAAATATCTCAGGGACATAAATGACTATGAAACAGGACATGTGAGGAAGCAAATTTCAAGAAGAAAGACCTACGAACATACATTTTTTAACAAAGGAAGGTTAAATCCACATAGTCTCCATCCCCAAAAACCATCCTTTCCACAGAAAGATAAAAGTAAAGAGTATGAGAATTACAAATCAAGAGATATCTGTAAACCATACTATGAGAATTATAGAAGGACATCAAAAGTCCAAACACATGCACGAGGTCAAGAAAGACTACCGAAGGCGCAAACCAATCAACGAGACCTTAGAAGCTACAGTGAAGTAGTAAAGGAAGGACCGATGAGAAAACATAATCATAACTATAAAGATGTAACTGTAAATAGAACAAGAGAGAGATCTGAATCCCCAAAAACAACAACCAATCACCCAACATCACTCAGATCTCACCCCTCTTTCCCTATAAGTAACCATCCGACACGACCCAGATCTCACTCTCCTCTCTCAATGTCTTCATCATCTTCGCCTTTTTTTCACCTGTCTTGTCCCATTATGTAATTTGAACCAATCCCCACAGATATTTGGCCCAACTGTTCTAGCAGAGGGGCTGGAATATAAAGACACGATTGCCTGGTGCATCTATCCCTGAATTCCAAATCTCAATAAGACCTTACTTTAAAAAAAAAACAACCGACCCTGTTGAATACCTTTTCTGCATCCACTGCCAATAGGTATATTTTTTCTATTAACATAGTCCACAATATCAATTATTCTTCTGGTGTTGTTTGAGGCCATTCGACCCGACACAAAGCATATTTGGTCTCGATCAATGATCGTGTTTAACATTTCTTTTCGCCAATATCACGGACAAGATCTTAACGTCTACGTTTATTAACGATATGGCTCTGTAGTTTTCAACCTTTGTGGGGTCTATCACCTGCTTTGCAATCAATAAGATATTAGCTCTTAACATTTCGGTATGAAAATTGCCTGTTAAAATACCATGATTAAAGGTATCTGCCATTTGTTCCCCAAGCTTATATGCAAAAGTTTTGTAAAACAAGTTCGAGAAGCCATCTGGACCCGGCGTCTTTTTGTTTTAGCTTTCTATAGCCTCTAGCACCTCTTGAGTCGAGATAGGGCAATTAAGCTTGTTTTTTTTTGAGTTTCCAAAATTGACGGAATTGGTGTATTTTCCAAGAATGCGTCTATATCATTGTCAGTAACAGGCAAATCATGTAGCTGACTATAATATGGATTAAAACATTTGCCAATCGCTTTTGAAGGGAGATGTTCATCAAAATCATTCTTTATTTTAGCGATTTTATTGGTTGCAACTTTATCCCTCAATCTCTTAGTTAGTATGTTATCCGCCCTATTGCCCTTACTGTAGTATTTCATGTTTAGTTTCTCCATTATTTTTGCATTGTTTTCTAGTATTTTTTATGTATTTATTTGTTCTCGGATCTCTATCACATGATCCAAGTTACTTTTAGAGGATATGAACACCTCTGCGCAGGCAACCATATGCTTCTCATGAAACAAGACTTGCAACATAAAATAAAATAAAATATTTAAAACAAGTTACATTTAGAGGGATCAGATTTATTGTTAAATGAGGTCCTTGCTAATTCTGCATATAAGGTCGGTAAATCCCTCCTATTGTTTTTCCTGTAGTGAGTATTTAAGCTAATTAAGTTGCCTCTCATGGTGGATTTAAACGCACACCAATTATTAGCTTGAGAAGTGTAATTTAGTTTATTTTCCTCGAAATATTGTCCAATTAGTTTTTAAGGGACTCTAGATATTTGTGGTTATACTGTGATAAGTCATATATCTTCCAAGTGCATCTATTGTTGATATTCGATTAAGCCTTTATGGATCACATAACAATATTATGATCTGACCACGTATTCCGCATTATTTTAATCATTTGTAAGTTGTCCAAGGCCAAAGCATTACCCCACACCTTATCAATTTGTGACTGAGAGAAGTAAACTCAAGAAAATTAAGTAAATTCTGTCTTTCCTGGATTGACTGATCTCCATACATCAGTGGTTCTCAAACTAGTTCTCATGGCCCACCAACAGTCCAGGATTTATGTATTTCCCTGTTTTATTCCAATGGAGATACTAACAAAACCTGGACTGTTGGTGGGTCTTGAGGACTGGTTTGAGAACCACTGCCATAGATCAAAGTAGTCAAATTTGTGCATCATACTAGTGAGTGACTTTATTTAATGTCTTATTTTTTGCTGATTTTTTTTTAATCAATATTAGGGACCATAACGCAGTTAAAATCCCCTGCAATTATACAGATCCCAGTTTTAACTTGTTCGATTTATTCTATAATTTTTTAGTGTAACAACTGGGGGACAGTTTGGCAGATAAGTGTTAACCAATGTGTATTTAATTTCAAATTATTGTGCTGCAAATTATAATAAGAAATCTATTATGTTGTAGAGGGAGTCCTTAAAACGCAAACTTTCTTCATAAAAGTGGATGTAAATGGGTATGTGGCATATAATAGTGGGCACTATTCCCCATGGATAAATAACAAACCAAAGGGCCAATTACTTAGACTGAGACGCAGCTATACAGAGGAGGGAATATTTCAACAGCAGGCACATGACCTTTTTGAATTTTAAGTAGAAACAATATCCTGAGGAATTTTTAGAGAAAGCTCTTAAAGATGTGAAGGATACACATGGAATTATTTCAAAAGAATAGACGGAATAAGATTGACCAGGAGAATTTTAAGGAAGTTTTAGTTTTTGATGTTAACAATCAACATAAGTCTACTAAGAGAACCATCAATAAATTCTGGCCCATACTGAAAGAGGATAGGTATTTAAGTGAAATATTACCGTCAAGACCTAAGATCACTTTTCAGGGTGCCCTGAGTCTGAGGAAAACTTCGGTCCAAAGCTACCATAAAGAGAGGACTAAAAAACACCAGACACTTTTCTAGGATGACCCTTGGGCTTTTTTTGATGTAAGATGTGCTCTGCATGTAAAAATACACAGTACACTAAAATCAGAAAGGACACAAAAGGAATTTACGATTAAGGAACATATTATCATAGTAATAATGTTATTTACCTATTGAAATGTCCTTGTAAATTACAATATGTGGGGAGGACGACAAGTCCTCTCCACGTAAGAATTAGATAGCATGTTAATAATGTTAAAAAAGGTGTGGAGAGTCATAGTATCTCAGAACATTTTGAAATGGTACATGGGCAAGACAAAAGTGGTTTAGAATTTTCTGGTATTAAACAGGTATCTAGGAACTGGAGAGGAAGTGATTTTATTCGTAAGATTGGACAGGAGGAAGTGAGATGGATTTTCCAATTAGAGACTTTAGCCCCGTCAGGTCTTAACAAGGATTCTAAACTTTGTAATTTTTTTAAATCTTTGCGATTTGGGGTATTTTGGGATTTTTTGTATTAGTAGTTATTTCAATATGTATATATAAAAATAGAGGTTATCCTGTCAGGAAAGAAATGGCACAACAAAACTGTACTGTCAAATTATAAAAAATATGTGCGTCAAATGGCCACACACAATTTGTAAAAGATAAAAAAGCCTTCAGTATATATAGATGTGGATGTAGATCTGTTCACAATCTTGAGACACAAGGTGCAATCCAATTAAAAGGCAACTAATATAAAGTGCACAATGCAAATTTATTCACTTACAACAAGGTTGGTATACATAGATGTAGTTGTCACCTTAAGATCAAATACGGTTAATCCTACGCTTTTTGTCCCATCCAGGGCCTTCCTCATGGACAAATCAATGTTCTTCAATCACAGACAAAATCAAATACAAAGTGCATACAAATCATTTCCCCTTCCCCAGTCATTAAATACCCATTCTCCAGCTTCTAGGTCGCTTCCGATAGGTCCTTTGGTCTTCTTAGCTGTGAACACCGATTTTACTTCGTGGTTCCATCCTTTTCTGACATCAGCACGCCCCTACGCGGTGACGTCATGCATTCCACGCATGTGTTCCACCGCAATTGATCCGTTCGTCCACAGATTCAGTGTCTTTTGTTTTAATAATGTCATTACGTTGTATACGTGATGACGGATGCGTTCCAATTAGGTTTTTCAGCTCTGTGGGCAGTTTGAATAAATTAGCCGGTTTTTGGAAAGTACCACAATGGAAGAGATCGGGGAGAGGGGAAGGGACATATGTAAGAATGTTCCATATTAATTATAAACAACTTAATGAAAAGCCACAAATTTTTATTTTGTTTTACTACTATGTATAGTACTATTGTGACAATATGTACCAAATACTAACTTTTCCCCCTTATTATTATGGAATCCAACATATTCTAAAAGTATATCTAGCATAACAATTTCCATACACATGAACAAACTATATCTGTTGTCTCACTTTCCGTACTCACTCCCTTATCAAATCATGTAGTATCTTACGTGCATTCCCATTGTGACATTAATAATCAAATATCATTTAATTCCCCTTTCCATTCTCAAAACCAGCATGTGATTACTTCCTTGACATGTCCAAAATTATACTAAATTGAAGAGAAAAAAAAAGAGAGAAATAGAAAAAAAAATAAGCAAAAGGAGTAAGATAAACTGTTCGCTCTGATTCTCTAGTGGATATCCATATTTCCTTCTCTCTTCTTCTTATCGGGATCTTGTGAAATATTTTGTTTTTTTATCCAGCTTGATCATTTTTCTGGGGTATCAAATATTTCCATCCTGTCATTCCACGTTACTCTTATCAATTTGGGATATCCCCATTTGTAACTGATGTTCTTTTTTCACAGCTTACTTAATATTGTATTGAAGTTCCTTCGCCAGGTCCTGGTAGAATAAGAAAGGTCCTGAAATATCAGCAGATTTTGAAATCTGTCCTCTAGTATTGTTATTTTCCTCATAGCCATCATGATTCTAGCTTTGGTGTCAAAGCAGTAACAATTGCATCACGTGGAACGGAATCTGGAATCTTATAAGGTCTCGGCAAACAATGGAATAGATCTTTTAGGTGGCCATGTAACTCTCCATTGGGGATAATACTTTTAAAGGATTCCTGCAAATATGCCTGTAAATTTAGGAGGAGTTAGGAGGACTAAAGTGGTAAAAAAAAACTGTTCAGAAAAGCGGTAAGACTTTTCTACTTTTTCTCCTTTCTCTACTTCTCTATTTCCTTATTTCCTCTCTCCTCTTTTTAGTTGCTTCACCTAGCAATGTATGAGCTCTGCATGCCTTATATAAGAATGAATCTCTCTTGAGCCCTACCAACGTTAACAGATAGAAATTTACTTTATTTTGCATTGATGAATCAGAGCAGATCCTTCACACTTTATGGGACTGCTTTGCCCCTTTAAGACATATATGCCAAATAATCCTAGTAATAGCAACTTATTACAAATACAGAGAAGAAAAAAACAAAACTAAAATAAATATATAAATAAGTGGGTAAATAAATAAGACTAATATGGTACTTGCACTCCAAATAGAAATGCTTCTGGATAGCAAGTTGTCCCTTCCTTGCTTCGTTCTGTCTGTTTTTCTCTCCCTCCTCTCTTGTATATCATATTAATTTAGCATTTTGGTTTCTTAATCCCACAGGTACTTAGCTTTATTTATTAGATAATTATTTGGAGCTTCATCGGCCCAATCTTTTGTAAATCCAAGCTGTGAGATCTAGTTTCTGCTTTTAATTCTGAGGACTGTTATCCCCTTATCTCTCAGTCTTGATGTTATCTATTGTGCCTCGTGGTTTTCACTGTTTCACCCCGCCATTCGGTGCTCTCTCGTCACGGCTTCCCCTAGACCCCCCTCACAGCATCAAGGCAAAATACATGAAATAGATATAAAATAAAGTGACTTACCAATCAGTGGGACTAACCCTCCTCCTGTTCTGAACCCATAAGTGCTCATGCGACATGTATAGCGTAATGATGTGTACACACAGTGCACCATGCGCGGTTGCTAGGATACCCGAAACAAATAATGCAAACCCATTACCTCACTGCAAATGCCAAATGTAGTAATGAGGTTTTAGAAATATAAACAGCTAGAACAAGGAATTGACCGAAACATAGAACAATGGTCAGTGGGATCCCAAAAAAATAACCTAAGTGTTGATGGGACATATTAAACTTCTAATGAGTGGAAATTGTATTCAATGACTATGTAAGAAGATCAGTAAACCACAATAGAGAATGATCACCTAATCACTCCATGACTATACAAGCAATTTACAAGTTAATATATGTTAAACATAAACACCATATTAAGTAAATTTATTATATTCATACATAGATCTGGGAAAAAGGAGGATAGTTAAAAGCCATTTTGGTCTATTCCATATGTAAATAAACAGAAATGTAGCTCCCCACCGTATCTCAATCTTCCAACAAATTAACAAAAGAATACTGAAAAATTTGGACAAAAAAAATAAAAAATAAGAAATAGTAAATAAAAAAATGGTAGTAAAAAAAATCATGAAACAATATTGCAACCACAGACAATATAAAGTCCATATATACATCTATGTCATAACATTTCTGCTTAATTAAATTATGTATTCAGATATGTGTATACGCACTAATTTAATCCTAACCAACAATCATAATTTCTTTCATAATATTGTAATATCTCAAAATCACTATAAAAGCAAAAACGACCAGTCTGGAATTTCCAAAAAATAATATCTGAAGATTGCGTAAATAGCTACTTATGATAAAGAGACAAAAATAACTATTGTAAAAACATGAAATATGTCAAATTCTCATTTAGACCTTTAGGGGCTACTATATCCAACCAATAGTCCCTCCATTTGTAGAAGAAACTTGGATCTATCCCCCCCGCATGGCAATGAGGAGATATGGTCAATAGCCATCAATAATAACATAGGGGGTCTGTGTTGTGCTGCCAAAAAAGGTTTAGCTACTGGCTTATCCATGAGTTGGTCATGACATCCTTAAGGTGAGGTCTGTCTGCCCCACATATGACAAACCACAGCAGGTGATCAAGTAAATCACCGTAGTAGATGGTCCGTAGTAGAGGTAATGTATTGCTTGATTGGCATACTCTTCCTGTTGCGTGGATGTGCAAATGTAGAGCCACTAATTATGTGGCTGCAAATCACGCAGCCACTACATTTGAAACTTAATTTCTTTGTATATCCAGCAGAGATTTTATAAAATGGGCTGGGTCACTTTGCAACAAAATATCTTTAAGGTTCTTACTTCTTTTGAAAGTTACTACAGTTTTTTTCTTGAAAGACTTTCGGTAAAAAAGTTTGACCTTAAAAGTTTTGAATATTTTTTTATTGGTTTCTTAATTTGAGTGAAACCTGTGTGGAATGTCAGTGGTAAATAAATTCTGTGCTCCTCTGTATTCTTTGCATGTCTGTGCTCTCTCATGTCTCCCATCCACAGTTCTATAGCTTTTCTCTTTGATCTTTGTCAGAGCAATATGTTGAAATTCCAGTAAATATTGGTGGACCATTTGTATTGATTTGATGAGCTTAGAATCTCTCTTAAAGCTTGGATTCCTTGTTCATGAGGTATAATCATGTACGAGCTTTGTACATCTACAGTGATCCATAAGATCTCTTCATTATGGAGGGTCACCTTCTTGATATGGTCCAAGATATTCTAGGTATCCTGTAGGTACGTGGGTAGAAACATGACAGAATCCTTAATATAGTAATTCACATATTTGGCTTTTGGTTCAAGGAGAACCCTGGGGATTGCCCAGGGAATTTTGTGGGTTTTTGTGAACTTTAAGTAAAGTGTACATCACAGGGTGTTTTGGATACTGAACATGAAGAAATATAGAAAATCAATTGCCAATATGTCCTAACTGAACTCCCAGTTCTATATGTTTAAATATTCTTTTTGGAAATGGTGTAGATCAAAGGTCAATTTACGGTACATGATCCCATCTTCAAGTTGTCTTAAAATATCACATTTATATTTGTCATAGGATTAAATGACTATTGTCGTTTTACTATGTGAATCATGCATCAGCTCCTGTAAAGCTGCTCTTTCAGATAGTGTGAGGTTCTGTCTGTTTTCAGGCAGATTCTTGGTAACTTCGTCCACATCTGTTTTTAGCAATTGTTTGAACGCTTTGTTAGAAGGATTAGTTGTTTTATGAGCAGCCTTGTAACGGGAGCAGAAAGGATTCTTGTGTGTTGTAGTCCATTCCTTACATAATTCATTGCTGTTCAGGATACATTGCAACTTGTGCATCTCTGTATGAAAAGGCTCATGTTTGGTGACTGGAAAAAATGCCAGTCCCTTAACCCCTTAAGGACACATGACGTGTGTGACACGTCATGATTCCCTTTTATTCCAGAAGTTTGGTCCTTAAGGGGTTAATCAGGGTTGAAAAATAGCCTGATGTAAATTTTTTGTCTGCAAGATTAAATACCGCAGTTACCTGTTTCTTATAGGGTTTTAATCTGAGACTTGTACTTTTTGTAGTTCTGTGAGGGACTCTGTTCTTCTTACACCTGGGGATCTCAAACATCCGAAGCTTACACCTGGGGATCTCAAACATCCGAAGCTCATGACCAATTAATTTATGTTATGAATTGTATTGTTAAAATTTGCTTGCTTCAATCTCTCAATATTAAATCTATGATGGGTTCACTTTTCACTTGTTTGACTACCACCTCTTATCAGATAATTCCTGATATTTTTTATCTTTCTTATGCTGAACTCCTATATTCATTGGTTTAGATAATTGAGATACTTGAATTTCATATTTATTATTTGAATAAGTATCTTACTTGATGCATTTACTGTGCTTTATCTGTTTCAAACCCCCTGTATTTTTATTTTTATTTTAGAAAAAGATCTTTTTGGAGCAGAACCCTTTGATCCCTTTTGCTGTGCAGTAGGTGATTTTCCTCCAGACATACAATCCAAACTTGATGAGATGCAGGTTAGTGTTTATTAATGTAGACATAATGTAAGACATTTAACAAAGTGTTGGCCTGCCAGTACACTGAAATTATAAACAGTAGTTCAACCAGTGTTTAATTCATGAATACACATGTTCAATCCATCTCCATCCTACCTCGAAACAAAAAAGTTGAATTGTGTTTAGAGACATTTCTAATTGTGAAAATGTTTTAACCAAAAGAAAGTATTTAATATATCTTTTTCAGGCTACGGTTAATGTGTTAGAGTTGTAGTTACTGTTGGGTTAGTGTTAGGGTTGACACAAGTGTTAAGGATCGAAGGGAATGCTCAAACCCCTAAGGCCCTTTATCTTGCTGAAATGCTTAATGTGTGAAGAGTGTGTCCTTTTTTCATTTTGCAAAGAGTGCACATTTTAAAAGAAATTGACACGTTTATAAATTAACCTTGATACACTCCACCGGCTTAGCTCAGTGGAGCTAAATTCAAGAGGCCGGCAGTTGTCCAGATCTCCTGCATTTAAAAGACTTAGTTGAGCTGCATTGGGGAGTCTATGATTGGACAGCCATAGAAAGTCTGGGCTGGGGAAGAAAGGAAGAGCTTGCGAAGGCAGCAGACAAGAGATCTGTAGCTGCAAGCTGCTTTTTTAAATACCCCCAATAAAAATGCATAATTAATTGCATGCATATTTTTATTAAGGGTATGTCTACTGAATATGTATATGTGTGTGTGTGTTTTGCATGGCTTTTTAATTAATTTATCCAGTTTGTTCCTAACCAGATTCTTGCCTCCCAACAGTCCTACACCGACCCGATTTAGGTCAGCAGCACTCCCTGCATGGTCTTGTCATTCAGCAGCCATCCAGACAGGTTATCAGTTAACCTGGGATGCTTGATGCCTAGCTGACATGACTCCCTTACCTTACCTCCCAATTACAACCTATGCCATTTTTCAATCATCACATAACACTCAATCATCACATAACAATAAATATATGTATGTTATTATGGCTTTCATGTTTTCTCTGACTGTTAATTTTTTTCTAATTTCTCTTTGCTATGCTTTCGTGGGATATTAGCGTCAGAGATGGTTTGTATTGCATACAAATATTTGTTCTGCATATTTTTATGGTATATTTGATATAGTAGTTGAATTTTATTCACAATTTAATCTTCTTGTATTAGACTTGAATAATATTGTTAATACATTTGGTTGTTTACATATAGCTGTTTACATTCCATTTCACATTAGTCTTGCTTCACACCATTGTATTAATACAATAATAATGTGTACTGTAATATGTGTGTCCTCAGGTCTTGTTCTTTACTATGCTATGTGTGTTTATAGGGAAGAAAAACAGATAGTGGTGGCTATAAATCTAGCTTGCCCATTTTAAAGTCATCTTATTTTGTCATCCAACTCAGACTAATGTTGTTAATTTGTTCTTCAAGATATTTAAGATATTTAATAACACTTGGGGAAAGAATGCCCCAAGTGTTATTACATTTCTTAAATTAGCATTGTGACTTTTGGGGTCAGAAAAAGATGCCAGTAGATGCATCAAATTGGAGATCTAAGGAAGATCCTATGAGACCTTTTTTTCACCAAAAAACAGCACATACATGAAACAAAGTAACCCCTTTTTCTTCTCTATTTTGATTACCTTGGAATTATGATTAATTGTCCTTGTCATATCAGAGTTTCACCCTAATTTCTTGGTTATGCACATATTAAGGCAATTAATATTTTTCTAAAACATTTAGATGTTTTTATTATTTTTTTTGCTTTAGTGTTCACTTAATTTATTGATTTTTTTTAAAGTCAAGTTCACTAATTGGAAAACAGTGCTACAGAAAATCTGAAAAAAACTATAAATTAAATACATAAATGTTGATCACATAGAAAGATTGTAGTAGATAAATTATATATATATATATTATAAAATAAGTATTTTACAAATGGGCAGCTAACTAATTATAACATATTTCAGAAAATCTACTGAAGAGTGAGGTTGTCCCATTTATTGAATAAAAAAATAAAAAAATAAAACCTCAAAACAAAATTTACTTAAGTAGTGTAGCAAATGCATATGTTACAAATATGTGCATATCAGAACTTGGGTTATTTTATTTTTTCAATTCAAAATGTATTAAATAGTCTCTAGCAATATAAAGAATAATAATTACACTGGTATCACAGTGGAGACTGAATTTACTTTTAGTCTTCAGAAGAAAAGCAATATTAATTTCATACTATGGAAAAGCATTGGAATGGCTAAGATCATCAATCTCTATGATCTCAACCAAAGAGGCGGGCATGAACTAAAGGTACAAGTATTAATCTTGTATTCTTAATAATTTCTAATTGCTGCAAAATCTCGGGGTCCTAGTTTCCTAATTCCCATTGACCTTTCTGCTGCTTTTGACACTGTTGATCATTAACAGCTTCTTTTCATCCTTGGTAATTTCAGTTTACAAAATACTGCTCTCTCCAGGCGCTCCTCCTAGCTCTCCCAGCGCTCTTTCGGTGTTTCTTTCTCCGGCTCCGCCTTTTCTCCCCAACCCCTTTCTGTTGGTTTTCCCAAAGGTTCACTCCTTGTTCCCCTGCTTTTCTCGATCTATACTCATCAGACACTAAACTCATCTTTTGGCTTCCACTAGCATTTCTATGCATTTGAGCGCAAATCTACCTGTCCTCTCCCGAACTCTTGCCACCCCTCTTGACTCATGTCTTCGACTGTCTCTTTGCTATTTCTAACTGAATGGCTGCTCACTTCCTTAAACTTAATCTGTCCAAAACAGAACTTCTGTTCGTTCCTCCCTGTAGGGTTGCTAGTCCCATGTCTGTTAATGGCAAAACCATCAGCTCTACCTTGCAGGCCTGCTGCCTAGGTGTTCTCTTTGTGCTCACTTTGACTTCAACCTGTCCTTCACCCCTCATATCCAGTTGCTCACTAAATCCTGCTGCTTCCGTCTCAAAAATATAGCGCATATCTGCCCCTACATAAGCTATGGTAGCAGCTAAGGTGCTGGTCCATGCCGGTATCCTCTCTCACCTTTACTACAGCTTCTCAGTGGTCCACGTGCTCCCAACTTGCCCTGTTACAGTCTATAATAAATGCAGTGGTAAGGCTCATTTTCCCGTTCGCCCGCACCTACCACGCCTCCCCCTCTGTAAGTCCCTGCATTAGCGTAGGATATAAAACTCCGTTTTAAATTCTGGTTCTTGCTAACAAATCTCTACATAATGTTGCTCCAACCTACCTATCCACCCTAATACATAAGTATGTCCTGTATAGGCCCCTACGCTTTGCCGAAGACCTATGCCTATTCTTTGTTCATACTCCCACCTCTGACGCTTGCCTTGAAGACTTCAGTAAGGCTGCACCATCCCTTCTCTGTTAGATGTTCACCCAGTCTCCATTCCTTCAAAAAAATCATTGATAACTCACTTTTAAAAGGAAAGCATATCAATCAAACTGTTAATAGCTTAGCCCCTGCACCCTGATTCCTCTGCTGCAACTGTTACATAGTGAATACTATTCTAGCAACCTAGTTTTGTACCCTGCCCTTACCTATTGTGTCACTATACCACAGTCCTTCTAGCATGTAAGCTTCCTGTGCATCTAACTAATTTGGTTACAATTACGTGTTTGTTCGTCTACCCATTGTACACTGTGGAATTTGTTGGCTCTTTATAAATAATAATCATAATTTCAAGATGATCGAGAACTGGTGACTTTTCCCACTGGGTTTATAGTACCAGGAGAAACATATAGATACAAGGGGAATATCCCTTTGAAATCACATGTTTTGTGGTACCTAACCTGTAGTATAAGTTTCAGTTGAAGTACTGAAGGAAAGGGGGAAAGGGCATTGTAACGGATCGACGGGCACCCCGACTGTGTACCTCCATTCAAGGATGCTCCTAGCGCTTCCTGAGGACTCCAAGCACTGCAGCAGACACCACAACCACCGAACCGGAGAAGCATACGAATGCTCTCAAGCATATGAATGCTGTAAACATCTGAACAGGAAAATCATACAATCAGCTTACACTCCTGGCAATCAGCATACAATCCAATTCCCCCAATAACGAGACGACACTTCGTTTTGAGGTCAAGCAGAACTGACTGTACTGGCACATACAGCCTCTTTTATTCACAATCCACAAACATAGTACTGCCCACAGGGTTTTGAAATACAACCAATCAATCCGTAGAATACACACAGACACTCCCACACAAAATCCTCCCCTATGCCTGTGATATGATTACTGAACACAATGGGTACTATAATCATCACAGGCAGAGAAATACAGTTTTATAAAACATATCAGAGGGACCCCAAAACATGCAGTAACCCCATAAAAAAAACAAATATATATATATATATATATATATATATATATATATATATATATATGTATATATCCTCGGAACTGGGGGATCTGGGTGAAGGACATATCCAAAATTCACCCAGATCCGTTCAGTAATTTGGAAGATACAGTTTAATGCAGATTCCACAGAACATATACAGGCTATATGAAAAATAATTACTGTATAATGTGTCCCCTGTTGTATAGTTTAAAACTACTGCATGATGTCTTTGTGCACCAAATACAGGTGAGATGGCACCGTGTAGAAAAGTCCAAACAGTGTCTGTGAGTTAAAATGGCCGCCATCCATTGTTCTCACCATGTGCCTCTGATACATGAAATGGTGGCCACCCAGTAACTCCACAGTATGTCCCCAGATGGTTCTTAAAGGGCCAGCAGCAGCATAATAAAATACAATATGCCCAAATCAGTTCCTAGAAGGGCAATACATGCCAGGGCCATAGTCGCAGGGCAAAAGGCTTGCAAGCAGTCCTCTCCAGGCACAAGTGGCGGGGCTGGTTCCTCCACAGGCATATGGAGATGTGCCTGTAGTTAGTGGTAAATCTGGAAATCATTAATGGAATAACTTAAATGTGTTGCACTGCCACCATGGAAAGTTGTTTTATTCATTAAACAAAACCTCCTCTGATAAATGGCTTTACATTGCATCCAGCTACAGTAGTAATGGTACAGTTAAAATGCCTGTGTGCTTAGCCAATTTTCACAATCTAAAATATGTGTGATATTTTGGTAAAAGTATGGCGTGCCAACTAAAACATCAGTCACTGTTGTAGTCTAATAAATAGATTGATTTATAAGTGCAAGGAGTCTTGAATGTTTTGGACTATGTGTAACCTATTGGCATTAAAACATTTAAAGGAGTGAAGGTGAGTTGAAAATGTTTTGAATTTTTAAACAATGAGGCATCCAAAATATGTACAAAGTATGTTGTGTCAGAAACAAAGATTACTCTAAAATTATAAGTTCCTTTGAAATAGGCTAATAAATAAACTTAGAGGGGTAACACTATTTTAAACTGTGCTTGGAATGTTTCACAATTATTTCTTTTATACATACATATAAAAAGGTGGAGCTCCTAGGTAATCAATGCAGTCAATATTCTGTAAAATAAAATTATACAGCAAATAGTGCAACACAGTAAACAAAGATTCAAATACAAAAAATAGAGTAATATCACTCACAAGCCTAGAGTCATACCCTCATATGACTCAGGTAGTATGCGCCTCAGGACTATTCAAGGATGTCCAAACCCTTTTTTTTCCCCTTCAGTATAAGGTGCTTTCTGCAAGGTGCTTGGTGCTTCCTGTAAAGTGCTTTGTGCTCTTTTTCTCCCTCTTGGCCGGTTTCAAATAAAGGATATACCAGGTCCAGAGGAGTTGGTTCCAAAAAAAGTGCTTTATTAAAGATTAAAAATCAAAATATAAAATGAATAAATAGATTTGCACCAGATAAATGTCTGGGTAGACTGGGTAGTCAATAACAGGAGTCCAAAATGCATTTTGCCTTGTGAAAAGGCTTCCTCAGTTGGCTGTCATCTACTTTCTTCCTTCCTCCTCTTGCTTTAAATCGCCCGCTCTCCACTTGTGCGTCATAACACTTCCGCTTCCGGTTTGCGTCCCGTGGAACGCACGTGCATTCCAACGTGCGTCTCTACTTCCTTGTTCGTCACTTAAGTGGAATGCACATGCGTTCCACCGTCATAGCTTTTCAGCTTAAAAATACAATCAACTTTATTAGTGTAGTGAATCCTGTTCGGTTAACAGTTACAACAATCTTCATTAGTGCAGCATTCTTATAACTCCTCTGTGGGACATATTAAGTTCTAGGGTCTTTTCTATAATACTGATACTGTCCCAAATGTATACATCTTTATGTTAATATGCTTTAAAGTGACCACTCTATTTGCTTTTAATGAGTGTCTCATATATGTATTTAAGTATATATTCAAATTCATATATGTGGATCGTGTTTCTTTTGAAAGTGCTAGTTCATAAGTATAAAGTGCAGAGTTGTATAAAAGTAAATATAAAAAGCTTAGTGCATAAAAAACTCAATTAATAAAAAAGCAGCATTATTACATGGTCCAAAGAAGTTAAACCCAATTCATAAAACATTAAAAAATAGTTCAAAAGGCAGTACTAATTCATAAAATGGCATACCGTATATACTCGAGTATAAGCCGAGTTTTTCAGCACATTTTTTGTGCTGAAAAACCCCAACTCGGCTTATACTCGAGTCAATAGTCTGTATTATGGCAATTTGCATTGCCATAATACAGACTGGGGCTGTGGGGGCTGCAGAGAGATGTTACTTACCTTTCCTGCAGCTCCTGTCAGCTCTCTCCTCCTCCGCCGGTCCGTTCAGCTCTTCTGTCAGCTCACAGTGTAAATCTCGCGAGAGCCGCGGCTCTCGCGAGATTTACACTGGGAGCTGACCGAGGTGCTGAACGGACCGGCGGAGGAGGAGAGAGCTGACAGGAGCTGCAGGAAAGGTAAGTAACATCTCTCTGCAGCCCCCACAGCCCCCTCCTACACAGTGCCCATCCACTGGACCACCAGGGAAGGAGAGCCCCCCTCCCTGGCCAGCTAGCAAGCAGGGAGGGGGGACGAAAAAAATGTATATGTATATTAATAATAATAAAAAAATAAAAAATAAAAAAAAATAATAATAAAATAATAATAAAATAAAAAAATAATAATAATAAAAAAAATGTAATGAAACAAAAAAAACATATTAAAATAATAATTAAAAAATAAAAATGCCCACCTCCCACCAAGGCTCTGCATCACACTCTGCATTACACACACACATACACACACACTGCACTCATACACACACTGCACTCATACACACACACTGCATTCTCATACACACACACTGCATTCTCATACACACACACTGCATTCTCATACACACGCTGCATTCATTATATACACACACTGTAAATAAATATTCAATTAATATAATTTTTTTAGGATCTAATTTTATTTAGAAATTTACCAGCAGCTGCTGCATTTCCCACCCTAGTCTTATACTCGAGTCAATAAGTTTTCCCAGTTTTTGGGGGTAAAATTAGGGGCCTCGGCTTATATTCGGGTCGGCTTATACTCGAGTATATACGGTAATTCAAAATCATTATTTAACCCATGTGGTGTCATAGTGTTAAAATTATAAATGAATTTCACTTCCTCCCTTCCTATTTTTTTAATGTAGTCTCCACCTCTCCAATCTTTTTTCACTAATTTGATCGCACTGAAGAACATCCCCTCAGGGTTGAGATTATGGGCTTTCTTAAAGTGGTTTGAGACGCTATGTGTCTCTACTCCATTTCTTATATTTCTTATATGTTCTGCCACTCTTGTATTCAGGTTACGAATTGTTCGACCTACATATAAAAGGTTACAGTGGCACATTAAAATATAAATTACCCCCTTTGAATGGCAGGTTAAGTGGTCTTTTATTTGGAACTTTTTTATTTATAATGGGCTCCATATCTACTATATGTCGTTTCTTGCTTTTAGTATTTTTACATGCCAAGCATTGCCCGCATCCATAAAAACCCTTGATCATATTAAAAAACGTATCATTGTATTGTATCATTTGTATTTCTTAACCCCTTGCACAAGTGGTGGTGTCAACAATTACCAAAATATGGCTCTAACAGAATGTAGAGATTATTCTACCAATAATATAGACCAAATGTTTGCTTTAACAGAAAGTTTGCCCAATGAAACCGCATATGTAGATGCAGACAAGTGTAAATATAATTTAGAAAAAACACTCATAAGAGAGATGAAGATTAAGTGGGAAATAGCTACCCTGAAAAAATATGTAAGGGAAAGAATCACACCGAGAGGCTTAAGATTCCAAAAAAAATCCCTCTTTTGATAGAGAAGATGATGGCTTCATGACAGGGTTTTTCCTTTAGCACTATGGAGTATATTGTCTCTAGACGAGAAGAGACCCTGTCACAAATAGACAAAGGAATTAAAACTTGGAAGGAAAAAATAAGTGAAACTACTAACCCTGAAATATACAGCCAAATAATGAGGGATATAAAAACTAAAGTAGAAAAAATTGAAAAAGAAGTCATTGAAATAAAAAAGAGCAAATATTTGAGGGATATGAATGACTATAAAACAGGCAATGTAAATATTTAAAAAAAAACAGAAACCAAAATATAATAACCAAGGAAGGACACTGTATAAAAAACAATATGATTATCTACAAAGGAGGAGGTCCATAGGAAGAAGAGAAAGTAGATCATCCTCTAGAAGTAAACAAAGAAAAAGGAGTAGATCACCCTGTAGAATTGGACAAATAAATAGATATAGGGGGCAGAAAACAAATGTAACACCCAAACAGAAACTAATTAGGGAACAAAACCAAAGAGGTAGAACGGACCAGGAGGGTCCAGGTTCACCAAGACAAAAGCCAGTTTCTCCACAATGGGGTAATTATAGAAGAAATCACTCCCCCCCCACTAAGGCACAATAATTATAGAAGTTATAGTCAAGTAGTTCAATCAAGCCTTCCAGAAAGAATGGAGAGAAGAGACTTGACATGGAATAAAGATGAAAGGAAAAGAAGAGACGACAGACGCTCCCCGGTGACACGAAGGAATAGAATAGAAAGGATAGAAGAAGAACCACATACATCAAAACAAGAATCCGCATCGACCGTGGGGGAGGTAGAGATTTTACAAAAAGGCTTAAAGTTTGCCCCAACTTTTGAACTGAATAAATTAAAACCATTAAAAAAATACCATCAGAACATGTCAAGTAAAGAAAAAAGAGCAGTAAAAGAATTAAAACAGAATAAAGAAATTGTAATCAAGCCGGCGGACAAAGGGAGAGGTATAGTGGTTATGCCAAGTAGCAAGTACCTACAGGAAGCAGAACGAATCCTGTCAGACCCGTTTACATATCAGAAATTGAATAAGAATCCAATTGAAGATATAAAAAAGAAATTTGATAATTACATTGAGAAGGGGTTAGAAAAAGGAATATTGACCATCAAGGAAGCTAAGTACCTGTCCACCCCGTAACCCAAAACACCAGTGTACTATCACCTCCCAAAAGTACACAAGAACAAAGAGAATCCACCAGGGAGACCCATCATATCTGGGATAGATTCTATCTCAGCTAAAGTATCAGAATACCTTGACCGCTTGCTACAACCTTTAGTTGTTCGAAATCCGGCAATGACACCATACATATTCTACAATTAATTGAGGGGATCACTTGGAAGGAGGGCAGTTTTTTAGTTACGTGCGATGTGGCTTCACTCTATAGTATTATACCGCATGAAAGAGGATTGGAAGCAGTGCAATATTTTTTAAAGAAAAATTATTTTAAAGAAGACCAAGTTTTATTCATTTTAGAAGGCTTCCACTTAATCCTAACCAATAGTTTATTTTGGTTCAATGAGATCTTTTACTTACAGACTAGGGGAACAGAGATGGGCACCAAGTTCGCCCCAAGCTTTGCTAATCTATTCATGGCCTATTGGGAGGAACAATTTGTATACCAAGGGCATCCATGGGGGGCAAACTTGGTGGGCTATTGCCGTTTTATAGATGATATATTTTTTATCTAGACAGGCACTAATACAGATCTGAATAATTTTATTACACATTTGAACACCAACAAATGGAATATTGTTTTAACTGCACAGATCAGTACCGACAAAATCAATTTTTTGGACTTAGAAATCAATATAATAGACACAAAAATTGTAACCAAGAACCACTTTAAAGAGGTTAAAGCTAATGGTTATATTAGTAAAGAAAGCTGTCACCATACCCCTTGGCTAATGAATGCCCCTAGGGGACAATTTTTCAGAATTAGACGCAATTGCACAAATGATCAGGACTACATAATACAAGCGAATAAAATTAAAAATCAGCTTTTACAAAAAGGATATGAGGAAACAAAACTCCAGATAGCTTTAGAAGATATCCTTAGAACTCCAAGAGAGAGTACTTTGATCTATAAGGATAAAAAGAAAAATCCAAAATGGGGCGATAACAATGCCCCATTCATATGCAGTTTTAATGGAAACAACAGGAAAATAAACAAAATTATTAATAGACATTGGCATATCTTGAAAGACGACCCTGTCCTCAAAAATATTTTACCAGATAGACCGCAGATAATCTATAGAGGAGCTAGGAATCTAAAGAGTACCCTAGTACAAAGCTGTAATAAAAGTAAAACACCAGTTATAAATACGTTTTTTAATATGAGCAAGGGTTTTTATGGATGCGGGCAATGCTTGGCATGTAAAAATACTAAAAGCAAGAAACGACATATAGTAGATATGGAGCCCATTATAAATAAAAAAGTTCCAAATAAAAGACCACTTAACCTGCCATTCAAAGGGGGTAATTTATATTTTAAAGTGCCACTGTAACCTTTTATATGTAGGTCGAACAATTCGTAACCTGAATACAAGAGTGGCAGAACATATAAGAAATATAAGAAATGGAGTAGAGACACATAGCGTCTCAAACCACTTTAAGAAAGCCCATAATCTCAACCCTGAGGGGATGTTCTTCAGTGCGATCAAATTAGTGAAAAAAGATTGGTGGAGACTACATTAAAAAAATAGGAAGGGAGGAAGTGAAATTCATTTATAATTGTAACACTATGACACCACATGGGTTAAATAATGATTTTGAATTATGCCATTTTATGAATTAGTACTGCCTTTTGAACTATTTTTTTATGTTTTTGAATAGGGTTTAACTTATTATCCTTTTTTACTTCTTTGGACCATGTAATAATGCTGCTTTTTTATTAATTGAGTTTTTTATGCACTAAGCTTGTTATATTTACTTTTATACAACTCTGCACTTTATACTTATGAACTAGCACTTTCAAAAGAAATACGATCCACATATATGAATTTGAATATATACTTAAATACATATATGAGACACTCATTAAAAGCAAATAGAGTGGTCACTTTAAAGCATATTAACATAAAGATGTATACATTTGGGACAGTATCAGTATTATAGAAAAGACCCTAGAACTTAATATGTCCCACAGAGGAGTTATAAGAATGCTGCACTAATGAAGATTGTTGTAACTGTTAACCGAATAGGATTCCACTGTAAAGTTGATTGTATTTTTAAGCTGAAAAGCTATGACGGTGGAACGCACGTGCGTTCCACTTAAGTGACGAACAAGGAAGTAGAGACGCACGTTGGAACGCACGTGCGTTCCACGGGACGCAAACCGGAAGCGTAAGTGTTATGACGCACAAGTGGAGAGCAGGCGATTTAAAGCAAGAGGAGGAAGGAAGAAAGTAGATGACAGCCAACTGAGGAAGCCTTTTCACAAGGCGAAACGCGTTTTGGACTCCTGTTATTGACTACCCAGTCTACCCAGACATTTATCTGGTACAGATCTATTTATTCATTTTATATTTTGATTTTTAATCTTTAATAAAGCACTTTTTTGGAACCAACTCCTCTGGACCTGGTATATCCATTATTTGAAACCGGCCAAGAGGGAGAAAAAGAGCACAAAGCACTTTACAGGAAGCACCAAGCACCTTGCAGAAAGCACCTTATACTGAAGGAAAAAAGAAAGGGTTTGGACATCCTTGAATAGTCCTGAGGCGCATACTACCTGAGTCATATGAGGGTATGACTCTAGGCTTGTGAGTGATATTACTCTATTTTTTGTATTTGAATCTTTGTTTACTGTGTTGCACTATTTGCTGTATAATTTTATTTTACAGAATATTGACTGCATTGATTACCGTATATACTCGAGTATAAGCCGAGTTTTTCAGCACATTTTTTATGCTGAAAAACCCCAACTCAGCTTATACTCGAGTCAATAGTCTTTATTATGGCAATTTGCATTGCCATAATACAGACTGGGGCTGCAGAGATGTTACTTACCTCTCCTGCAGCTCCTGTCAGCTCCCTTCTCCTCTGCGCCGTCCGTTCAGCACCTCGGTCAGCTCCCAGTGTAAATCTCGCGAGAGCCGCGGCTCTCGCAAGACTTACAGTGTGAGCTCACAGAAGAGCTGAACGGACGGCGCGGAGGAGAAGAGAGCTGACAGGAGCTGCAGGACAGGATCTAATTTTATTTAGAAATTTACCAGTAGCTGCTGCATTTCCCACCCTAGTCTTATACTCGAGTCAATAAGTTTTCCCAGTTTTTTGGGGTAAAATTAGGGGCTTCGGCTTATATTCGGGTCGGCTTATACTCGAGTATATACGGTACCTAGGAGCTCCACCTTTTTATATGTATGTATAATATGTGTTTTAAGTGGTGTAGGGGTTACCACTTTTTAGGTGTTTGAGCATTATTTTCTATTCACCTCCATATTGTGCACAGAATTTGTTGTATCAATTATTTCTTTTAGTTTTTTTTTGTATTATTCAAAAAGAAACCGTGAAAGCCAAAATTCGATAAAATAAATTCATACATTAAGTAGAGATTGTAGACGTATTAGTCCAGTGATGTAAATGTAAAAAAACAGATACAATTTGTATCTTGTAATACCTTTTTTATTGGACTAACATAATTTTTTAATGACAAGCTTTTGGGAGAACCTCCCTTTCTCAAGTCTAAAGCATTTCTGAGCAAGGCAACACATAGAATTCAAACTTGAATCACAACTCAACTTTTAATTCTATGTGTCGTCTTGCTCAAAAATGCTTTAGACTTGAGAAAGGGAGGTTCTCCCAATAACTTGTCATAAAAAAATCTTAGTCCAATAAAAAAGGTATTACAAGATACAAGTTTTATCTGTTTCTTACATCTTCATAAATTAATAAATGAATAAAACATATACAGCAAAATATATAATAGAAGAATACACTATTGAATGATAATTTGTTTCTAGTAATAATAAACAGAGAGAAATTTGTGGTTGCACTGCTAGCACTTTTCCTGTGTCACAGTAAACACTCACAAAAATATTTGAGTGCTAGTATTATACAATTTATTGTTGTTTTTTTGTTTTTGTTTTTTTCTTTCTTTTTCTGTGCCTAAGGGTACAAATAATAAACAGTTGTCATGGAGTAAAAGATTGCATGAAGTCATATATAGTGATTAATAGGAATATAGCATTTCAATGCTGCAGCACAGTTTTATAATTTAGTGTAGAAAACATGTTTAGGCAGCATGTGGTGTTAACTGAGAAAGGTAAAACAGTCTAACAAAATAAAAATACTAGACTTGGCAGTAGATGGTTGTGTGCATTAAAAAACATGTTAGATGAACTTGACTGGTATAAAAAAAATTTCACTGGAGCTAGAAACCGTGTTATACCACTGCACAGCCTTAGAGAGAAATTAAAAATGTATAAATAAAAAATGATAACATGAACTAGTCGCAGAATAAATAAAGCAATCAAGATGTTGTCTGCCGGCATTATGTTTGAGCATATCCCAGTATTTGTTTAATACACAGAAAGTAATGTTAAATAAATGTACATAACCTCCAAATAAGTAATTCCAAAATAAATCAAGGGTAACATACTATACCATATCTTTAATCTAAAATAGGAAGAGATACTTTTTAATATATCCTCATGTTTTACCTATACATGTTCACTGCTGAAAATCTGTGAAGTCATCAGTCTCTTGGTCTATGAAACAAATATATATTAGGGCAAAAATTGACATTAACTTTGAGTTTACTTTTTAGTGAATAGCCCTGCTTGATTCAAAACTCGGAGTGTCCCCTAGCACAGTGTTTTCCAAACCAGTCCTCAAGAAACTGGTTTGGGAAACCAGCAATCCAGGTTTTGTCAGTATCTCCATTGGAATAAAACAGGGAAATGCATACTGTAAATCCTGGTTTGTTGGTGGGCCATGAGGACTGGTTTGGGAACCATTGTGTTAGGGGATACTCCGTCTTTTAAATCAAGCAGGGCTATTCACTAAGAAGTGAACTCAAAGTTAATGTCAATTTTAATGCCAGAGTAACTGAATTAAAAGCACAGCTGGCTTAGAGATCTTTACCCAGATCGGCTATTTTGAACTTAAATTTAAAGGTCAGTTTGATTTCACACTGAGTGAATAACCCTGTAGGTGTTTACTTTCCATCAGTTCAATCTGGAAAACAGTTTTCTTGATTAAATGACATTTCCCACTTTCCCAATTCATGCCCAAATAATTTAAGTATGTATACAAGTAAATTTATGTGTACATGTTTACACCATACTAATTTTCTTACATGCTTCCTGTAAATATCCATCATGTAATACAAATAAATTAGAGGGTTTAATGCATTCCAGACAAAACTAAATAAATACACCATGCAAACATGTCAACATTTATTGTGAAAATGTTTGTGAGCACATATTATGTCAATCAAGAATATCAGCCACTACACAAAATCAGTTGTTATCACTTCCCAATCGTTAATAAAGCAAACTGACATTAAATTAGCATTTTGTTTAAGATCAAATGGTACTCAAAAAGTATATACTAGGTACTTGAAAAAAAACAAGTAGAGGCACCTCCATAAATAGAATACGCTGGATGCATTTAAAAAAAAAAATAAAAAAAAAAAAGAATATTAGAAAGCACAACAGTTAATATCAAATGTTTGTGGCAAATTGGAAAAGACTTTGAACTAAGTTTTTTGTTTTATTTTGGATCAGCTGCAAAAACAGATATGTGGAAGGTTAATTGCCCCAATGGAGAACATTCAATCCTTATGTTTAATAAAAAGAGATCCTGCAAATCACCATTGGTACTTCATTCTATTGGACCATAATACTTGTAATTTCTATCATATTTATAGGATTGAGAATAATTGTATAAAAAGTACATAAGGTCCTCAAGTTGCAACAAGGACATATTGCTTGAATTGGTTATAATTTAAGCCATAATGGACACATTTTGATGGTCTAGCTGTGCTCCTTAGCACATCTGCTGTCGTCATAGCTGTTTTGTGTACTATATACACTGACAGTATAGGATGAGACCTTTTGGATTCCAATGGTACAAGTAAATCAACCTGTAGCATAATGGCACTGGACAATTTTCTCCTAAATGCTTCATATTTGCATCTTGCAAATTGTATCCAGTGCTTCAGAGTTGTGATGGGTTTCATGAGTTTCAATACCTAAAGTCTTAAGGATTCATCCAAGACCATCATGTTAGCAAACCTAGTATCAAGCTTTTCCACCTGGATCCTTAACTGCCAAAGCTTCTCCATTCCATTTTTGTCCAAAAAAAGTCCAGAGATGTTCCTTCTAGGTGCATTTCTAGACTATCAGAAAAGTCTTAATTTCACCTTTAGACACAGGTAATATATTAAACATCTGAGTCCACGGTTTGAAATGGATGGTGTTGTAGAACCCATTCATGAGGATTGAATGAAGCTGAATTAACTGAATTTGCATCTATGTATTGACATCATGTTAGCTATCAGTCACACCACATTTATTTTCAAGGAGCGTGAGATTTTTATGCATTACCACCTATTAATTTCCTATCATTTCACTCTGGGTAGGCAAACAAGTGTGTGGATAACCACATATTGGTAAATGTAAACTGGAGCTCAGTAACAGTGCATTAATGAAGAACATATGAACTCTTATACTAACCACCAATGAGTATATTAAATTAGATAATAATACATATGTTGTGATTTTTGGATCTTTTTCATGCCTAGAATTTCACCATAGAGTAGGTAGGTATATGTTTAATGTGGTCAGTCAGTCATGCTTTTGGAAAAACAAAGTACACTACATAGCATATATCCTAAATGATCACAAATTAGCATTAATTGCTGTCTAATTTTTTTGATAAGCTGTCTGCATTTTTTGTTTTTTAATATGATATGCATGGCATATGTTTGGCACGTTAAAAAAATACAAACAAATCTTTGAATATTAAATAATACATTATTCATTAGTTATTTTGGGCAATTTAAGCCTAACATGCTAAATATGGACCAGTGAATTAAAAGCATTCCATGTTTCATTATAAATATACATTCAAATTGTATCTTAAGTATAATAAATTTGTTAGAAGCTAAACATATTGTAAATATTTCTAAAGAACGGGAAGCTGACCAAAGATTTGATTTTGAAATGTTGTTTTTCTTTTAAATATGAGGAAAGCATAAACAATTTTTGCAAAGCATTTCCATTACAGAAGTTACATCTCTATGATCAAGCTAGTTTCATAGAATACTACACTGTTCAGGACAAGGGGTTACGGAAATACTACAATGTCATGACTGCATTATAGTCCTGACACATTATTTGTAGGCCTCCCTGCGACAGTCCCTATAAGAGGGTCCTGTCCTGCTCACCTGGGTTGTTTCCTGGTATGCTGCTTTTTCCCCCAGAAAGTGTAGCTCATAGCATCATTAGACACTCTCATGCTATGCTAAGGGCACTAGGGCCATTTAAAGATATCTGTAACCATGTTCTTTGCATGGTCTTCTTTTAATAAGGTTGATTGGTGTGCTTGGCAGCCAGCCTACCATTCTTCTTTGGAAGGCACCAGTGATGTTACATAGTTACATACATAGGCTGAAAAGAGACATGTGTTCATCAAGTTCATCCTCCCTCATATTTGCTTTTTGCTGGTGATCCAAAAGAAGGCAAAAATACCCAGTTTGACACACTTCCAATTTTGAAAAAAAAATTGTATCAATATTTGTAACAATGTAGATTGTGTCACTGGCCCTCCCCCTTTTATTCCACCCACCTGCATCCCACTTTATGGGATGCCAAATTGATTATCAATTGAGAATATTAGACTAAGATATTCAATAATAAACAATTCATATTTTTATTTATAAGCTCCCAGATGTTGCATTTATTTTTTCAGGCTATCACAGTGATATCAGTTTTCCCGTGACTAATGTTTGTGTTATTATTTAGAGCTGATGTGCTCTCCTGGGTTAATAGTACTTATTTACCTAAAAGGGAACTGTCACAACCCAAGATTTTTTTTATTCTTTATTTATATAATCTTTTATGTATCAACAATTTTTATTGAAGTTTTATAGGGGTACAGAAGAGAAAAGGGGATGGGGAAAATATTGTTAGTGACGTATCATACATACATTTGCTTAAAAGGCAATAAGCTTTATACATACATATTATGTTCAACATATTGATACGTGATTAGCGTGCCGTGTTGGGTGTGTTAGACATGTCAGGTTGTCCCAACGTTGTGAGGGAGTGTTAGGTTGAACCTTGCTAGGTTCCCCTCTTCGTCCTGAATTGTTTTGTTTCTCTATGTCATAGGCACCCCGTGTGTGGGGGAGTTGGGGGGGGGGTGAAGAGATATAGAGAAGGGAAGTGAAAGGGGTGGGGGGGTGGGGTTTTAGGGTTTCCCCAGGTTTCTGTTCAGTGATGAGTGCATCTGTCAGATTGTCGTTTTCCTAAGTTGGCGATTTGCCAAGGCTGGAGTGTCCATTTTCATTGTGTGGTAGTTACATTAATTTATAGTTACATATGTCAATCGGCTTTATATTGCATGTACATTTGGTTCAAGGAAGGGCACAGCTGTCGGTACGTAGGTTTCTGCTTCGATCGTCTCATGTGGGGGGTATGGCGTCACGTTCCATATATGATTGCCATATGTTCCAAGCTTGTGACCAATCTTTTTTAGGGCTGCTGTAGCGCCTGGCTGCAAGCTCGTATATCTTGGTCGTTTCTACAGTTTTTATACATTCTGTTGCTGTGGGCAGGGTGGTGGATTTCCAGTGTTTGCTTATAGTTGTTAGCGCAGCTATAAGTATGTGGTAGATTAGGTATTGTTGCTTACCCTGTGCATGTGTGGACAGGAGTAGGAGCAGATATGTCTCTGGCTTGCGGGGTATATAGGTGTTGGTGCTATCATATATGATGGCTTTGATGTCGTCCCAGTATCGTGTTAAGGAGGGACAATCCCACCAAATATGGAGCATTGTGCCTTTATGTTGTTGGCATCTCCAACAGATGTCGGAGGCGTGTGGGTAGATGGCTTTTATGCGTGTGGGTACTAAATACCACCGGTACAGCACTTTCCTAGAGAGTTCCAAATGCGACGCGCATTTAGAGAGGGACAGATGTGCGTGGAGTATCTCGCTCCATTGTTGTTCATCAAGAGGGTATTTAAACTCTTTTTCCCATGCTGCAATAAATGAGAGTTGTGCATGAGGTTTAGGGGTTTGCATGTTTTTGTACAGTTCCGAAATGAGTTTTTTAGGGGTTGCGAGACGTGCGCATATTTTCTCTACTACCGTCAGCTGTAGCCCTTTTACATTATTAGACCCTGTCAAGGTTTGTTTGAGTAACCATGATTTTAACTGCATATATGAGAATGAGGCTATTTGGGTTAGGTGGTATGAGGTTGCTAAGTCTTCGAAGCTTCGGAGTGTATGTTCCTGAAGTAATTGGTGCAAATGTGTCACTCCATGTCTGTGCCATACCGTGTAGTTGAAGTTTGGTATTAGGTAGTGTAATGCCTTCATGGGTATTGCTGGTGAGATTTTGTCTAGCCAGCCCACTGTGCGGCAGTATTGGTCCCAGATGGACAGGGTGAGGGCTGTGGTAGGTAGTAGTTCAGTCTTTGCGGGCCTGTTGCGTCGGGGTAGCCATGTTAGTATTGACATGGGAATATTGTTAGCATGTTGTGCCTCCAGGTCCATCCATTGGGTTGGGCTCTGTCGGTTGCAGGCTGTTAGTAGGGGGCCTAGATTAGCTGCTTTGTAGTAGTTAGATAAATTTGGTACTCCCATGCCCCCTTTGTTGCGTGGTAGGTATAGTGTGCTTTTTGCCACTCTTGCTCTGTGTTTGTTCCAAATAAAGTTTAATAGCGTTTGTTGTGCCTCTTGGAAGAATTTGGGTGGAACTTTTATAGGTAGTGTTCTAAACAGGTACTGCAATTTTGGTACAATAATCATTTTAAGTGCGGCTATTTTCCCAGACCAGGAGATGAATTTCCCCTTCCAACCCAGGAGGATATTTTTAATTTCATTCAGTGTTTTCTGATAGTTAGTTTTGTATAATTTTGTTAAGGTTGGCGTAATATGGATTCCTAGGAATTTTAGGTGGTCAGTGCGCCAGTCGTAGTTAAAGGAGGAGCGTAGTCTATTTAGGTTGTCAGACGGGATATTGATGCCCATTGCTTGGGTTTTATTCATGTTTAGTTTATAGAAGGAGCATCTGCTGTATTGGGAGAGGGTGTCGTGAAAATTAGGTAGGGATATATGTGGTTGTTCTAGCGTCAGGAGTATATCGTCTGCAAAGAGTGTAAGTTTGTATTCTTTCCCTTGTCTTGTGATGCCATGTATATCGGGATTATCTCTAATGAGTTGAGTGAGTGGTTCCAGGGACAGGATATAGAGGAGGGGTGACAGTGGGCAACCTTGTCTTGATCCATTGGTTATGTGGAATTGTTTCGAGCTAAATCCACCGTTTGTGACTTTTGCTGTCGGTTTGGAGTATAATGCTCCCACTAGTTTCAGGAAGGTGTCCGGAAAGTCATATTTGAGCAGGACAGCGCGGAGGAAAGGCCAGTGCAGCCTGTCAAAAGCTTTTTCAGCATCCAGTGATAACATGATGCATTGGGTTCGCCCCCCTCGTCCCCCCTGTAGTAGGTCTAGTACCTTTCGGGTCCCGTCTGCCCCTTGCCTGCCACTGACAAATCCCACCTGATCTTCGTGTATCAAGGTCGGGATTATGTTCGTTAATCTGTTGGAGAAGATCTTCGCCAGCAGTTTGATGTCTGTATTGAGAAGTGAAATGGGTCTTAAGTTTTGGCATTTCGTAGGGGGTTTACCTGGTTTTGGCAACGTGGCGACATGCGCCATGAGCATGTCCTGGGGCATTTGTCCTGTTGTGAGGATATGGTTGAAGGTTTTCCCTAAGTGTGGAGTGAGAATTGCAGCTAGCCGTTTATAGTAAGAATTTGTAAGCCCGTCTGGTCCTGGTGATTTGCCGTGGGGGAGTGAGTGTATGGCTGTTTGAATTTCTACGTGTGTGATGGGGTTTTGCAGTATAGTTTTCTGTTGGTCCGTCAGTGTTGGTAATTCAGTCATTTGTAGGAATCTTTGTATTTCCTGGGGTGTAGGTTGGTGTAGATTAGGGTCGTCTTTGAGGTTATATAGTGTGTGGTAGTAGTCTGCCATGGTGTCATTGATATCTTGTGGGTTGTGTATTTTAGAGCCTTTGGGTGTTAACAGGTATGGGATTTTTGCGTTGGCTAGTTTCTGACGCAGTGAAGTTGCTAGGTATTTGCCTGCTTTATTACCTTGTGAGTAAGAGTTTTGTTTTAGCTTGTGTGATATGCGTGCTGTTTTAGAGATTGCTAGGTTGTTAATACTTGTTGTGGTGTCCTGTATTAGTTTTGTGAAATGTGCTGAGGGGCTCGCTATGTTCGCTGCCGTTGTGTCCCTTAAGGTACGCAATAGGGTTAAGTGTTCCTGTTGTGCTTTCTTTTTTAAATATGACGCCCTGCTTATCATAAGTCCTCTAATAACTGCTTTATGGGCTTGCCATACGGTAGTTGGAAGCACTTCTTGTGTATCGTTAATTTGGAAGTATGACGTTAGGGCTTCTGAGGTTTCGTCTGAGAATGTTTTGTCCTGTAAAAGGGAATCATCCAGTCGCCATGGTGGCCTGCCTCTATGTTGATAGTCCGCAGTCAGTTCTACTGTGGTCGGGGCATGGTCTGACCATGTGATATCCCCAATCTCACTGTGGGTCACCCTCGTAAGTAGTGGTCCGGTCATGAAAATGAAATCGATCCTTGAGTAGGATTTATGTACTGCAGAGTAGAAGGAGAATGATTTCTCGTTTGAGTGGAGTGTTCTCCAGGAGTCATATAGGCCGTGTTCCCCTAGTAGTTTGTTAAGGGCTTTGCACTGTGTCTTGAGCGTTTTGTGTCTAGGGGTTGTGGACTGTAGCGTAGTGTCCATATGTGGATCGAGGGGGTGGTTCAAGTCTCCACATAATAAGATTGAGGCTGTTTGACTGGGTGGGAGTTTGGAAAGTACCTTGTGTAAAAAATTCCTTTGATGTACATTAGGGGCGTAAAAACTTATAATGGTATATGGCAAGTTATTTATAATAAATTGCAGTAGTACAAATCTGCCCTGTTTGTCTCTAATGACATGTAGTGTTTCAACCGTTAGTGAGGAGTGCAGTAGAATAGAGGCTCCCCTGGATTTGGAAGAGTGCGTTGCATGAAATTGGTGCGGGTAGTGGCGTGCGCCTAGTGTGGGCACTTTGGAATTAACGAAATGAGTCTCTTGTAGACATACGATGTCTGCCCGACTCCGTTTGACTTCCTCTAGTACCATACGCCTCTTGTGGGGGGTGTTTAGTCCCCTACAGTTGTGCGAGTATATTCTCATGTTATGGGAGAATGGTAAAGGGTGTTTAGGATCAGTTCTTCACATTCAATATGGTGATAGAGGGTGGAGCCAGTATAGTTGCTAAGCAGTTTATGCATCAACGTTTCTGAAGTGGTGTTGTGCCTGGGAGTCATAGGTTCAAGGGGGGTAGGGAAGTGGGATGAACAGTGGGAGTGAAAACAAAGTATATACAGGCAGACCCAAACGCGGGTCCTGGCACTATGGCGTTGTGCCATGGGGGATGGACGCCCAAGTAGCGTCTTTAGTAATGTGGCCAGTGGGCTCTCTTAATTTTACTTTTCACGTTTCTTCCCAGAACCATAGGTCAGTTGTTATACGGGGATCGTGTGTACGGTCATGGTGCCGACCAGGGAGCCTAGGTTATTGTGCAGTTATCTTGTGGGTAAAACAGTAGTTGGGCATATAGTGTCGTTACCACATTTCCTTATGTACAATAATCTGTTTGCATTCAATAACATCTTTTATCACAACATTTCTGTTTGTCAACGATGGTGCATGTATTTTGCAGCCTGCATTACATTCAGCATGAAAGTTGTGAAGTACCCTCAGTGTACTTGAACCTTCTGTGCTATCCCATTACACGTTACAGGCATGACATGTATAGCGATGGGTATTATGGGCATGATATGTGTGGAAACGTTTGTTTATTGGGTAGTTGAGGTACTTTGTGGCAAGTGGCTCCTATGTTGCTAAGGAGTGAAGTATGGCGCTTGCCGGTGCCATCTGTGTGTGTCGCTTGTGGCCCACGTGCAGGTTATGATTATCCGTTCTTGCGGACACATGATGTAATTGTATGTGTGTCCCTCCCTCCCCTCTAATAGTACACACATCATGTTCAGTAACATTCAATGGATTAGTTAATACAATCATGTGTGGAGCAGGCATTAACAGTATGATCTGAATAAAGACACCATATTTCACATTCTGCTATGCGGTCTTATATAACCTTGTTGCAAACATGGCGGCCCAGACCGATTTATATCTATTAATATGCTAGGTGGGGGTATCCCCTTCTCCCGCGTCTAGCGCGTGTTGGGAGATAATTTGGTTGGGTTCGTGAACGTAGTGCTAATCAAAGCAATTAACCTCATTAGAAAAAAACAGCATAATTATGGTAACAATTAACTACTGAAAATATAACTTAGAGAAATCTCACGTGTCCCTGGTTATGGCCGTAGCGGCCTAGTCCAGCGTTAGGCTCAAGGGGATTTAGCTTGTGGTGAGATCTGGCGCCATTCCGGAGTCAGTCGCCTAGGTGGGCTTGCTTGAGTCGCGGGGAGATCTTGGAGGAGTCCCCATTCTCGCAGCAGGCGAGTGCCGTCCTCTGGCGTGTGGATGATTTTGAGCTCATTGTTTTTTGTTATCAGCAATTTCGTGGGGTATCCCCAGCGGTATCTGATACTTGCGCGGCGTAGTTCTTCTGTTACAGGGTGGAAGTCTCTTCTGCGTTTGAGGGTTGCAGCAGATAGGTCCGCCAGTATCTTGATTTTCGCGTAGGCCTCAGGCGGTGTCGTGCGTTTTCTGCTCGCCTTCATTACTGCTTCTTTTATGTGGTAGTAGTGTGCTCTCAGCAAGACATCTCGCGGGGTGGAATCAGGCAGATTGCGTGGTTTTGGTACTCTGTGTACCCTATCTATTAGGAACATATCCGTGGGTATGTCTGGAGCGTAGGCCCGCAGCAGGCTTTGCACGTATACTTGCAGGTCTTGTGGTGGAATATTCTCTGGGACTCCTCTGAGTCTGATATTGTTCCGCCTCGAGCGGTCTTCGGCATCGGCCATCCGCGCTTCCATTTGTTCAATTTTTTGCTCCAGCGTCGCGACATGGTCGGCCATATCGTTGTGCGCTGTGGCATATTCGCTTAGCTTGTTTTCCAAGTGCGCGGTTCTGTTGCCAACGTCCTGTAGTTCTTTCTGGAGTTGAGCTATGGAGGATTGCCACGTTTTGATGAGTCTGTCTGCCATGGCATTCATTGCCTCATCGAGGTGTGTTTTGGTCAGACATTCCTGTGTATTGTGGAGCGGGTCCGCGGGTGAGACGCTTCCCGCCTTTGGAGTAGCGGCGCCATCTTGGATCACCTCGCGGTCATCAGCTTGATTATTTGCGCTTTTCTGTTGGAAAAAGTTAAGTTTTTCGTGTTTCTGCATGTTCTTCTTCCCTTTAGCGTTTGCCATTGTGAGTTTGTCGGTGTTTTCAGTAGCTCTGGGAGGCGATGTTAGTGGATTTTGAGAGCCCGGGTGCCGGAGCAAATTCCTAAGCTGCCAGGTTGCTCGGCGGTTGGCCACGCCCCCCCCTATTTATATAATCTTTAATACATTACAACTAAAGTTTAGTGATAACGGTTAGGTCATTAGAACATGCATCATTAAATATCTAGGTCCATATTAATAGAAAAAGAAATCCCTAATTATAGAGTACACATTATCAAGCATTGACATAAATGTCCCAGGATTTGTAATATGTTCCCTATTTAATAAATATGCATTTGTGAGGTATTTAAAATAAACTTTAATGTAGATAACTTTGTGATCTTGCAGCTGGGTGCCTCCATCTTGGCCTCCTGTCAGTCATTGCTATAAGTTCTGTTGTTTGTACCTGTCCGTCAATATAGAAAAAATATTATATTTTTTATTATTGGCATTTATATAGTGCTAACAGATTCCATAGCGCTTTACAATATTATAAAAGGGGAAGATTTAACAATAAATAAGACAATTACAAGAAACTTACAGGAGCGATAGGTTGAAGAGGACCCTGCTCAAACAAGCTTACAGTCTATAGAAGGTGGGGTATAAAACACAATAGGACAGGAGATAGCAATCAAAAAAGATGGGTGTGAAGCAGAGCTGGAGGAGATAGTAGAGTCCTACGTGTGCGAGCAACGGACAGGAGAAGGTAATGGGCAGAGCATAGAGACCGAGAAGGGGTATACCTATGGATCAATGAAGAGATGTAGGAGGGGCTAGAATTGTTCAATGTTTTATAGGTATGGATTAGTACTTTGAATTGACTCCTATAGGAAAGAGGAAGCCAATGCAAGGACTGACAGTGGGGTGAGGTGTGAGAGGACCAACTGGAGAGGAAAATCAGTCTGGCGGCAGCATTTATTAAAGACTGTAGCAGAGCAATATGGCTTTTGGGAAGACCAATTAGGAGAGTGTTACAATAATCCGTGCGAGCAATTACTAGAGCATGGACAAGCTCCTTAGAAGCATCTTGCGTAAGAAAGGGATGGATGCGGGCTATGTTTTTACGGTGAAATCTATAGGATTTGGTAAAAGACTGAATGTGAGACTCAAAGGGGAGGCCATAATTAAAAGTAACCGGAAGACAGCACGCTTGCAAGGATGGACTGATGTGGGTACCAATAACTTGAAGGGAGAGCGAATGTGGAGGATCAGTATTAGGAGGAGGAAAGACAAGGAGCTCAGTTTTAGAGAGATTGAGTTTTAGAAAGCGGGAGGATATCCAGTCAGAGATGGAAGAAAGGCAAGCAGTGACACGTAGCAGGATCTCAGGGTAGATTTCCAGGGAGGAGATATATATCTGGGTTTCATCTGCATACAGGTGGTAATGGAAACCAAATGAGGTAATAAGTTTGCCAAGAGAGGCAATATAAAGAGAAAATAGAAGGGGACCAAGGACAGAGCCTTGGGGGACTGCAACGAGACAGGATGAAGGGACACTGAATGATCCTTGAGATAGACAGGAGGAAAATCAAGAAGTTTTAAGAAGGAGAACGTGATCAACAATGTCAAAGGCAGCAAAGAGGTCAAGAAGAATTAGTATGGAGTAGTGGCCTTTAGATTTAGCTGCAATTAGGTCATTAGTAACTTTGATAAGAGCAGGCTCAGTAGAGTGGAGGGGGCGGAAGTCAGACTGAAGAGGGTCATAGAGAGAGTTGGAATTGAGAGAGTGAGCCACACAATACAAGTTTTTCCAGAAGCTTTGAGGAAAAAGATAGCAGGGATATGAGACGATAGTTAGAAGGGGAGGACAGGTCAAGAGATGATTATTTCAGAATGGGTACTACAGTGGCATGTTTAAGGGCAGCAAGGACAAAGCCAGAAGAGAGAGCAGTTGAATATGTGTGTTAAGGAAGGCACAAGACAAGGGGAGAGAGACCTGATAAGGTGAGATGGGACAGGATGAAATGGGCAAGTGGTGGGGTGAGAGGAAAGGAGAAATGCAGCCACATATTGTTCAGTAGCTGGGGTGAAAGTCTGAAGGTTAGGAAAGGCAAGATCTCAATGTGGTTGAGAAAGTTAGGGGCAATGTGGGGAGAATTATTTCCTTAGTTGTTCATGGTTATGTTTCTCCTTTTTATTTGTATTGCGTGCCTTGGCAGAGCCTAGACTAAGCTGGATTTTGAGTTCAGTTGCTAAATCTTTAATATAAATTTAAAATAAAACAGAATATAATTCGTAAAATGTTAACAGTTACACTTATTCTTTTAAATATATGAACAATATAACTTACATTTTCTGCATTTTGTTTTGACTGTTTTTAAGTTAACTTTTTGAGTGTTTTAGTATAAAAACAATGATATTACTTCAGCATACTTCATTTATCATTGAAAGCACCTCTCCAATGAATATATTTGTTCAGCACTATCATGTTTTTATAAGTTTGCCTTATCTCACAAAAGAAAGACAGCAACACATAAGCCGTCGGTTCCCAGAGATGTCAAACTGACTAAAGGAACATCTGCATTGCTTGAGCTGAATCTATTATTGAGAAGATGCTGTTAACAGAATGACATCTTGTCCAATTATTTATGTTAACGTCTGTTTATGTTTCTGTTGAATAAATAGTTTTATGGTACATCTGGTGACGGAAATAAAGTAGCAATGAGATATGAGACAGATCAAAAACTGCAGCACACAAAAGTTGTGTTTCCCACATATCTGATGCAGACGAACAGCTAATTAATTTTATATCAGCATGTTATTTTTCTTGCACATAAAAGTCAGATTTGGGAACAACTTTTGAGAAATGCAAGATTTGATTTCTTAAAAAGTGAGCTATGGTAACATATTTTAAACATTTAGACTAACATAATTTAGGTAGCTAAACTTGTTTAAGTTTATGATTTTGCTTTTTATTTAGAACTGCTTAAGTTTCAAACGTCTGTTATCATCTCACCTCAACTCATATTCAGACCACTTTTGCTTACGAGCTTAGAATAAAATTCTATGTTTATCTAAGAAAAATAAGATCACTTAGCACACTTAAAAAATAACAGTTAAACACACACAAGTTACACTTAACTGCTATGCAGACTGTACTTACACACTGCTATACATAATGTACTCCACACTGTTAAAAACTCACAAACACACTGCTACTCCCATTACTACCCAAACTATTACACAAACATATTGCTACCCAGACTGTCCCCCCACACACACAAACACACTACTACTCACACTGCAACACAAACTACTACTACCCACACTGTTACCCCCACACATGCTGCTGCAAACACTGCTACATGTGCTGCTAACCATTCTGTTACATACACAAATATTACTTTGCTGCAGAGGGATTTAGATAGACTGGAGGACTGGGCACTCAAATGGCAGATTAAATTTAATGTTGAAAAATGCAAAGTTATGCACTTCGGCGTAAAGAATACACAACCAACGTATACCCTTAATGGAAGCGAATTAGGGATAACAACACACGAAAAGGACTTGGGAATTGTTATAGACAACAAACTATGCAACAATGTGCAATGTCAATCAGCAGTGGCCAAGGTCAGTAGGGTATTGTCATGCATGAAAAAGGGCATTCATTCTCGGGACGAGAATATCATTTTGCCTCTTTATAAATCACTGGTAAGACCACACATTGAATATGCTGTGCAATTTTGGGCACCTGTTCTAAAGAAGGATATTATGGCACTAGAAAAAGTGCAGAGGCGGGCTACAAAATTAATAAAAGGAATGGAACATATCAGCTATGAAGAAAGGTTAACAAATTTAAACCTATTTAGTTTAGAAAAACGTCGCCTGAGAGGGGATATGATAACATTATACAAATATATTCGAGGCCAATACAAACCATTGTGTGGAAATCTATTCACAAACCGGACTTTACATAGGACACGAGGTCATGCGCTTAGACTAGAAAAAAGAAGATTTCGTGTAAGGCAAAGGAAAGGTTTTTTTTTACTGTAAGAACAATCAGGATGTGGAATTCTCTGCCTGAAGAAGTGGTTTTATCAGAGTCCATACAGATGTTCAAAAAGCTACTAGATGCATACTTGCAAAAACAGAATATTCAAGGATATAATCTTTCAATGTAGGGTAATAACTGCTTGATCCAAGGATAAATCTGACTGCCATTGTGGGGTCAAGAAGGATTTTTTTTCCTAGCTTGTTGCAAAATTGGAAGTGCTTCAAACTGGGGTTTTTTTTGCCTTCTTTTGGATCAACAGCAAAAAACATATGTGAGGAAGGCTGAACTTGATGGACGCAAGTCTCTTTTCAGCTATGTAACTATGTAACTATGTAACATATACTGCTACCACACACACACACTGCTACACACAGGGCTGGCCTTAGTGCAAGCTGTGCGGTTGCACAGGGTGCCATGGCAATAGAGAGCACCATGTGGCTGACACATCTCGAAAACTGCCTGGGTGTCAGTCGTGAAGGGGGTGGAGCTACACATCTGGTGGGGCAGGGCTACATGTATTCAGAACCCACTGCATGTGTCCACAGAGGTGCAATCAGGAAGGAGACCCTGCTTACCCAACACCTAGACACCAGGGACTGCAGTGCCCCTGCTCCCCCCTCCAGCACATAATGGAAAAAGGTAACTGTGTGAGCATGTGTGTGGCTGTCTGCTGTACGTGTGTGTGTGTGTGTGTGTGTGTGTGACTGTTGTAACTGTTTCTGTGTGTGTGTGTGTGTGTGTGTGTGTGTGTGTGTGTGTGTGTTTGACTATCTGTAACCGTGTGTGTGTGTTTGTGGCTGTCTGGGTGTACCAGTGTGCGTGTGTGTGTGACTATTTGTAACTGTGTGTGTGACTGCCTGCAACTGTGTGTGTGACTGCCTATAACTGTGTGTTACTGCCTATAACTGTGTGTGTGTGTGACTGTCTGCCTGTAACTGTGTGTGTGACTGCCTATAACTGTGTGTTACTGCCTATAACTGTGTGTGTGTGTGACTGTCTGCCTGTAACTGTGTGTGTGGCTGTATGTATGCAACTGTTTACGACTATTACTGTGTGTATGTGACATTGTGCCAGTAACTGTGTGTGTGTGTGTGTGTGTGTGTGTGTGTGTGTGTGTGTGAAACTGTCCGCCTGTAACTGTGTGCATGTGACTGTCTTACTGTATGTGTGTGTGTGTGTGTGTGTGTGTGTGTGTGTGTGTGTGACTGCCTGCTTGCCTGTGACTGTGTGTGACTGACTGTACCCATATGCATGATGGACTGTATGCATGTATGTGAATTTCTGAAACTGTGTGTTTGACTATATACCTGTAACTGTGTGCGACTATGTTCTTGGGACTGTCTGCACGTGGTTGTATTTGACAATGTATGTTTATAACTGTGTAAATCGGACTGTGGGACTGTGTGCATGTGACTCTGCAAAAATGTACACCTGCATGGGGTACATGTATATTTTTATCTGAATTAAATACCCACCACACACAGCCAATAAAACCAGCACGATCATACAAAGCTAATACACACATATCACACACAGTCAATACAACTATTACAAATATCACACATAGCCAGTACATAGCAAATGTATAAACACACACAGTCATCACACCTCTCACACACATTTAATAAATCCCCTAACACTACACCCCTTTACACAACCTATACATTAATGAAGGGTTATGGCCCTGGGGGGGGGGGGGGGGGGCATTGTGAAGATTTTTTGCACAGGACACCAAAAGGCCTAAGGCTGGCCCTGTACACACACACTCATAGCAGACATTTAGTTAAAGGGAACAACTTCACCAGTGTGTATGCAAATGTGTGTACAAATCTCTTTCCCCGTAAAAGATGTGGTGATGTTTTATCACTGTTGCGTAGTAGGCATGCACTCAGAAAACATACTGAAAATACACATTCCTAAATTTCACAACAGATCAGGTTAAGTCAGGAAGTTAATGTTTCTTGGATATACAATACATTTGCATTTATTGGATTGTCTTTTCATTGTATTGTATTCATTGTGAAAAATGTGTAGAGTACTGACAAGCATTTTGCTTAAGAAGTAAGTTAATTTAATTTGAGAAGCAATATAGTGGCAATTCACTTGCAATCTGTAAAGTGTGAAGACGCTGCATAAATCTAAACTTTCTCTAAACGAACACTTAATAATGTTTGCACTAACACAGGGCTTCCCAAACTTTCATGGGCCGAGACCCACTTTTCAAAACGGTAATTTTTCGAGACCCACTTGCTTTTAATGCATATTTTAAAAAGTGAACACCATGGCAATCAGCTTTAGAGGCATACAATTGGCACACCATAGCAATCCGCTTTAGATGCACATAATTGGCACACCATGACAATTACTTTTAGAGGCATAAAACTGGCACACCATGGAAAACCGCTTTAGAGGCATACAATTGGCACACTATCCGCTTTAGATGCATACAATTGGCACACCATGGCAATCAGCTTTACAGGCATACAATTGGAACATTATGCCAGCTTTAGATGCATAAAATTGGCACACTATAGCAATCCGCTTTAGATGCATAAAATTGTTACATCATGGCAATCAGTTGTAGATGTATAAAATTGGCACATCATGGCAACTTTAGGTGCATACAATTGGCACACCATAGCAATCAGTTTTAGAGGCTTACAATTGTCACACCATGGCAACCAGCTTTAGAGGCATAAATTCAGAACATCGTGGCAATCAGTTTTAGAGGCATAAAATTGGAACATCATGGCAGCTTTAAATACATAAACTTGGCACAGCCTGTCAAGCTTTAGATGCATAAACTTGGCATATCATGGCAATCAGCTTCAGAGGCATACAATTGGCATACCATGGCAAACAGTCAGATGCATAAAATTGGCACAACATGACAATCAGTTTTAAAAGCATAAAATTGGCACACCATGGCAATCCGTTTTAGATGCACAAAATTGGCATAACATGGCAGTTTTAGAGGCAAAATTATGGGATATCATGGCAGTTTTAAAGGCAGAAACTTTGCAAATCATGACAATCAGTTTTAGAGACATACAACTGCTTACTCACAGACTCAGAATCAGAAGTGCTGTGTCCTGCTCTTTCATCCAGGCACCTCACATTGATTATCCCAGTGGTGGAATTAATGTAGAGAGTGCCCTGGTGCAAATATGTTTTCTGGGCCCCCCTCTAGTGCAAGTGTGCCCAAAAGGTAGATCTCCATCTGTCGGAGAACTTCAATAATGCTATACCAGATGGGGATTTACCATTTTCTTATCATTGCAGGGTTATATTTGTGAGCAGTGTTTGAGCGTTTGAATGTAAGCATGTTTTTGTATTAAGTATATGTGTGCATGTATGGGTGTATTTGTATGTACTGTTGCCATTGGAATGTAGTGGTGTACTTGTTTGTAATGTTTGCGTCTGAATGCAAGGGTGTTTGTATGTAGAGTCGGACTTGAAATGCAGGTGTGCTTTTTGAGTGTTGGTGTTTGAATGAAGGGGTGTTTGTAGATAATTTTAGTGTTTTAATGCCGGGGTGTGTTTGTATGTAATGTTTGCGTTTGCAGTACGTGTGTAGTGGATGCAGTGTGTGTGTGTGTATTGTGTTTATAAAATATACATATACACAATGTGTGTTTGAATGGAGTATGTGTGAAGTGTATACACATATACACACACATACAGAGACACACACAGACACACAAATACACACCCTGACAGCAATACACACAATGACACCTAGTTTCCCACACATAGATAAACAGACACTCATGTACACAGATACACACTGACACACAATACACACAGACACACAAATACACATACAATGACACAAAAGGACACACAGATACACATACACGCAGAGACAGGAGGTGAGTGTGACAGTGTGTGGGAGAGGTGAGGGTGACAGTGTGGGAGGGAGTGTGTTTGCTGGTAACAGTGTGGGGGGCAGTGTGAGGGCAAAGTGAGAAAGGATTACAGTGGGCGGGCAGGGGGAGAAGGGGTGGGCAAGAAGGGGGAGAAGGGGTGGCGCAGGCGGGGGGAAAGGGTTACAGTGTTGGGGGCAGGGGGAGAAAAGGCTACAGTGGGGGGGGGGCAGAGGGAGAAAAGGTTACCATGGGGGAGGGCAGGGAGTGAAGGGGTGACATGGGGGAGAGCAGGGAGTGAAGGGGTGACATGGGGGAGAGCAGGGAGTGAAGGGGTGACATGGGGGAGAGCAGGGAGTGAAGGGGTGACATGGGGAGGGCAGGGATTACATGGGGAGGGCAGGGAGTGAAGGAGTTACATGGGGAGGGCAGGGGTGAAGTGGTTACATGGGGGGCAGGGGGTGAAGTGGTTACATGGGGGGGCAGGGGGTGAAGGGGTTACATGGGGAGGGCAGGGGGTGAAGGGGTTACATAGGGAGGGCAGGGCGTGAAGTGGTTACATGGGGAGGGCAGAGTGAAGGGGGTAAAGGTGTTGCAGGTGGTGAAGGGGTTACATGGGGAGGGCAGGGGTTGCAGGGGGTGAAGGGGTTATATGGGGGAGGGCAGGGGATGAAGGGGTTGCATGGGGAGGGCAAGGAGTGAAGGGGTTACATGGGGAGGGCAGGGATTACATGGGGAGGGCAGGGAGTGAAGGAGTTACATGGGGAGGGCAGGGGGTGAAGTGGTTACATGGGGAGGGCATGGGGTGAAGTGGTTACATGGGGGGGCAGGGGGTGAAGGGGTTACATGGGGGAGGGCAGGGGGTGAAGGGGTTACATAGGGAGGGCAGGGCGTGAAGTGGTTACATGGGGAGGGCAGAGTGAAGGGGTAAAGGGGTTGCAGGTGGTGAAGGGGTTACATGGGGAGGGCAGGGGTTGCAGGGGGTGAAGGGGTTATATGGGGGAGGGCAGGGAATGAAGGGGTTACATGGGGGGCAGGGGGTGAAGGGGTTGCATGGGGGGCAGGGGGTGAAGGGGTTACATGGGGGCAGGGGGTGAAGGGGTTACATGGGGAGGGCAGAGGTTGCAGGGGGTGAAGGGGTTACATGGGGGAGGGCAGGGAATGAAGGGGTTACATGGGGGGCAGGGGGTGAAGGGGTTATATGGGGAGGGCAGGGGATGAAGGGGTTGCATGGGGGGCAGGGGGTGAAGGGGTTGCATGGGGGGCGGGGGGTGAAGGGGTTACATGGGGGGCAGGGGGTGAAGGGGTTACATGGGGAGGGCAGAGGTTGCAGGGGGTGAAGGGGTTACATGGGGGAGGGCAGGGAATGAAGGGGTTACATGGGGGCAGGGGGTGAAGTGGTTACATGGGGGGGTTGGGGGTGAAGTGGTTACATGGGGCAGGGGGTGAAGGGGTTACATGGGGGGCAGGGGGTGAAGGGGTTACATGGGGGGCAGGGGGTGAAGGGGTTACGTGGGGGGGAGGGAGGACATGGTCTGGGGCTGTGTCCTACCTGTAAAATTCCCTGGTGGTCCAGTGTCTCCCTGGTGGTCCGGTGGGGTAACTCTCCTGTCTCGGCTCCGCCGGGTGCTGAGCTGCAGACAGTGTAATAAAAGTCTCGCGAGCTCCCAGAGTGTTGCCATGGTAACGCTCTGGGAGCTCGCGAGACTTCTATCACACGATCTGCAGCTCTGCACCCGGCGGAGCTGCAGACCGGAGCTGCTGGGCAGACTGACTGGAGGAAGCCCGGCGTCATACAGGGCAAGCCGCCGTGCTCCCTCCTGATGTCAGTCTGCCTGACTGCCCGGCGGCCCTGGATGTGTGGGTCAGCGCGACCCACTGGGAATCGCCCTGCGACCCACCAGTGGGTCGCGACCCACACTTTGGGAACCGCTGCACTAACACTTATGAATCTCATTATAACAGCTTGAAAAATTAGATTTGTCATGTGTTGACAATTTGGATGACAATTTGTTCATCACTCTTACCTGGGTGTATTATTGACCCAATGTAGAACACTGTGGAAAAAAACGGACAGTATATATATATAAAACTAATATGAATTAGATTAATAAGAGTTATAACAATACCATTGTCATGAATCGATATTGATGTAGTTATATTAAATAAACAAAAAAAGAGAGAATCTTGTTTTTGGATCTTCCTATCCAGGATAGGTGTAAAATAGTACTTACCTATCTGTGCTGTACGGTGCCAGCAACCACTGTTGCTGCTCAGTCACACTTTAGATTCAGAAAAAGTGATGCAAATGCACTGACTGTATCTTTATTTAATGCAACATAAAAGTGCAAAAGTTAAAGAAAACATAGTAACACAGGGTTAATAGTAAGGAACTAAATCGACAGACATGCTTTGTGCATTTTGGCCCTAATTCAAATCTTGAGTAAAATGAGATTTAGCTAAAGCACTAGAGTATTTAGTTTCCCATAGGTACCTGTCTGTAAACTATTTTAGGTTTGTTTAAATGTATTTTAACTTTACAAATATCTCAAAGGATTAAACAAAGTATAAGAGCATTATGTTTTCTGGAGAAAGAGCACATTTTAAAAGCAAAGGAAATGTAGGAGTGATGATAGAAAAAATTTTTTTTTTTTTTTTACAGAAGAAAGTAAATTAATGGAAAAGCCTCTCTCCATCGAAATCAGTGAAATGGAAAAGTAAAACACAGTTTAGGATAGATACTGCTGTAACGAACAGAAAGTAAAATAAAGAAAAAAAAAATAACAACACATTTTCTTTTGTTTGGTCAGATCTTTATTTCTAAATACATTTCTAAATAAATATTTACTTGTGTCTATACTGATTTTGATGGCTAATAAAAAGTTAATGACTATTGAATAGCCAGATCATCTCGGACTATAATAAGTTTGTTTCATCAAAAAGTATTTTTTAGAATTAGTTTGCAGAAACATTGAAACATACTCACATAGGCATGCTCTCAGAAATTTACACACACTACTACACAAGCACACACACTACACACACTCTTTATGCATGTATATCTAAAAATGGATCATATTTAGTATTTTTTTTAGTTTGATATGGGATGGGAGCTTGGGGGGAGGGGGTTTCAGAATTTTGTGTCTACAAGCAATCATGAAGTAAATGTGGTCCTGTATACTCATATAATATAAAGCATGGGTCGTCAACCTGGTCCCTACCGCCCACTAGTGGGCGTTTCAGGATTCCAGGTGGGCGGTAGGGATTTCCTCATTTTGAGATATTGGGCGGGCAGGCGCGTGCGAGCCAGCGGTACCCCTGCAACCGAGTATCGTCATAACCATTTGCAAACCACCAGGGCCGCGCTGGGCGCTTTAACAGCGCGACCGGGCCCCCTGTTATTACATCACAGAGCTGGGAGGAAGTGACTGCACGTTACTCCTCCCAGCTAACACACAGACAGCGTGGGAGGAAGCAGAGGGAGTCAGAGTGGGAACCACTATTGGACCCCAGGGAATGTCACCCTCCTGCACCTAAAAGGTAGGAAACAGGAGGGTGACTAAAATATTTTGTGTGTGTTTGTTTGTGTGTATGTGTCTTTGTATGTATGTCTTGTGTGTGTCTTTGTATGTATGTGTGTGTCTTTGTATGTATGTCTTGTGTGTGTCTGTATGTATGTGTCTGTATGTGTCTGAATGTGTCATTGTATGTATGTGTGCCTTATGTATGTGTCTTTGTATGTATGTGTGTGTCTTTGTATGTATGTCTTGTGTGTGTCTGTCTGTGGGGAATTGAGGAGGGAGAGGAGGGGAGCTGACGCACAGATGAGAAATCATATTATGCGCAAACAGAGAAGTCGTCTGAATATCACTGAAAGAGGAGACCTTTGTTTGTTGCTTTCGAAAATCGAACCAGATATCAAATATTTAGTCTCGCAGCATCAACCTCAAGGATCTCATCAATCATTAGTAAAGGTAATTTCAATTTACTTTGCTTTCTCGTTAAACTTTATGAAGTTAAAAATATTATAAACATGCATTAAGTAGAAATAAAAAGATAAATGTACGTACATTTATTTTTTTTTAAAACACCCTCCTTTCTAAAAAAATATTCCGCACTTGCTCGAAAACTGGTGGGCGGTAAGGAAATTTTTCCATCAAGAAAGATGCATTAGTGGACGGTAGGTAGAAAAAGGTTGATACCACTGATATAGAGTTTCACTATGAACAAACCAACATAACTAGCAGATATCAAAAGTAGTTGTCTCTTGCATACAGTGGACTGTTTGTTGTCTGACTTACTGCTATATATAGATCAACCCAAATTTCTTAAAAGTAAGCAAACAACCACCCACAACAAAGAGAGGTCAGTGTCCTACGTAACACAATGAAAGTCTCACATTTTCTATTTTATAGGTCTTCTTCAGTATTAATGAATAATATATCATGCTAGTATGTATGTGTAGCTCAATAATGCAAAGAGTGTTGCCTTTTGTTTCTGTGGTAGATTAGCCTCCATATCTGAGGAATGTTACAGTAAAGGCCAAGCCACAATATTTTTTTTCCAAACACATCAATTTATTTTCTTTTACACATGCCTAACATTTTTATGGTTTCCATGGTTTGTGTTTGAGAGGAAGGACTAGGTTAGTGGTGAAATATATAAAACCATAAATACTGGTACTGTGCAAAAATTCTGACCTAGTTTGTGAAAAACCACATTCACCAAAATAGTGCGATAATAAATACAGAAATTATAATTATATTCATGTATAATACATTTATGTCTGATGGTCACTGTTAATAGATATGAAGAAAAAAAAAAAGCAGTGAAAACACACCAATCCCCAAAGGGAATACACTCACAGAGATAAATTAAAAAAATAACAGTTCTCATGTGGTATTCCCACTTAGGAGAACCAAGAGTACTCCCATAAATGGACAAGGAAACAAAGATAGTTTTGAATATATTGTTATTTTACAATCACTACAAGATTCAAGGCTTACTCTATAAGGTTATGGGGACCTCAACATTTCTAAACAAAAATATGCATTCACATAAAATACCCACCAGACTCATGTCTGTATTACTTTACCTATACAAATTGTAAGTTTCACATCTTCCCAATTATGTACTCCTGGGTTGTGACATGGAAACATTTGGGTGATGACAATTTGCTTATGTGTTACACCCAACCAATGGGCTTCATCAGAGTTATTGGCACTCTCATATGATCTTTACACATGCTTTTAGAATCCTACAACATTAATACCACCTGCCTAACATTGTGTAGGTCCTCCTCATGCTGCCAAAACAACTCTAATGTGTCAAGGAATGGACAATACAATACCTGTGAATGTGTCCTGTGGCCACCAAGACATTAGCAGTAGATCCTTTAAGTCCTGCAAGTTGCAAAGTGGGTCCTCCATGTATCAGATTTGTTTTTCCCACACATCCCACAAATGCTCAGTTGGATTGAAGAAGTTGGAGGACAAGGCAACACCTTGAACTCTTAGTCATGTTCCTCAAACCATTCCTGACCATTTTTTTGCAGTGTGGCAGGGTGGATTATTATGTTGAAAGAGGCCACTGCTATCATGGAACACCATTGCCAAAAATGGATGAACATTGTCTGCAACAATCTGTAGGTAGGTTTCTAAGCAAAACATTTTCCAGAGCATAACAATGACTCTGCTGGACTGCCTTCTTCCCATAGCGCATGTTGCGGCCATCTCACACCACTTTTGGTAGGTACTGATCACTGCATACAGGGTAAATTATGCACAAGGGCCAGCCATTCACCTGATCTAAAATAAAACATTACTTATCACACCAGTTCTGAGCTCATGTTCCTATTGAAGGTGCCTTCGGGGGGACAGTGATCATCAAGGGCACTTTGATCATTCTGTGGCTATGTAGCAAATTGTGATGCACTGTGTGTGTTCTGCAGTTTTTCTATGATAGACAGCATTAAGGTTTTTAGCAGTTTGAGCCACAGTAGCTCTTCTGTGTCAACGGACTTCAGACCAGATGGGCTACCTTTCGCTCCCCAAGTGCAACAAGGAGCCTTGGGCGCCCATTACCCTGATGCTGGTTTACCGATTGTCCTTCCTTAGACCACTTTTGTAGATACTAACCACTGCATGCTGGGTACACCTCTTGACAGGTGCAGTTGTAATGATATAATCAATATTATGAACTTTACCTATCATTGGTTTTAATGTTGTGGCTAAAAATTGTATATAGGAAAAAGTAATTGTACATTAAACCACCCACTCACCCCTTCCACTCTGGAAAGAACCAAATAACACTCTGACACAGAGTACACAGGATAATAGCTAAATGTAGTCCCGCATTAGAATCAATTACTAGGCTATGCAATATATATATATTTTTCCTGACACCACAGTCCACCAAGAATGACACTTTTTCCTATAAACATTTAATTAAAAAAACAAATAATGAACTGTATATTGATACCATATTTTAAGATATAGTAAAATCATACTAGGATGCATAACAAAATCATTCATGACCAAACTAAAATCTTTTTTTTTACTGACACCACAGATTACAAAAGAAAGATTTACCTTCCTCCAAATGGTTAAAAAACGTTTAACAACTTTGTATCGGTAAAATTGTCTAACACTAGGAAAAAAAAAGCATAATTGACAAAATGCCTATCAACCTAAGAGCCAATCTCTTGTCTCCCACTCAAATATTTCTTTAGTGTTCCTGGCAATACTAGCTGCTAGTTACAGTCTTAAGCTGAAGCTAGTCCCACACTAGAATCAAAGACCAAGGCAAGGGTTTTTTTTTTCTTGACACTACAGTTTACTAAAGAAGGATTTTCTTTCCTCCAAATAGTTGTGGGTTTCTGAATTCTTTCACTAATATGGTTTGTGTCATTATTAATTATTATGAATCACTACTAGTTGTGTTATAATATATACTGGGGGGTTTGTATTTGACAAAAGCCAGATTTGGGGGCCTATTGTTGCTGTAGACTGTTCCTTAATAAATGTCTACCTGATTTAAGAAACTACTGTCTGTGCCTGTGCTCCTTTCTTCTCTCCCCCCCCCCCTCCCTGAAGCACCCCAGTTGGAATACTCCATTATCTACATATGCATCACTCACAATTTCAGAATAATCCTATGTGGGCTAACACATAGAGGTGTATTTGCTAGACAGTAAATGATGGTAAATTGAAAACCTAATAGCAATATGTATGTACAAACCAAGAAAGTTATGGTGGACAAATAAAACTGATTGAAAACCCCTTCCACCCGAAGTCAGTAGATAGGCAATATATTGTTAAACCCAGATCTGCACACACCAGTGACTTGCTTTTCCCACATAAGTCTCTAAATAAATTTGCAGTGATGTTACTACTGCAAGGGATTCTTGGTGGGCATATGCAAATTAGTTCAACAAAGAATCAGCCTCTATAGCCAGTAACAAACCTCATGGTGATGAGTTGCGTTAACAATGAAACAGCTGTCCATGAGTGGGTCACTGGCTTTGCATCTCTTCCTGAGTGGTGTTTGTTTCAACACTGTTGTATATAGCAAACAAACTAGGAATCCAAGTTTAAAATGGAATAATGAGGCAAAAAGGTGATTATTTGTTGAACTGATTTGAATATGGCCACCCAGAATCCCTTGAGGTAGTAACATCACTGCAAATTTGAGAAAAAATATATGTATGTTTTGAGAATGCAGCCAGTGATTTGGCACTATGTATGTCAACAACCGCTAAAACTGTTATTACTTTGTCTTGTCTACATTATCTACAAGGTAAATTATAGAAATGTATGTAGACACCTATTGCGGATAATATGTTCTATTGACACTAGATATTGACTGAACTGATTATATTTTAAATGTTAACATTCTTTATTTTGTCTTGCAGGAGGGGTTCAAAATGGGATTAACTGTGGAAGGAACAGTCTTTTGTCTTGACCCTGTCGATAGCAAATGCTAATATCATCATTACACCAATACCAACTTGTTGGAGTAATCACCTGTATCCCTTGTATTACCTATGTGCCAAAATATAAATATATATTTTACACTCTTATTCATTTGGATAAATCAAAACTTCAGAAGTTCAGAAATGAAATAATAATCTTTATAATTATTCTGAGCTAATAGTGTTATATTATACGTAATGAAGTAATGGTCTTATTTCTATGCAGAATACTGAATTATTATCCAAATATATTGACATATTTCTTGTGATTTGTTTCCTCCAAAATGTTAAAATTTAAACAGAATATGAATATTATTGTTCTGATTTAAAGGGATACTCCAAGAACAAACCACAACAGCTTATTGTAGTGATTATGGTGCATGAAAGCCATTCTTACAGCACCGCCAGTTCTTGACAAACTGTTTTCAAGCAGTTTGGCAAAACCGGGAAGAATATATTGACACTTTAAATCAAAACTCTCTTCTACTGATGTCATAATGAAGAAAAATCTGTATGTCCCTTTCTGCACTGATGAATCACAGTCAACCAAACCTGTTAAATGGGAACTGTCTGTTCCCCTGATTTTTAATATTATGTTTATTTATTCCCTATGTTTTACAAATATGTATTTGTGAGGTCTGAGCAATAAAAGTAAATGTAAAATTAAATGAAGACAATCTTGGCTGGCTGACAATTATTATAGGATCTGCTCTTTTCTGTTATTGAACATAATATCTGTCCAGGCTGTGCCAGGGCTGACGTGGATTGTGAGGTAAACTGCTACATTCTATATTATATATTTTAAAAAATTGGAGCATCACTTGAAAATTGTTAACACATGCTATATGTGATTTACAGTTTTATTAAAGGTGTAATTTCCAGAGATATGATGGCTCCCGTGTAATTACAATTCAGCAGTTCATAAAGGGCTACAGAAAGTGACAGAAACTTGCCTAACACCAAAAAATTGTCCGTTATTGCATAGCAATACATGCTCATGACATCTATCGATAATATAGAAGCAAATAAAGTAATCCCTTTGGTTTTTGTCAGACTGATAGGAGATGGACTGCACCCACAGCGTCCATGCACTATGATGTAGTGGTTATGGTACTTTGAGTATCCCTCTATGTTTGTCTTACTTTTTTCTTCTTTAAAATATTTCTACTAATGGTTTTTTTTTCAGATTGAAAGCATACACCTTTTTTTTTTAATAATTTTTTTTTTTGTTTGAGGTTTAAATACCCAGTGTATTTTAACCAACACTGATGTAATCTAATATTTTTATACTGAAATAAGAAATGTTTCTCCTGTGATGTGTGTAATTCCTTTCACTGATATTAAGATTTGGTGACCACTGTATTTTTACAACTGAATGCACTGCACCTCCAAAACTCCTGCTAGAAATTACATGGGCATTCACAAAGTAATGAACTAAATTCAAACACTATTCACTGGCTAGAACCTGGCTGAACATGCAAGTGACACCCAAACACTGTGAGTTGAGATTTCACTGCAATTAATATTCTCTAAGTAACTCAGGCCTTTTACGAGTTGCAATGAGTTGAATTCCAATTCATTTTAAAGAAAACTGCTCAGGAAAAAAAATCTCACGGCACTGGAAAATGTTCAAGTTGTCCATGAGTTTTAACTTTCTGGGAAGAGAAATCTAATGTTCTTTTTTTAATGAAATATTATGTTTAATTTATCATGGTGTGTCTCTTGCTCAGTTGAGAGACTTCTAAACCTGCAGGAGCCTCCTGTGTCTGATCAAAGTTCAATTTACAGAGGAGGAGACAAAAATTTCTAAAGCAAGTTAACATCTGATTGACAATGCATTTTTTTCATGTAGACTGTATGAATCACAGCCAGGGGAGGTATGGCTAGGGGTCATAAACAGAAATAAAATATATTGCATTGAGTTCAGGATAACGCTACAGGGTCTGAAGTGGTGAAGAACCCTAACAATATATTCCTGCAAGAATTATTGCAAAGTTATTCTATGAATTTATCTGAGAATATATTAAGACAGAATAGTCTTTTTTTTTTTTCTCAATGGCTAGTGAATAGAATCCCTTATTGGAGTGATGTGTATATATCCAGCATGCCATCTCCTAGGTATGTGTGTGCAGGTCACAAACATGCACTGCTATGGTAAAGATTTACAGAATCAGATTTGGAATTGTGAGGATAACCTTTACTGGAGTAAACTGGAAAACATTTATTAATAAATCCATTTGTATTATGACTTATATTTTAGTACAATAGAATATATGATCAATAGAAATCAATATTATAGAGAATAGGGAGGCACTTTGGTCAGTAAAGTATTAGATAGTAAATTCCATTTGGAACATATGCTTAAATTTTTCTTAATTCATAAAACAATGAATGTTTTTTTGTTTTTTTTTAGAAGATGCTGTAGAAATGTATCAATAAATATTTAACCATGAACAGGTTATGCAATAGGTATATGAAAAGTCAAATTGAAATGCTTGTCACAAGAGTCTGTAACAGGATATATTTTTATTAACATCTTAGATCCCAGATCAGCAAATCAATAACTCTGCATTTTAACCCATTCACTACCAAAATTATGTATACATGGTTTTTGTTGGTTTTTTTTTTTTTTACTTTTATTTGCTTTGCAAAACAAACTTTAGCCCATAGAACCTCTCTTGCCTTCATGTATACTCGATGAATGATTGTCAGCTTGTAGGGAAACACATTTCTGTCTAAATAACCTATTCTACCCATTTAATGTCCTGAAATTAATGTCCATAAATGTCCATAAAATTACCTGACATTGAACTTCTCCCTCTTTCCAAACAGTAAAATAAACTTAAACGATTATACAATTTCTACAGTCAGGAAGAGGGTTGGAGTGAATACTATCTCTCATATACCTTTAGGGCATCTTAGCACTGCATTAGCATTACAAAGATTGCTATAACACTTTCAATACACATATTTTAGAAATACATGACTGCTGACTCCTTAATTCACCAAATCCTGTTACCCTTCCAGTTCCAATAAGTAACACAACACCATGTTAAGTGGGTAAGGGCAACGGTCACAGCTTTATTTAAACCAGCACAATCAAATACTGCCAGCAAACAGGTACACTTAAAACTTTTACCTGAGTCTCTTCAGCCTGTCCTTCTATACTAATATTTCAGATCCTGTTTGAATATTACCAGATAAAAGATACTGGATGCAGTCTAAAGCTTTTTTTATTCCCTCAATATTTCAATAAAGGATTAACAAATGAATTAAATAAAATTAAAAATAACTACATTTGCATAATATGACAGCAATCTCTGCACACAATTAGTTTGATCATATATTTCTCTGCACCCCACATTTACATAATACTATGCTTAACATTTTCAAGCAAAAAATGCCTGGTAATGAATGGGTTGAAAGAATAATGTCAAATGTGTATGAAGTCAATAGATATCATTTTCTGGGCATGGGAACATATTTTTAAACAGTAATCATTTTGTCTTCCTATTTTTTTCACTGCAGACAATGGATATTTACACATTTACTGTATGACCTTCTTTTAGTATAAGAAATCTATATTTTTCATGGTTAATTTTTACATTGGAAAGTGTCATTGATGTTTTTTTTAAATAAAATATCACATTGGGAGAAGTTCATAAATGTATGTAGAATTTGTGGGACTTGTGTTTTCTTCCTCTTTTTTACTAAGAAGTCCACTGTTTAGTGAAGGAGGGTGGCAAACGGACAAAATATAAATAAATATAAACAAACAAAGGACCCATCCTAAATGAAACCTATATTCTGATTATTGGTGTTTTAATCAATTTCAGTATTGATGCTGTTTAAACCAACCAAAAATGCTACTTCTTAGGAGATCTCAGTTTAAACTGAATTCATTTACAAGAAAACAAAGGAACATTATTCTTAATGAAGTTGTTTAGATGCATAGTCTCTTTTTCTGGATTATGTGAAACATTGCTAAGAAATGGCCATATTTACGATATTTCAGTCTGACTCTTTCTCCTTAAAACCTTCAAAAATTGAAAGCCTTCACATTCACATTAAAAGTCTTCAAACACAGCACCATGATGCTGAATACGTCCAATGCCAAGAAGCTTTAGATTGAGTGCTTCTCTATGAGAAGCATATGATTGTTGAAGCATGGCAATCATTGTACATGTGTTTTATGCCACAAATGCTTTTCCCTTAGAAGCACTGAATTGGACAAAAGTCATCATAATTAATTACTTAATCAGAGCCCTCTCCAGCGATACATTTATGACGTTTACTTTTATTTAAAAGGTGGAGGCAATTATCTAAACACTGATATGAACAATCTAAGTTTAAAAATATGTTGATTTGCAATGTTAGAATGTTGTTTTAGTGTTATGTAATTGCAAAAATGGTGATAGGAGCCGCACTCAATCCCAGCAGTCACCTTGAGCTCCAGAGTAAGACCAGCAATCCCAGAAGCATAAAGCAGCACAAGAAATTCTGCAGGCACACAAGGTACTAAAGCCGCAGGCAGTTTTAATAGAACAAAAGGAGCAGCAAAGTTTGCAGGTTGAAACATTTCTGCTCCTTTTGTTCTATTAAAACTGCCTGCGGCTTTAACACCTTGAGTGCCTGGAGAATTTCTTGTGCTGCTTTTAGTGTAATGGCATTTGTTTCTATCCAACACAATGAGGACTTCGTGGAACATATAAGTAAATATAGAATAGTTCCACAACTTGCGCATTTCTTGCGAACATGTCTTAATGTGCTCTTTTTTTAAGCTCAATTCAATTTTTATACCTTATCATCTGTTGCACAAGTTCCATGTTAAATACTTTAAGTCTAATGGATAGAATGTGCAAAAACTGTGATGTATAGTTATGTTATTGTTATGCTATAAGAAGTGTGAGCTGTGCGCTATAAATAAAATACTTAAATTCCACAAGTATTTATCCATCCTCTAACATGAAGTATAATGAAAAAAAAGCTCTTTGCACCATAATACATGCATGAAGTCAGCACTGTATTTAGCGTGAAGCTGACAAGGCACTTTCAGGGAGGATGCAAAAAAGGCCACTCCCGCACCCCCACCTGGGGTGCCCAAGAACTTGCCAGCTGGCCACCTTAGGCCCTCCACCATCGAGGCTGGCATCTGCTTTGTTTGTAGGCGGGCAGCGATGGAGCACCCTGCCCTTAGCTCTCCCTGTTCAGCTCCCTCGCATGCAGTGATGCCGAAGACGGAATATGACGTCACTCCGGCCCCGGCATCACTGAGAGGCGCACAAGGTAACTGAGCAGGAAGATCAGAGATCCCTCGCCCCACTGGACCCCAGGGGAATAGAGAATCCACTTCACACTCCCAAAGGTAGCTAGGCTGGGTGGATTGCAATTAAAAAACATGTTTAGTGTGTGTGTCTGTTAGTGAGTGCATTAGTGTGTCTGTTAGTGAGAGTGTGTGTCTGTTAATGAGAGCGTGTGTGTGTGTCTGTCACTGAGAGTGGATGTCTGCCAGTGAGTGTGTATGTGTTTCTGTCAGTGAATGTGTATGTCTGTTAGTGAATGTGTGTGTCTGTCAGCTAGTGAATGTGTGTGTCTGACACTGAGTGTATATGTATCTGTCAGTGAGTGTGTATGTGTGTTTGTCAATGTTTGTCTGCCATTGAATATGTGTGTGTCTGACACTGAGTGAGTGTGTGTCTGTCAGTGAGTGTGCATGTCTATCTGTCAGCGAATGCATGTCTGTCAGTGTGTATGTGTGTCTGTTGGTGAATGTGTGTGTGTCAGTGAATGTGAGTGTGTGTAACTGTGATTGAGTGAGTGAGTATGTCTGTGAGTGTGTATGTTTCAGTGTAATTGTAAGTTGGTTAAACAGTGTGTGTGACAATGACTGTGTATCTGTCAGAAACTTTTGCATTAGTGAAGGCATGTGTCTGTCAGGCAAAAAGCGTGTTGGTTTTAAACAGGAAGAGAAATTTAGAAAGGGTGGTGGGGAGTGCCCGAGTTTTGTCATTCCTAGTGCAGCACAAAACCAGAATACACCACTACATGAAGTATATGTTGTTACTAGACATGTGCGTTCATTTTCAAACTAATTGGAATTCACCTGAATTTTAGTTAAGTTTTGTCGGATTGTCCACATTCCTTAAATTTGAAGTACTATATGGACATATCATGAAATAATAACACACACAATGGAACATTTCATTTGTTTCATGATTTATAGGTAGTGCCAAAAATAAATTATTGATGGTTAGAGGGCAGCCACTAAATGTTGATTTTATTCACAGATTACATTAAAAGTAGGAGCAGTAAAAAAAATAATATTTATATATTAACTATTAAATAAATGATATTATATAAATATATAGTATTTTAGTGCTCCTAATTTTTTTAACTCTATTGGTTACTTCTTTTCACTTGCTCTGTAAACCAAATGGTGGGAAAATGCACATATCAGTGTATATATACTTAATATTTATATTTTGCAATACACTGATTTGTCAATATTTACCCCTTTTGGTTCATGTGAATAGTTTTTTTCTCATCAACTTCAGTCAAATTCAGTCGACCAAATAAAAAAAACAACTTTTTCAGACACACTTAATTTTACCATGATGAAAAGTCTAGTTTTCAGGGTTCACATTTTCCCTTTAATAATTAGCAATAATTATCTCTGCAGGGTTAAGGCTGCTGGGGCAATGCATCTAGACCACTTCAATGAGCTGAAGTCATCTGGGTGCCTATAGTATCCTTCTAATTGTTTATAGACTGGAAGTGAACCTACAGTAGCTATTTTTGTTCTCACCCTAATAATGGTATGGAAGTCAGAACTTAGGAAAGGTCAAACTTAATGTTAACCAGGAACTTAGGTTCTCTAGTGCTTTAGCTGCTAACAAGAATTCATCTGCTATTCCCACATTTAATTTCTATAATTCTAAGACTGTTAAAAATGATATTATGATGATAAAAAAGTAGAGAGGGATCAGAAGTGGGAGGTGGCAGGAGTGACAACCTAGCCTTCCATGGCAGCACTTAATAACTCTATTCTTCACAGAGAGCAGGATCATTATGACAGATACGCTCTTACATTCACACATTAAAATATTAAAACAACTGACAACCAATCCCAGCCTAGCTTAGACTCTAGCAAATATAATCGGCATAGGATAGAAGTTGTGTGCCATTACCCATATAGTCCAAGAGGTTTTCAGTTTACGTGAATTTTTACAAATTACTTGCAAATTGTAGAAAACTTAAAACACTGGTGTGTTTAAGTTTATTCATTAGTTGTAAGCACAAAAGCACATTAGAATCAATTTAACCATAACTATTTTATGATCCCTGCAACCTTAAAGAAACGCTCAAGAACCATAACCATTACAGTCCCCTGTAGTGGTTATTGTGCCAGCAATGCCTTGATACCTTCCCAGTGTAATATATCAAACTGTTTTAGAATGCTTTGAACATTAACCTGGGACCCCCGCGCATCCGCTTCTGGTCTTCTGCTGAAGGAGAAGCTGGATGTCTTCATGGATATTAACCTGGTCAAACCAGATTTCATTCTCATGATATGAGAGAACTCAGCAGACACTTTCAGCCAATGAACATGACCCTGCTTTGCCCATTGAAACTGGACCCCAGAATCATTGTCATGGACTTGTTGGGATCCCAAGTAAGTTGTCAACTGTTCCAAAATAGTTTAACAAATTATTCTGGGAAGGCACTACTGGCACTATAACCACTGTAGCAGGCTGTAGTGGTTATAGTGCTTGGAATGTTCCTTTAATTTTGGAGTGTTCTTCTTATATTCATATATTTCACCTGTAGTTTTTACATATAACAAACATGAGCAGTGTTATTTTTCATTGTTATTTACAATTATTCGCTAAAGATTTTCATATTCTGCAATGAAATGTCTACGTACATTTGTCATGCAGTATTTTGGAATTTGTATAAAGAGAATGTTTAAGTAGCCATACACATGGCTTTTTTTACAAATAGAATTTGTATTTTTATTGTATCAAAAATAAAGCTTTACATATAATGCCTATGTTCTTAATGTCCATTAATTACCAATAGAATGCAACACTCTATCCACGATTTGCACATTTTAAACACATATTTTCAAACTGTTATAATAACCAGTGTGGACAGTAGGTTATTCATAAGACTTTAAAAAAATAAATTTTAATCTATCTTGGTGTTATTTGCTGTACAAATTATTGAGTATGTTGATAAAACATTTACTAAAAGAGAAAAGAGGGTTGCGCTCAATCATAAATATCACAGGGTGCTAAGTATGTGTCAGCATACCTCATAGAACATTTTTTTCTAGATAAAACATTTACTGGCAAATAGTCTTTATATATATTGGGCTAAAATATAATTCAAAATGGCAGAAGAGACAAGCCAACTGTTTTGTTTTTTTAATCTGGCATAAACTTTTGTTTCTGTGTTAAATGTTGCTAATCACATTTTTTACATCTGTACCTTTTCAATGACCAATCAATTTGGTTTCAGTGTACATGCAAACATATTTGTTCAAATTTGCCTCAAATAAATGGTTTTAAAGACAATTGGACTGTGTGTTTTTTAGTTCAATTTGTATTAATTTTCCAAATTTGCATGGGATATAGAAGAGAAGAACAGGAATAACAAGAGAAAACAAAATTATGTACAGATCTATATATATGGTATTTAATACCAAATTTATAGTCTGTTCTTCATAAGAAGGGTTAGGATATATCACTGGATACTTCCAATGCTAATGTGTTAACCCACAGGTCTTGTGTTAGTACGATCCACAGATATCCTGAGGATGAGAACAGAATTTAATTAAGAAAATAGTTTCTTAGTCAAGGTATCAGATAAAGGGTCAGGGAGTTATCAGTCAGGCAGTCCATAGGTCAGGGCAGGCAGCAATCAGCAAGGTCAGAGGGCAAGCAAAGTCAGGAAACCAGTTAAGACTGGAAACAATGAGTAACAAATGCTAGACGTTCTGAGGTAGGCAGAAAAACAACCAAACACTGACTGACAGGTGTGCTCAGTTTATTAAGGGGTTTGCTGAATCATATAACCTGTAGGTGGTAGTTACCTGAGGTAAGACTAAATGACTGTGGGACACCATCTCAGTTACAGCATCATTCTTGCTCTGCCCCCATCGCACCCCCACTGTCCTCTGACACACCAACCAATTATCTCACATGGTGGATGCCATTGTGAATGGACGGAATGACCACTGTGGGTTCCCTGGCCATAGACCGAGGTGCAGAGACTGCTGACTGGGGATCAAGAACCACAGACAACATGATAAACACTGACCAACCCCCAAAGCATCACAGGAGACCTGGAAAAGTTGATTACCAGAGATTTTTGTTGCAGATATAATTGGGATATATCTAGGTCATAGGTGGTCAACCCTCGGCACTCCTTATGTCACGGACTACATCTCCCATGAAACAAATATGTCTTTGTCAGATATGTACCTGGATAGACTAAATAGTCAATGTCAATTGTCCAAAACGCGTTTCGCCTTGTTAAAAGGCTTCCTCAGTTGGCTGTTCCGTCTCTCCCTCTCTCCTTCTGTTTTTAAATCGCCCGCAACAATTTGAAGCGGGCGATTTAAAAACAGAAGGAGAGAGGGAGAGACGGAACAGCCAACTGAGGAAGCCTTTTAACAAGGCGAAACGCGTTTTGGACAATTGACATTGACTATTTAGTCTATCCAGGTACATATCTGGCAAAGACATATTTGTTTTATACTTTTTGATTTTTTAATGAATAAAGCATTTTATTGGATTCACTACCCTGGACCTGGTGTATTTATCATTTGAAACCGGCCAAAAAGTGAAAGGAAGAACCCAAAGCACTTGGAAGGAGAAATTACAGCACTTTAAAGAAAGCACCTTATATAGAAGGGGTTTGGACAACCTTAAATGGTCCAGAGGCGTATACCACCTGAGTCATATGACGGTATGACTCTAGGCTTGTGAGTAATATTACTCCATTCTTATATTGAAATTTTCATATACTGTGTTACACTATTTTGCTGCATTGTTTTATTTTTCAGAATATTTGCTGCATTGAGCTCCGCCTTTTTTATGTATGTATACTATGTATTTTTAAGTGGTGTAGGGGATACCACTTTTTAGGTGTTTGAGCATTAGTCCCTAATCACCCCCACATTGTGCACTCATTCTATTGTATTGTTTTTACATCTCCCATGATGCCTGTGACGAGAGCAATCTCGCCACATTGCATTGGAGAAGCCTGGCTGCCCGCCTGCTGCCTTTGGACTATGGCCCTGGGAGATTGGGCCCTTTAAAAACAGTATTCGGCCCTAACAGAGTGCATGTCACTCATTCTGGCCCTTTAAATACAGTGGGGTCATTCAGTACTTGCCCTGTGTGAGCGGTGATACCCCAGATAGCTATGCCATGGAGCCCATTCATATAATGAAAGACTATGGGAAAGACTTTAGCTCCATGGCAATTGAACTGTGTAAATAGGATCTGAGCGCTATTCGGTAGTTTTGTGCGCTCAGATCCCAGCTATCTGGGGATATGTGAAATGTCTGCGTGTTATGTGTAAAAGGTGACTTTTTGTATTTTAAAGTGTTTTATGTCTTTTTGCAACCATGTGCTCGATGGAGTCTGCCTCTATCCCTGGATAATTGGATTACTTTCCCCATTGTCTCCAGGATAGAGGCCTCTGTAAAACCGGTCTGAGCCGGAAAGCCATGCTGGCAGGGTTTTTTTAAAAGATACTTTACTAACTTTTGAACCCCTGGTCTGATTCATGCCATTTTTTAATATGTTGTTCCCCTGAATGGATTGATTGTGGATATGTATTTTTATGTGAATGTGATGTATGGTTTTAGAGTTATGAAAGTTGTGTAGAAAGTATGTTTAACTGTATGTATAATTGAGTTTCCTCTCAGGATAAGGGGAGGGAATCTGTGGGATGTAACTGTGATGTGATTGGTTGTTTTATCCCTCCCTGTGGGCAGTCCTGTATTTGCAACAACTGTAATAAAACCAGGCTGGGTGTGCCAGCACCTCAGACCACTGCTTGACCCTCAACACGGAGCCTCGTCTCATTCACTGTATGCTGATGGGGACTGACTGCCAGGAGTGTAAGCCGCTTGGGAGCTTTTCCTGTTCGGCTGCTAGCAGCTATTTGTGAGGTTCCAGTTCGGGAGTTTGGAGTGCTACCTTATTCCCTTGTATGCAGTTCGGGAATTTGGTGCATTCACCTATATCCAATTCGTGAGTTTTGGTGATTTTACAGTAGCTGTGCCTGTCTGTGAAAAGGGGATTATCGCCTAAACGATTTTAACCCCTTGTCTGCTGAAACGGTCTGTTACAATGCCCTTACAGCTGTAATGCTGTTAAAGCTTCAGGGGTTATGTAATCCACTACATCTGGAGTGACGAATTTTACCTTCCCCAATGAAGGTATTCTTTGACACTATTAAGGTCAGATTGGAGGCAGATGGATAAGTCCCTAGATTATACACTGATCATCCACATCATTAAAGCTACATGGCTAATATCATGTCGGTCCCACTTGTGCTGTCAAAACAGCTCTGATGCGTTAAGGCATGGACTCCATAAGACCTCTGAATGTGTCCTGTAGTATATGGCACCAAGACATAAGAATCAGATCCTTTAAGGCTGCAAGTTGCGAGGTGAAGCCACCATGGATTGGATTTGTTGTTACAGCACATCCCACAGATGCTCAATCAGATTGAGATCTGGAAAATTTGGAGGCCAAACCTTGAACTCTTTGTCATGTTCTTCAAAAGCATTTACAGGTTTTTACAGTGTGGCATGGTGCATTAACCTGCTGAAAGAGACCACTGCCATTAGGGAACACCATTGTCATGAAGGTGTGTACATTGTCTGCAACAATATCATAGTGGTAGGTATGTGTCAAAGTAACATCAACATGAATACCAGGACCCAAGGATGTCCATGAGTCTGACGCCAATTCACTAGTTGTCCTTATTTGCACTACTTTTGGTAGGTGCTAACCAATGCATACAAGGAACACCCCACAAGATATATTTTGGATATGATTTTACACAGTTCTCTAGATTTCTCTATTTCCCCCTTGCCAAAGTCACTCAGAGCTTTTCACTTGCCATTTTTCCTGTTTGTAGTTTTATAAGAGATATTTAGGCATAATATTAGGGATATTTTTGCACACTTAAACTGCAAGTAAAGAGGTGCCTTTTTTGAACAGTGAATAATATGTGTTTTCGACTTCTTCCTAAGGTATGCAGTCAGAGATGAAAGTAGCAAACTGAGTTAAATTGTATGGTTGATAATTGTTTCTACTCTCTGTTCACTTTGATGCTTTATGTTTAGTCAAGGCCGGTGCAAGGATTTTTGGTTACTCAGTCGAAGATGCAGTTTGCAACTCTCCTCCCCCCTTCCCCACCCCCCTTTTGAATTTCTTACCTCCTTTAGTGTTTTGTATACCCCTTTAGTGTTTCTCCCTTGTACACTCCCTTGTATGTAAAAAGTGTGTGTGGGTGGAAGGAAAGGGGGGAGGGGGGGGGGGGTCACAATACATGTAAAAAAAGAAACTGTAGAAGAAGGAAGTCTCTTACAACCCACCTTGTGTATGTCTTACTTCCCACCAGCTCCTTAATGTGTCTTTCTTTCCCACAGCCCTTTTCTGTGTTTCTTTCCCCTCAGCCCATTTTGTCCTTTGTCCCCCCTTTGTGGCTGTTTGTGTGTCTTTTTAATCCCAAGCCAAATAGACATAGACATGCACTAGCACACACAACCATACAGGCACACCTGGGTGTCACAGAGATATGCAGGCACACAGTCATACAGGCACATCATCATACAGTCTACACATACAGGTACACTGTCATACAAACACATACATTCATACAGACACACACAGAGACATGCAAACACAGTCATACAGAGATATACAAACAGAAACATACAGAGACATATATGCAGTCAGACAGAGACATAAATACACAGTCATACAGTGACATACAGAGCAAGGCATACAGAGACATACAGATGGGTCAGCAGAGGGGTCACAGGTGCAGTAGATGGATCACAGGGACAGCAGAAAGGGGATAGGGGCAGTATGGTGGGGACAGGAGCTGTATAGTGGGACGGGGCAGTATGGTGGGGCAGGGGCTATATAGTGGGGACAGGGGCAATATGGTGGGGGTAGGGGCTGTATGGTGTGGCAGGGGCTGTTGAAGTGGGCAAAGGCAGTGTGGTGGAGGCAGGTGCAGCAGAAAGGGGGACAGCGGCAGCAGAAAGAGGGGTGGCGGCTGCAGAAGGAGGACAGGGGCTGTAGAAGGGGCCAGGGGCTGTAGAGGTGGTGACTGGGGGATTATGGTGGGGGGCAGGGCAGTATGGTTGAGGCAGAGGCTGTAGAGGGGGGGACAGGGGCAGTATAGTGTAGTAGGGGCTTTAGAGGGGGGACAGGAGTAGTAGGGAAGGGCAGGTGTAGTAGTTCGGGGAAGGGGCTGTAGAAGGGGGACAGGGGCAGTATGGTGGGGCTGGGACTGACAGGGACTATTGAGGGGGACAGGAGCAGTATGGTGGGGCAGGGGCTTTAGAGACAAGCTACTTAAAAAAACCAAAAAAAAAAAACGTTTTAATTAAAAGGTGTTCCGCCTCTGCCGCCTTCTGGGCAATAGACTATTGACTATAGACTATTTTTTCAATAAAATTAATTTGGCAACATTTTGGTGTTATCATATCATTTCACATTGAACATTTATGCTCATCCTGGGATTGTAATGACCCAATGACTTTCAACCCAACTCGGAATCTAAAAGAGGGTCAGAGTTTGCAAGTCAACATTGTGTTCTATCAGGCTAACTTGACCCTATTTACCGACATTTTTATTTATTTTTTAACACATTATAAATAACTCTAGCTCCCTTCTCACTGCCTATGTCTGAACATTGTTCTATCTGCCTAAAAAAGACATACTGGATCTTTCCATTCTTATACTGCACCATACTCTGCAAAAATAATGTTTTCTAGAAGGTTTCATTGTCACTCCTATGCTGATTTTCCAATGTGCAGATTTTTTTGAACTTTCTCACCTACAATGAATTGAATGGCAAGGTTCACTTTCGGTATGTATGTAAATATAATACACTAACACTGCCAAATTCAATCACAAATACATTGCATTAAAATATACATGAGGCTCAAAGTGTGGTTCTGATAGTATATTAAAATGTCTACTCTTTATCCCTTAGTGAAATGGTGCTCATTAGAAATAATTTCTTACTTAACTTGGTAATTTTTGCAGATTCTGTGATTTGTCTTATGATGTCTTGTAATTATTTGGCTCAACAACTTAAAAAGTATATGACAACTACACAAAAATGTAATTCTCTCCAAAAGCAATCATCAATATTCTATCAAATTATAATATTTAAATTACGTAGTGAAATATGGCAGCTTATTGGCATCTGAAAATAAAAGAACTCAAAAGGCCAGATTAGAGTCCAACAAACATAATTATGTTGGTGAAACCTTGGGTCTTGATTGCTCAAAGTGAAACATCTGTTATCCATGTGGTGTAGATGTAAGTTTTTATTCATGATGAGGGAACAGCACTAAGCCTAGAAATATTTCCTGCTTTAACCCCTGAAGGACACATGACATGTGTGACATGTCATGATTCCCTTTTATTCCAGAAGTTTGGTCCTTAAGGGGTTAAAGGGACACTCCAGGCACCCAGAACACTTCTGCCCATTGGAGTGGTCTGGGTGCCAACTCCCACTACCCTTAACCCTGCAACTGTAAATATTGCAGTTTTCATAAACTGCAAAATTTACATTGCAGGGTTAACTCCTCCTCTAGTGGCTGTCTACTAGACAGCCACTAGAGGGCACTTCCTGGTTTATAGCACAGGTTTTCTGTGCTATAACGCCGCTGGATGTTCTCACGCTATGTGAGGACCTCCAACGTCGCTAAAATCCCCATAGGAAAGCATTGAAAGCATTTTCAATGCTTTCCCATGGAGATGTCTAATGCGCGTGCACGGCATTGCCGCACATGCGCATTAGGTCTCCCCTGCCGGCGGCCGCGCATGTGCAATCGGTCGCCCCCGCCGGATAATGCCCCTAAACCAGCGCAAAGGGACATCGGTGCTGGTATCAGGTATGTCACGGAAGGGGTTCTAACCCCTTCAGCAACATGGGATGGGGGGTGGGAGGGAGAGGGGACCTGCAGTGCCAGGAAAACAATTTGTTTTCCTGGCACTGGAGTGTCCCTTTAAAGAAATATCAAATAAAATAATGTTTTTTTAATTTAAATAATAATGAATAATTGCCTAAATAAAACTCTAAAATTCCTCATGCCTTAGAAATGCATGAAACCTATTGTAATATTTGATTTATTAATGATATGAAAATTATACATCTTTCATCCAGTCATAAAGTGCACTGGTGTGTATGAAGAGCATAAATAAGAAAAGCCCTTCACTACCAATTTGGAGAAAAAAAAAACACCCCCAGAGTTTTCATTGTCCTGGACAGGTATGTTTATATGTATTTTTCATTTCAATATGTCTAGATAGCTAATTATGTAATGGCAACAAAACCGAAAATTTTGGTAGGAAAGAAAAACTAAAAAAACTAAACAAGTAATGAAAAAAGTGCTGTAAAGAAACATCATTTAAACTTTTCCCACATATTCTTTACTTTTTCTCTCACATACACATTATATATATATACTCATATTATATACACAACTCTGGGTATATATATATATATATAAATATAAATATAAATTTGGGTTTGGAAACATAATAGTAATATGTAGGATTCGTGTTAATGCAAAGTTGGCTGGGGTGTGCCGTAACCAATGTACGGGTAGGCCTGTAAAAGAGGGCCCACCAAGGGTAATATATGATGCCTAAGGGGTGCAGTGGGTGGGGTGATCTGAACAGCTATGGCCCAGGAGAAGAGGTAGTCTGGGTTAAATAGCCTGGTAACCCCTCCCACAATTCCAGGATCCTGTCTTTATATTTGTGGTCGAGGACAAAGGCCAAGAATTAAATGAAGAAGTCGGTTGTGGTGTGATTTTTGAAAATGCCTATTTATTACGAAATACACACATTACATCACCACGTCTTGAATTGCCTGCCTTAACTGCTTTTCAGGTTGAGGGATATATATGTACAGTGCCTTGCAAAAGTATTCACCCCCCTTGACATTTTTCGTGTTTTGTTGCCTCACAACCTGGAATTAACATGGATTGTTTGAGGATTTGCATCATTTAATTCATTTAATTTACAAAACATGCCCACAACTTGGAAGATTTTTTTTTTTTTATTATTGTGAAGCAAATAACAAATAGGACAAAATAACAGAAAAAGTCAATGTGCATAACTATTCACCCTCCTAAAGTCAATACTTTGTAGAGCCACCTTTTGCGGCAATCACAGCTCCAAGTCGTTTTGGATAAGTCTCTATGAGTTTGCCACATCTTACCACTGGGATTTTTGCCCATTCCTCCTTGCAAAACTGCTCCAGCTCCTACAAGGTGGATGGTTTGCGCTTGTGAACAGCGCTCAATTCTATTGGATTGAGGTCTGGGCTTTGACTAGGCCATTCCAAACACATTTACATGTTTCCCCTTAAACCACTCAAGTGTTGCTTTAGCAGTGTTTGGGGTCATTGTCCTGCTTGAAGGTGAACCTCTGTCCTAGCCTCAAATCACGCACAGAGTGGTACAGGTTTTGCTCAAGAATATCCCTGTATTTAGCACCATCAATCTTTCCCTCAACTCTGACCAGTTTCCCAGTCCCGGGTGCTGAAAAACTTCCCCACAGCATGATGCTGCCACCACCATGTTTCACTGGGCATGGTGTTCTTTGGGTGATGTGATGTGATGTGTTGGGTTTGCGCCAGACATAGCGTTTTCTTTGATGGCCGAAAAGTTCAATTTTAGCCTCATCAGACCAGAGCACCTTCCTCCATACATTTTGGGAGTCTCCCACATGCATTTTCGCAAACTCAAAATGTGTAATTTTGTTTTTTGCTGAAAGTAATAGCTTTCTTCTGGCCACTCTGCCATAAAGCCCAACTCTTGGCAGGTTTGCTGTTGTGCCATGTTCTTTTCATTTGGTTATGATAGATTTGGTGGTGCTCCTGTGGATCATCAAATATTTGGATATTTTTTTATAACCTAACCCTGACTTGTACTTCTCAACAACATTGTCCCTTACTTGTTTGGAGAGTTCCTTGGTCTTCATGGCAGTGTTTGGTTAGTGGTGCCTCTTGCTTAGGTGGTGCAGCCTCTGAGGCCATTAAAAAAAAGGTGTGTATATGTAATGACAGATCATGTGACACTTAAACTGCACACAGGTGAACATAATTTCATTAATAATGTGACTTCTGAAGGTAATTGGTTGCACACCAGAGCTTTTTATAGGCTTCATAACAAAGGGGGTGAATACATATGCACATGCCAATTTTCTGTTTTCTTTTTCTAAAAAATAGTTTTATGTATATATTTTTCTCATTTCACTTCACCAACTTAGACTATTGTTTTCTGATCCATCACATAAAATACTGATTTATAAAACATTGAACTTAAGGCTGTAATGTAACAAAACAGGTAAAAAGTAATGGGGGTGAATACTTTTGCAAGGCACTGTATACATTATAGCTGTTGACTAATTGACCAATGGCCTGATTGCTTAATGATATGAATGGGAACTTTTTTTGCTAGATGCAGTTGACACTGCATTGATCTTAAATAAATGCCTTGAGAAGGAAGAAGGGTCCATACCTAATCTAACCAATAAAGTCCTAAGATAAAAAATTAATTTTAGCAGACGTAAGGGGTTTTCTGTGTAGGGTTAGGATGAAGTGTTTGTGGGGAAAACTGCAAGGGAGTGGCAGTATAGGTCCAAGACTTTCACAGAGCACCGATTAATGTAAGTAAAGAATTGCAGGGTTTATGTAGATGGGCCCATTTGATTATTTTTAGATTGCTTTACACATGGACATACTAATCAGCTGTTTTTTTTAATTTTTAAGCACAAGGGCAGAATATGAAGATTTCTCGATAGTAAATTCTTTACAGCGGAGAAAGCCATAGTGTGCAACATAAATAGCTGTTTTGATAATGGAGTTTGTTTGGTACTTAAACAGGGCTTTGTCGAGAAGATCAGATAGGGCCTGAAATTTAGGGCCATATATAGGTTGGTGTTTAGGTGCCTTAGGACAGGCGGCTAATTGTTGAGTGACTATTTTATATATGGAACACATTGTTGCCAGGTTGCCTCCTTTGACACTTAGATGCACTAATACATACAAATGCAAACACACTGATGCACAGAGACACATAGTGTTTTTCACTATCTATGTGTGCATGCCTGGTAATGTGTATGTGTCCGACAGTAAATATTCTTGTATGTGGGTGTGTCTGTGTACGTATATTTATCTGTATATGTGTGTGTGTCTGTGAATGTGTACCTCTTTGTCTGTGAGCATGTGTCTGGGAGTGTGTTTAAGAGGTAGTATTGTCTCCCTAGTGGGCTGCTTCTGGTTTTGACATCTGTGTAGGGTGTTTTTGGCAAGGCTGTGAGTACATACAGTCATATTTTCAATAAACTCAGATCCATATTTCAACTACATAATAAAATATCTATGCACTAATTCATTCTTATGCCCACTCAAATTTCCTCTACACAATCATTTCTTTCCCACAGTTACACTTGTCATGGAATTTTAAATCCACACTTACAGCCATATCCTCAATGATCAATGTACTTTTAAAGGCATATCTCAGTCCCCACACTCATCTCATTTTAATCTTTCCTCACGCTATGATGAAAATATATTTCCCTTGCATTGACTTACCCCTTGCTCACTTTTCTTACAGTAGCAGAATTGAAAGACTCATTATGATTTAACACACTGACAAAATTATATGCAAAAGTGATCATTTACTTTAAACACCCACTTTAGTGAATCAACACATGTATGTTGTCAGCAACTGAGTGATTATGCGATGGCAGTATCTACCTAGTCTAACACACGTTTATGCAAAGTTAAAGGTAAAATGGAAAACGATTTTAAAAATTAAAAAGAACAAACCAAACAACTCACTAATTGAACACTGTAGCGGAGTAGTAGTATTATCCACGGTATCTCCGCTGGCAGACAGAATAAACCAGGTACAAAGTAGGCAAAATTCAGGTAGCGTAGTTACAATCCCTTTCTCCCAAGAACTAGACGACACATAGCTTGGAGGTCAACTGAGGTTTTAATCACAGGTCACAGTATTTATGTGGTTACAAATGTAAGGGGTTTCCCAAGTCACATTACAGGGTTTTTCCAGTAGGGGACTACATGGGGTAGTTGACAGACAGATTACCCATCATACACTGCTGTACCAAGGAGATAATTACCCCAGAATGCATTGTTAATGGGATTATCTCTTGGTACAGAGAAACACAGTTTTTACATTAAAATCCATAACTGCCATAATATTCCTGCTATGTAGCTAATAAACCCCTTATTACATAGCTTAACACGATTAAGGGAACTTGCGCTCAGATCCCAGCACAAATAGCCGAACGCCGTTCATTTTACCGTATCAGGACCACTTGGTTTAAAACGGTTGTATTAACTGAGGGAACGAGATTCCCGAAAGAATAAAACTCCCGAACGGTTTGGAAGTCCAGCGGGGCTTGTGTTGCCGAGTAGCCGAATTTAGAACCAGGCACTCGACGACAAAACCCTGCTGGCTCTCCGAGAACAAGGATGGCCGCCGCCACGTGTTCGGTACAAGAATGGCGGCCACCCGCAACATACATTAATTAGCATGGATACACTGTTGCAAAGTACCTAATTGGAGACACAAGACCTGCTGGGGGTGGTCTCCCATTTGGTACTTTGCTTGTTCCATGAAGAGTGCGGTGATTCACTGTTCGTGGATAACCAAGCTGAATACTAGCGGTATTCATGTGTTGTAACACACGAATGCTTCATACGTTGATCTTTTATTCGGGGAAACAAGCAATACGGGCAATAGCATAAAATATACAGTTACACTCAGTAAGTGGCTAGATTTGCCACAAACACCAAGGTCAGTGCAAATGCCCAGGTATGACATGAGGTATCATCATCTTGCCTTCACGTGTTATTTTTTAGTGCAGTCACAAGAATTAGGAGTTAAAGTCATTTAAAAAAACAGACAAAATATCGTTAAAATTTTCATATAAACATATACAACATTGCTCAACAACATACAGTTTAAAGGTGCAAATCATCATTAGTGGAAGGTAGAAACATACATGAAGCTCAATACACATTAGACTCACACTAATAAATATCAGTATAAAGGGACACAGACACAATTATAGTTATAATCAAATTTACATATTGATCAACAATAATATATAAATATGAATGTGTATTTATTGTAAACATAAACATTTAAATGTATTTAATCACATGATAAATGTGGATGGATGTGCTGGTTAGGCTACATAGACTGCAGCTTGTAATATTGAATCACCAATTTGGCATCATATAGATAATTACTTTCAGCTACACAATCTTTGGCATCAAAGAAGTTTGTGGTTTTCTGCCACAAAACACATAATAGTCCATGTCTCCTAAATAAACTACACACTGTCTTCACTATACAATTGTGGTCACTTGGGTTTACCATAATTCACATGTATAAAGATCATACTTTGAGAAACCAACATTTTAATTATCATGTTGACTTTTATTCCATACAATTAATCAGTGATGAGAAAAAAATATATATATCTTGAATTTATGCCTATATTTTAATAAATTATGGGTTATTTCAATAAAGATCTTGTTTTTAAATTACTTTTAAATGACTTTTGATGGGAGTTTTGGAAAAATTGTTTCAGTTCATTGCATGCTAGCTGCTTTAAGCATACATGTACACATATGGCACTCACCACTAATAAAATTACCAACTTGAGCAATTTTAAGTCACTCAGAAAAACAGTTTTGATGCTAAGGCAGGTCCAGACTGGCCATCGTAAAACTGGGAAATTTTCCAGTGGGTCGACATACTGGTGCACAGCCGCCTTGGGTGCACTGGCCTTGAGGCACAATTGCCGGGTGACTGGCTGGAGAGGAAGCGCTCCCTTCCTGTCAGTCACTATATGTATTGTGAGCAGGCGTAAAGAGGGCAGATTAACTTTTGTATACTCTACCTGGCCTGACAGGAAGTGTTTCAGTGAGACAGGGTACAGGAAACTGAAGATCCTCCATTGTGGTCTGCTCAGCCACAGTACAGGAAGGTTAGCAGGCATGATGGGGGAAAGATACGTATAGAGGGTTAGGGGAGGGAAATGAGACACACAGATGGGCTCAGAGGGAGCCACATTGAGGGGTTGAAATGAGACACGTGGAGAAGCATGGGGGGAATAAGACAAATGAAGGTGCTGGGGAGATGAGACAAATAGAGAGGCTGTGGGGTTGACACATTGAGTTACTATAGGGAAATACAGTGAGAGACTTGGGAGAGGCAAATTTATGGGCTGAGGGGAATGAGACACAAGGAGGAGCTGAGGAGAGAAATTAAACACATGGGGGGACTGATGGTGGAAAATTAGACATATGGGGTGAAATTATAAACATGGAGGGGCTGGTGAAGAGAAATAGACACACATTGGTGCTGGGGCAGAAGAAAGAGACACACAAAGGGCCTTGGGGGAGAAAGACACCCAAAAAAGTCTGGGGAAATAGACATAGAGAGGGCTGGAGAAGGGTAAAAAAAACTCAAAAAGGGACACGGAGGAAGAAAAAGATACATGAAGGAGGGTATGTAAGAGACACACAGGGGCAGTGTAAGACACAAAAATGGGAAAAGGCAAACAATGGGAGATAAGATACGCTAAAGCAGATAAGAGTCAAAAAGGGGAATAGAAACACAGGTGAAGATAAATTTTTTGCAGTGGGAAGGGGTGAATTCATATTTTTTTGCAACTATGTTGCGGCTATAACTTTATTTATTTACATTCTTTTTTTATTACCACATATGCAATGATGTTAGATTTGTACACAGGCATTAGTCCTGTAGGCTTTCAGGGGATGTATATGAAATTGTATGTGAAATTATTCTTCCGAGTTGGCGAGAGGTATTGCTTATGTGGCATGTTCAAGACTTTATTTATTTAGGTGCGTACGCACACGAGACTATTCAGGTCAGTGTGAGACCGCGTAACATGAACACTGACGTGCATGATTTAATTGAACTGTGCGCGCATGCGCATGGGTTAATTTTGGTCAGCGCGTGTTCCCGTCGTTTGGACATTGTCGTGCATGATCACTTCTTTATGCCCCACCTCCTGTAGACTGTAAGCTTGTTTGAGCAGGGCCCTCTGTAAGTGTTCTTGTAATTGTCCTATTTATAGTTAAATCCCCCCTCTAATAATATTGTACAGCACTACGGAATCTGTTGGCGCTATATAAATGGCAATAATAATAATAATAATGTATTTTCACTGAGGTTTTGCTGCAATTCCGTTTCATTTAGAGTTTATTAAACTTACAATACAGTGTTAATTTGTTTTTGACTGACAGTACATATAATGGGATACAGGGAATATGAAGACAAGTATAATGGTTTATTTCCGTAACATTATGCGCATATATTGATTGAAGCGTTCTGTTGCCATAGTAACAGTGCGTTTTTCTACAATTTAGATATTAACCTATTACTATGGCAATTGCTACACAGGTGTTCTCTATTGGTATTGGGGCTACCAGTGGGTGGTCCTACCGCCTTTTTTAATTGATTGTATGCATATATAAAGGTAAGGTGTTTTGACTAAAGATTATCCTTGACAAAGGCACTCCAGCTAAAATATTGGGTGCTTTTTTCTTGTCAGGTAAAATTGTACAGCAATTTATCATTTTTTTTTCATTCATTGTTTCTTTGCTAATTTGGAAGTAATATTTCCATGTATTCTGTATATTTTTTTTCTGTATATGCAATATATGCTGTGAGATAGATGTTCCAACAATTCTAGGCATACATATGATTTTGTATTCTATTTAAACTTAATACAATTTTTAATTGTTATTGAATTTGGCATGCGGGTATTTCCTTAATTATTTTGAGTACCCATGTATCACTAGGAAGGGGTGGTTCCTAATACCCTTTGCACCCTTTACTTTATATACAGGCTGTACATATATTGGTTACCCCTACTAACTTGCATCTTAATAGTGAATGTGTCAGGATTACTAGTTTATCCAGCACATAGAATTGTGTCACACAGATGACTAATAGGTAACGTATTACCGGGCCTTAGAATGGCCCGACTTAACGTACCAAAGAGTAGTCAGGATACTTGCCGAGGTCAGGGGATACAGAAAGAGACACAACGATAAGGGAAAGCCAGAGGTCAAGGATACCAGAATACAGGGAAGTAAAAATCAAAGACAAAGTCAAAAACCAGAAGAAACTTGAATCACGAATGCGCTCTCGGACAACCACTAGGGAAACCATGACAGGGCACTGAGCAGGATGAGAACTGGGCCTAAATACCTCTCCTCTGGATCTGATAGGCTTTAATCAGCCTTTGACCCCAAAGGCAGTTACCAGGTTCCCGTTTGCATAATTGCTGCTCAACACAAACCCTCCTGTGGATTTGATTGCTGCTCGGCACAACTTTTCCTGTCAGGACAGTAATGTTGTTCGGCACAACTTTTCCTGTCAGAACAGTAAATGTCATTAATCACATTTGTATATGCGGATGAATGCATCTTTGCCTGTGTCTTCTGGTCTCTCTGTAGCACAGTTCTTCAGCACAGAAGTCTATACCACATCTACAGGGCAAAAGTCTATAAGACATCTTTCCATGACTGGTCATGGAAAGATGTCTTATTAAATTAACATTATAGTCACCAGAACCACTACAATTCAATGTAGTGGTTCTGGTGTCATTAGCCTATCCCTGCAGGCTGAGTACTGTACTTTTCAGGCAAAAGGCAGTGTTTGCATTGCTGCATAGGAATACCTCTAGTAGTCACTCAGTCACTAGATGTGCTGCACAGTGTGGAGGTGCTGAATGTTCCCCATAGAGCTTGGAGGCGCTGAATGCTCCCCATAGAGATGGCTTGATTCATACAAGAAAGCATTGGATTGACTGAGATCATCAAGTTTTATGATCTCAGCCGAAGTGAAGAGCACACTCAAGGGATTTTTAAAAAATAAATAACGTAACATAATTTTCTACAGCTGTGCAACAGCATACATTCAACGTTTCAGTCCCCTTACCAGGCTTTTCTATATATGACAAGGTACTGAAACATTGAATGTATGCAAATGCACGTCTGCTTAAAATAAATAATAAAAAAAAAAAATTTTCAAAGCCTTATGAGTGCTTTCTTTCACGCTGGAGTAATAGTTTTCAATTTTAAGTGATCTTTTTCACCTGCATTTCTGCACACTATACTGGTGCAACGCATTATAGACTTTTTCCAGCGCTGCTTTTAGTTCTCAGTCCGGCCATGTGCTAAGGTAATCTTTAATGGAGGATTTCTCACAAAATCAGGAAGATGACACCGCTGTCTCACTACCCCTTACCTCTTGCATGGTCAGGACAATTTACATTGCTGGAATCCATTAGACCATCAAATTTCCTAATTATATGATTAGTGACAGACAGTCCAAAGACGGGTCTGTGATAGTTTCTACCCTCAGAATTTGAATCTTTTTCTTTTTTTCAATCCAGTACTTTTTTTATTCTAATATTTGCATTGCCTTATTTTACAGGTTATTTGATACTTTTTTTGAATGCCAAACTCTGCCTGTGAGTTAACCAACCTATTGCCCTGCTTCTTTATCTTCGAAAGTGTATCACCATGTTATAAGAAAACCTTATTTCCAGTAATGAATATGTATAGGATCAGACACTGTATAGGCTACAGACTACATATGAATGGGTATTGTAGAGTAGTGTGGTAGAGAATGTAGTGTTTAGTTATAGGGGCTTTAGTGTTGTAGGGCATGATTATAAAAAATACACTAATATAAAGTTTATTCCCCTCTCCCTCATGCTCATCTTGAGTGAGGAGGAAAGTTGGTTGGTGTAGACCCCGTGTGTAGGAGTTTGTAACCTAGGAGTGTGTATCACTCCCTATTACATAGTTACATAGTTACATAGTTAGATAGCTGAAAAGAGACTTGCGTCCATCAAGTTCAGCCTTCCTCACACCTGTTTTTTGCTATTGTGTTAATCTGTGTCAATGCTCTGATGCACTGCAGGGAACATTGAATGATCCAGTGCTAAAAGATGTGTGGCAAACCTAGCCACTTCTGAACTATATTCATTGCAGGTTGTCCGTAGGCTGAATGTATAACGTGTCCCGTTGACTGTATGTGTATTGTACTGTGACCGTTCGCATGCTGGCAGCCGTATGCCGCCAGCATACAACGCATTCGTACGACGAAACACGGCTATCCTGGCCGTTCGCCGTACGAATGTGGACTCCCCAGGTAGACCACACATTCCCAGGTCGTGTGGCACCAATTAACCGATTGCAACATTGTTGCAATCGGTAATTAAGGGCTCTCCTAGGTGGCCGTCGATCCACTACCGACCATGCGGCGGTCGGCCATCTTGGATCCTTTGTCTCTGCAGCGGTGTTCGGTCGTCGAGAGCCTGGAACTGAAAACGGCTACTCAGTGATCCGAACACCGCTGGACTTCCAGAGCGTTCGGGAGTACCGCGTTCGGTACATTATGTGTCCCGTACTTATTCGGTACTTTTAAACTCACCTTGATGTTTAAATGTATTATGTGCGGCGTTCGGTCAATTCAGCTGGGATCGGAGCGGTATTCTCACAAAGTGTGCGCCCCGACCCCAGCTATCTACCGAACGTTCGGTTATTCTAAAGTGCCGAATATTACGGGAATTATGTATTTTAATGTCAATTGTCGGTTTTGCTGCACGAGGGGATAATCCACTTAATCGTCCATTTTAGTGGGAGTATCCTTCTCGTGCAGCGATGCCTGTTGGGAAAGTCACAATGCATGTTGGGAGAAATCCCCTGGAATATCTGTATGGAAACCCCTTGCATGGGGAACTGCATAAATACGCTGCTTGTGAATAAACCGAGTTAGTTGACTCCCAAACTGTGTTTCGTCCGGTTATTGGGAGGATTGGGGATATTGCCTTGCTTTCTACTCTGACTGTGGATTTCCTGAGGATACCAACGGATATCGTGTACTAATATACTGCATTCCGTTACAAGATGTATAATGTTTGACGTCACTCAATTCAATGGACTGATGTGATGTCAATGGAACCATGTCAAGACTTTCCCAAAGAGGCTTCACACTCATGAATGTGGACTGGAACCATTGGCATAGAAGTGAGTATCCTGTACAATCAAAGAAGTTCCACTGCAAGACAGTAAAAAAAAAACATTTTTAGTAAATATACATCTAATTTATAAAATGTAACTAAACTTTCAAAATAGGCAACAAGTTCACTTTAAAATTATCCACCTGGTGACCACAGTTGGAGCAAAATGTGGGAAACCATCATTAATCTAGAGGATCCATCCCCATACGATTAAGCCTTTTCAGCAACTGGGCAGCATTATACTAAAATGGGTGTCATATTGACCCCTATAGGCTTTTGTTTGTTTTTTATATAGATGTGGTTGCTGTCTAGCAAGCACTGGCCAGGCCCCACATGGTTATTGTTAACCCTAGCATCATTGAGGGTTATATTTTTAAGTATTTGCCCGCTGGCTGCTACCTTTGCCAGCAGGCCATAGAAAGTAATGGTCAGATTAAATTTGGTGATCAAAGAAAATTTTCACCATATTTCAGCCAGACATGTGACCTGTTGTTCAAAGCCCCAAAAATTGACTGAATGACCGAACACACCAAAAAATGTGTTAGTGCATGTGTCTAGTGTAAAGATACCAGAAGGGACATTTATCGGTTAGTAGATAATCTTGAGGGATCCCACATATTTTATCCCATATATCCTAGCCCCTGACTGACCAGCACAGTGTGAGTATGAGTATGCAGTTGCCAAGTTGCCTTAGTATGAGGTCCTGGTGACTACAGCTCTATTTTAATTATGATTTAATTTTCTACGGTTTAGTCATTGATGCCTGACTGGATAAATCTGTTAACTTTGCAAAGTCATAATTTGTTCTTTTCCTGGACATGCACAGAAATTCCAGAAACCATAAATGCAGTATTATGTTTTTATGACATCTTTCCCATCTTGTTCCACCATTTTGTTCAGAGAGAAATTATCTTACAAAACCACAGAAACAAACTTACTAATGCACTATCCCAAATCCCTATGCACATTTAAATAACTGTTGTTTTTTTAGTATCACTCCAATGCCCATTTTGGTGTAAGCTCACCTGCCATGTCAAGGCAAGACCTCTTAAGTGATCCCTACACTAAAATTCACCTTGCTTTCTTCAACTGAAAGGTAAAATCTCTAATGAGACAGAGAGGGGTATTTTTCTAAACCCCTAGATACTTATTAACCCTTAGTAGGGAACACATGGGTTGGCAGAAGAATTGTAACATGGCTGTTTAATACACCTTGCGGTCTTCATCTAAAAGGTAACATCTCTAATGATACAGAGACAGGTATTTTTCTAAACCCCTACACACTAACTAACCCTTAATAGGGAACACACGGGGAAAGCAATGGCACTGTAATATGGCTGTGTAATACATAAGCAAATACAAACATACAAAATTAAAGCCTGCGCTCAACCTCCCACTACTCCTGGGTGGCAGCAATGTCAATAGTACACATCAGCCGTATTACATACAATAAAAACCAAAGAAAAAAGTTACTGTGCCAAATCCATATACACATGTAAATAACTGGAGATTTTTTAGTATCAAAGAAAAAAAGTTACCTGCAATCTTCCCAAATCCTTATGCATATTTAACACATGGGGTTTTCACTTTTGAATCACACAGCTATGTTTCAATGCTCCCACCCACCCCATGTGTTCCCTATTAAGGGTTAATAAGCATGTTGGGGTTTATAAAAAATACCCCTTTCTGTCTCATTAGATATCTTTGCCAGAAGCTCAAGAAAGCAAGGTGAAAGGTTAGTGTAGGATCCACCTAAGAGGTTTGCCTTGACGGGGCAGGTGGGCATCCCTCTCATTGCCATTGGAGTAAGTATAAATTGTTTAAATATGCATAGGGATTTGGGAAGAGTGCAGGTAACTTATTTTCTTTGTTTTTTACTGTATGTATTGTGGATGATGTGTGCTATGGTCGTTGCTGCCACCTAAGAGTAGTGGGAGTTTGAGCGCAGGACTTGTTTTTGTGTATTTATGTTTTTTAGTATCACACCAATGGCCGTTATAGTGTACACTCACCTGCCACAACAAGGGAAAACCACTAAATGAGTCCTACACTTACACTTAAATGGCCATATGAGTGATACTAAAAAAATGCAGTTATTTAAATAAGCATCAGGATTTGAAATAGTGTGCAGGTAACTTTTTTCTTCGTTTTTTATTGTATGTATTGGGGCTGATGTGTACGATAGTCATTGCTGCTGCTGCTGCCCAGGACTAAAGTTTAAGCGCAGGACTTAATTTTGTATGTTAGACATGATCTTATGCAATGCCATGTGCTTTTCATTGCTATTGCTCATTCGTCTCCTCGTTTCTGCTTAAAACATGCTCAAATAGAGATGTTGACCTTGGAGGAGATAATCACACCATTCCAACTATTTGGTTAAACGTGGGTGTAAGGATACTCACCAAATTTGATGCAGCAGTACAGACATTTACAGTTTGTTACTCCTTGCTTTAACACAACCAACTTATTGCAGCCATGTTTTCAGCCAGCTCGTCATAGTTCCTGTATCATTTAAGCCAAGATCTGGACATCATTTTTACAGCATTGTGGTCACCTGAACCTGGTTTTAAACTAACTTAACTAATATGACCCACAACCTTTATGAGATATATATATATTTGATCCAGTTTCCTTGCATGATTTATGATAGCCAGTAAGCACATTATAGTTAGTTCCTAATTTTCCTGTTCTCAATCTGGCTTGCCTTAGCCCTGAGATGCCCAGATTCAATGCTTTCCTATAGGGAAAGCCTAATGCATATGCAGCAGACCTCACACATGTGCTTTATGTGTCCCTATTACTGTGATTTTGGAGGAGGTAAGTGTTTAAACATTTTTTTTAACCCTTACAACTTGGGGGGGGGGGGGTGGAGGGGTGGAAATACTGTATTAGGGCACTATAGAGTTAGGAATATAGTTCCACTCCTAATGCTATAGTGTTCCCTTACTTTTCCTCTGCATGTTCTTTTCTTTTTATATGTGATGCTTTTAATGGTTTTACATGCTAGTTGGCTTAAGAAATACCGTCTTTCTTGTTCTAGCAGTGTATCATCAAAACAGACCATGGTTAACATTTTCCAATATTACATCCAAATTTTTGGATTTGGACAGAGCTCTCAACTACTAACTGTAACAAGTAGAGGCTTTTGAGATTTGATAAAAATCTTGTTTCTGTAGCTGTATTGTTTTTTAATGAACCACATATACACAAACTTTAGATATGGTGTACATAGTAAAAAATTGTATAAAGTAAAGCACTCCTTCGAAAAGTCTTTATTAATTCAGGACAGCTCTGAATAATTTGGAGGGGAAGAGAAAAAATAAATATATCTTGATATAAATTACAAAACAAAAACTAGATTACAAACAAAAGCGGTTACCTTTTTTTCTTGTTCTATGACTCATGAATATGTTATTATTTTAGTCTACGTTTTCCATTCTCTTTCCAGATGTTTCACTGTTGCTTTTGCCAGCTTTTCCATTTAGCTAGCTAGCTTTCAGCATGACCACTTCTAGCAGGTTTAGATGATTTTTATGTTGAATGATGTACACCCTCCAAGTCTAAACCTAAATTTGAAGTTAATGAATGCCATTCAGTACTTGAATTATTTCATTCAGTCTTGACATTTGGAAACAGTGGCAAAATGAGAAGTGAATGAATAAAAAGAAACCTAGACACTAATAAACTTCCTTTTAAATTTTTTTTTTGCTAAACAGGCTTAAAATAGGTTTATAGGTTTATAGACAGTAACTTTATACAGTGGAAAGTAGACTTGTGCACTGTAGAGAAAAAAAATTTCAGCTGCATCAATTCGTGTAAAAAAAAAAAGTAAGAATTTGGATAGTCTAATATTCATTCATGTGGCGGTACCATTCTTCCGAACATCGCCAATGCTAAATGCCATACCAGAAAAGGTGCAAAAATTGATCATTCATTATACTGAAAAATATAAATATTATGTGTTACTACGTATATAAAAAATTCAATTTTTTCCAGTACACTAATAGGTGCTTATTTGCTCTATTTGATTCACGATCAAGTAAGAGAAAGTAAAAAAAAAAGGAAAAGGATAAAGAGGAGAAGCGGTAAACAATTCTATATGTATATATTGTATTTATTAAATATAGTATATATCAATATAGACTTTTGTAGCTGCCTCTCCTTTTTCTGCTTTATTGGTCACTTTTCACTTGATATGTGACATTTAGTAGCTCTCGCCTAGCCATCCATCATCTTTTTTTCCCATCAATCATTTTTATTAGTGCCAAACTGGAACTCCTATTCACAAAACAAACAAAATACTATCAATCATCTCTTTTTACCTTTGTGTATACAGCCCTAGCCACACCTCAACTGCATGTGACTTTCCTTCCTAAATACTTCCTGTAAAGATAGATCTAATGTTCAAACTCACTTTATTGCACATCCTGTTTAATTTATAACCTTGTATCCCCTGCTCTGATAGTAGCCTTCTAGATCCTGTGGGGGCCTCTGGTAGATAAAAACTCCAAAATGACAGATAATCAAGTAGAGACATGATGTACGCAGAGTAGGAGCTGGAAGTTACTGAGACATATGGATGGATAAATAGAAAAGAAGTCAGACAGATCGGAAAGAAGACATTCCATTCATATTAGATGGAAACCATATTTCAAAATTTTGATGGTTTCAGACGTTTCACAATAAAATATGGATGTTGGCTGTAAATAATAAAAACAGAGAAAAATAATAGAAATATAGTTCCAGAGTTTGTGCCTTGTCAAAAGCAACATTCCAAGCTTTTCTGAACTATGCATGGTGGGATAGTTACAAAACGTTCAAAGGGACTCTGTGTGCCAAATAGTTACATTACTGAGTAAACATGGCCTTTAATTTCCTTCTGACATGGCCCTGTTGATATATATGTTTGTTCAGTTAAAAGAGGCCTATGGTCTGTTAAGACCAAATTTGCAAATTGTAGGCCATTCTAGCCAAGCCTGAGGATAGCTGATTATTTATTTCCGGAATGATAGCTATCATTTTCAAAATGTATTTGATTTACTTTTACTCATTGTTTAGTGAAAAAGAAAAAGTTAAAAATTGTTAATAAATTGCATAACTGCTGTAGGTTTGTGGATCTACCCTAATGCTCTTAACTTGTATATACAAAAAATGCATGCTATATTATTGCAATATATTGTGACATATTATCACATGAGACTAATACATGGTTTTATTTAATAACTAATTACTGCTTATATATTTAAAATGACAATTAAGAGAACACCAGTACAGCTTAAAGCTGTCTTTATTGAATTGGAAATTAAATAGTAAAGTAGAAGTGTTGTTTTGCAATACAATTTAAAAAAGGTATTTTTTTTTATTGTTTTAATTTATGTTTAATAGACTTTGCTATTTTATGGCTATTGTCAGTAGCATTTCAAAGTTAATTCAAGTATGCTTTTAGCGGGGGTAGCTTTATAGGATTGCCAGCAGTACCCACTGCAAAAAGCTTATTATATCAATTTGAGGAAATTCAGTAAACTGCAAAACTATTGTATATTGCTCTATATAAGTTATTTAAAGATTTATTGTTTCCCATTAGTGCTTTATTTTTCTTGGCAAACGTGCTATAGATAGAAAGCATATGGCTTTAATTAGGAACCTATACTAAAACAAATCACAGTTTTCTCTTGTTTCTGTTTATAGTGTTTGTTGTAGATACGTGAAAGCTATTTCACCATGTTTTACAGAACCTTAAATTATTTTTACTTTCCAAGTACATTTGTGCTGTGCTATTGAATTTCAGTCCAATTTCCTAATATAATTTGTATAGAAGGATCTCCCTTAAGGACCAAAGCCCTTTGGGGTATAAAAGCAAATGCAAAAAAAAAGCACTGAAGGTATAATTGAATAAAGATAATAAACGTCAAGTTAAAGAGACAGACCAGACCCCTAAAGCACTTACACTTGCTTTAGTGTTTTACATGTGATGACTGTGTCCTCTTTTTCTCATTTTGCAAGAACGTAAGCACGTTTGAGCAAGGCCCTGTTCCTGTGCACCCAACTCATTTTGTCACAAATACTTGTCTGTTAGTCGCCCCATTATACCACGCTGTGAAATTTGTTGGCGCTTTATAAATACTAATAATACTAATAATACAAAAAGGCAGATCATAATAGAAACTGGCACTTTTATAAATCAACTTTGTTACACTCCTAGCTGTCAACTGTTCCTGATATGTCCTGGTTGCTTTGCTAAGTAGAACTAAACTCAAGAGGCAGGTGATTACCCAGAGTACCTGTTTTGCAAAGACTTCTCATTGAGCTGCTTTGCAAAGGCTGTAACTGGACAGCCACAAAACATCTGAGCTGGTGGCATTGGCAGTTTGCCACAATAACTTCCCAAGCAGTTGCAGATGTACCCGCAATGAAAAGAAATGCACACGTAAAGGGACACTCCACTGCCAAAGCTTTGCCTTCCGAGTTAACACGACCTGGCATGGCAAAAGTCCTTCTAAAAGCAGTGCAATACTCTGTATAATTATAAACCATTGAAGTGTTAGATTCCCAAGGAGGATTGGCCTAAGCTAAAGCCCTATCAGTGAGGTGGTTAGTCAGGAAAGCAATCTTTGATTTGTCAGTAGGATAATACTGTGGGTTCAATTCTAAGTGTATATCAATCAAATTTAAGAAACCACAACAAAGCATGATTCCAGATTCCAAAGCAGATTCCCATTGTATTTTTGTGGGGTGTCATATGAACAGGTGGAGGATAAGAAATGACACAGGGTCAGAAGAAGTGGTAGGTGATGTCACAGCAGTAGCTTTGGCTTCAGGCTGCAAATGAGCCATGCAGACAAGAATGTTTTGCAAGGCTTCTGCAAGTTGGTCCATATATTTGGCAAAATCATCCATCCTAGCACTGCATACAGCCATTTGTTGTGACCGATAGGTTCCATTTGATCTGTTGCAATGTCCTCATGGTTTAGGAACCACATCATACAGACCCAGAAACACAACAAAGGAGAGACTAGCCCTGTCCCGACCCTAGTGGCTGGGCTAGTAAAGAACATAGTCAGAGTAATAGCTGAGGTCAAGGATAGGAGAAAACAGGATAAACGGTATACAAGACAAGGTCTAAAGAGTACAGAGGACAGGAGTAATGATAAACAAGTTAAGAGTCAGATACCAGAGAAACTGAATGTACAAGAATGTGCTAGAACTACAACATGGCAACAATGAGTGGAGCAGGTGAGTATAAATAGGCGGGGCTTGTTTCCAATTTTGAAAACACCATCTTAGAGTACACCATATAAATGTCCACTGTACATTTGAAATTAAAAATATCCCAAAATAAATCAATGTTTCCATTGATTGTGATCTTATGATTGTGTATGTAAAGTAGGCATATCTATCAAAGTCAACGGTTATCTGTTTTGTAACATGAGAGTATTAAGTAAAGAAAAGAGGAACAGTGCGTGCAAGCTTTGCAAAGTCCTAAATGTTTCAGAGGTTTCCATGCAACAAAGCATTGGGCATTGCTGTCTATGATTCAGAAACAGAATGAGGCTTCCATAATAAAATACATTTCCTCCTATTACACTCTTTCATCTTAGAAATGGATGTGTTATGTCTGGTCCACTGAGTGAGCTTAAAACAATGAAGAATACTTTCAAAAAATGTCATGCTAAACTCAGATAGCATGCAAAATCTGGGCACCAGATGCAGATGATCTACAAGAGGTCTAATGTTAAAGTGGTATATTATTCTTTTCAGAGAAAAAGAAATTAATAGAAAATGCTTACAATCCTTTTTGAATCAAATCCGCATTTATTTATTTTGCCAAGACTCAAAACTTTGTTTAAATCTGATGGGTAAAATCTTGTACCTGTTCTTGTACCAGTATAAGCCTGTCACAACACCAATGTACCCCACTGGGTCCTATCCTAGGAACACAATGTTTCCTTTTATGAGATTAATCCACTTACTCTGGGAATCCTTCATCCTGGAACTTATTGCAGTGCAAGGATAGGGCCCTGGAATGAGGCACTACATTCTGTAAAACAATAACAACAAAATGTACGATGAGCGCCATATGAACAACTGTAAGATACCAAAGAAAAGGCTGCAAACACTTAATGTAAGGGACACCCTCAACCTCTTGCTGAAGAGAAAACAACACAATACAAGCAAAAATAGGTTGAACCAATAATACAGTCCGAAATATTCAGAGAATGCTTTTGTTATTCTTAGTTAACGGCTCTCCAGACTTCGGCTTTATAATCCAATATATGAAATAAAACAGAGAGATGACCGATAATATGTTTAGTGCTAGCTGTGGACTCACAACACAGATATGAAGATTGCACTCACATTTGATGGAGCTATAAACCAGCTCTAAGTAAAATGGCATACAGCAGTACAATCCCCACTGACAGATATGTAGCTTTATAAATCAATATCTCAGCTTGCAGATGAATATACCGGGAAATCTATAAAAATAAACAAACAATAAAGTTCACTGTGGTAAAATATAATGTCAGATTAGAATAACGGTAATTTATTCTTATTTAGTTGAGCAGTGATACTGCTCAATTGATAGCACCTGGGTGGTATAATCTCCACCAAGGATATATTGTCGGCTAAATTATCCAGAGAGTTATCCTCTCAATATGGGTCACATCTTAAAGTGCAAACTTTATTTGAATTCATGAAAACAGTAATTTAATATTAAAAGAGTTTTGATGCCTTTAAAGAACTGTAATGGAAGTAGTGTTTGGGAACTTGATTTGTCTAAATAGTGAGTCATATGGCTAATGAAAAATGGCAATATTGTAGATATTAAAATGGCAGGTAGCTCTGGGTGGTGGGCTATTGTGGGTAGTGGTCTTGAGTGAAAACGAGGGCTACAAACCACAATTTCATTAATTAAAGCGGCATAGGTTATCAGGGACCTTTCGGGAGGAACCAGAAGTTCCCGGCCAACATTTTGGATTAGGGCAAAAGTCAGGAATAGAAAGTAATGTAAGGACCTATAGTTAACTTTGTATGATCCCAATACAGGTTAAAATTGACGTTATGGCCACTCATATAGAGGGTAAAAGCATTATTGAAAGGCAATACATGTAGAAAAGAAAGAAAGACAACATACAAGGGTGAAAAAATTGCTAATAATACTGAGTTTCTGAGATGCATAGTGCAAAGGGAGAAATCTATATAAATAAATAGAGATAGAGATAGATACAAAAATACAGATATGTATAAAATATAAATAAAAATAAATATAAAAATAAAAGTAAATATAGATGTAAAAATACAAAATAAAAGTAAGTAAAGAAATATGAGTAATACTAATAATGATAGAAGACATGAGCCATGGAGACAGAGAGAGACATGACGTGGGAGCGCGAGGTAAGAGGGCAATGTCGCGGGGGCCTTAAAATATATATAAATCCCATGATCTTGCTTGTGTCTAAATAGTAGCTGATATAGCACAAAGATAATGAATAATAATACAGAATAATAGTAAATATAGATGTGTAATTTGTATTTCTTGTAAAATATGAATAAATACTTATTCTAAAATAAAAATACAAGCAAGTCAAAGGAGTTGCAACAATTTTACATAACACCAACACTATAAAAATTGTTAATAAATTACTATAAAGTCAAATAAAGCCTAATAAATAAAAATTAAAAAAAAAATGTATATGAAAACTAGATGTTCTAAAGTAATGGCTTTAAAAAAAAAAGATTGCTATAAAAAGAAATTATATAAAGTGGCAGCTACAAAAAATGGCAGTGTTCAAAATCATTATTAAGTAAATTAAAGTATTTAAATAAAAAATCCACTGCATCTCGGATTGTCACATCTATTTAATAATATCCTCACCCTTCTAATTGATTTACATTTTTTGGATTCCTATAAATTGCAAACCTGTGGGGTCACTATTATGATGAATCATAAAGTGAGTGGATAAACTGTGTTTGATAAATACATTTTGACATTCCGTTTATGTTCTTATATCCTTACCTAAAGTGAGCCAGGCAGGTTATCATGTAAATCACATTTTTTTTTTAACATGGCAAGTGATAACATAATTTTTCTTAAAAGTTCTTTTTTTATTTTGCAGTGTTTTACATGTGTGAACTCTGTAATCATTCTTTTTTTTGGTATGGGTATTTTTGCAAGGTCTACAAATTGCACAACCATAAAATCCCTTGGATTCTTAAAAGACATTTTGTACACGTGTTCATACTAGAACGGTTGTGCGTTAAGTTATTTCTCAAATTAGGTAAACCTCTATAAACAATTTCAGATTGGATAACATTTTATTAAGTGCTTTGTCATTTTTGAAAATTGTCCAGTACCTAGAGATAATGTTCTTCAACTTGTTATTCTGGCAGTTAAAATCACAGATAAAAATAATTGATTCTCATTTCCTAAAACGTCGTCATCTTTGTACCTTAATTATGCATCCATGTTTTGGAGGTTTACTTCTTGATAAGCCATATTTAAAAACATGTCCATTGTATTCTTTATCTTCAAATTAAATTTTATGTGCCTGTTTGTGAAATTTAGTATTGTTCTTGCAATACCATTTCATTCTTACTAGCTATGCCTTAGGTGCATTTAAAAGCCATGGGGAATAGTGGCAGCTACTTTATTGGATATAACTATTTACATCCACTTTTTTTTTTTTAAGTGCTTGTTTTAATTATATTATCTTCTATGTAAATATCCAGATCCAAGAAGTTAACTGAGCTCTTGCTGCAACCATTTGTAAGTCTATTGCCCCAATCATTGTTCTCAAAGTGTGCTAAAAAGAGATCCAAATACAATTTGTCTCCTTTCCAGGTAAAAAAGATATCATCACCTGTTTCACATCCCACCTGTGTTCTTCAAAAATATGTCTGTGCTCCAATAGAGACATAAACAGGTTTGTGTAATTGGGTGCGAACCTGGTACCTGTCGCCGTTCCACAGATCTGTAAATAACAATTATCATTGAACTAAAATTAGTTATTGGTCAAAATCCAGTTAATGCCCTCCTGTTTAAAATCAATATTAGGAAGTGCTTTGTTGCTTCACAGCCTTTGCCATTTGCAATTATTGTGTATACGGAATTGACATCAGCTGTTACTAAAAATAATCATTATCCTATATAATTCCATTTAAAATCTGTAAAATGTTTAAAATGTCTTTTATATAACTGGGAAATTTTTGTACTATGAGCTGTAAGCATCGGTCTATATATTAGGAGGTTGAACATTTAAAAACTCAAATTCCTTTTTGTTAATAATGCCTTTTAATTTACCTGTATCATATTATAACTTATTTTATATCATAGGTTGGGTCCTAAGGCAATACTTTGTACTGATTCTTCTATATAGTCATTTATTTTGATAAGGGCAATCCCTCTTCTTACGGCTAATAATTTTATCACCAGTGAATTGTCATCTTTTAAATCTTTCTGCATAACTTTAATTTGTATTCAATTTTCTTTAAATGATTAATCTTATTAACATAATGCTTAACCATTTTCTCAAAGGTTATCATCTCTTCTGAGATGCAACAATTAGGAAAACAAATTAAGTTTCTTTTAGATCTGTATGGACAAATTTGGTGCTTTGGTTGGAATGTTCAGGTCTTATAATTAGAGTTTTTCAAGAAAAAATTTGTTAGGCACACTTTTCTTTTGAATTTGTTCAAATCAATATAAGTACAAATACTAGGATGTTTATGTGCACTCCTCCAATGAAAACATCAACAATAAAACAAATAGTACACTAGATATAGTAATGATAAGCTATTAAAAGCCTTAAAAACAGTAGGGATATCATCATTACAGGAGCAGATACGGGGGGAAGAACTGTTATATTGGATAGGCAGGACTATATGAAAGAAGCCCTCAATATTTTGGGGACTATGGAATATTTTCAAGAACTAAATACTGACTCCACCGAAATATATAAAAAAAAGCAATTACATGATTTATTTGATTGGGCATTTTCAATTGGCTCACTGGATAGGAAAGAGAAGGGATATCTGTTATTTGCACCAGAAGATATCCCTATATTTTACTATTTGCCCAAAATACATAAGTCCTTATCCAATCCCCCCTGACTGGCCTATCATTTCTTGTATTGATTCTCTAACATCCCCACTATCTAAGTGGGTGGACTTACATCTACAGAGATACGTCCCCCACTTGCCTTCTTTTAGACACTGGGCATGTTTTATCATTACTTCAAGAGGTCAAAGGGCAAACTCATTTCAGTTGGGTAGCTATAGATGTTTCTGCTCTGTATTCTAATATAGACCATAGGTTGGAACTATGGGCTTTAGATAATTTTCTATCCTCTGACCCCATTCTGCTGGAACAAAAAGCAGATTTCATTTTGAGATTTACGGAATTCATTTTAAAGCACAATTATTTCCGTTTTGATTATGCCTTTTACCTCTATCTCAAGGTTATTGCAAAGTGGGTGAGCTTTCCTCCCTGCTATGCAAATCTGTTTATGGGATTTGGGAGCAGTCCTTTGTCCTAGATAACATATAGTGGATGGAGCGGCTCACCTTTTATTGCAGATTCATTGACGATATTCTAATCATTTAGAAGGGAGAGTGGGATGAGATTGCTTATTTTACATAGAAACATAGAATGTGATGGCAGATTAGAACCACCCAGCCCATCTAGTCTGCCCAATTTTCTAAATACTTTCATTAGATCCTGGCCTTATCTTATAGTTAGGAAAGCCTTATGCCTATCCCATGCATGCTTAAACTCCTTTACTGTGTTAACCTCTCCCACTTCAGCTGGAAGGCTATTCCATGCATCCACTACCTTCTCAGTAAAGTAATGCTTCCTGATATTATTTTTAAACCTTTGTCCCTCTAATTTAAGACTATGTCCTCTGGTTGACAAACAGAAGGATGGGACTGCGCCAATAGGCAAGGTCAATATATTAAAGTCCTTATTGATGTAATAATAGTGAGACAGAGTCCAATATAATGAAACTTAGATCCTAGGTTGGTCTCTGGAGTTGTAGATTTCTGCTCCTTACAGGTATATGGAGGAGGGCGATGAGTGATGATAGTGGTACAGGGTGATCCAAGAGGTATCCAAATAAAATAGAAGAGACAATACTCACTTTTTGTAGAGCTTAATCCAGCTCTGGTGTGAATAACTTGCAGCGGTATGATCCCAGCTTATGGGATATGCGGTGAGTATCCTCTTCGGTACAGTAACAGACAGCCAAGGGGAAGATAAAACAAAAACAGTGATGGTGCAGTATGTTCCAAAAGTGGATAAAAATATATTAAAATATAGTAGATCCACTCGCATTTAGTAGAGCTTATACTAGCTCTAGTGTAGTAGGCATACAGCGGTATGATCCCCGCCTCTAGGATATATTGTGAGCGTTCTTGAAAGATGGTCCTTTGAGATGGTAACAGGCGCACAGGGAGAAGATAATAAAACAGCAATAGTGCTCTCAGTAAAATATATTCTGGTATATAAAATATAATAAAATATACTCACAATATATAGGGCAGGCTAACTGCTCTATGACACAGGCACAGGTGGTATAATCCCCACCTAAGGATTCTTTGGAGTATAAGAGAAAGTAAAATACAATAAAAAGCCAGGTAGTTATAAAAAAAAAAAAAGATTTAATAATATAAAAGAAAATTGGGGAAAAAAGAGTAAAAGGACCAAAATCTTTTTATTAACAATAATTAAAAGCAGTACAATATCCAAACGCGTTTCACCAATATAGGCTTTATCAATGGATTAAAAACTATCAACCTGGCTTGGGGTACATATAGGCATGGGACAAATTGAAAATGGCGCCAAAACTGCTCTGACAAATCACAGAGCAGATTATTTTTACACACAATTAACAGTTGTATAACGTTAAAACTCCATACATGTACCAATACTCCAGAGACCAACCTAGGATCTAAGTTTCATTATATTGGACTCTGTCTCACTATTATTACATCAATAAGGACTTTAATATATTTACCTTGCCTATCCTGCAATCCATAAACCAGTTTAGTAGCCCTTCTCTGAACTCTCTCTAAAGCATCAATATCCTTATGGAGATAAGGTCTCCAGTACTGCGTACAATACTCCAAGTGAGGTCTCACCAGTGTTCTGTACAATGGCATCAGCACTTCCCTCTTTCTACTGCTAATACCTCTCCCTATACAACCAAGTATTCTGCTAGCATTTCCTGCTGCTCTATTACATTGTCTGCTTACCCTTAAGTCATCAGAAATAATCACACCTAAATCCCTTTCCTCAGATGTTGAGGCTAGGACTCTATCAAATATTATGTGCTCTGCCCTTGGGTTTTTACGTCCAAGATGTATTATCTTGCACTTATCCACAGTGAATGTCAGTTGCCACAACTCTGACCATTTTTCTAGTTTACCTAAATCATTTGCCATTTGGCTTATCCCTCCTGGAACATCAACCATGTTACATATCTTAGTGTCATGAGCAAAAAGACATACCTTACCATTACGACCTTCTGCAATATCACTAATAAAAATATTAAAGAGAAGGGGTTCAAGCCTTGAGGTTGAAACTCAAGCTGCTCCATTCGCTACGTGCAGAAGATATATATCCAAATTAACAGTAAGAAATTTTAATTGTGGTCATGGTAGATGCTCAACCTGTGGCTTTATATCTCGCAAGTCTTCTCAATTTAGTCTGTATATGAATGACGATGATGTCTACACTGTAACCGACTGGATCAATTGTAATTATTCATTTTTAGTATATTGCTGGTGTGTTCCTGAGGGTTACAGTATGTGGGGCAAACCACAAGATCATTAAAGTGTAGGTTTAGGGAACACCCTCTTGCTATCATCCGCAAAGATAAGCGGTCTCCTATAGTGAGACATTTGTTTACCACAATGGTGATCCCTCCTATATTTTGCTTATGACAATTTAATGAATTCCACCTCAGGGAGATTTAGCGATAAGGAAGAAGACTCTATTTATAGCCAAATCCAAATGGTTTTTCAAATTATATACCCTAGCCCCAAATGGCCTGAATGAAGAGCAAGATCAGGTCTAGATCACAATGTATAAATGTTGGTAAAATTTTTATGTAGGTTAAGAAGATGATAGTCTGATTCGGAAAGTGTCTGATCTTCCAGTGGGACCCCAATCCTTTAAATTTAATGCTTGGTGTTTTGTGTTTTGCTTTACCGTTCATCTGGTCTGTGAATTGGTGAACTCGAGCAGCAGTAGATCGGTATTGCATGCATAGATTACTGTGTCGTCTGCGTACATGTGTGCATTTGAAGATTTGCAGACATTAGGCAGATAATTTATAAATAATGTGAATAGTAGGGGGCCGAGAATGGAACCTTGGGGAATACCACACGTGATGTGGGAGAGGGAGGGAGTCGCTGTCAGAAATGGACACATATTGTGATCGATCCGATACTTATGATCAAAACCAGGTTAGTGGACTATCACCAATACCTGAGTTTTTTAGAATGTTGTGGTCTACGGTGTCAAATGCCTTTGCAAAATCAAGGAAAATAGCTCCAGTTAGGTCTCCTTGTTCCAATGGGAAGTTGTATTTGAGTAATTCGGACAAAAGCCTGATTGATCAGGGGTCAGATAGTTTGATTGTTGGTAATACTCACATAGTTGCGTATGGATGCATTTTTATAAGATTTTTGACATTACTGGGAGCAATGATATTGGGCAATAGTTAGAAACCAAAGTAGTGTCACCACTTTTTCTGATAGGCACTACTCTCACAGTCTTCCAAAGTTAGGGTATGTACCCAGACACCAAGATTTAGTTAATTAGGGTTGTGACAGGTTTAGCAATTGCTGGCGCACTGAGCTTCAACAGCATTGGGGTTTGATCAGGTCCAGACTGGTTTTTCATTTTTAAATGATTTTATTTTTTTACTCTTTCTTTATTATTTTCCATACAAAAAAAGAGACAACTGCAGCCCTGTTTTTAACCATCTTAAAATAAAACAGTTCATAATAACAATGCAACATACAGCACCTTTCTATCTATCAATCTATCAATCTATCAATAATGTATGGCAATTATGTGATTGCTTTAATGTAAACCTTTTGTTCAGGTATTTCTTCCCTCACTCTCCATTTTCTCCAGCCAGTATTTGCCTAACTCCAGATTTTTATGATTTGGCATAAAAATTAAAGATTCCATCATCATCTGAAAACCTGTGTTTTTAGATGTTCATATTCAAGTTTCTCTGAACACTTCCATTTTCGTGCAATGATTAATTTAGCTGCAGCCATAACGTGTACATATATATATATATATATATATGTGTACGTATATATATATATATATATATATATATATATATATATATACAATAAACAAGATCCAGCGCACTCTCCTATCTACTAAACAGCAACTTCAATGTTGACAGATTTTTTTAGTTTTTAAAAGGTTTTTTTTAAAAACACCTTATCTAGGCAAAAAATAATGGGGATTTAGTTACATTATATGATCATACATTGCATAAGCCTGCCACAACGTCAATGTACCCCATCTTTGGCAGGTCCTACTCTCACAGTCTAATGTCTGCTCTTATGAGATTAACCCACTTACTTGGGAAAAAAATTCCATCTGAGGCTCTCTGCAGTACAAGGCTAAATAGGGACCTGAGATGAGGCACCTGTGACAGGGAGGGGTGCAAAACCAAGGAGTTGGCTAGACTCCCAAATATATACATATGGAACATGGGGGGGTGGCTTCAGGTGAGTGCAGCCACCCCCCCCATGTTCCATATGTATATATATATATATATATACCTCTCCTTAAATTGTAACATTTGAATATTAAGTTGTAATAATACATTTTGTGGGCATCTGGGAATTTTTCCCTATTATTCTCCCTGGTCCACAGAAAGCCAGTAACCAAAATTACTTAACTTTCTCACAATCCCACCATATATGCAAAAAGGACTCTTCCTCTTTATTGCATCTCCAATATATCGGAGAGCTAGTATTATACATATTTGTCATTTTCAATGGGACCAAGTACCACCTGTTCAATACCTTAAATACCACTTCTAAAATATTTAGACAGTGAATAATTTTCCTAGTTTGGGATAACACCTGGCACCACTCTACATTTGAGATTTTAACTTTGAGTTCTTTCTCCCATTTTTGGACTATTATATTTTTAATGGGAGCTTCTATTTTTAACAACCTGCTCCTAGCTTTTGATGCAACTTGTCCTACCATTTCAATATTCAATAATACACTTAACAATTCTATGCCCTCTGAAGGGTTATGAAGGAGATTCTGTTTAATAAAGTTTTTATCCTCAAATAATTAAACCACTCCTTTAACGATAATTGAAATTCCTGGGTTATTAGCTCAAATAGCTTGATTTTATAATTTAACAATATTTGATTAATGTATTTTATACCCTTTTCGTGTCCACTCTTCAATATCTAGATCTATCATCCGCGGCGTAATGTCAGACAATTTTAAATTACTTAGAACTTTGTTACCCAGTCTGCTCCTACATTTCAATCTGTCCCATTCATACCAAATTGATTCCAGACATATTTGAAGCACATGCTTTTTTAACACGCTCATCCCCTTTACACAGCCACATCATCTGGCCTTCTATCTCGCACATTTCTGTTTCAAGTATAAACCAGCCCTGAACTTTGGAACTATATAGTTGTGTTTTATACAAATGGAAAAACATATTCGAGAAGTATATGTGATTCACATTAGTGAAGTTTATTCCGCCTTCCCGATTTTTCTGCATCAATTGTTTTTTCTTTATTCTAGGCCTTTTCCCTTTCCATATAAAGTTCACAAAGTCTCGTTGTATTATATCCAGCCATGGTTGGGGCATTTTTAAGGGGATCATGCGGAATGAATAAGACCATTTAGGCAACAAATAGGCATTGATCAAATTGATTCTCCCCCACCAAGATAGTTCAACATGTCTCCATTTTTTCAGGGAGTCATGCGAAAATCTAAAAGTATTTAACCCCTTAAGGACACATGACATGTCTGACACGTCATGATTCCCTTTTATTCCAGAAGTTTGGTCCTTAAGGGGTTAAAAAAAAAATTGCATTATATATGTTGTATTTTTTCGTAACTATTATGCCTAGATATGGTTGGGTATTCCTAGTCCAATTAAATGTATAACACTCCTCTATATGGGATTTAATACCCCTATCTATATTGATGGCCATGGCAGTTGATTTATGCACATGAATTTTATAATTTGAAATTAAGCTAAATGCTTCCACCTCTTTCATTAGTGCTTCCAGCTATTTGACAGGGTCAGTTAGGGTCTGGATCAAATCATCTGCATACAGATTAAGCTTATATTCTTTTAGTTTAAAACTGAATCCTTTTATTAATGGGTTGTTTCTGATGTTATTTGCCAACATTTTCATTGTCATAATATGCAGGATTGGAGATAACGGGCAACCCTGCCTGTTCCCATTGTGTAGTGTGAACCAGTCCGCACAGATGTTTGGGCCCACCGCTCTTGCCATGGGACCGTCATATAGCGCTAGGAATGCCCCGTGCATCCAACCCCGAATACCAAATTTCTCCAGCGTCTTTCTCAAGAATTCCCAACCGACCCTGTCAAATGCTTTCTCTGCATCAACCGCTAAGAGAAGCAAGGGGATTTTGCACCACATATCTACTATGCACCTCGTATTATCAACTGCTAGTCGTCTTGGGAAAAAACCTATTTGGTCCTTGTTTATAAGATTTTTACATCAGTATTTATCAGGGATATTGGTCTGTAACTTTCCACTTTTGATGGATCTTTATCTTGCTTTGGTATTGGGAGAATGTTAGCTCTAAGCATTTCCCCAGGAAAGCTGTCTTTGGAAACAATATAATTAAACATATTGGCCATATGAATACTGATCAAATCTACAAAAGATTTATAAAACAGGTTTGAAAAACCATCTGGCCCTGGGGTTTTCTTAGATTTAAGTTTGAGGATTTCTTTCTCTACCTCTTGTACAGTTATAGGACCATTTAAACCATTACTTTGACTATTCGATAGCTTGGAGATTTTGTTATTAACCAGATACTCATCAAATGTATTCTTGGTAGTTGGAAGATTGTATAAATTACCATAATATGAGTTAAATTGTTCTCCAACCTCTTTAGGGTTTAGATATTCCCCTTCTTCACCTGCCAGCCTGACTATACTGCTTGAGGCCATCTTGTCTCTTAGTTTTTTTGTCAATAACCTATTTGCTCGATTTCCTTTTTTTCTAAGAGTTTTAAATTGATTTGATTCTGTATCTTTTGCATGTTATCGAGATTTTTTGATTAGAACTTTGCCTGAAGGCTGATTAGATTCCCTCTCATAGTGGATTTAAAAGCACGTCAGTTATTAGTATATGAGGTGTCTTTGGGATCATTTTCTGTAATGAAATCTCTAATTTGTTGTTTAAATATTTTGAGATAACTCTTATTGTGCAACACAGTAAAGGAGTTTAAGCATGCGTGGGATATGCATAAGGCTATCCTAACTATAATTATTTGGCCAGGGACTTATGAAAGTATTTTAAAAAAATTGGGCAGACTAGATGGGCTGTCACATTCTATGTTTCTATGTTTCTAAGTAGTTGTTTATCCGCCAGGTACCTCTATTAATTTTGTCACATTGACTCTTCATTGACCACATGTTGATACTGTGGTCTGACCAAGAATTATTTAGGATCTTAATATCTACTACATTTTCCAAAGAGGCAAGGTTACCCCAAATCATGTCGATACGAGAATACGACAAATGGACTCTAGAAAAAAACGTAAAGTCAGACATCCCAGGATGTGACATTCTCCACAGATCAAAGTAATCAAACTTATTCATATTGCTGCTCAGTGATTTGGCCATCTTGGCCAGTCTACAATTTACCAGTTCTATCCTAAAGAATTTTGTATACATTTTTGGATCCAACACACAGTTGAAGTCTCCTGCTATTAAGCAGATTCCTGTTTTTAATGGTTCCAAAGTTAAATCTGGAGACTCATTTGGAAGATATATGTTAATTAAAGTGTATTCTATCTAATTTATTTTACAATTAACAATTATAAATCTGCCGTCCGGATCTTTAAAGGGACACTATAGTCACCAGTGCAACTACATGTATTCCTGACCCTATAGTGTTAACACGACCATCTAGCCCCTGGGCCATCATGCCTCCATAAATATAGTAAAAATCTTACTGTATTCAAGCCTGAAGCTGTAAATCTGCATGCTGTTAGACTCAGGAAAAACAAGCAGTCTGCTGACATGTGATAGCCTGATCCAATCACAGTGCTTCCCCGTAGGATTGGCTGGGACTGACAAGGAGGCAGATCAGGGGCAGAGCCAGCATGATTCAAACACAGCCCTGGCCAATCAGCATCTCCTCATAGAGATTAATTGAATCAATGAATCTCTATGAGGAAAGTTCAGTATCTGCATGCAGTGGGAGGAGATGCTGAATCACAGGATGCTCGTGCACAGCAGATCTGAGTGGATGGAGGCATATTATTTACTCTCACCTTACGCAGCAGGGCATGCAAATTCCAAACTTGTAGGTGTTCAGACTGAAATAATTCAACTGCACAGTCTAGATCTGGGATAAAATGTAATCTGTGCCATGGGGTGTTCTTGCTGTTATTTAGAAAGGATTAAAGATAAAAAAAAAATGAAAGACCTGGTGATTTTAACCTTGGGAGAGGATTTAGCCTTTATTTTGCTCACACAGTACACTAAGTAGTTGTTACTGAAACTGTTAGGGAGAACACCTGCCTCCTGGATTCTATCAGGTGAAGTGAAGAGAATCCAATTGAGCAGGGTATGGTTATGGATTTGAATGTTTATGCGAGTTGGGGAGCAGATTAATTGCGCTAGCTGCAATGTTTTTGAACAGCTATTCAAAAATAATTAAAATTTGCTCTCACTAAAACTATGGACAAGTTCAGTACTTATATTGATTTGAAAACAGAAATAATACCTAACTAAAGAAGGTAAGTAAAATCCAATAGTAATATGGGCAGCAACTTACATATAGTGAGCAACTTACTATCAGAAATACAAATACTAGGATGTGTATGTGCGCTCCTCCGCTGAAAACATCAACAATTAAACAAATAGTACACTAGATATAAACAAACAAAGAAAAAAGGCTGTGTCTACCTAGTCCCCCAAAAAATGGAAAAATAGGAGCACAGAGGTCAGTGCGGTGGTACAAGATCCACCAAACGGGCTTGAACCCAATACATTCAATAAAACAAAATAAAGTGAGTCCCTCAAGAATGCTGGACTTAATACTGTTTTTTGCAACAGGGGAAAAAGTGAAAAATAAAGTCTTAATCAGAAACAGATGGCTTAGAGTTAAGGCAAATAGGGGAGGGGATAACAAAGTTATCAACAGTATATGGTTCCAAAGTATCCAAAAAATAATAAATGCTTTATTAATATAGGCACTCATACCCTGATGAAAGTGCAGTTAGATGCACCGAAACACGTGTTGGGTTCCTTTTTCTAATCACTTGAATTCACTCATGGAAGCACTTGGTGTTTAGTTTTTATTTTTACAGTTTTTTTACTTAGAGTTTTGGTTTTTCTGGGGGGCTTTTTTGGGAGTTTTCAGTCTACTACTCTGACATTAGGGACAGCATAGAACACCCTTGAAGGTGTTGCCTAGGGTTCACTAGTCAGAGCCTCTGCAGATTTGTTGTAAATTCACTACAGCAACACCACTTAATCCTATGGAATAATCTAGCATTTTTTCTATATTTTCCAATTATGACTATAGGATTTTGGTTACTTTTGCCTTGTATATATCTGCATTATAGAAGCAATTGTTATTCCCTTAGCCTATTGGCTTATATATATTTCTCTCTATAGAGGCTAGTGTTACTTTTTAATTTATTGGCCTGTCCCTATGTTAATAGCAGCCTATTTCTGCCACTAACACTGACCTCCCAATTTTTAGGAATTAATTTGTCCATCCACTATTTAGTGGACTTTCCCTAGCAGTCTGCACTTACTAAGTACGGCTAGTATCTTTGATACATGATTTTACCACGATGCATGTGTAACTTTGTTGTCCAGCAGCTCTTCCATTGTATCGTTTTTGTGTAGTGCCTATATTAATAAAGCATTTATTATTTTTTGGATACTTTGGAACCATATACTGTTGATAACTCTGTTATCCCCTCCCCTATTTACCTTAACTCTTAGCCATCTGTTTTTAATTCAGAATGTATTTTTCACTTTTTCCCCTGTTGCTATACAAGTAGGAGAACCGATTTCCGATCAGAGATAGAGAGGTAGATGTTGCCTGGTGCCAGGAAAAGAGAGCTACAAAAATCCTCTAGTACTCCTTCTGTCGCTGCCATCAGACGCTAGTGGCTCTCCACAACACGTGGGGTAATACGATGTGTATGCCGCAGCTGGTATCTTCAAAAAAGGCATTTTTCTTAAGGGCATACAGCACAGGAACACTTAAGTCCAGCAGAGCAAACTTCTACACGTTTCGTCTCTCTTAAGAGACTTTATCACGACAACTTATTGAGCATGCCCAAAGGCATTATATACCCCAGACTCTGGGCTAGAACAAGCTCTATATAAAATCTGACATTTATAATGAAAAACAAAACCACAAAGTGTACTAAAACATGTATACTACAAAATATGTGATGTATAGTATACATACAATAAATAATTAATGTATACATTAAATATAAATACAAATAGCACACATATATTGATATGATGTAAGAAAAAATAAAACTATAATAACTAAAGAATAAATAAGCAAAACAATACTGTCAAATATCTACGGACAGTGATAGAAAATACCATGATGATGTCACATATGGTGGGAACCACAACAAATTGTATAATATCAAAAACTTAATCAAAGGGGATAGTCCACCCCTGTGAAAACCAGACCAGTTCACAGAGGTAGAAAAGTGGATCACAAAAAACAAACAAACAAACTCTTCCTAAACACTGACAAACCTATCACAATGCTCTTTGGAACAGTACCTAAATTACACAAATTACAAAATCCCCATCTATGCATCAAAACAAACTCAAATAGCACACTGATTGCAGTCCACTCTTTCAAATACTTTGGTATGTTGTTAGACCCCAATCTATCTTTTGGCCTCTATGTAGAAAAACATGCATCTAAACGTTATCCAAAACTAGGTGCCCTGTATAGAAACAAATCCTGCCTAAGCCCTACAGTAAAGGAAAAGATTGTACAGCAAATGCTGATGCCAATCATTGATTATGAGGATGTAGTATATGCACCTGAACCGCAAACTCACCTAAAAAAGCTTAATACATTTTATAACTCGTTCTGCCGATTTGTGTTACAATGTAATACAATTGTGACATGCTAAAATAACTAAAATGGCTGTCGCTGGAATCCAGACGCACCCTTAATCTTTCAAGCTTTGTGTTTAAGAGCTTTTATGGGATGTTCCTACCCTACCTGAGCAGAACGCTCTCCCCGGCTGTTCCCACCTCCTATATCCTCCGATCCAGTACCCAAGCCTTTACGAGATACATTTCTACATACCTCAAAACAGAATGCACCTGTCATGGTTGATTATGTGTTTCTTAGTTGTTCTATGTTAAATTTTGTATTGTGTATTAATATTGTTTTTGTATTTTATTGTACCCTATTGTAATGCAATGTTTTGTGAACCCAGGACATACTTGAAAATCACAATCTCAAAGTATCCTTCCTGGTAAAATATTTTATAAATAAAAAAATAAATAATAGTTTAGTCTGGAGTGTTGGTAATGTCCTAGTAGTAAGGTTAAAAATACCATTGTGGGGGGGGCGTGGCTAACCGCCGAACAAGATGGCTGCTCTGTAAACTCGCTCCGGCACTTGGGCTCCCAAAACCCGACTTCACTTACCGCTGAACCGCTCAGACACACACTGAACCTGCTCCAACCAATAGCTACCAAAGCGATGGCCAGCTCCAAAACTAAAAAATCCGCCGAGAAAGCGGATAAACTGAACTTTTTCAGCCAAAAGCTGCAGCCTGCTAACGAGACCGCGCAGGCAGCCGGACAAGATGACACCGAAGATTCTAACACCACGCTGCCTCACACAGACCGGGATGCCTCCCAGCCTGCTGAATACCTCACACAAAGGTACTTTGAGCAATCTATGGAAAACATGGCATCAAAACTCATCAGTACCTGGCAGACAACTGCAGAACAGATCAGGAGAGATGTAAGGGACCTCTCAGCACGAACCGCTCTGGTGGAGCAGCACTGTGAGGACCTCTCCTCTGCACATGGGGCCATGTCACAGCAATTACAAGCTTTACAATGCCAAATGGCACAAATGGAAACAAAGATGGCGGACCAGGAGGACAGAGCTAGGAGGAACAACTTACGACTAAGGGGGGTACCGGAAACCGTCCTTCCTGATGATCTACCAGTCTATGTACAAAGCCTGCTCTGCGCCTATGCCCCAGACATTCCGACAGACATGCTGCTCGTCGACAGAGTCCACCGGGTTGCAAAGCCGAACCACTTACCTGACTCCATATCCCGCGGCGTCCTCTTGCGGGTACATTATTACCACATAAAAGAGCTTATCCTCCGAACACACCGCAGCAAAGCCGGCAACCATGAAGACTTCCCTCTGGTGCGCATCGTGGCGGATATTTCAGCAGCTACCCTCCGGCGCAGACGAGAATTCCTTCAGACCACTACGGAATTACGAGCCCACGGCATCCGCTACAGGTGGGGATTCCCTACGAAGATCATACTCACCAAGAATGGGAAGACGTTTCAAATACAGCACCCTGACGAAGGAAAGCGCCTACTCGCCAGCTGGGGCCTCCAAACCGCCCCCACTGCAGGCAAGCAGCTGAGCTCACCTGGGTCAAGCCGCACACCTAACAGAGACTGATTTCTCTACCCATGAACCTACGAACTAACCATATCCTTGAGGACAGACCACTGCAAGTATTGATATTAGTATTGTCACATGTATATCATTGTTATGCTGCTATATGTTTGTTCAAATTAAGTGACATTAGTAACGCTCACACCCTCATCCTACTGACCATGAGACAAGAGAGCGAGGCAAACACACTGCAGCTTGCTCTCCTAACTATTTGCCGCACAATATGCCACATTGCCTAGGCTTATACTCCCCTATGTGCACTCCTACGGGGCATCCCCCTAAGCTGTCACGTTAAGCCCACATGCTGGGCGCGCACGTTACCACTTCCCCCACCACCGGTACCAACATGGGTCTCCCACTGAGCACTACCCTGTAGCTGACAATGAACCTCCATGTAAACGCAATTAGGCGCTTGACGCCGCCGTAACTGCAACCAGGGCACTCTAACTTACACACCTTGAGGTAACCTCCCTATGTTGTGTGACCACCGGGGTGGGCGAACCTTGCCTGACTAGCTAGGACGCACATACCCTCGGGATGCAAACTATCAACACTACTAACAGGTATATAATGCTGACGACCAATTGACCAGTTATGCAGTCTAATCTCCCAACATGCTTCCTTTCTACCGACCTCAGGGCCTAGGTATGACGCGATGCACAACAGTTGCCCCACGCAACCCACGCGCACCATGGCACCCCGCGACACGGGGAATTGCGCTGACGTTGCATTAACAATGCCCTGTTGAGACGCTTCTTCTAAGGTCATGACCAATGACAGTGTCAGCCACAAGCACCACAACCAGGCTCTGCAGCCATCAGCATGGGCACAACTCCCAAGCCACGGCAATACAGACGGCCTAGGCATTAACTCCCCCTTCCCCCCTGACCGTACTCAGGGGGCACACGAGATTAGTGGTTTATTGTTATAATCGTAGTCAAGGGATTACAGGATGTAATTGTGTAATGTTATCAACATGCTTTCTACACCACTATCACAAAGATGTATACTGTTTTGGACATTACTTGCACACCTCCTAAACTTCTGATAATATGGTTCTCAGTTTGAAAATGTTACAATTGTTTATGTTTCTACCCCCAACTGACGGTTCAGCCTATGTATACATTCTAACCGGAGCCCAACTAGCCACCCACTTGGAAGACACTTTCCAAACCCCCACGGTACGACTACAGTACCAGACCTATAGGTCACGTGTACATATCCCCCTCTCTCTACCTTTCTACCCCGGACCTCATACCCCCTGACACCTAGTCACGACTGACAGCAAAGCCTTTCCCTTACTGGAGGCACATTACTCTACTATATCCGATAATACGCCCGACACCGACATCATGATCATATATTCACACAATACCAAGGGCCTCAACACCCCCCACAAACGAAGACTACTCTTAGAAGATGTGAAACGCATCAAAGCAGACATAGTCTGCTTGCAAGAAACTCACTTTGTTATTAACCGCACCCCTACATTTGCTACAAGGGACTTCCCCATACAATACCATGCAACCCATTCCTCGAAATCCAGAGGGGTCTCAATCCTCCTCCATAACTCCCTGACAGTGGAATCTCTCCGTGTTCAGATAGACAGCCAAGGCAGATTCATAATTTTGCAATGCATAATCAATAACAAACCACTCCTCCTGGCATGCCTTTACAGCCCAAATGACCACCAACGCGATTTTCTGCACAAAGTCCTTGCCAAAACAATAACTGAAGAAACGACACCCATAATCATTTGTGGGGACCTGAACCACACAATGGACTCACGAATCGACTCCACGATAACCCGCTATTCTGCTAGACATCTTACACTGAAAAGTACAAACAAAGCTCTAGTAAAACTAACACAGGAATACAGCCTCTACGATGTATGGCGAACCATGCACCCCGCAGCTAGAGAATACACGTTCTTCTCGCAAACACACAAAACATACTCTAGGATTCTGGCACTTGAATACAAGTTATATTTTACTATACTTAGGGAGGCAAGAAGGGGCCAGGGTGGTGGTTTTAACATAATAGGGTCAGAAATACATGATTGTGTTCCTGACCCTGTAATGCTCCTTTAAGCAAGAGTATGTGAAGAGTAGTTAGGGTTGCCACCTTTCTTGGGAAAAAATACCAGCCTTAATAATTTGTATAATCACAAGGAGTGACATCAGGGAAAATTCTGTAAAATCACCAACATGGATGGATGGATTGCTCCCAATGTCCCCCTGTCTCCCAGTGTCTCAGTCTCGCAAGTCACCCAGTGTCTCAGTGTCCCTATGTATCACAGCGTCAGTGTCCCCATGTCGCCCAGTCCCCTAGTCTCCCTGTGTCTGTGTCTCAGTGTCCCCATTTCTCCCAGTGTCCCAATGTCTCAGTGTGTCCCCATGTCACTAGGATACTGGGGACACAGTGAGACCCGGGGACACTGAGAGACCCGGGAACACACAGACATGGGGACACTGGGAGACATGGGGACACTGAGACATTTAGGGAAACTGGGAGAAATGGGGACACTGAGACACTGGGGACACTGAGACACTAGGGGCACAGACACTGAGACATTTGGGGACACTAAGACACTAGGGACACAGGGGCATGAGAACACAGACACTGGGAGACTAGAGGACACTGGCTGGGAGACAGACACTTGGGGACACTGGGAGACATGGGGACAGTTGTGGACATAGACATGGGGACACTGGGACATATAGGGACACTGGGAGACATGGGGACACTAGGCACACTGAGACACTAGGAACACAGACACTGGGAGACATGGGGACACTGCAACATTTGGGGACACTAAGACACTAGGGACACAGACACAGAGACATGGGACCACAGACACTGGGAGACTAGGGGACACTGGCTGGGAGACAGACACTTGGGGACACTGAGAGACATGGGGACACTGAAACATGTGGGGACACTAAGACACTAGGGACACAGAGACATGGGAACACAGACACTGGGAGACTAAGGGACACTGGGAGACTAGGGGACACTGGCTGAGAGACAGACACTTGGGGACACTGGGAGACATGGGGACAGTTGTGGACATAGACATGGGGATACTGGGACATATAGGGACACATGGGGACACTAGGCACACTGAGAGACATGGGACACAGACACTGGGAGACTTGGGGACACTGAGACACTAGGGCCACTGGCTGGGGGACATGGGGACACTGGGAGAAATGGGGACATAGTGTCTCCGTGTCCCAATGCCTCAGTGTCTCCCAATGTCCCTATGTCTCACAGCATCCCCATGTGTCTCAGCATCCCCATTTGTCCCAGTGTCCCCATGTTTTCCAGTGTCCCCATGTTTTCCAGTGTTCCCAGGTCTCCCAGTGTCTGTGTCCCCATATGTCCTAGTGTCTCAGTGTCCCCTAGTGTCTGTGTCCCCTAGTGTCTGAGTGTCCCCATATGTCCCTTAGCGTCCCCTAGTGTCTCAGTGTCCCCATGTGTCCCCTAGTGTCTCAGTGTCCCCATGTGTCCCTACTATCTTTCCCCATGTTTTCCAGTGTCCCCATGTTTTCCAGTGTTCCCAGGTCTCCCAGTGTCTGTGTCCCCATATGTCCTAGTGTCTCAGTGTCCCCTAGTGTCTGTGTCCCCTAGTGTCTGAGTGTCCCCATATGTCCCTTAGTGTCCCCTAGTGTCTCAGTGTCCCCATGTGTCCCCTAGTGTCTCAGTGTCCCCATGTGTCCCTACTATCTTTCCCCCCCATCCCTCACTTATTGTAGAGCGGTTGTCTGAACTCTGTGCTGTGTTGCTGCTCCCTCATGGATCAGTGAGTAGTAGAGAGCGGCAGGGATATGCTGTAACTTCCTATACCTGCCTCTCTCCACACACAGGTGCTGGTATTGCAGAGTAATCTCCATTTATTCTGAGAAAAATACCTGCATTTGTATTGCTGGTATTACTGCAATACCGGCACGGCCAGACAGCCTCAAATACCGGCTGTGCCAGTAAAATACCAGTCAGGTGGCAAACCTAAGAGTAGTGTGTAAAAGAAAAAATGTTTTTTTTTTTTTTTATATTTTAAATGGGCCTATTCCATGGGCCTGGGCCTGGAGCTGCAGCTCCATCAGCCCCTATGGCAATCCGGCCCTGCCCACAATCATAGGTGAAGACCAGGTGGGCTTTGTGGGGGGTCGGCAGGGAGCAGACGGTACGAGGAAAACCCTAAATCTAATGTACGAGATGCAACGCAACCGACTCTCTGGGGTCTTCCTTTCATTAGATGCAGAAAAGGCCTTTGATAGGCTACACTGGCCATTTCTATTAGCGGTCCTAAAAAATTCCACTTCCCTGACCAGTTTCTATCACTAGTGAAGGTTCTATACTCCTCACCAACGGCCCGGGTAGTGAACGGGGGTTTTATATCCAAGCCATTTGTCATTTCCAATGGCTCCAGGCAGGGATGCCCACTTTCCCCGTTGCTGTACATCTTAGCACTAGAGCCCCTCGCCCATTGCAATCACCCAGCCATCCATGGTATCAAAATGAAAGAAAGGGAATACAAGATGTCCCTGTTCGCAGATGACATCCTCATCACACTCGAAAACCCGTACATCTCCCTACCAAATTTTCAAGAGATCCTCTCTCAATACTGTAAATGCTCTTACTACAAGTTAAACCTCACTAAGACCCTATCACTGGGCATCAACGTTTCACGAACAGATCTGACGACCCTACAAAGGGATTTTGCTTATGATTGGAGGAAGGACCACATCAAATTCTTGGGAGTCAAATTTACCCCCCGGACAACCGCATTATACAAAGCAAACTATGTTGCGCTAAAGACAGAAATTCAAAACATTCTACAAGAATGGAGAGGCAAATACATCTCATGGACGGGCTGCATAGCATCGGTGAAGATGGTAATCCTGCCGAAGATCCAATATTTATTCCGAACCCTACCAATACAACTCCCGAAAATGTACCTAGCCGGTCTACAAAATTCTCTAAACGACTATATCTGGGACTATAAAAAGCCACGAGTAACAAAAGCGACGCTCTACAGACCAACCATCAACGGTGGGATGGGTCTCCCCGAAATCGCAGAATATTACAGGGCCGCACACATAGCTCCCCTGGTGACACTCTCTCACCGACGGGAACTAACCCCATGGGCTGAAATAGAAAGGAACCACGCCCAAGGGATCTCTCTCCCAACCCTAGCATGGCTACCAAAACCACACAGGCCAAAGCCCTCTGAACTCTTACCCACAACTGCACTGACCCTCTCTATCTGGGACGCACACAGGAAAAAAATGGGACCAGTAACAACACTCACCCCGGCCCTACCGTTAGAAGCATTTCAAGCACTCATACCAGACTTCAACCACTCCCTTTGGAAAAGACATGGCATATACACAATCTCCCAAATCATGCTAGACAACAAACTTAAACCACTGCCAGACCTCCAGACTGAATTCCTGCTGTCGGGCACAGCAACCTTTCCCTACAGGCAGCTGAAATCCTGGATACTTGCCCAACCAACACCACAATTGTCGCACCCAATAAACGCACACTGGACAACGGCTCTCAATATTTGTATGAAACTAAAACCTGCAACAAAACTTATCTCTACGATATACGCCTCGGCCAACACACACAAGCTGACTAAACCACCCTCCTTCATAAAAGCATGGGAACAGGACATAGGACGAAGATTGACCACAGAACAATGGCACACCATCTATTGTGCCAGCAAACGTATGACCCTTTCCACAGCACACATGGAACTGTCTCGCAAAATATTGTATAGATGGTACCTAGTGCTTACAAGGCTAAAACACAGCTTCCCCGGGCACAACAGACACCTGCTGGAGATGCCTAACGAATAAAGGAACTATGATCCACATATGGTGGAACTGCCCATCCCTCCAACAATTCTGGACCCAAACCCTAACACTAATAACCCAATGCACAGGAGTACACCTACCAAACACACCAGAAACACTTTTGCTCCTACTATTCCCATACACGCCACACTTACACACTAGATACTTAATGTATCACATTGTCATAGCAGCCCTCGCTGCCATCAGCAAACGATGGAAACAAACTACTCCCCCCACACTCCACCAATGCATAACAGCCATCGAATACACTAAAATATACGAGCTCATGGCGAGGAAAATGCAACGCGGACGACCCTACTGGGTCGATGCATGGAATCAATGGGACATCCGCAAACCAGGGCCCGTACTACACCAACCAACAAATTAGTGCTACCATCACACCCCCCCATACCGCCACAATAATACTCTCATACAGGCCCACACAGAGGAACCTCAGGTACCAACCGCTACAACACCCAATCCCACACACCACCTTCTACTCAACACAATCTACCCGCGTGCTGAACACAGGCTTACCTCACGCCTAATTCGACACCACCATGATCACTAACTAATATACCTATTATACCTGCAGGGAGTCCCCATTAGTAGGCCCCCAGGTCAAAACACCAAATCAAGACACGACTCCTACATGCTCGCCTAAGTTCTGATATGACATGCATCAACTGCCCAGTTAATTATGTGACACACTAACCCACATCAACAGAAATCACTGTTTATCAATGCTCATCTCATGCTGACCACCGTGACATCCCCTTCTCTTTTGTACCCAATTCCCCTGTCCTTGTCCTATGAGGATGGAATTCCAGGTTATGTCTATTATATGATACGATTTGTTATGCATCATTCTATCTGTGTAACCAGGCATGCGATATGCCGACTCCGGGTCTACAGCATGCATGTACCTCACTGATCACCTCATGTATATTGTTGTACCTCCCCCTTCCCCCTCCCTTCTTTCTTTCTGTATCCCACCCCCGATCACTCTATCCTGTGAAAATAAAAATTGTCAAATTCAAAAAAAAAAATACCATTGTGTTTTAGTGTCTGTCCCTTCTTTCTCTTTTGTGTAAATAATCCTCCTCTATGTCCCCTTTTTCTAGGCTCCTCCCTCTTTTGCCTGGTGATGTCAGCGGTGTTAGAGCAGTTTTGTGTCTTCCTTTCCCCTGTGTATCTCAATACTCCTCCTGCCTTGGTGAATGATTAAAATGGGAGAATCTGCTGAAAGAAAATATATTATCATAAGTGTATTTTTCATTAATCTTTTCATTATATTGTACATGTTGTTTGGGTAGTTTTAATCTTTATTTATCCCCTAGTGTATATCCTTTTCTTCTAACTCTTTTTTCTGGGGTGGTATGCTTCTCCCTCATTTTAATCTGTTTTGCTCTTAGTACATGAGGTGTTCTTGTGCTCAGTCTTCTTGAAAAAAAACTTTTTTTTTAAGTGTCTTCTGACTATAAGCTCTATCAGACCAAAGGAAAAACTTTCCAACATTGCTGTCCATTTGGTAATACTGTCTTCCTCTTCTTCGCCTTGTAAGAATGTGAAATGCATTTCAGATGATCAGGACAACTTGTGGACACTATTTATATGGGCACCTGGCTTGTTTTTAATGCTTTGATTTCTTTGTTTTTTATTTTGTAATGTTTACGTGTATTATAAAGTATATTTACCACTCTACTAGATCCAGTGAGTTCCTTCACATTCCTGCTTCAAAATTAAGAAGAACTGTGCACTCTTAAAGGCACATACATCATTATACTGAGAGTATTGTATAACTGGCTCTTAGCGAGGTGAGCATGCACTTGCACTTTTTTTTATATATGTGCACTTATACTGAAGATAATACACTAGAAGCATTTGCTTTACTTTTTATTTTCTTCTATGAGATCCTTGGGCCCATGAATAGAAGAGGCTTGGTATTGCCTAAATATACCCCTGCTGGTGTGATTTGAGCCTCAGTTTTCAGTTTGAGCCTCAGTATTCATACCTATGTATACCACTCAAGCCATTTTACACTATATTTTGCCATTTTATCTTGTTTCAGTTGCATCTTTTCACCATTTTAACTTTCCCCCTGTAGGTCGCCAATTGCCCACTCATTTTGAGTAAAGTGCAACTCAGAAGAGGAGTTTGGGCTCTGATGAGCTTTTTAAGATCCCTAACAGGTACCCATCCTAATATACAGAATACAAAAGTAAATCAGCGCTGATTAACAAACAATATGAGGATAGGCAGCCACCGAAACGAAGGACACTCCTCAAATCCTTCAACAAATGGGAAAATACAAAGAAATGGGGTACGGCTGCGCCAGTAACAAATAATAAATAAATAAATAAATAAATAAAATAGTGTAAAATAGTCCAAAAGAGTCTAAGTAGAGTGACAGTGCTTGATGGGACATACATGAATAGACTTTTTAGTAGAAGTGGGTGCTTCCTAGCTTCTCAGGATATTCACATATATGAAAAACAGCCAGTAGTGCAATACTTATAAAATCCAGAGGGTAAAATAATAGTAGAAGGTAAAGAACTCACATTTAAAAGAGCTATGGTCAGTTCTGGTGTGAAGGGCGTACAATCCTCGCTTATAGGATATGTGAAGGGAGTGCTTCTGTCAACATCGTCTGGTCATCTAAGGCTCCAAATAGGGATAAAAACGACGACAATAGATAAGGCTCTCAATGGGATAAGAGTAAGTAAGAGTAACTAAAATAATACTTACAAGTGTAGAGCAGAAACACTGCTCTATTAATAAAGCGTTGGTGGTATGATCCCCACCTGGGATTTCTTTAAGTGCAGCAACAACAGTAAAAAGCCAGGAAAGTATAAATAGTTTCATAAAAATACAATAAAAAGAGAATTGGCACAGTAAGCAACCAAAAACTTTTAATTGATCTTAAAATACACAATATAAAATAACCATTATGCGTTTCACCAATAAGGCTTTCTCAAATGGCATAAAAAAACATACAACATGGCTAGTAGAAATATACAAAAGGGAAGGACACTTTAAAATGGGCACCAAAATTATGTCATAGGCTAATCATGCAATTAACATACATCAATACAATAAACATTTCAAATAAGACAAACAATAAAATAAATTGATAGATATTAGGTACTGGACCTTTAAAATCTTATTGGATGTTGAAAACGAGCATGTAGTAGGTAGCAGCAGCACTTAAAAGCCGGAGCATGTGGTGTGTGTCACGTAGGCGGCTAGATATACCGGCAGGTATGCAGGGAAATGTAGTTGCCAATATGACACACATGAGGTCGACAAAAAACAGCATTTTGCTGACCTCAGATTTTAATAAAAACAAGGGGACAGGTAGTGGAGTGTCCACTAAGGGTATATGGGTAATAAAAACGAGCATTTCATAAGGGAAAGGAGGAAAATTATGTACATAAATCCCGTCGGCCATCTTGATAGGGAAAGAGATAGTAGCAGAAGCCTGACATAGGAAATAGGCTTGGTGGCCATATTAGTGGAAGGGGGATAGCTGGCAATAGAATAGGATAATTATACATAATACAAAGGAAAAGATAAGAATAAATAAATAAAAAAATGGATAGAGAAATCAACACAATGCAAGTATTATGCATCTTAATGGTATAAATTAAGATAATAGAAATAAAATAAAATAAAGATTAAAATACAATTAATATTAAATGAATAGGTAATGGATTGGTTAAAACAGTTGAGTGCAAAGTGGTTGTGGTGGGGGTGTTCTTGTACATAATGCCATAGAAAAAAAACTATAAGTAAGAATAGCCCTAAAACAACAACATGATCACCCCAAAAGGGTGCTGATAATTCTGGTGTGTCAGTTAAAAATGTCAGATATTATTAATATCTTGGTAATACATTATAACAGTAAACTGCTTGAATCAGCATGGGTATTTTAAACCAAGGAGTCTATACATATAGCGTAGTTATACATTATTAAATAAAATTAAACAGATCAAAATCCACATTCAAACCAGAGGGGGTTAATGTTTATAAATTAAATACCCATTCCATCTCGGACTTGCCCAGAATGTTTTTAATGTTCCCACCTCTCCATGGGAGTACACATTTTTTAAAACCTATACATTTTAGTAGTTTTGTATCGTTATTGTGCATGCAAAAATGTTTTGAGACTGAGTGATTTAAATATCCTTTTTTGATGTTTCTAGTGTTCACTCAGTCTGGTTTTGAGGTTTCTAGTCATCATACCTACATACTGGAGGCCACATGGCACTCCAGTAGGTAGATTACATTCTAAGTGTCGCAGCTGATAAAGTCCTTAGTTTTGTAAGTTTTATTGGTTATATTTGATTTAAAAGAGGTGGTTTTAGATGGAACAGAGGGGTCTGTGTTTTTGCAGACAATATGTCGCTTACACATATAAAAAACGCTGGCATTAGAGATATAAGAGGTGGCATTGGGTTTAGTCTCTTTAGTAAAATTAGTGGTTAGGAGCACCTCAAAAAACTTTACTTTAGAAGTTTTTATATCTTGCTCTATAAAGTTAACTTTACTCACACATGGTAGGCCCCTGCAGGTTCTCACAGCCATTAACAGTGCTGGTCAGGCTCCGTCTACTCTCCTCCCACGTTGACGTCAGTTAGCGGGGGAGACCTAATGCGCATGCGTGGCAATGGCGGCGCACGCACATTAGACCTCCCCATAGGAAAGCATTATTCAATGCTTTCCTATAGGGATTCCTGCAATGCTGGAGGTCCTCACACAGCGTGAGAACGCCCAGCGTTGCTTAAAACACTTTTCCTGTTCTATGAACACGGAAGTCCCTCTAGTGGCTCTCTGATAGACAGCCACTAGAGGAGGACTTAACCATGCAAGGTAATTATTGCAGTTTATGAAAACTGCAATAATTACACTTGCAGGGTTAAGGGTAGTGGGAGTTGGCACTCAGACCACTCGAACGGGCAGAAGTGGTCTGGGTGCCTGGCATATCCCTTTAAGCAGCAAGACTGTATGGGGTGATAGACTTTTCTATCAATCATACTATGCCTTTGTTAGCATGTTGGCTTATTGCTAGCTGAGAATCATCCACTGTTCATGACACAGAGACACTTACACAAGAACATAGGGCACCAACTGTATAATTATGAGTATAGACATTGAACATGACATAAAATACTATAAAACGAGGAGGGAGAGGAAGTCTGCAGCATATTATCTTTATGAGGGGTGGCAATAAAGATTGTGAGAACTGAAAAATAAAACTGGAAACATTTAAGTCATCACACATCTAAATAGCTTGTGATCTAGGCAAGTATTTAATGTGCCTCTTGGAAATCCACCCTGGAAAATGAATTTCATCCAGTACGTTTGATGGTGTGGTGTTACTTGAAATGAAAATGAATGCCATGGCTGAAAAGAGCATACGTCAATAAGTACTGATGTGTAAACTTGGTAAGATTTCAAAACTATTAATTTACTATATATAATAGCAGTGACAACATGTCAACATAAACTCATTCACAGAAAGTAGAGAATAAGAGAGATATGGTCTCTTAATTAGGGAATATCCAACTGGTAAGGGCCTAACCCTAATTTAGAATACAAAATATGTTCCAAAAAAAAGGAACATAGGTCGTTGGATGACCCTTTTAAAATTAGAGCCTATAACTTTAAAGTGAAAAACCCTAAATAACAACTTGCATTACTCTGAATTCATAGATGAACAATTGATTAAAAAGAGAGATAGTTTAACCCCTTAAGGACACACGACATGTGTGACATGTCATGATTCCCTCTTATTCCAGAAGTTTGGTCCTTAAGGGGTTAAAAGACAATACCATCACATAGCCTATCCCAATGTATATGGGAAAAATCCTTTATTAGGTGCTAGGATAAATGTCAACTTGTTACTGTTGTTACTGACAAGTTCTTACTGAGGTACATTCTAATTTACTTTTATAATCTTCCAAAGAGGTGGTGTGTTAACCTTTTCATGAGACATTTAGTAGACATAACATTTGACATTTATCCTAGCACCTTATAAAGGATTTTTCCCATATACTTTGGCATAGGTTATGTGATGATATTGTATTTTTAGATTATCTCTATTTTTAATCAATTGTTCATCTTTGAATTCAGATTAATGCAAGTTGTTATTTAGGTTATTTCACTTTAACCCCTTAAGGACCAAACTTCTGGAATAAAAGGGAATCATGACATGTCACACAGGGGTTAAAGTTCTAGGCTATAATTTTAAAAGGGTCATCCAATGACCTCTGTTGGTCTCTTCTTTGGAACATATTTTGTAAACTCATTCACATACTGGTTTATTATTTATTAGGGCAGCTCAGGGATATTTACCTGTATGCCCTTGCCTGGTTTACGTTAATAAACATTTTACTCCCAGACAACAATTGTTGTGGTGTTTGTGTTGGCTTCCATTAATTGTGTTCCTCTTCTTTTTTTGGACATGCTAGTAGAGATGTTATGGATGAAAGGACATAGTGCCTTTCACTAGCTTTTGGACGCCTCAATGTCCAGGTCTACTATTACAGGCTCAACAGTCTGCCCTGTCAACTGCCCGGTCGACTGCATCCGTACCGACACCAGTCCCACAAGGTTGTAAAGCTATGGCCAAGTCTAAACATTCCTCCAAAATAGACTTGACAGCCAGCTTTCCTGCTGTCACGCATGGCGCACAAATACCACCGTGCAAAAGAGACACTAGTCAGGAAAAATCGACTAGACTATGGAAGCGAGTGAAAGCTCAGCTTGAGTCATCTGAGTCGGATCTCAGCGATGTTAAGGAGCAGAGTGTTGACTCCATTATGGATGCATCAGATGATTATACTGAATCAGACTCCGACGGTGCAGGGGGAGAAGCTTCCTCCTGCAGCACCTTCCCCGCTACGGTTTCCGGGGCCCAGGTAAGTGTGTTGGGCTCTGGTGACAGAAACAGGGGGGAGGCTGCACTCACCTGAACATGCATAAATGTGGTGCTGCTGGGGGCCAAATTATACAATACATACAATACACAAGATCCAGCGCACTCACCTATCCACTAAACAGCAACTTCAATGTTGACAGATTTTACTAGTTTTTTTAAAAACACCTAATCTAGGCAAAAATAATTGGGGTTAGTTACATTATATGTATGGTGACAGCGAGAAAATCCTGGATCCTCTGGGCTTTCCCCTGTTTGATCCAGAAGTATTGAGACACCTGCGTTCAGCAGAGTGGTGCCCTTCAGAGCATGTAGTGAGGTGCATTGTCTCTAGAGTCCGTAAACGCTTGGACAAGGCTACACGGAACAAGTTGCAGGCAGAATAACCTTGCCTTACGGTCCCCAAAGATGCATGTAAAACGCCAGTTGTGGATCCTAAAATTGCTCAGTTTTTGGGAAAAACTGGATGGAAACCCATTTTTCATTGACCCACTGTCAGGACAAGGTCCTGGACAAATTAGGCCCTGCGGCCCAAATTTATGATGCAGTCGAAGACGACCGAGATCTGAATAGAGACACCATCTGTGGTTGGATCCAACATATCATATGTCTAGATGGCAACGTAAATACAGCTCTTGCTACAGAGCGCCACAAGTTAATCTTGCTTAAAATCCAACCTAAACTGGTCAATTAAGCTCTTAACGAACCAGGTGGTAAAGCTAAGGGTTACTATTTGGTGACTTGTTTGTTAAGGAGTTAGGGTCATTTGTCCACACCTTTGCGGCTTTGGATAAAGCCCAAATAATGAGGAAAATTTTAAATCCCAAAATTTTTGCCGGGATAGAACAGAGACTCCTATTTGGGACGAGCTGGTTTCCAAGAGCAAAGGGCAGCACCAGCATTCTTCCAACAGAGAGGCAAACCCTGGGTCGCTAGGGGCATTCACAGAGCTCCTTCTGGAAGACAACCTTATGGTAAGTAGTGGGATGCAGATTAATGCTTGTGTGTCTCATGTGTGGTCGCATCTGACATCAGATGCTTGGGTCCGTCAGGCCGTGTCGGGTTATCAGATAGACTTTGTATCATTCCCACCATTTCAAGATGGAAGGCAACCATTGTCTTCGCGACCTTCTCCAACCAGCGGGCTGGATGGCCAAATTAGATTTACTGGACGCATACCTCAGTAAATAGAGAAGTAACATCCAAAAAAATTCCAGTTCACATGGCAAGGGCGAAAATGGAGATTCAGGTGCCTCCCATTCGGACTGTCAGCAGCCCCATGGTGTTTCACCAAGATCATGAAACCCGTGGTTGCTCTATTAAGAAGTTGAGGCATCAGTCTATCTAGATGATATCCTCATCTTGGCTTAGTCAGCTAGTCTTCTCCACACACACATGATGTGGACTCTGATGCTGCTAACAAGCTTAGGTTTCCTTATCAACTTGGAAAAATCCATGCTGGCTCCCTCCCAATGTTTCAAGTTCCTGGGACTAGTAGTCGATTCCCCTATCCAGACTCTATATTTACAAACAGCGAAGCTGGTAAATCTAAAAAAAAAAAATCAGACGTATGTTGGCTGCTCCCCAACTCTCCCTCAAACATTTGGCAAAAGTCATCGGACTCCTAGCGGCTTCCAACCAAGCCATATTCACAGGCCCTCTCCATTATCAGACACTTCAAAGACTACAGGCCTCCTACCTCAGAGGCGGAGCATCATACGAAGACATGGTGATTTTAGACCAAGAGGCGAAAGATGGACCTCATTGGTGGCTTCTCCACATAGAAGCCTGGAATGGATGCGCTATCTTCAGAACCTCCCCAGACCGGACCATAGAATCAGATGCCAGCCAACATGGTTGGGGTGCGCGTTGTGGAAATATCGCCACGTGAGGCAGATGGTCACATCTAGAATCCACACTTCATATCAATTGCCTGGAGCTGCTGGCCGGATCCTTTCCTGTATGCAGCCTCTCTCCAACTCACTCCCAATTCACAATCCTAATGAAGATCGACAATGTTTCAGCAGTCAGATACATCAACCATCGAGGAGGCACAAGGTCCAAAGTCCTGGCGAACATGGCACTTGATTTCTGGCAATATTGCCTTATGAACAACATTTCGGTGACAGCGGAATATATCCCTGGCCTCTCTAACATCATGGCAGAATGGTACTCCCATCATCTCAAAGACTTTAGCGATTTCCATCTGGACTCTTTAATTTTCCAAGGCATTGAGGGTATCCCTATTGGACGACATCTCTTAGAATGTCGCCTCCTTCGCAGAGTGCATTTTTCTCGTCCTCCTTTGCCTTGTTACTCTTCTTTCTGGGACGTTTCTGTTGTCCTCAACCTTCTGGAGTCATGGCCAGACAATATATTTCTGGTACTCAAACAACTTTCCATTTAAAGCGGCACTGTCATGCCGAACTTACCTTTCCTCAATCTCTTCCTCTTCTCCGCCTCTCTCGGGATCTGTTATTCTTTTCTTCCATTCTTCTTTAGTTTTCTTTAAAATTATAAGACAAAGTAGGGACTCTTTGCCTTATGTAGGATTCCTCCGCTTGACCAGCTCTGACCAGCGGAGGAGCAAAGTGTGCTTCATTTCCGCTGGTCAGAGCAATTTTCCCATGATCCCTAGCTTTCCTCCCAGTTCCCACAATACTTCCTGTCAGTATTGCCGAAAGTCCTGTCACTTAGACAGAACGCCGGCAAAACTGCCGAATTGCATCCTAACAGAATGAGAAGAGTTTCGCCATTGGTGTTAGGATGCAATTCGGTACTTTGATCGTATCGGAATTTAATTCTAATGAATGAAACTCCGATCCTATTCATTGCTGTGGCTGCATCTTGCAGCCGCTTAGTAGATAACTCCCTAATTCCCACGGTATCAGGGAGCTATCTACTAAAAGGCTGAAAGACCTGAATTGGTCTTTCAGCCAAATGTACTAATACTAAGTAAAGATTACTTAGTATTAGTAAATAATATGCCCCTACTCGCTATACCGCGAGTAGGGGCATGTCTAGTAAACAGTGAGCAGCCTGTGGCTGCTCACTGTAAAAAAAAAAAAAAAACACCTAATAACCCCCCCCCCCCTGCGCGGGGGTTAAAGATGGGGGGGACCTGCGCTGTGGGTGGGGGCCCTAATAAAATAATAAGGGGGGGGACCTACTGTCCTCCCTCCCTGGCCCCCACCCCTGCGCTGTGGGTGGGGGCCCTAATAAAATAATAAGGGGGGGGACCTACTGTCCTCCCCCCCTGGCCCCCACCCCTGCGCTGTGGGTGGGGGCCCTAATAAAATAATAAGGGGAAGGACCTACTGTCCTCCCCCCCTGGTCCCCACCCCTGCGCTGTGGGTGGGGGCCCTAATAAAATAATAAGGGGGGGGACCTACTGTCCTCCCCCCCTGGCCCCCACCCCTGCGCTGTGGGTGGGGGCCCTAATAAAATAATAAGGGGGGGACCTACTGTCCTCCCCCCCTGGCCCCCACCCCTGCGCGGTGGGTGGGGGCCCTAATAAAATAATAAGGGGGGGGACCTACTGTCCTCCCCCCCTGGCCCCCACCCCTGCGCGGTGGGTGGGGGCCCTAATAAAATAATAAGGGGGGGGACCTACTGTCCTCCCCCCCTGGCCCCCACCCCTGCGCTGTGGGTGGGGGCCCTAATAAAAAAATAAGGGGGGGGGACCTACTGTCCTCCCCCCCTGGCCCCCACCCCTGCGCGGTGGGTGGGGGCCCTAGTAAAATAATAAGGGGGGGGACCTACTGTCCTCCCCCCCTGGCCCCCACCCCTGCGCTGTGGGTGGGGGCCCTAATAAAATAATAAGGGGGGGGACCTACTGTCCTCCCCCCCCTGGCCCCCACCCCTGAGCGGTGGGTGGGGGCCCTAAATGAACCCCCCCCCCATTAAGGTGACTAGGGGTCCCAAGCCCCTAGTCACCCCCCCCACCCAAAACATTCTATCCCCTACCTACCCCCCTCACCCTAAAAATAGTGAGGGGGGAATAAAATAACTAACCTGTAAAAAAAAAAAAATTAAACTTACCATTTGACGTCTTCTTTTTTCTAAATTCTTCTTTCTTCAGCCCCCAAAAAAGCCAAATAAAAATCCATCATACCCGTCGCACTTTAAAAAAAAAACAAAAAAAAACCGAGCGCAAAAAAAATTAATCCATGTTCACCCATGGAGGGCACGCCGCGTACTGAGCTCCGCAGGGCGGATCAAGGCTTATATAGCCTTGCCCCGCCCTGCAATTAGGCTTAGAACACACTGATTGGTTGGTTTAAGCCAATCAGAGTGCTCTGTGTCATTTTACACAGCGTGGGAAAATTCAAAAGAACTTTCCCACGCTGTGTAAAATGACAGATCACTGTGATTGGATGGTTTTAAAGCCATCCAATCACAGTGCTCTGTGTCATTTTACAAGCGTGGGCAAATTCCAAAGAACTTTCCCACGCTTGTAAAATGACACAGAGCACTGTGATAGGATGGATTTCAAGCCATCCAATCACAGTGCTCTGTGTCATTTTACAAGCGTGGGAAAATTCCAAAGAACTTTCCCAAGCTTGTAAAATTACACAGAGCACTGTGATTGGATGGCTTGAAAACCATCCTATCACAGTGCTCTGTGTCATTTTACAAGCGTGGGAAAGTTCTTTGGAATTTTCCCACGCTTGTAAAATGACACAGAGCACTCTGATTGGCTTAAACCAACCAATCAGTGTGTTCTAAGCCTAATTGCAGGGCGGGGCAAGGCTATATAAGCCTTGACCCGCCCTGCGGAGCTCAGTACGCGGCGTGCCCTCCATGGGTGAACATGGATTAATTATTTTTTTGCGCTCGTTTTTTTTTTTTTTTTTTTTTAAAGTGCGACGGGTATGATGGATTTTTATTTGGCCTTTTTGGGGGCTGAAGAAAGAAGAATTTAGAAAAAAGAAGACGTCAAATGGTAAGTTTAATTATTTTTTTTTACAGGTTAGTTATTTTATTCCCCCCTCACTATTTTTAGGGTGAGGGGGGTAGGTAGGGGTTAGAATGTTTTGGGGTGGGGGGGGGGTGACTAGGGGCTTGGGACCCCTAGTCACCTTGATGGGGGGGGTTCATTTAGGGCCCCCACCCACCGCTCAGGGGTGGGGGCCAGGGGCAGGACAGTAGGTCCCCCCCTTATTGTTTTATTAGGGCCCCCACCCACCGCGCAGGGGTGGGGGCCAGGGGGGAGGACAGTAGGTCCCCCCCCTATCTTTATTTAGGGCCCCCACCCACCGCTCAGGGGTGGGGGCCAGGGGGGAGGACAGTAGGTCCCCCCCCTATCTTTATTTAGGGCCCCCACGCACCGCGCAGGGGTGGGGGCCAGGGGGGAGGACAGTAGGTCCCCCCCCTATCTTTATTTAGGGCCCCCACGCACCGCGCAGGGGTGGGGGCCAGGGGGGAGGACAGTAGGTCCCCCCCCCTATCTTTATTTAGAGCCCCCACCCAGCGCTCAGGGGTGGGGGCCAGGGGGGAGGACAGTAGGTCCCCCCCCCTTATTATTTTATTAGGGCCCCCACCCACCGCGCAGGGGTGGGGGCCGGGGGGGGAGGACAGTAGGTCCCCCCCCCTTATTGTTTTATTAGGGCCCCCACCCACCACGCAGGAGTGGGGGCCGGGGGGAGGACAGTAGGTCCCCCCCCTTATTGTTTTATTAGGGCCCCCACCCACCGCGCAGGGGTGGGGGCCGGGGGGGAGGACAGTAGGTCCCCCCCCTTATTATTTTATTAGTGCCCCCACCCACCGCGCAGGGGTGGGGGCCAGGGGGGAGGACAGTAGGTCCCCCCCCCTTATTACCATTTATGTTTTTACAGTGAGCAGCCACAGGCTGCTCACTGTTTAGTGGACATGCCCCTACTCGCGGTATAGCGAGTAGGGGCATTGGGGAGATTTTAATCTCCCTTGTGCTATTATGGGGGTCATATTGACCCCCATAGAGTGAGGGGGGGACCTGGGGGGCTTATGAAGTGGTGGGGAGCACAGCTCCCCACCGCTTCTGTCTTTACATATTGCAAGGAGGGAGCTGCACGTCGGTAGCTCCCTCCTTGTAATAAACTGATCGAACAAACGAACACTGATACTCAGTGTTAGTTTGTTCGTCTGATTTTTTCTATTCATTCATTCGTCTGTCTGATGAATGAATGAATAGATGAAATTCCCGTTCGCATGTCCAGGTGTTTCACTGGGCATGTGCGGGAATCTCACAGTCTGTCTAGTGTGGGCAGATGACGTGTCCCACAGGGACTTCACCTACCCACACAAAGATGGCGGCGCCCTGAATAAAGATCGGGGCAGAAGATACAGATTTAAAAATAGGTAATCTGGGGGGCTTAGGGGCATTTGGGGGTGACTAGGGGGTCAATTGGATGTAGTGGAGGCGGGAGGGGGGTTAAAAAAAAAACGGGATTCGGCATGACAGTGCCGCTTTAATTGGTCATGCTTTTTTGCCTCATATCATGCAAAAGAGTCTCTGATGTGCAGGCTCTTGACACGGATGCCTGTTCTTTTACTATGGAAGGAGTCCTTTTTGATATCTCTAGAACTACCAACACCTCCGCCAAGTTTGTTCTCTCCCAGCTTTTCCGGAGAGACCTCTCCTCTGCCCAGTTGCATGTTTACGGGAATATTAAAGTCGTACTGTTTCCTTACAGAATCCGCTGAAACACCATCTCCTTCCACAAGCCACACCTTCCAGTACCCTCTCCTTCGTTGGCCCGCTGGGTTAAATGGATTATGACTCTGGCCGGCGCTGATACTTCAGTATTCTCTCCACATTCGGTGCATGGTGCTATGACTTATAAAGCTTCTGCAGTCGGCTGCAGTTTAGAAGATATTTTGCGAGCTACGTTACGAGATTTTTATTTTAAACTCATTCAACATTTTGCTGGAATGGTAATTTCACAGCTTTAAACTTGCATAATAGGAGCCTCCTTGTCTTAATAAAATTACCATATTTTACTATTTCATGACTTAAAGTCGTGATTTTATTAATTACACGGAGGCAAGTATTGTCCCTCCCGCCCTTCCCAGATTACATACTCGCTGGGTAAGTTGTTGCTTCACGGTAAGTCTCAATGATGCATGTTAAGTCTATAGAGGCTCTATGTATGTGGGGGGACCACCGGGCGTGAACAGACAGGGCTTCAACTAGGGGATCCAGTTCCAGCTGAGACATGGACTCCAGGTCTGTGTAGGCATCTGAATCATCAAGGTCTGAGAGTGTTGGAATGTTTTGCAGCTTGTCCACATCCTTCGAAATGGCAGTGGCGGCAAGGACTGTGGCAAGGACTGTGGTTGAAGCATTGACCACTTGAGCGGATGCAGTTCTGGTTTTTAGAGCCTGCTCAAAGGCGTCAAGGTCCTACCTGCGGACCACGATTGCATTTCGAGGCAAGTATGCAGTCTGGGGACAGGGTCTTTGTGTTGGAACAGGAAACGTTAGGGGAGACAGAGGCTGGGGATTGGAAGCTAGCCAGGGTTAGCCAGGACCATGGTGGTGCTGATGGTCTGGTTACGTGGTCTTTTTGGTCCGGTCGCATACAAGGTGCTTCATAGACTGCCATGGAGGACTTGCTGGGTGGTGTCACAGTCCCCCCATGGCCATGTTTAGAGCGAGGAGGACGTATCGGGCAATAGGTGATGTAGTGGCCTCCCTTGCCACAATAGAAGCAGAGGCCTTCGGTTCTCCTTCTGGCCTTTTCGTTTACAGAGAGAACTGCATTCAGTGTTCCAATCTGCATGGGTTCCTCTATTTCCATGGTGGGGATAGGATTGTAGGTTTCACCAGCAGGTTTGGAGCATTGATCAGTTAGTGTTAGTTTCAAATCGCTCCTGCCTTCTTTCTCTGAACCGGTGATCCAGCTGGGTGGATTGCACCATTAATTTTTACAGGGAGGTTGGAACTCCCATTAGTGTCAGTTCATCCTTCAGGATTTCAGTTAATCCTATACGGAATTGGTCCACCAGGGCAGTTTCATTGAGTCCAGTGTCTGATGACAAGCCACGGAACTCTGTGATGCAATTTTCCACAGGACGGCTTCCTTGGAACGGAGAGAAGTAGGAGCTGTGGAGGCACAGAAAGGGTCCTCATACAAGGATGTCATGGCTGTAGCAAAAGACTCCCAGGTGTCCAGGACAGGGTTTTCGGTATATAGCTGTTGATGAGCCCAGGTCTTGGGTTGCCCGGATAACAGGGTGATGGCCGTTCTTACTTTAACAAAATCTGTGGCATAAGTGTGGGGTTTAAGCACAAACAGGATTTCACAGTCTGTAATGAAGGAGCAGAAGGAAGCCCTGCGACTAGTGAACCTTTCAGGCAAAGCAACATCAGGTTCAGGGGCATGGTGCATTTTCTCCTTTAAATCAGCATAGCCATTCTGCAATTCACTCACAGTCTGGGACAGGAGGGTCACTTGCTGTGTGAGGGTACTCAGAACATTCACCATCTCCATAGTATGTTCTGGTCGTTCTGTCACGGCTTACCGGGAGTTGGAGCCCAGGTGCAGGAGATGGCACACAGAGGCAAAAAACAAAGCGCAGTACAAATGAGGGGTATTCAAAGGCAGGGTCAGGCGAGAAGCAGAAGTCAGGGCCAGCAGCGGGAAATCGTAATCGGAAAAGCAAGAAGAGGTCAGAGTCTAGGAAAACAGTCAGCAAAGTAATGCACATCCAGCAGGAAAAGCAAATGACCAGATACTTGGCCTCAGGCAGAGATGGCTTTTACAGCCTGTTGATTAGGAGCAGCTGAGTCTCATTGGCAAGGGGCTGCAGGTGGATCAGCACTGCTCCATCCAGGTAAACGAGTCAGGTAGTTGATGAATCCAGGCAGACGATGAACCCCCAGTGGACAGCAAGATAGAGAACCTGGCTGGGATGCTTCAAATCCAGCCAGGTCTCATAAAGGGACAACCATGCCTTGCTGTCTGCAGGGTTCGGGGTGTACTGTGACAACTCTCTTTGAATTATGTGGGTTTACATAGCAGGAAATAATAACAAATCACCTGTTCTTAAAATGATGTAGATACAAGCATAGCTGAACAACAACCCATGACATATTACAACGTGACATGATTTATTTAACTAAAATTAAGTCAAAATGGAGAAGCTTTGTGTGAAAAACTAAGTACACACAACCAACAGCTAGTAGAACCACCTTTAGCAGCAATAACTTGTATTCATTTTCTGTATGACTTTATCAGTCTTGTACATTGTTGTAGAGCAATTGTGGCCCACTCTTCTTTACAATGTTGCTTCAGTTCATTGAGGTTTGCTGGCATTTGTTTATGCACAGCTCTCTTGAGAGTCGGCCTTATCACCAGTATGGAAAACAGGACTCCAAATGTATTTCAAAAAAGTGCTTTAACTGCTTGTTAATTTTTATGGCGGCTTTTAATCTTTTGGTCCCTGAGAAACGTGCAGGACCTTTAGCTGCTTTATTTTATTATTTTATGCATGATTTTTTTACTGTATGCCATAAAGCACTTTTTGGAAATACATTTGGAGTTCCATCTGCCATACTGGTGATAAGACCGGCTCCCCCCCCCTCCCCCACCCCCCCCCCCCAGTATTCCAAGTAAACTATACTAGTGCACAGATTATTTTTAAACTGTATCACACTATTCTATGTTTTATTGTTTTTCGATCTTTAGCTGTATCCTCCATATTGTTTTTGGTTCGACTCAATGACTGCATGACTGCAAAACATGACTGCAAAACAACCCCAACACCTCCACCATCGTGCTTGACAATTGATATGAGATGTTGTGCTGATATGCTGTGTTTATTTTTGGTGCTGTGCATTATGGCCAAACATATCCACTTTGGTCCCATCTATCCAAATTACATTGTTCCAGAAGTTTGTTCAGACCCAACTTTGCCAACCTAAGCCATGCTGCCATGTTCTTTTTAGAGAGAAGAGGGGTTTTCCTGGCAACCCTTCCAAACAAACTATTGTTCAGTCTCCTCTAATTGTACTGGTACAAAACAATTGTACATTAGGAACTTCTACACATGTGAATTATCTTTTATTGCATACTTATTAAAATGACAATGCTAGTACACAAAATTAGGGAGCTCTTATCGAAACACTACTCTGACATTTGAAGAGGAAAACTTGACAAACCAGCTCCTGCATATTTCTTTAAATATAAACACATAATTTCCCAGTTAAAATGATAAATTATTGATGCTGTCCCAATAGAAGTTAGCGGGCAGGATAGGCCAAAACTCCTTAAAAAACATGAGGCTTTCTGGTCCCATACCTTGGATTTGTTGGAGCCGAAAGGACTGCAAAGGGATTTTGTTGTGTCTCTCTATTTAGTATCAAGTTAAGTGTCTGTTTGCACTGGAAACTTCAAATAGTTCCAAGTAGATTTATCTGCTAATGTAGTTGCAGTAAAATGATTTTGCTATTTTTCAAGAACACATTGGGGCTGTACTTATTGTATGATGCAGTGAATTAAATTTTGTATATCTTTATTTTCTACATATGTTAACATTCTATTATGTTGCTCACTTTGCCTTTTATTGTTCCTATTTTTTCCATTCTGGTATTGTAAGGGTTAACTTTTCTATTTCATTTATGATCCACCCTTAGGCAGTGGTGTATCCTGGTTTTGTGCTGCCCTAGGCAGGACAAAACTCAGGCGCCCCCCCTCCCCCCGCGCCACCCCCACCCAACCTTTCCCCCCACCCCGCATTCTAAATACACACACTCGCTAACAGAAACACACACACACTAACAGACAAACACACTCACTCACTAGCAGACACAAACTAACATACACACACACTCACAGGCAAACACACACTAACAGACACACACACTAACAGACACAGACACACACTAACAGACACACACACACACACACACACACACTAACAGACACAAACACTAACAGACACACACACTGACACACACACACTAACAGACACACTAACAGACACACACACACACACTAACAGACACAAACACTGACACACACACACACACACACTAACAGACACAGACACACACTAACAGACACACACACTAACAGACACAGACACACACTCACCCACCCACATTAACCCTTTTTTTTTACATTTATTTTTAACACATTTTTATTTTTTTTAACACATTTTTTTTTAATTTATTTTTAACACATTTTTTTTAACACTTTTTTTTACATTTATTTTTAACACTTTTTTTTAAATTAATTTTTAACACATTTTTTTTTTTAATTTAACACCCCCCCCCCCAGCCTCCTTACCTTTGGGAATGCTGGGGAGGGGGGGTGTCTCTTCCTCCCTGGTGGTCCAGTGGCTGCTGGGTGATCGGGCGGCACTGCCTGGCGGGCGGCCGGCTGGCCGGCGAGGGAGCACTTCCCCTGAGCTGTCTGCTCAGCTCCCTCGCCAGCCTCAGAGTGAGGCTGGGAGCCGGAATATGACGTCATATTCCGGCTCCGCCTCCCAGCCTCACTCTACGGCTGGCGAGGGAGCTGAGCAGACAGCTCAGGGGAAGTGCTCCCTCGCCGGCCAGCCGGCCGCCCGCCAGACAGTGCCGCCCGATCGCCCAGCAGCCCGCCGGCATGTCTGTTAGCCGCAAGACTAACAAGACATTTGCCTTGGGCATTTGGGGGCGGCTTTTTTTGCCGCCCCCTGGAAAATGCCGCCCAAGGCAAATGCCTTGTTTGCCTCGCGGTTAATACGCCCCTGCCCTTAGGGTGTTACTTGCAATCTAATGACGCAATGCACAAAACATATTTGTTAACTCTGTTGCAGCCAAATTATTATGCTATTTTTTCAAGATCATAAGTGTTGTACTTTTCATACTGAGATAAAATTAACTGAATTTTGTAGATGTGTATTTTTTTTTAAAATTCTTTATTTTTGTTGTGCAGATATAGACATATAACATTTTCTTCCCATGCCACAACAGCATTAGAAAGGTGAGTGTAGACAATTGGTCAATATGGCATACGGATTAACAGCACATTATTTTTTGATAATATTAGGCTAAGTCCAGAGGAGTCGTGTCGCTAGGAGCATTTCAGGTTTAAACTAGATTAGAGAATTACCGCTGTAGTGTTAAGTATGGTGGGCACTTAGGGTACAGTCCTATTGGTATTGCGGCTTGGTCAGCTAAGAGATAAATTGTGCTGTCTAGGTGAGAGTGGGGATGGTTAGGCCTAGGTACAGGCTGTGCCCTGTGTGTTGAGTTATCTGAGGGGTCTAATGTTAAGTGTCCTCCGATATGGTTCCTGTCTATGTGTCTGAGTTTCCAGTCGGGAGTCAGGTCGTGCAGGTCGGTGTGAGTGGATGACTAAGTGCGCCTTCGCTGTGGGTGGGGGGCCTAGGTAGGCTATAGCTCCAGGGGAGGTTCTCGTTTAAGCAAGTTCACTTTCGCGTTTATGGGTGTCTCTGACTGTGGCAGCGTGAGTCGTCCCATTAGCGTGAAAACATAAAGTCATAACATATAACACTCGTGAGTTATAAAGCCATAAGTGGCAAAAGCATGTCAAATAACGTAGACTGCAAGGCAGCCCCGAACATAACGGGAGAGATGGAAGAAAAAAAAAAAAAAAAAAAATCGGTAGCGGAAGATAAGCAGGAGAGTGTCCCGGTTATGGTGAGGTCCTATCAGGGAGCCCCAGAGGGCCTCATGTGGGTGCCGCCGCCGACGTCTCAGCCGTGGGTCTTCGTGGGATGAACGGTGTGACCCTACTCGGGTCCCAGGCGTGTGTGGGTCTGTTATTGGGTTGCGGTTGTGGCTGTGACAGGTAGTCCTGTGAGAGTCCCAGGTCTCGTAGGAGCGCGGTTGCATCGCTCAGGCTCTGGATAGAGTAAACAGTCTACCCGTGTGTTGCTTGGAGCATGCGAGGTGAGCGCCAGCGGTATCCGATGTTGCGTTGGCGGAGCAATAGGGTAAGGGGTCTGAGTGACCGTCTCCAAGCCATGGTGCTGCCCGACAAGTCGCTGTAGAATTCTAGTGCCATGTTTTCGAACCTGTAGTTCGGCTTGCCCCTGAGTGCCTTCAGTATTGCCGTCTTATCCGCTCCATTGCGGAATTGAATGATCAGGTCTCTCGTGGCGGTTGAAGGGGCTTTGGCCGGCTTAGGGATTCGGAAGAGACCGTCCAGAGGAGTGGCTTTGGCTTGTTTTGGCGGCAGTAAGTCCCCCATCATCCTCCTGATTAAATGCGGCACCTCCGTTTCGGGGACCGTATCGGGTACCCCCCTTATTTTCAAATTATTTCTGCGGCGCAGGTCTTCTTGGGCCGCAAAGCGGCGTTCGTGGGCCTGATTCTGCTGTTGGAGGTCCCGTACTGCCCCCTCCAGCGCCTGTATTCGCTGGGAGTCTCTTTGGGCGTTTGTTTCCATGTTCCCCATGCGGTCTGTTAGGCCCTGTAGGCCTCCCTTTATCGTGGCTATGTCTGCCTGTAGGGTGGTCTGTAGATTCGCTAGGAGCCCTTTTAGTGCCGATATGGTGACCGGAGATGTGTCCAGGTCTGTCCGTTTTGGCAGGGGTTTCGTCGGTGTGAGTAGGAAGGTCTCGTCCTCCTCTGAGGCTAGGTCCTCTGAGAAATCGGAACAGCCGCCAGATATCGCGGCCATCTTGGGCCCAGTCGCGCCCTGCGCCTGGCGCCATAGTTCGCCAATATCCATTCCCATATTGGGACGATCTGGTTTGGCTTTCTTATTCTTACGCCCCATGCTGTTTAAATGTGCAGGTGTGCTGTCCGGGCTCTCGATATCGCCAGTTCTTGCCCGTGAAAAAAGCTTTTTTAGTCGGTTTGTGTCCGGAGCTGCAGAGGCATGCGTCCGTCCGCTTTGGCAGTTAGGCTCCGCCCCCCAGATGTGTATATTTTACATACAGGTAGGTCTGGAAATATTTGGATAATGACAATTTTTCATAATTTTAGCTCTGTACGGCACCACAATGGATTTGAAATGAAACATAAGATATGCAATTGAAGTTTAGACTTTCAGCTTTAATTCAAGGGGATGAGCATGTGCCATACCTTTTCTTAGGAAGAACAGTCCATATTTTGGGTCCAAATCCCTTTGTCCCTCCTTTCTATCCTAATGTCACTCTTTTCTAGGAGCTTCATATTGTTGGGTTGTCTGCGTGTATAATGGAGCTCCACAGCAATAATACTCACAGTAATGTATCTTTAAACTACAATACATGTGTTTAATAAATACACACGCAATTTAAGCAAATGCCACGCTTGTGTAGGCATTCCTCTCTCAACCAACACCAATTTATTTATTTTTTTAATCTAGTGCTCTATTCATTATTTTTTGAGGGGGTGGGAGGGGGAACATTTTCCAAAATACAATTTTTTCACATGTTTAGAAATCAGTTTGTGTAAATAATAATAAAGTATTTAACCCCTTAAGAACACAACTTCAGAAATAAACAGGAATCATGACTAAATATTACCATTGTGTGTCCTTAAGGGGTTAACCAGGAAAGGTACATTCAGAATACTCTGTTACTCATTTTATTTACCCTACCTGGATTTAAACCTGCAATCCTCAAGGGTTGAACAGATACTATTAATGATGCATTAGCCCACTGAGCTATTTCTTTGACAGTCAAGGGAGAGGGTACTCTTAGATAAGCTGGTGTGTTCAAAAATATATAGGCAAAACATCATAGTTTATATATAAACTATATATTTTAATAACATTTTATTATTTTAAAGTAAACATGTTGGATCTGTTTCATAAAACATCAATATTTTAAATTAATCACAATAAAGGCAAATAGTTTATGGAATGCATGTATAAGAAAATATAAAACATTATTAAATTTTATATATTTTACCTCAACCTTTGAAATCCAGAATATTTTTTTCCCATCTTGACTTGTTTAATTTTATTATTTTGCCATTATTAGACAGGCGAGTCACAGGGAGTTGAAATACCAATTCATGATTGGATCTGTCTAGCACATATCTAATTCTCAGTGTTTGTCAATTACTCACATATCTTTCTTCTCCCACAGGAGATGAATCATGTGTAAGTTGTGTTGCCAAGACAATATTATTCCTTCAGCACACACATTCCCTCAGTGCAAACAGTTATAGGTATTGTACTGGTGTTTAATACTTACTTCATCAATGGCATTCATTTTAATTTTGCTACAAGATTTTGCTAAAAAGTAATAAGCCCAATAAGGTTCTAGTGAACAGTTTACACCATCTAGTACTGTCCCAGTTGCTTTACGTTAATGTTTAATGTGTATATATGGTGGTTGTGTAAAGCTTAAAAGTTGGAGTCCCAAGATGGAGCCAGGTAGGTTCTCAGGATGGCAGTGATGTAATGAATTTTGGAGAAAAGCGGTACTCACTGAGGACATAAAATTGAATGTCCATTCTTTGTAATATTATAAAGGAAAGGGAAGAGAGCATTATAACAAAAGGGGTCATGTTTCAAAGATTTTGTACAGGATTGAGATAAGAAGGGTGTGATTGCAAAGAGAGAAGCTCCTCATGGTAAGTGGACACATAAAACACTGCTAGGACACTGATGTATAAAATCCAGAATATTTAACTGTTTAATGTTAAAATGAACTTTGTGATTTATCGTTATCCTTGTCATAAACAAGTAAATGATGTTCAGTTTTTTTGTGTGGTCAAAGATTTTGAATTCCAGGTATCCTGCCATGACAACCTCCATCACATGTTGTATTGGCATTCATGTAATTATGCAATATGACCCAAGGAGAGGTGAATGTTAGGACTAGGAAAACAAAAATCGGTAAGGGCATTTAAAGTCAGAGGAGCCCAGTGGGAGGAGACAGGGAAAGAGACACGTTTAAGCCCCATCAAGGTGAGCACAATGTCCTACCAGGGCAATCCATGTTCAGAGCTCTAATGAAATGCTCTCACATAGGGAAAATGCTATTGCCTGTCTTACACAGCACAATCAATTTTAATAAATACAAATATTTACTGAATACAAAAAATAACAACATTTTCCAAACTGAGTATAGAGCACAGATTACAGAGTTAAATATACCTTAAATCTGGGATAGGCGTGTGCATGCTCTGTGACTACTGAAACTGGAGTTACATCAAAATACTGGATTTCTCAGTAGAAACTATTGTCTTAATCCATATAAGATAAAGGAAATAGAAAGACTTTACAGCGATGAAGAAATTAAAAGATGGTGATTGAACAGAGGGAAGTGGGTGCAAGAGAAATTAGTGAGCGAGCAAATGCTGGAAAATATGAGGTCAAGAGTATTGCTTACAATGTGTGTTGCAGAGTTAATCCTTTTTCAAAAGGAGTAAAAAACTGAGCAAATCTTGAGACAATGGAGTTATTAGGTTGATTGAAGTCATTAAGGATAATGGATGGAATGTTAGAATAAAAAGGATGAGGTAGCCAACTAGAGAAATGGCCAAGGAGTCAAAGAAGAATAAAGGAGACCCAGAATGATGGTAGATGACAGCAAGGCTAGCTGAGAGAGGGGTTCCGAGTGATAAATTTTTACCAAATACTACCCATCTGCCCTGTTTCCAGCTGAATTTATAGCATGCTTTTTCAGCTGCTTGAATTCCCACTCAATTATCCTCAATCCCTTACCAGTGGCTGCAATTATCTTTTGATTCTCTCTGTCCAACATCTTCAAATTCCACCTGCTACCTCTTGTGTCAACTCCCCATTTTAACCTTTAGATTGTAAGCTCATGGGTTATTTAGCTAAGCACTTTGTATGAAAGGGCTTAACCTTTTGTTTTGGTCTGTGTATATTGTACTGTATTTTCCACGATTGTACAGTGCTGCAGAATTTGTTGTCACTTTATCAATGCCAGTAATAACAATAATACAAATAATAATACCTCATTCTGCAAGATCCCCAGTTCACTTTAATAAAATATGCAAAATTGACTCTATACTAGAAAGGAAATTTAAGGACTTTTGCTGAATTAAACATAGATTAATCATAGATGAACTAAGATTTTTTGAAACTGTATCAGATTATACCAGCTAAAATAATAATACATTATTGTATAAACTACTATAAAACAAAATGTGACTGTCCACATTAAACCACAGAGAGTTATAACGAAAATATTTTTTATAATAGTGACATACTTTACATCTAAAAGATTCACTTTTTGGCATATTCTTTCTTTGCAATAGTATCCATATAACTCTTTATTTTATCTGGTGTTTTTTAATGCATGCAGTTATAGTAAGATATGTTACTTGTACCTCTTGCTCATTTGCATGCAGCTCAGAGAAGCAGTAGAGCTTGTGTTTTACAACCCTGGAACTCCAAGCAGGTGTGCTACCATCAGTCTGTTTGCAAGAGAATAGGCTATATTTAATATAACAATATATTTTTGTGTGAAGATCCTATCGGCTATGCTAGATAACTCATTAACATGACAATGTACAAGATTGCTTTCTGTGGAGAAACAAATGATTTCTGAATGTTGGATCACGGCTCTTGCATTCTGAAATAATTAACTGCCTGAAACCAATTTTTCCAGCTGTTACACCTTGGCTCTGTTTTGTAGAACAGCTCATCTCATATAAAATAGCTTCTATTGTCTTTACTTTTTTTTACAAGGAGGCAAGGGATGGGGAGGACGAATAAACCTGAAACATAGATAATAATATAGCATGGATATGTCAAATGCTATCTGCAGTTTGTAGGAAACTAGCAAAAGTACTCTGGGATGTTTTTTTTTTTTTTCATTTAGATAAATCACTATAATTTACATCTTGTATAGAAAAATAGATGAAATTACCTGTTAAAACCAACGACCAACACACAATTCACGGTAGAATTTCTCTATCTTGATCTAATATTAGAACTTTTATCACAAGGCAAAAATCCAGTAGCAAATCTGGGCTGACATATTTGAAAGCATTGCTATTAAATTTTTTCAGGAGAGGTATATAAAACATTGCATAGGAAGAAAGTTGTTAGGAAATGTCAGTAAACAGCACATTCTATAATAATTTATAATAATTTTATGAGAGACAAGTTTAGGAAAGAGTACATGTCAACAGAAGAATGTAGGAGAAAACTTCAAGATGCATATACTGACAGGAGGATGAGCTATTATTACCACTGAGTTGGGAAGCTAGATATGAGGAAAAGAAACATCACAAGGTAAGTAGCACAGTGCTAGTTTGTGCAGAAAATCTGGCCACTCAGCCAATGCCTGCAGGTGGGAGGCTGTGAGCAGTGGGAGTTGTGAGTTCGTTCTGGCTCACTAGCTCAGTCGATGCCTGATATAACTTTTGGTTGGGAATCCAGGAGCTCCACCCTGCAGCCTCAGCCGTCCATGCTGGAAGCCCAAGCTTATGCCCTCCAGCACTGCAGCACCCTTAGCTTCATGGGGCAGCAGCACTATGGGGTAGATTCAGCATCAACACCTCCAACCTATGAAAGACATGTCTGGCCCACCACTTAGTAAGAACAAGACAATGCCTATGTTGTATTCAAAAGTACAAAGGCAAGGCTAAAGTAGAAAAGGAGTAGCCGGCTCAGTGTCATAGACAATTAGTCAACTGTTTACTGAAGCAAATAAGAGTAGCAACAGCAGCAGCATCCTTATATCTCCTGGTACAACGAGCAGTATAGCCACCAGAGTCAGTTCCCCAAAAGCCACCAGCAGCTCTATATTGAGAAGTAGCACTACTACCACAACCATTAGCTGTAATAGATAAATTATTCAGGAAACACATGTAGCAGCAGCAAGTACAAGTGTTGGACGTGTAGAAGACCGCCAGTCAGCACTGGTGACACCAATAAGTGTAGACGTAACCTTTTCAGCTCCCAAAAAGATTGAGAAAAAGATTGGAGCATAAAGCTATAGGTTATGATCCAAAGGAAAAATAAAAGGAAATTCAGCAGTGTATTTTAACTCTGTCTTCTGAAAAACTAAATAAAGAAGGGTAGTAGTAGCAGCAGTCATACAAGTAGTTTTGCAGAGGCAACAGTGCAGCAGTTACTCTGCAGTTATTCCTCCCCACCCCATCCCGTAATCACCAGGATCACACTCAGTAGTAGCGGTAAAACAACAAGCACATACATAAGTGTGGGAGCATTATAATACTGTGGCAGATGGGCATTTGTCAAAATGCAGGCTGTGCTTCAAGGAGATTAGCAGGGAAATGTTTGGGTACATATGACAAGTACCAACCATGTTCGTACACATCACAAGATTCTGTTGCAGGAACAGAGGGAAGGTTCAGCAGCTACAGCAGCCTTTGCTTGTGCCAGAGGAGAGGAGGGACCAAGAGCTCAAGCTCATTAACAGAGAAAGTGAGGGCGAAAAGACATTGCCAGAACCAACATGTCAGGTATATGTCAGAACAGCAGTCAAATAAGGTGACAAGATTGATTGCAAGCTTATTGCTGCTCAGGGAGCTTATTTTGGCCTAGAAGAAGGCAAGTCATTCAAGCAACTGATGCAGGCTCTAGTTTCCAATTACTATCTGCCTTCCTGAACAATATTTAGCAGAAAAGTCATACCTCTTTGTACAACTAGTATGTATCAGTTTTAGATGCAGAGCTGTCTAAGGCAGTAGGTTTCTCAATGACAATAGGGGTGAGGATCAATTGTCCCCCACCCTGGGTCCCCATCAATTAGTGGCGAGGGGAATCTTAAATGACAAGAAGGGGGGGACCTATGCCCCCACCCATGAGCGGTGGGCGAGGGCCCTCAGTGACATTAGGGGGGGGGCTATTACATTAGGAGTCATATTACAAGGAGGGAGCTGCGAGACGGTAGCTTTTTCCTTGTAATAAACTGAACGAACGAGCACCAACATTCGGTCTTTGTTTGTTTGTGTGAAATTTATATTCATTCATCTTTCTGACGACGAATGAATATCCCAAATTCCAATCCGAATTTCAGACAATAGTGGTTGCCCAAGTGTTACTTGACGTGCGTGGGAATTTCATAGCGCTATAAAGTACTGAAACTACTTATAAAACTGGCAGCAGAAATCCTCCTCCTTAGCTGGTGTCAATGATTATGATGGTAAAGGCAGATTCAGAAAGAGTGGAGCAGCAACCATTTGGATCAAGGCCCTTACCAATGCCATGGTTGGTGATACAGGTGGAGCCACATCATCATCCCAGACTAGTGCCTCTGAAATAGGTGAAGCATACCTTTTAGTACCTACTTTGTTTCCCACTACAGAGCCTCTTACCGAAAATAAAAAAATAATGTGTGGTGATGGCTAGATTGGTTGCGCAGAAAATTGCTGTCATGCCATCCCACTAGTGCTCAGAGTGATAGAGTCTTCTCAGCTACTGTCAACATTTTCAATTCCCAGAAGTTACAGCTCTCACCAGATTTAGTTTAGAAAATAGCATTAAAAAAATTAATCATATCAAAGTTTGGATTCCTATTGCAAATGCAGATTAATTCTAGAAGGGTTGTGATGCCCACTTATTCCCTGGACTCACATCCCAACAGTCTGCTGCCCTTCAAAATGTAAAATATTTTCCTTCAGGGCTTATAGGGAGTAAGATAAAGAGGCTGTGCTTTGCCCTGTGCAGCATTGCAGTGTTTTTTTTTTTTTTTACCATTCTTGCAGGCACCTAATAAAAAAGTGAAAGTGACTCCACTTGGTGCCAACCTCTGTCCCTGGGATCACATTCAAAGGTTGCTGCTGCCACTGTTTTGAGTCTAATTGAACCTCCTTTCTGACATTTTGCTAACTCTCTCCCAAAGGCCACTGTGGTTCTGAGCAAATTATTCTCCCCTTTAGGGTTTGTTGGTTGAGAGTAGGGCTGCAGTGCTTCACCCTGTAAAGCACTTAAGTGTTGAATTTTTCTATTCTTGCAGGAACCATCTGTCTGGGTTTACAAATAGTGGCTCCAGACAGACAGATGAACAATGAGCTGTTAACTCTGCAGCTGAGTTTAGTTGCATTGTTTCTGATCATGCACCAGAGATTGGGGAGAGCTCCAGGGTCTGAAAAGACCTTGGTAAGGTCTCTCTGAATGCCCCTCTGTGCTTCTGAGCTTTCCCCCAACTTTCTTCTAACTTAAAACACAGGTATCTTTCAATATCTAAGGGTCCCATTTGTCAGCTGGAGTCACACTTAGTGGTCTCAAACTCACACCATGAGCTATGCACAGCTATCTAACTGAGCTATCTGAATGGTTGCACTTAGACAGAAAAGGCTACAATGTGGTAGAATAAACTCATGACAAAATGCGAAGAAGGCATTGGTCACAAAAGATAAAAAAACAACAAGTGATAAACTACACCAAATAGAACAAACAAAAAAAATAGTCACAAAAGTCTTGCATCTCAGATGACGCTTGGTCCTTAAGGGGTTAAAAGTGACTTCCCCACCAACTGCTACGGTACTTATGATTTCATTTGTTTTCAAATATCTCCCTTTAGGGGTGGGTTGGACTACCATACAGTTGCAGTGATTCGCTATGTAAAGGGTGTAGCACTTTAAGTGACTGTCTTTCTGCCTGTCTGCCACATCTGTCCCTAGACTTACATTAAGTCTTATTTTAATCTGGCTTTGTGTGTTCAATGTGCACTGTGCAATGTGCGCAATGCATGCATAATAGTGCATATTAAATGAATGCATATGCAAATTACATAGCTATTTAATCATAGCCACTAGTAGCCAAGTAGCCATTCTTTTAAAATATTTTTTCCTGGCTTTGTTTCATTTATATTTTGTTTGGTTTCATTTTTCATTAATCCCGTCTGTCTTAATTCTTTTCCAAAATAGATTAATGATAAAAGAAAATAGCTAAATAACTTTCTGGCAAATAGAATAGACATGTCACCAAAAGTTTGAGCAATCATTAGAAAATTTCAAGTGCACATGTCTAGTTAAAATCCTGCAGTATGAGTTTATAAATGTACAATTGCCAGATTTAAATTTCTACAGCAATTAAGATATCAACAGGAGGAATGAGCATTCATTCATGCTTGGAAACATTTTTGGATGAGGGTCACAGAGATCACTACAGCATTTTTTTCTCTAAATAGGAAGATGACTGTCCTCCAAATTTAGATGGGTGCAAATTGGCCAAAAGGATTCACTTGAGGGGTGAGCAAAACTAAACATCACCAGACCATCAGGAGGAATGAGCATTGCTCCAAAACTGTGAAAATAGTATGTCATTCAGGACATCCAGTACAAACCTAGCAAGCTACTAAGAATTTACATTTTGGATTAGTAGAATGGAGGCATATATATATATAGATATAGTGGCAATGACCTCTAATATCCTGATATTGGTCTCAAATTCCCAATACCATCTCTTTGATGGTTGAGGAATCATCCCCTTCATCCCAGAAGCACTGCTCTTGCATCACACAACACAATCACTCAGTACCTATAGGGCCTCACTAACAATACACAGTATAACGATATAGAACAAAAGAGTGCAACAAAGTGAACCTATAAAATATTAGTACATAAAATCAATTAATAAATAGCTGCTAGCACATAAAATGAAAATTAACCAAACAAGTTTTAACAATGAAAGAGTGTCAGTGCTTAGTCAATAGTCCCCAAAAGTCAGTGCATATGGCTAGTCTAAATGGTATTCAATTCATATAGTGCAAAGTTTAAAAAAAATAGATTTTCCACCTCTACATTGGTCGATTTGTAGGGTATCTGGTAGTTTATGTTCGATCTTTAGTAGTATCCAAAGTAATAATATACTTTGTATCCAGTGTACTTAGGTTATTTGGTGTACCATAAAAGATGTGTAACACTTATAGTGTAACACTGTAAAATGTATTCATGAACAAAAAATCCCCAACAGTATGGGCTGTTGCACATTGGAGCATTGTATTCCATTTGCCTAGGGGAATATGTTTGGAACACTACAACTTGCTATTGTAAACTGACATTGTTAAGTATTTATCTGCAATGTACTTTGTGATGTGTGTATTGCAGCACATCAATAAAAAAATTTAAATAATTGAAAAAATATAGTTGTTACAATTAAAAAAGGTTCTTCAAAGACTACAAAATATGTTTTATTGTAAATGTATATATATATATATATATATATTGTCTTATCTGCACTCATGTCGCTGTATCACAACTCAACTTTGAATTCTATGTGTCATCTTGCTCAGAAATGCTTAATACTTGAGAAAGGGAGGTTCTCCAGAAAGCTTGTCATTAAAAAATTCTGTTAGTGCAATAAAAAAGATACAGATACACATTTTATCTGTTTTTTACATCTACACTGGACTAATACAGCTACAATCTCTACTATATATCTGTGTATATTTGGTGTGCAGATTTTTGTTTAACATTGTATTAATTATATATATATATATATATACACACACACACACATGTGTATGTAACTCCTACAGATAACTTAGATCACGCATAGGCAACCTTCGGCACTCCAGATGAAATGGACTATATTACCCATAATGCATCATCTGAAGTGCCAAAGGTTGCCTATGCCTGGCTTAGATGATTCTACTCTACAATTCATCTTTTTTACATGTACAACTGTACAGTTTTCCTTTCCAAAAAACGACGACATCTGATGTTACCAAGATTCTGCTTCCAAATAGAAAATTGAGAGAGTGCCGAACATTACAGCCAAATACATTTTTTGAGAATATGTTACAGACGTACACATGACAACTACTTTAAGCCAATTGGCTAAATGCTGTTCTTTCACTGTTGGATGAAATTATCATTACTCATGCCTGGCTCTTTAACTGCTTTACAGTTTTTTATTTTGTTTCAATGTGCTATGCGAAGCACTATAGGAAAGTCAGATCAAATGTGCTAATCCAGTGTAAATTTCTATGTGTTCAAGTTTCATAGTCATTAGAGGCAGACATTTTTATATGTTTAGCTTGAAACGAATGTGAATTTTATCACATGACAGGAGGCTTCCTATTTTGCATAACTCTCTTTACTAAACTCCACAGCAGTAAAGAAAGTGAAAACATTTAAACCAATCAAAATGCAAAACAGGGAGAATATAGTCCCAGTGAACGGGCTCCTCCCCCTCTTTCTTTACTGCTCCATCGCAGACAGGTCAGAGTTTTTGGCTCTTCCCTTATTACTTCATAATTTATATATATATATATATATATATATATATGTTTTTCATTGATATTGCTCCTTATATACTTTATTTATATACTTTATTTCTTATTATCTTATTTACCTATTCTACTTCTATTTGTGTTCCTGTATTTTACTCCCTATTCTCCTTGGCTGGGACTGTTAGGCTGTATCCTCCCTACTCCCAGCAACCTCGCTTCCGTTTTTCCCTTTCCCCGCTAGTTTTTTCCTCCCTCGGGCAGCCCCAGGGTTTTTTACTTTGCCCACAGTTTTAGCCTTCTATCGGCTCACTTTCAATCAGTTTCCTGCGGCTCGGCTCCAGCCGCGGCTACACTCGCGGCGGCCATCTTTAATCCCGCATCTCGCGAAATTATGGACGCCATCTTGTAAGTGCCGCGAGTGCTGCGAGGGACACACACAGGAGCGCCCTTAACGGAATTTTGTACGAAAGACTTACTCAGAGGTCAGTTAAGCTTAAAGCTGTTAAGGCACATAGGTAGTTTAACCTGTGCCTGCTTGGGGTGCTGCCCTTAAATTGTGCTGCTACAGAGGTCGCTTTGTGGCCACCTCTACAACCTGGGTGAGGCCCAGAACAAAAAATCCCAACTAGTGGTTTTGTATCCTGCCCTGCTGGGGCTATTATTCTACTATAATTTCTGGCACTATACCCTGCTGGGGTGATTTCTGCCACAGCTCACCTTGGTCACAGACCCTGCTGAAGATATAACCTTCTCCTACATACCACTACATACCCTGCTGGGGTATTATATATTTACAACCCTGCTGGGGTTATTTAGTTTCCTCCTCAAACCATTATCATACCTTTTATAAACCCTGCTGGGGTAATTTGTACTCCGTACAACGAAAACACGTTATTGCACCCTGCTGGGGTCCGCATAACGATATTAAAACAGCTTATTACTGCCTAATACAGCATACTGACCTCTATCATACGCCCTGTGCCAAACACATATTCAGGCATTATGGAGACCTCTCAGACAACAGAGCTCCAAAACATAGTAAACGAGGCCGTATCCGCCTCCATGGAGAAAGTTCTCTCCAAAATGATGGCCTCTGGTCCCGACAAGAGGAAACCATCAAAAACCCACACAGCCCGCAATGACTCAGATTCTGACGAACCAGAATCACGCAAGAACCCAGAAACTTTCACGGGCAAACGCCATTGGAAAGGCGAAACGGGTCTCCAAAACCCTAACAAAGGCAAAAACCCCGCTAAACGCACTAAACCCGCTATAGCCACCACCCCGAACCCGCAACACGAGTACTCTTCAGAAGAAGAATCTCACACTAAACCCATGGCCATCTTAGACGAATGGCAAGCGGATGAGTCAGATTCCAACGAAGATGTTTGGGATTCAGATTCAGGATCCCAATCCTTCTTTCCACAACACACGTTCACGGGAGAACCCCAAGAACCAGACAACGCAGAGACCCCGCAAGAAGACGAAGTCACCATATTCGACCAGTTGGGGCAAAAACTTTTTGACCCACGAAAAATAAGACACCCACGCTCAAGCAACTGGACACCATCCGACCACTTAGCAAGGTTCATGCACCTCTGGTCACGGAAGTCCATGGACAAGACAGTCCGCAACCGCTTAGGGTCGGAATGCCCACGACCATTTCTACCTGACCACGTTGCGGACACTCCAGAATTCGACCAGGTGATGACCACCTTTATGTCGCGAGGTGGCCGCGACCCACGCAAAGGTGTGGAGAAAGGGTTCAGAGGGGTACAGGATAAACTTCTGGATTCTGTGGGACCATTATCCAGAATTATGTATTTAGCCGCCGCCGCCCTAGCCAAAGCCGATCAATTTGACGCTACTATGGTGCGAGAATGGGTGCATGATGTGCGGGAATGGGCACAAAGGTGCTTCTGTTTTGTGGGTAATGCCAATGTCGCCTAGCAGCACTTCTCCGCATTGACGGGAAATTGGTGGAGTTGGGCACCAAGGAACTAGGTCCTATGGCACAGGGCAAGTTCTTTGGAGAACCTTTCCTAAAAGAGCTAAGCAGACACGTAAACGTCTACGCATCCTTAAACAAGGCTCAGACATCAATGCGTAGAGTCTTCAGACAAAGCCCTTCCAGGGGTGTTTTTGGACGGGCTGGCCGCCAAAGGGGCCGTGCTGCCAGCCGCTTCTGGCCATCAGGCCCCCGCTCTACGAGACCCCAACCTTTTTACCCAGAGGTGGGATATCGCCCATACTCCTACACTCGAGTCGCAGACAGAGGTCGAGGAACACGCACCCGAGGCAGAGCTCGTTTTTCCTCAGGTAAGCAACCATTTCACTCATTCTTCTCTTCCAATACATACAGCAGGTCGCATATCCCTTTTCTTTCAGGAATGGACCTCCATCTCCACGGACGCATGGGTCCTTCAGACAGTGCAAGGTTACGTCATAGACTTCGTAGACCAACCACGACAGACAGAACTACCACTTCCCATCCACGGCTCAAGGATAGACACCTCTCTCATCGACGACGAACTTCAAACCCTATACTCGAAAGGCGCAATTGAACCCGCCTCCGACCCTCAAGGTTTCTTCAGCAACATCTTCTTGGTAAAGAAGAAAACGGGAGATCTACGGCCCATCATAAACCTGCGACAACTCAACGAATACGTCACTTACAACCACTTCAAGATGGAAGGCATACATCTTCTACGAGACCTGCTACAAGACAAGGATTGGTTCACGAGACTAGACCTCAAGGACGCTTACCTATCAGTTCCCGTCCACCAATCCTGCAGACAATACCTTCGTTTCCATTGGCAAGGCCTTCCGTGGCAATTCACGTGCCTCCCCTTCGGCCTCAGTTCGGCCCCATGGTGTTTCACCAAACTGATGAAGCCCGTGGTCGCACACCTTCGAGCGCAAGGAATTTGTTTCATCATATACCTGGACGACCTCCTGCTGTTCTGCTCAGACAGACTCAGACTGATACGTCACACACGGTATACCACGGATCTCCTGTCATCCCTGGGCTTCATAGTGAACTTTCAGAAATCGTCTATCTCCCCATCACAAACTGTACAATTTCTGGGATTCGAGATAGATTCCACCTCCAGCACCCTACGGCTACCGACAGCAAAAATCTCAGCCATTCGCAAGGAATTACGCAGGGCCATCCGCTGCCACACCACTCTACTCCGCGCCCTCGCACGCAACGTGGGACTTCTCTCTGCTTCCATTCAAGCTATAATCCGCCGGTCCACTTCACTACCGGGTGATGCAACGTCTCAAAGCTTCCTTCCTCATGGAAAACCCCTCTTACGATCAGCTGGTCCCGATGACAGAGGAAGTCAGAGACGAACTCAGATGGTGGCTGGACAGCATGGAGGCGTGGAACGGCCGAGCCATCTTCGGAAAGGCTCCCGACATGATATTAGAATCAGACGCCAGCCTCTGGGGATGGGGCGCGACGAGCGAAAATATATCTACAGGAGGCGCCTGGACATCCCAAGACCTCAACTTACATATAAACTGCCTAGAACTCCTAGCAATCCGAAGCCTAGCAAAGGACAAGTCGGATTGCTGCATCCTCCTCCGGATGGACAACATCTCTGCAGTCCGCTACATCAACCGCCTAGGCGGAGCCCGCTCCCGTCTCCTGTCGGAAATAACGAAAGAAATCTTCAACTTCTGCCTACCCCGCAACATCTCCCTCACGGCGGAATACCTCCCAGGAGAGACAAACCTCCCAGCGGATTGGTTCTCACCCCACTGGCGGGACACCAGCGACTGAAAACTGGATCCACAAATCTTCAACCACATCGCGGAACGCCTAGGACCACTCCACCTGGACCTATTTGCGTCCCGCAACAACAGACAAACAAAATTATACTTCAGCTGGCTCCCGGACCCGGAGAGCGCAGCAGTGGACGCATTTCTACAACCATGGCCGATCATGGGAGCCTACGCCTTCCCTCCTTTCGCCATGATAGCGAGGACCATACACTACCTGAAGAACCAGCAAACCTTGCCAGTACTCGTCACTCCACTATGGAGGGGACAACCATGGTTCCCAGATCTCCTAGCTCTATCATGCAACGATCCTCTCCTACTACCTCATCATCAGTACATTCTCACAGATCCAAAAGGCAACCCTCATCCTCTCATCCTAGACAATCGCCTCCATCTGGTGGCTTGGACGCTTTCAGGGGCTCCTGGCAAGTCGGCGAACTATCGCAGGCTGCTAAGGAACTACTATGGGACTCATGGGCCCCCGGAACCAGAAGATGCTACCTATCCGCTTGGAATTCCTGGTCCACTTGGTGTCTGGAACGAAACTTCGATCCATTTACGGCCACTATTCCAACCATCTTGAACTTCCTATCCCACCTATTCTCATTAGGCCGATCCTACAGATCACTAAACGTAATCCATTCAGCTATTTCAGCGGGCCGTGTCCCCTTACAAGGGATCCCGGCTGGTAAGGACCCACTCGTATGTCGACTCCTGAGACAGTTTCCTTCACACGTGTGCGTTTCAGGGCCTGCCAGGGTACAGTGTCACACCAGTGCAACTCATATCTGGTGTAACAGTAGTGTACATTAAAAACAAAATAGAAATTTGACTGTGAAATAATAGCAGTCAGTTTCCTTCACACGTGTGCGTTTCAGGGCCTGCCAGGGCACAGTGTCACACCAGTGCAACTCATATCTGGTATAACAGTAGTGTACATTTAAAAAAAAACAAAAAACACTTTTTTCAATGTGAAATAATAGCACTCAGTTTCCTTCACGCGTGTGCGTTTCAGGGCCTGCCAGGGCACACTGTCACACCAGTGCAACTCATATCTGGTGTAACAGTAGTGTACATTTAAAAAAAAAAACCTAGAAATTTGACTGTGAAATAATAGCAGTCAGTTTCCTTCACACGTGTGTGCTTCAGGGCCTGCCAGGGCACAGTGTCACACCAGTGCAACTCATATCTGGTGTAACAGTAGTGTACATTATAAACAAAATAGAAATTTGACTGTGAAATAATAGCAGTCAGTTTCCTTCACACGTGTCCATTTCAGGGCCTGCCAGGGCACAGTGTCACACCAGTGCAACTCATATCTGGTGTAACAGTAGTGTACATTAAAAAATAAAATAGAAATTTGACTGTGAAATAATAGCAGTCAGTTTCCTTCACACGTGTGCCTTTCAGGGCCTGCCAGGGCACAGTGTCACACCAGTGCAACTCATATCTGGTGTAACAGTAGTGTACATTTAAAAATAACAACACTTTTTGACTGTGAAATAATAGCAGTCAGTTTCCTTCACACGTGTCTGTTTCAAGGCCTGCCAGGGCACAGTGTCACACCAGTGCAACTCATATCTGGTTTAACAGTAGTGTACATTAAAAAAAAAAATAGAAATTTGACTGTGAAATAATAGCAGTCAGTTTCCTTCACACGTGTGCCTTTCAGGGCCTGCCAGGGCACAGTGTCACACCAGTGCAACTCATATCTGGTGTAACAGTAGTGTACATTTAAAAAAAAAAAAAACACTTTTTTGACAGTGAAATAATAGCAGTCAGTTTTCTTCAAACGTGTCCATTTCAGGGCCTGCCAGGGCACAGTGTCACACCAGTGCAACTCATATCTGGTGTAACTGTAGTGTACATTTGAAAAAAAAAAAAACTAGAAATTTGACTGTGAAATAATAGCAGTCAGTTCCTTCACACGTGTGCGTTTCAGGGCCTGGCAGGGCACAGTGTCACACCAGTGCAACTCAAATCTGGTGTAACAGTGGTGTACATTAAAAACAAAATAGAAATTTGACTGTGAAATAATAGCAGTCAGTTTCCTTCACACATGTGCATTTCAGGGCCTGCCAGGGCACAGTGTCACACGAGTGCAACTCATATCTGGTGTAACAGTGGTGTACATTAAAAACAAAATAGAAATTTGACTGTGAAATAATAGCAGTCAGTTTCCTTCACACGTGTCCGTTTCAAGGCTATTTCAGCGGGCCATGTCCCCATACAAGGGATCCCGGCTGGTAAGGACCCACTCGTATGTCGACTCCTGAGACAGTTTCCTTCACACGTGTGCGTTTCAGGGCCTGCCAGGGTACAGTGTCACACCAGTGCAACTCATATCTGGTGTAACAGTAGTGTACATTAAAAACAAAATAGAAATTTGACTGTGAAATAATAGCAGTCAGTTTCCTTCACACGTGTGCGTTTCAGGGCCTGCCAGGGCACAGTGTCACACCAGTGCAACTCATATCTGGTGTAACAGTAGTGTACATTTAAAAAAAAATACAGGGGGCTTGTTGTCACCTTTCGGGGATGCTTGGTGTTGTACGTGGCTGGGTGGAGGAAGAGACCTTCTATGACATCAGTGTGCAAAAGGAACGGGACATGGCTAGCTTGGTATCCAACCTTGTACAAATGGGGAGTTTGCGGCTGTTTGCAGTGCGTTAAATGGGGAGTTTTGTCTGTCACTGTGAAGCGGGCGTAACCCTTACACTACCTGATTGATACAACATCATACCTGATGTTTTAAAACACGTTATTCCAAACAATTTAGGAATGTTAGGTGATTTATGCCCTTTATGGATTAAAACCAGACTCTGCATCAACTATGTAATTTTCCATGGGAGTTTTGCCATGGATCCCCCTCCGGCATGCCACAGTCCAGGTGTTAGTCCCCTTGAAACAACTTTTCCATCACTATTGTGGCCAGAAAGAGTCCCTGTGGGTTTTAAAATTCGCCTGCCTATTGAAGTCTATGGCGGTTCGCCCGGTTCGCCTGTTCGCGAACATTTGTGGAAGTTCGCGTTCGCCATTCGCGAATGGAAGATTTTATGTTTGCGACATCTCTAACTATACATTGTTTAGATGTAAGTTTTTTGTAAAAGAGGATAAAATACACCACACTAAATGTTTTTTCAAAAAACTGAGGAAAACAGCTATGTACACCAGAAAAGTAGCTATCATTTACCATGGCTGCAGGGAATAGCTCGAAGTCAAATAATTAGATTACGGCATAATTGTTCATACACACAAGATTTTAAAACACAAACAGATTTTGTTAAAAACCGAATAACTCAAAAAGGCTAAAAATAGAATTGAAAAAGAAATCACCTTTGCAAAAAGGAGCGATAGGAATGTTCTCCTTATCGGTAAAACAGACAGGCCTTTGAAAGAAGCTTTTACATTTTAATTTATTACAAAATATAATAGAAATTATAAACAGATTAAGAAATGTTTAAGTAAATCCTGGCAGATCCTTCTTCAGGATCCAATTTTGGGAGACTAATTACAAGGAAGACCTCAATTTGTATTTAAAAAAGTACACAACTTTAAAAACTTTTTGGTACTATGTTATTTTAAGAGAGGAAGAAGAATTAGTGATGGAAAGTAAGAAAATAATAGAAATGTTTTCAAAAGATGCTGAAGATGTAAAACCTGTCAAACTATTAATCTGGGGGCTTCGTTAGAATTTGAGAGTACCCTATAAGGTGACAGGTTCCACATCAGGTCAGCTATTGATTCCCACACTGAGTTTGCGGTTTATTTGCTGCAGTGTCCGTGTGGCAAGCAACATGTGGGAAGAACTAAGAGATCACTTAAGGGTAGAGTGTTGGAACAGATAAACAATATCAGAAAAGAATGGATGGTGGCTACCTGTTGCAAATGCTACCAGGGAGCTGTACACTTCTTTGAGAATCTGGATATCATCTGCCCTGGTTGGCTCAATCGCAAAGCTGCAGTGGCCCTATAGACTGGGTGCTGTATAGTTCACAGTGAAGCATTGGGAGTTATTTTGTGCAGGGGCTATATGCCTCAACCTAGGATGGAATTTATATGTATTTTATCCTGCTGAAATTAAGCCAATAGGTCTTTGTTTTCTGCAACTATTGCATAGGTTTATGTATCTTCTTTCTTTGTTATGTTATTTTAGCTATGTCATTTTAATTTATTACCAAAACAGAGTAATGTAGTTGTGTTGCACAAGTACTTTACCTCTGTTTTGGTAATGACAATCCCCATCAGTATAGGGTATTAGAGGACTTGAGAGTCATAGTTATCACTTTGAAGGTCCTGCACCATGCAAGTGTCACTGCAGAGAGATCAGTAAATATCTGGATAGTCCTAATGTCGGGCCTGCAAGGCTGCCTTCACTAGTTGCTCTTTACTGGTGTTACAATGTAGGAGTACAGTAACATCTCTTGCAGTCAAGGGTAGCAAGTGTCTACGCCGTGGTAGCTAATGGGCTTGATCAAGGAAGAGCTCTTTAGTGTCTGCCTCAGGTAGTAAAGTGGACAAATTATGTAACATAGGCAAAAGGGTCAGCATAAGAGACAGACTCTGGTATGCCCCTCAGGCGAATGTTATTACATCTAGGCTACTATCTTGTGAGTGCATTTGGTATAATTCAATTCATGTGGATTTACACTATATTTTGTACATTTCTTTATTCTTAGATTATCAGCTGGTTCCCTCTTTTTCTGTACATATTCTTTGGTTGATGTAGGATCACTGACTGGGGGTGATCCAAGGGAGGCTGACACTTAATGATTGATGAGTATAATTTGTTATCACCTTTATATATTATAATTAGGGTGAATGTCTATTATTTATTATTATTACATCTAGAACTGTCCTCTAAATCAACCATTTTTGTTTCCAGTGCAGAGATCTTATTCTCCATCGCTTCATGGAGATCCACCACACTGTTATGGTGATGGATGAGTTCCTCCATTTTTTTCCTTCAAATAATCTATCCTCTTCCTCAGGCCTTTAAGATCATTATGGATGTCCTTTGTTTTGGTAAAACTGTCCTGTAAAGAGGCATGCAGTTTATCCAGTAGCCTCCGAATATATGCTTTCATGAGTGATGCTGGTAGGCCTTGGGAGATTGTAATGACATGCTGGTTGTGCTAGATGCTGGCAAAGTCGTGTGGCCGTTGGCATATTGGATTCCTTATCAGAGCAGATGTGCAGAGGCACATTTGGGTGCTCTTTGTTTTTTGTCCCTTGGAATGCTTGCAGGCAAGTCTGTACGCTTGTGCGTTATATGGGACTCTTGTGGCTCAGTTTGCAGTACAGTGCCTAGCTTTATATTGCTAATGGGAACTCCATGTATATTCCAGTTGCACATCCTGATAAATTTTATTGGTGGATAATTGCAAATTAAGATTATGTTCTTTTGAAACACAAGACATTTTATATCCATGAAATGGAGATCTAAGAAACATTAAAATGGCTATAATTGAATATAATATAATGAAACTCGTTGGTGCTTTATAAATACTACTACTAATAATACTATCTTATTGATTCTTTATTACTTATTAAGTAATAGCTATCATAACCTCTAGCCCACAGGTGCATTGATTTGGTGTGCTCTTTACTTCACATTTCTCATGTTTGACCTTTTCTCACTTAGCTAGCAAAATGCAGGGACAAAATCAGGGGGAATCAGACAGTACTCTTGTAAGGTGCCAGGTTGATTTGTGGTACTCCAGCAGACTGGGCCCCTTAATGGGCTTCCTGCTTCATTCTCTCCTGTGTAGCAGCACAAGGAGTATATAATGTTCGCTCACTTACTCCCATATGCTTATCAAAGCCCTAAGGGGTGTTTGAAGAGGAACCAGGACTTCTCAACTCTGTACTTGCTAATCCTCACTAGACATCAGGAAACCCTACAACTGTAAAAAGATAATGTAAAAGGTAAGTGGCTAGATAAATTACACTTCCAAATGCTTTAATATTAGAATTGTGCATGGTGGAAACCTTCTAATTTTGTCAATTAATCAATTTGTTTTTGATGCAATTCATCTGATATTTTCGGTTTCAAATTTCCATTTGGATGAGGGGAATGCCATGAACGACTGGCAACTATTTCTTTCAGTTAGAAAGTAAATAAGTCCATAATTTGGTACCATTATGTGTGATTGCTATAATTAAGGGTATTAAATTAGGGAGGGTTGTGTTTAGTGGATATCTTCCGATTTTGGTATTCTTTCATCCATTTTAGTATTTTAGCTCTAAACTACATTGTTCCTTAATTTAGTACCCTTATGTGGGATTGCCATATTTTACTGTACTGGAATAGGGAGCTATTGACTGAGCACAGCCTTCCCTAATTTAAGACCCTTAAATATGGCAATCTTATATAACGGTACCAAGTTAGGGACTTTGATAACTCCGTAAATAAAATTAGTACCTTATACGGGGTGTCCTCAAACATGGCAATCTAACATAGGATACTAAATTAGGGAGCTACTAAGCAGCTGAAAGGATAGCCCCATTCTCCAGTCTGTTCTTTAAGCTATTTATCCAGACTGTTCCCTAATTTGGTACCCTTATATGGTATTGCCGTATTTAGGATACCAAATTAAGTAGCTATTGACTAAACACAACTGCTAGAGGTTCAAACATGAGTACTAGTTCTCTATATAAATGGCCATATGTATTTACTGTAAGGCAGACTGCCTTTGAGTTTTATTTTAGTTTCTTAACCCAATCACATTGATAATAATCAAAACCTTTGTTTTGATTTGTAAAACATTGCAAAATTAAGTTTAGCCCATAATGTCCCACTAATGTGCTGTTTTTACAGCCCGCAGAGAAACACATTTCTTACATCTCTTCAGATATGGTGCTTCCTTCCCTCCATAGCTTTTATTGATCAAAAATCTAACATTCAAGCAGCAAAGAAGGGGCAGTGAATGTTTTCGGTTTACTGTTTGCAGTACAGGGATTTTTTTTGTATCCATACCAACATCGTGTAAAAAAGTGGTATATTTTCTTGCATCAGACCCTGTGTATACACTGGAAAATGCTATAAAATATAAATTAATATTAAATGAAAAAGAAAAAAAAGCATTTACATTTTTAAGAACACCTAAACAGCAAATTATAAACACATATGTTAATTTATCATGCATTTAGATTTAGGTAGTATAAATAATACAAAATATTTTTCAAAAATTGGTAATAAAAATTGGTAATGAAAGGGCTATTTTTAGGGTGTAGGTAATTGCTCCTGACCTAGTTTTTTGGATTCTCCATACCATGCATGTGGCTCAGTGCCCGTGGTCTTCATAGTACAAGCCTTTCCAGTTTATGGAAAGCAAATGAAATGTGATATTTCAAAATTAAATATAAATCACAGGCAATAAATACATATGATCATAATTATCCCACTAAAAACATATGGAAGTAATTCATGATAAGATTCCATATATTATCTTATGGATTAATATAACATTACAGCATTGTCCATTGACCTATTTAAATACAATGATACAATCTGAGAACAATGTAACAATAACTTATTTAAGGGTTGAAACACTGATTACAGAAGAAAATATACTGAAATCGATGCTCAATTTTTTTGTTGTTTTGGTGAATGTCACACCTAGCAAGCATAATTAATTGTTGCACTATAGAAATATTGCTATTAAATGTTATGTGCATAGTGGATACATGAACTGGTCACCTAGTAGTCACAGTGTGGCTTGACTTGGATGTCCTGTGTTAGATCTATTCCTTTAAAGTCAGGCACCAAGTTGTATCCCTTTGACAGGTGTAAAATTGTACACCCTAATTTCATGTAGGTTTATCTTTTACTCAAGATCAGATAACTACACCTCATTTGACTGTGCTGTGTAATGAACCTTGGTCCCTTTTGATATGCCAAGTGACCAATAGCAGTCAGAAGACAATTTTCTGCCAATGGGTATAACCATAAAACCATAATAATAATCCAGAGAATGATAATCATGCTTCCTGGTATACATATTCAGAACAGTGAGAGCATGCCCTACAAAAAGAGTCCAAACATGGCTAGTGTAACTTTTATTTATTTATTTATTTATTCATTTATTTACAAAATATTGTACCAGGAAAGATACATTGAGATTTCTCTCATTTTCAAGTATGCCCTGTGTCCACAAAACATTGCATTGATACAATAGGGTACAATAAAATACAAAAACAATATAAATACACAACATATACAAAATTTAACATAGAACAGGTAGGGAATATATAATCAACCATGACACGTGCATTCTGTTTTGAGGTATGAGAGAGTTTGAAAGAACTGTGGATGTGTGTAATATTATGTCATAGACAGATCTTTCTAGAAATGCATAAATTGCACCAAAGTCACAGCTGTACAAATTATTTTTGTGGTAGGAATACAACAGGAAATAAAACCATTTTGTCATATTGATTGTTTGAACCAAAGAAAAGGAGGAGAGAGTGAAGAGCAAGTAACCTAGACTTTCTACCAGGATGCATTTCCTCTGTCCTATATCTCCATCTGACCGGCTTGGAAATCTGAGATGGGGAAAAGGTATAAAGTCAATAAAATGCCAATGAGCCAATGTGCTATCTGCGAGTTAGCTCCAACTTGAAATATCTATGATTTGCTTTGTCATTTATTGTACTGAATGCAATTGAATTGCCACTTAAAAAACAATGTTCAGTCAGCTAACTGAGCAACTGGTAGGTTTATTTCTTTTTAATGTAATTTATTTAGTCCATGTGTTGTTCATCCCAATCTCAAATAAATAATTAATGACAATCTGTTGAAGTCATTCCCCCAACTTAGGAGTCACAGCCCCGAGTGCTCCTATCACAACTCAGACTGCTACTGCCTTTACTTTCCACATCCTTTATAGCTCTTCTTTCATGTTCTTTCTTCCTGATGTTATAGTCTTATCGTCACATCCACCACTACTGCAGTCTGCTCCTTGTCTACCACCACAATGTCAGGTTGGTTGGCAAGTACTTGCTTGTCCGTCTGTATCTGAAAGTCCCACAGGATCTTGGCCTTGTCATTTTCAACTATCCTTTGTGGTATGTTCCTATGCTGCTAGGATTAAAACCTCAGTGCTGTCTTTCAGTCCTACCTTTTCCAACCATGGGTAGGATTTTGTTATGTGAGCCACTTCCATTATCTGCCGGTGGAACACCTCAAGGAGAGGTTAGTCATGCCATGGAACCTCCTCCTTTTCTACATCATGTGTCTGTTGGGGTCTCAGGTATTCCCTTAGTAGTTCATTTTTGGGAGCCATCTTTGTGATGTACTTGTGGATGCTCTGTGTTTCAACTAGGACTGTGGCCTTGACACTCATCAGTCCCCGACCTCCTTCATTCTGGGTGTTTGATTTCAGGTGGAATCCTCCATTCATAGTGAGTAGTTTCTGGGTCTTGATATCCATAGTGAGCAGTTCTTCTCTTGGCAAGGTTACAATTCCAACTGGGTACCTGATGACAAGTAGGGCATATTCATTGATGGCTTCTGTCTTGTTCCTGCCATTCCGCAGGGACAACAGGACCTGTCTGACTCTCTGAAATCTTATCTTAAAATTGCATATTTATATGTTGAACATCATTTCAGTGTGTCTGAAATGGCACTGCATTAATAAATTGCTGTGTCATTACAAAAAACGTATATAGCACTAATGAATTTTGTGGGTTTTTAATGTTAAAATATTTTTGATGTCCCCTTAGTGTTCTCCCCTAAGCATAAAAGAGGCTCTTAACCTGCTGAAAGAAGTAACTTTTGGTACTCTTGTTCACTCCAGCTACTGGTACAGCAACACAATATAACAATCCTCAGCATTATAAACGGTGCTGTGTTATTTTCAATATGGCGTCATGATAGAATTGCTAAACTAACACATGCCAATGTTCATATCAATAAAGTGAATCCTCTGGCATAATAATTACAGATCACAGCTATTTTATTATATTTTAAATGATTAACCATGTTTATACTTGTCACATGCTCTCGTGAAGAAATGTGATTTTAATTATGCTCTATAAAATAATCCAATTTAATTTAGTAAATTACATTTTGCTCCAGCATATTTGGTGTGCCAGTGTTTAGAATGTGTTTTTCCAAAATAATTGCTGTAAGCTACTTTGCTCTAACATTATATGCCAGCTCAACAGTATAATGGCATAAATTATGCAAGCTATAAATCTTTTAATGGTAGCATAAAATGGCTAATTCTTATGGAAAATATGGGGCATTATAAATGTTGGCCAGTTCAGTAGAGCTACAATTATAACAAGCAAGTTCAGAATAGTTTCTCCCTTCTAGTGTTCTAATGAGCACTTTAAGCACCATAACCACTACAGTGTGCTGTAGTGGATATGGTGCCAGGAGTGGCATCGTCCCCCACCAATGTAAGTTGGTAGTCAAACAATTGTAAAATTACTTTGCTTCTTACCTGATGTGCACTAGGTGCCACTCTCTGTGTACACTATGGACCCAGATGTACTTTTTCAACGCCAAGAAGTTTTCTGAGAGAAGCATGGTGGTGCAGGGCTTAGTTCATTGGTTGAGAGCAATCAGCGGACACTCTCAACCAGAGAGATAAGCCCTGCACCGCCAGGATAGCTAACAGAAACTCCTAAGCAGGATTGTCTATCTATTTCACGGATGTAAAAAGCAGAAGTCATACTTTATCGTTTAAATTGATTGACTATTTTGCGGGCCCTAGTACACTGTAGTGGTTATGGTGATTGGAGTGTTCGCTTTACCTTAAATTTTAACTGAAACCTGTCCAACATCGTAAAACTTTTAAATATTATAACTCATGTTATAGAAATGTGCCAGCTTCTCTGTGTTAGTCATAGGAAGCCCTCAAACAATGATGTAGACTCTATTTTTACTTGGAAAAAAATTGTCTCAGCATAAAAGTTAATGTAAAAAACTGTAATTTCCAATAACATGTCCACAATCTGGATCATATAACTACTTCTCCATTTCAGACATGTCTCCAAGCGCTAATATGTGTGGAAAAGGAAAACCAGCAGACATACCTCCTCATCTGCTGTGTATGGAAAACGAATGTGGGTCTTTCCCAAAAGTGCACTTTACAAAAAAAAAAAAAAAAAATCACTGCTTTTGATGTTACGGTACTTTCTTTTAAATGTAATAACTGGAAGTTGTTGTTTTTTTTTTTTTTTTATTGTATTTAGGAATATTGCCAGGGATTTTGTATACAGTAGGCATAGCTAGGAATAGATTTTCTTTCCAGTTTTTGCAAATTGGTTTATATGCAAATTGGGAAAAGGATTGAACATGCAAACTTGGACTACACTAGATGGACTGTTTCTCCAGGCAATTAAACTATACAATAAAGAAGTTAGAAATCACAACAACAAAAAAGAGACCTAAAATGATGGAACCGATACAAGCTCATTGAACAAACAGTTTTTTTTTTTTTTGTTTTTTTTTACTTAAGTGAGAATTCAAGGTGAATTCAAATTAAATTTTAAATTTAGGGCAAGAATAGCTTAATGGAAACAATTTTCCAGTTCTGCTACTTTGACCTTAAAATTAAATTCACTTTAGTGAATAACCCTAATAATGATTATAGCATATACATATATAAGTATAAACATGTTGAATCATTGCAAGTACAAGTGTACTCGGAGTACAAGCATTCAAATTACTGCTATTAACAAGCTGTCATATTTGTTTAACTACAAAGAAGCGTAGAAATTTCAGGTATTTCCCAAAATGTACATCCATACCAAGATGGACCTCTTTACACAAATACATACACTGCATGTGCAAAATAAAAGTAAAACAACTAAGAACACACATCATTCAAACTCCTCGTACGATATACATAACATATAATAAGATTTCCATTTTATCTTTACAAATGTTTTAATATTCTTTTTATATATTCTTTTTATATATTCTTTTTATATATGTCTAGCCCAGTGGTGTAGCCTGTGTGACTGCAACGGGGTCAACATGCCTTGTTATGGGCAAATGCAAATATTCTATAGCTCGCTAGACCACTGGCTTTTAATGAACAGTTGGCACAACACTTATAAAATAATTTGTTATACTGCATATTATAGCTGTGACAAAATAATATACAGGGTAAAAATGCTATTTCACTGTTTCATAGACTTACCCAGTATTTAAGGACAACATGTTTCTTGCAAAGTAATCAGGACTTTGAAGAAGGTTATAACTACGTTTTTTTAGTTAATTTACTAAAGAAAAAAAAAGAAAAAAGGTTGTTGTTTTTTTTTTTTTCTTTTTCCTGCAAGTGAATTTTCAGTGCAAGGTCATTTTGTTTAGACACTGTTCAGTTTTAAAAAGCTGTTCTATTTGTCTCACGTTATTAACGGCCTTGTGATTACTATGCACACTACAATAAAAAAGGCTTTTATATGCACATTGGTTTACTTTAAAATGCTATTGTTAATACAGGAACTAAAGTCATTTAAAGAAAGTATATTTAAAGATAGTAGCTTTTATCTATCTTGGTCCACTGTTCACTGATCTCTCGAGTCTCAGTCTGGTGTTCAAACTGTTTTTCTTACGATAGGTTGTGAGTTTATAGCCACAACTGCATATTGCTTTGTGGAAACAAATTGAAAGCCTGGCATTGCTAGAAAATAGGTTATGGGGTCTCTTACAATCTGCAGCATTACCATAACATCAAGATCATCTTCCAACAAATATTAGAAAGGTACATTTCTCAGTATGCATTGGGAAATAAATATAAAAGAAACAAATTAAAACCAATGTGGCTTAGTAGAAAAGTAAAACAAGAGATTCAAAATAAGAAAAGGGCATTTAAAGCATTTAAATCGGACAAATCAGATGCATCTTATAAAAGATATAAGAAAGCAAATAATGCGTGCAAAAAGGCAATTAGACTTGCTAAACTTCAAAATGAAAAAAATGATAGCTAAAGAGAGCAAAACCAACTCCAGCATTTTTTAAGTACATAAATTCTAAAAAACCCAAAAATGAAAGTGTAGGCACACTAAAAACTGAAACAATGAAGTCAATGAAGACCAGGAAAAAGCAGGAATTTTAAATAACTATTTCTCCTCTGTATATATTAAGGAAGAACCCATGGCAATAGATGTGCAAATGATTGCTACTAAAAACTTGCAGAATAATTGTAATTGGTTAACTCAAGACAAGGTGCTGCAGCAACTAAAGAAAGTGAATATAAACAAAGCTCCAGGGCCTGACTGTATCCATCCATGTGTACTTAGGGATAACAACACACAAAAATAACTTGGGAATTGTTATAGACAACAAACTATGCAACAATGTGCAATGTCAATCAGCAGTGGCCAAGGCCAGTAGGGTATTGTCATGCATGAAAAAGGGCATTCATTCTCGGGACGAGAATATAATTTTGCCTCTTTATAAATCACTAGTAAGACCACACATTGAATATGCTGTGCAATTTTGGGCACCTGTTCTAAAGAAGGATAATATGGCACTAGAAAAAGTGCAGAGGCGGGCTACAAAATGAATAAAAGGAATGGAACATATCAGCTATGAAGAAAGGTTAACAAATTTAAACCTATTTAGTTTAGAAAAACGTCGCCTGAGAGGGGATATGACAACATTATACAAATATATTCGGGGTCAATACAAACCATTGTGTGGAAATCTATTCACAAACCGGACTTTACACAGGACACGAGGCCATGCGTTTAGACTGGAAGAAAGAAGATTTTGTCTAAGGCAAAGGAAAGGTTTTTTTACTGTAAGAACAATCAGGATGTGGAATTCTCTGCCTCAAGAAGTGGTTTTATCAGAGTCTAAACAGATGTTCAAACAGCTTCTAGATGCATATTTGCAAAAAACAGAATATTCAAGGATATAATCTTTCAATGTAGGGTAATAACTACTTGATCCAAGGATAAATCTGACTGCCATTCTGGGATCAAGAAGAATTTTTTTTCCTAGCTTGTTGCAAAATTGTGCTTCAAACTGTTTTTTTTTTGCCTTCTTTTGGATCAACAGCAAAAAAACAAATGTGAGGAAGGCTGAACTTGATGGACGCACGTCTCTTTTCAGCTATGTAACTATGTAACTATGTAACTATCAACCCTAGCTGTCGTTTTAAAACTGCATTGGGATTATGTTAACAAGCAAGAAGCACCTGAACTGAATTGGATTGCACATAATAAAGTTCTATGATCGTGAGGACTAGCTCCAAGAACCAGCTCAAAATGAGAGACACAGCTCACAGTGAACTGATTGCCAATGATCTTCAAGGAACCTATTGAAGATCATTCCAAAAACTGATTACACATGAGAAATATGTGATTGGACTATTTCAAATCCTAATAATGGACTCAACAATGATGGCAAAGAATGCAGGAATCAGAAAAAATATGACGGGACAGATGCTTGTGAAAGACTTTGGATGCACCTATGAAGGTGATGCAAGAAAAGACTTTGCCATATAGTTTATCATTGAATGACTACCGCAAACAGCCTTCTTATGCTGAAAAGAAGTGCTATGCTAATTCTGGACATTGCTATTATGTTTCCAGACAGAAGATGACCGGAAAAATAAATAAAGGCTGATAACTGTCATCAGCCAGCTATTTCTCAAGATGGAACATAGTATTGAGAATACCAGATTGACTGTAAAGGAATGCACCTTGATTCCAAGACTCAAGCTACTAGGCCCCATAAGTGTGAAAAACCATACTGGAACCATATTCTGTAATAATGAACTTTACAAAGACATTTGTTGGCATGTGAATTTGAATTTGGAAGAAACACATTAACGAAAGAAACCTTGATGCAATTAAAAAATCATAACAAAACAGGCCTACTAAGAGCAGAAGCCCTGCCAAGAGAATAGGATATAAAAGGCCAACAAAACCTTTGAGAAACTTGACATCATGGGACACTTGTACTAAAGCACAATTTGCAGCTTTTTTTAAACTCTACATATTATGTACATCCCTGCAAAGCAAGTAACTCCTGTAAATATACACAGAGACATTGACACAACAAGGAATCTAATCGTTTTATTGCAGATCTGATCTACCAATTAACTCCTTGCTCTTTTGGTACAACTATACCAATCAAACGACAAAGGATTCTTACTATATTCTGGACTTCCAGGAATGTGGTGAATGGACAGAAAAATAATAACTTATTAAAGCGGTCATGCTATTTTATTTCCTGTATCAGAAATGTGTCACTTAGTTACATAGTTACATAGCTGAAAAGAGACTTGCATCCATCAAGTTCAGCCTTCCTCACATATGTTTTTGCTGTTGATCCAAAAGAAGGCAAACAACCTAGTCTGAAGCTCTTCCAATTTGCAACAAACTAGGAAAAAATTCCTTCTTGACCCCAAAATAGCAGGCAGATTTCTCCTTGGATCAAGCAGCTATTACCCCACTAATTAGAAATTATATCCCTGAATGTTATGTTTTTGCAAGTATTGATCCAATTGCAGTTTAAACATCTGTAATGACTCTGACAAAACATTCTCTTCAGGCAGAGAATTCCCTATCCTTATTGCTCTTACTGTAAAAAAAACCCTTTTCTTTGCCTTAGATGAAATCTGCCCTCTTCCAGCCTAAATGTGTGACCTCGTGTCCTATGTATAGCCCTGTTTATGAATAGATTTCCAGATAAAGGTTTGTACTGGCCCCAAATATATTTGTATAATGTTATCATATCCCCTCTCAGGTGCCGTTTTTTCCAAGCTAAACAGATTTCATTTTTTTTTAACCTTTCTTCATAACTAAAATGCTCCATTCCTTTTATCAATTTTGTAGCTGGTCTCTGCATTTTCTCTAGTGCCATGATATCTTTCTTTAGAACAGGTGCCCAAAATTGCACAGCATATTCAAAGTGTGGTCTTACCAGCGATTTATAAAGAGGCAAAATTATATTTTCATCCCGAGAATTTATGTCCCTATTTATACATGACAAAACCTTACTGGCCTTAGCAACTGCAGATTGACATTGCATATTGCTGCCTAATTTGTTGTCTATAACAATTCCCAAATCCTTCTCGTGTGTGGTTATCCCTAGTTCACTACCATTTAAGGTGTAAATTGCTAGTGCATTCTTAACCCCGAAGTGCATAGCTTTGCATTTCTCTACGTTAAATTTCATCTGCCATTTTAGTGCCCAGTCCCCCAATCTATCCAAATTCCTCTGCAGCACAGCAATAACTTTCTCACATTTTATTACTTTACAAAGTTTTGTGTCATCTGAAAACACTGATACATGGCTTCCAATGTCTATTTCAAGATCATTTTTAAATATGTTAAATAGAAGCGGTTCCAAAACAGAACCCTGAGGGATACCACTTACCACTTTTGTCCAGCCTGAAAATGTTCCATTAATGACAACTCATTGTGCTCTATCCTTAAGCCAATGTTCTACCCAAGAACAAGAATATTCATCTAGACCAATTTCTTTTAGTTTGAAGACTAACCTATTGTGAGGAACCGTATCAAATGCCTTGGCAAAATCCAAGATGATCACATCCACTGCAACACCCTGATCTATACTTCTACTTACGTCTTCGTAGAATGCAATTAGGTTAGTTTGACGTGACCTATGTTTCATAAAACCATGCTGATTATTGCTAATAACAAAGTTCTTCCCATTAAATTCCTGAATATTATCTCTTAATAGCCCTTCAAATATTTTCCCAGTTACAGAAGTTAAGCTCACAGGTCTAGAATTTCCAGGCAATGATTTTGAACCCTTTTTAAACATAGGAATAACATCTGCCTTCCTCCAATCCTCCGGTACAATATATGAAACAAAAGACAAACAGTGACAATATGTAATATAATACAGTTATTATAATACACTATAATTAATGGTATAAAATAAACACATAATGTGTTAATTGCAAAGGTGGATAGACTTTGTGAATATCTGAAATGTAATTGAAAAATATTGCTAAAATGCCATATGCATCTGCAGTCTGGCCTACAAACAAATATATTAGACATAAAGTATAAGAGCATAACAGCTGATTAGCCATATGAATATACATTAGTGCCTGTGTCTTGCAGCAAAAGGAATATGCTAAACAATGCAGATTCCTTTATATCTACTGGACATTTACTTGTAGATTAAATCCAAGCAGTGGCCAGATTATCTGATTTTAACAATGCATCTTTACATAATTGAATCATGATAGTTAAAGATCATATGATTACAATAACAACTGCAATAATGAATAATGTTTTAACCTTAAAAGAAAATGTAAAATGTTTTGATTAAATCAGAAACTACTCGATATCTGTTTACATTTGCAGAGTGGTATGATTAAGATAATCTAATTAATATAAGTGAAGTACTTTAACAGTTAAAATGTAACTGAAAGAAAGGCATAAACTTTACTTCACTTATTACAAACCTTTATTTATAATGATAAACATGTTCAGTCTGCCAGAGCCAAGGTCAGTCAATGGAAGGTAAAAGAGTGTTATGGATTAACCCTTCCAGGTGATATACATGATAAATTTGGAAATTGATAGCTTAGGTCACCTATTGCAAACAGATGAAAATATGTAAAAGATATAAATTTAACATCCATACCACTATATATATATATACACACACACACACACACACATACATATATGTGATCAAATATTTTATTTATCTGTTTTTCAAATACCAAGAAATGTATTTGGTTTGTGATGATTAAAGGTACATATACCTTGTGCTAATGATCCAGCCACATTTATTTATTGTTTAATCAATAAATCATACATATGATTATTAATTCATATTCTGATTGTAACATGCCCCCACTTTAACCAGTTATAGTTGCAACAGATTCTGATATCTATTGTTATGGAAATGTTAAGACCACTTATACAAAGGTAGAGTTAAAATATAAATACCTTCAATATAGTATTTGAGTGCTTTCTTAACTCACTTTTAAAAAATAATAAAATATTTAAATCATCTTAAGCTACACCCAACAGCCACTGGAAAATATACTTAAACAATTAAGATTCATATTGTTAAGCATCCAATCTCACGAACATGACTTTCCACAATGGCTGTCAGATCTTGGTAAAAAAAATATTTTTTTTGTGTGTTTCTGGTATTTTAAGCCACTAATAACTGTAGTTATTATATTTACTAATTGTAACATAGGGAATAGGTTGTCTTCTTCCTAACAGGACAAAGAAAGATGAATATTGTCATATTTCCAATTATCAACTATTCTAAATAGATTTGGAGATTTTGAGTAAAGGTGGATTTTTAGCATTTAAAGAGATTGTAATGTTAGATACCATTGTGAACAAAGGCGGCAAATACTTTGCTGCTTCAAATTATCCTTATATATCTATATCATGTACAAGGGTGTTTATCTCTAAAACGAAACACTAGAAAGATTAACTATGTTACTATTTCATATATAATTATTATACAGAGTATAACAAATGTAAAGATTTTTCCAAAGATTTTACCTGTTAACATGTTTAGCCCAACACCTGATGCCGTTATATGTCTACCAGTGAGATGTAGAGGATTTTACCAGGATTCTAATACAGCAAAAAGAGGCGTTCTTGAGATACCACTACGATTGCTGTATCAACACAACATTTGCTATAATGGGATCCACGTCACTTAAGACATTGTCTTGAAAATGCTATCAATTAATTTATTCTGTAAAAGAATATCGGAGAGTATCCACTCTATACACATCATAAACGGTGTAAAAATGTTTCATGAAAAAAACAAAACAAACAAAGACAAATACCAACACGGTCACCACGGTAATAACAGATGATGCTGATTCAATATCTGTAACCAATTCTAGCCAAATATTTTGATAACTGGACTCTACAACCAATCCTATACAACGAATACCTGGGTATTCTACAAACACAACCTCCAGCAATGTATCTAAGGAATGTATACTTCTACAGGCCTGTAACCCCTTAAGGACACATGCCATGTGTGACATGTCATGATTCCCTTTTATTTCAGACGTTTGGTCCTTAAGGGGTTAAAGACTTTGGATTACAAATACTATGACTACTTTTAACTTTGGATTACAATTCCTATCAGGATCCATCCAAGAATATCTTACACTGGAACCTGATTTTCTTTTCAATTCTTTCCCAGACACAACCGTTGCTCATTTTAATCAACCACCTTTACATGCAAAGATCACACTACCTACCCACTAACTATGTTTTACCGTTACAACAATGATGAAAGATCCTGGGAGCATAAAAACCTAAAGACTGTTGGAGAACTTTGGTTTACTAATTTAAGGAATAATTGCTCTACAATGCCCACAGTTTAATGGAGAGAGTGTTATGGGCAAATGCAAATAATGTATTTCTCAAACTGTGTACATTGTCTTTAAGAGATATTGCAAACTGACGAGGTGTTAAAAATGGAACGTATTGTTTTTCATACATGTTTCTTTAACCCCTTAAGGACCAAACTTCTGGAATAAAAGGGAATCATGACATGTCACACATGTCATGTGTCCTTAATGGGTTAAGCAATAACCTCTTACTTACCTTCAGTGCATAATATGTTTACACCATTTTGTCCCACACGAAATACAATAACAATAATTCATAAACAAGCTTCAAGGCTATGCTACGACTCTCTGTGTGGGCATCTGTATGACATGTTGTGTATATGTCAGTGTGTGTATCTGTGTGTCATGGTTTGTGCACATCTGTGCATTTGTGTGTGCATCTGTGTCAGTGTGTGTATATGTCAGTGTGCGCATGTGTCAAGGTGTGCATGTGTTAAGCTGTGCATCTGTGTTTCAGGGTGTGTATATGTCAGTGTGTGCATCTGTGTGACAGGTTGTATGTGGGTCAGTGTGTACATGTGTCAAGTTGTGTGCATATGTTAATGTATGTGTCTGTGTGTATATGAATTTGTGTTTATGTGTCAGTTTATTTTGTATGCATCTGTGTGTTAATGTGTATGTATATCTGTCTAAGTATGTATTTATGTGGCAGTGTATGTTTGTATGTATATACATCCAAGCAATAAAACACCTACACAACATGCAAATACACTCCTGCAATCTAACACAAATATTACATGCAAACTCCAAAATTAAATACAAACACACCCCTTCATTTAAACACCAGTACTGCACACAGATGTACATCCACATTTAAAAGCCAATATAACATCCAAACACATCTTTGCAATCAAATGCAAACATTACATATAAGGACACCCCTGTACTAAAACACAAACATGATATACAAACATCCCTTCATTCAAACACTACCCACAAAAGCACATCTGCATTTAAATTTAAATGCCAGCAATACAAACGATCCATGCTAGTTTTCATTTTACTCGGAATAACTGTGGTGCACTGGATCCTACTAATTATTGATGAATATCCAAAGTATTATTTAATCCCTTAACAATCACGCATCAGGTGAGGAATAAAATGAGCCATCTTCATCCTGGTTGATAAAGAGTCTGCCAGACCCCTTTGAATTCCTTTTTAACCACATTTGGAGTTCATTACATTGCAAAGTGTGGGGGCATTGAGATGAGTGTAATGTTTTGTGTGGCGTTCAACAAGACTAGGTCATGTGATACTCTGAATTCAGTCAGCTTTACAGTTTCATTTAGGGTGCAATCTAGGGCTGATATTGGAAGGGAATAATTTCAACTTGGGCTGAACCCCTGTTCTCTTTGCTGTCTAGCATGCCACTGCTATCAACTTTATAATAAATGTTCTGCACCGTGATTTTGTTTACTAAGGCCTCCTTCATTTCCCAAAATTCGTATACTGCATACATTGTGATGAGTCACAAAAATAATTAACTGGAATCTGTTGTCAGCTTTTGTATAAACATAAATAAGAGAAAAGTTCAACATAAAGTTGATCGTAAATTGTAACTTATAAAAGACTGCTTTTTTATATCGTCAAAAGCCTGTGAACAGATACATAGGAATATAAATTTCCAGACATACAATTATTACAAATAAATGTATTCATTGCTAATAAATAACTTTAAACAATTTGTAAAGACGAGTAGATATAAAAAGTTAAATTTGAATTTTATTGTATTTTAGTAGACAAAAAAACTTTTATAGTAGGAAAATATTATTCAGTATTAATCAATAAAAGAAAATATAGATATAATATCAACACATTGGATAACACAGTAAAAAAGGAAATGGAAACATGGTTCTCATTATCCCAGTTGCTAAAATTCATGCATCATGTTGTTTATAAAATGGGCTGAAAAAGAGACACGTAGGAAAAAATATTCCAAGTTGACATAGGAAATCTTTGGTAATTCCCAACTGTTCCATACCGGAACCAAATGAAGGAACATATACATTTTTAGGCAAATATAATAAACTAAGCTGCCTTAGTTTAAACAAAGTAAATAAATAAATAAATAAATAAATAAATAAACTAACAGGATTATTCAATATACTGGGTACTGGGAAAAATGATTACAGAGTGGAAAAGTTTAGTGAGAAATAGTTAATATTAGGTAAATTTGTCTGCATGCCTTTGCCACTGTCTTGTGAAGTCACATTATTATACAAGAGACCTGATTATTTCAGTATTTACAGTTAGAATTTTGATTGATGGATTTTGTTTATCTTATTACAAATTTTTATTTTATTCAAATTTCATTGTTTCAATAGATTAAGTGGGGATACAGAAAGCAAAAAGGGGTCAGGGATTAAAGCAAAATACAATGGTACAAAGTTTGCAATCATACAATAGTCTTGTTCAATAGACATTTAACCCCTTAGTGACCACAGACATATCAGGTACGTCCAACAAAAAATGATGTTGAGGCATCCTCCAATACCACCCCTGACTGCCGAGCCACTTCCAGGTTGCTCCACGTGGTGCCCCGCAGTGTGGAAGAGCATCAGAAGCCACCAGACAGGTTTAGGAACATGTGAGGGGTTGTCTTTATTCCTTTATCATTCAACTGATTTTCAAACAAATTGCACTATTAGCTTTGATTTCTGAGGAATACACCTGTACCATCTTAAGATGGAAGGAGTTTCCTGCAAGGAACTTGCAAGAACGATAGGTTGAAGAGGACTCTGCTTAAACGAGTTTACAGTCTATAGGAGATGGGTTATAAAACACAATAGGGCAGGAGATAGCAATCAGAAAAGGGTGGTAGTGAGGAAGAGCTGGAGGAGAGAGAGTAGAGTGCTGCCCTTAACCCCTTAAGGACACATGACGTGTGTGACACGTCATGATTCCCTTTTATTCCAGAAGTTTGGTCATTAAGGGGTTAAGGCGAGAGCAAGGGACAGGGATGGGAGGTAGAGGTTACTCCGAGATGCCATAAACATTCCTTCTTTTTATTTATTTTTAAGTACAATTATAGAAGCCTTTGCTGACAATTGACATATGCTGCATTAATTACAAAAAAATAATATAAATTAATACATAATTGTACAGCATGTACATGTGCATCACCACAGTATTTCCCTTTAAGGCAATGAAATAATTATACAAATAAACATAAACCTGAAGAGATTTTAAGGCACTTCTTCAAGAGATTTAAGACTAAGGGAGGGGGTGGGACTGATGGTGGTAGGCAGGCTATTCCATAGGAAGCTAGCTGCCCACGAGAAGTCCTGCAAGCCTGAGTTTGCCGTACATGTGCGAGCAGCAACCAGCAAACAGGAGAAGATCATGGACAGATCTTAGAAACCGCGAAGGGGTATACCTATGAATCAGTGGAGAGATGTAGGAGGGGCTAGAATTGTTCACTGCTTTATAGGTATAGATTAGTACTTTGAATTGACTCCTATTGGATACAGTAAGCCAATGTAAGGAATGACAGAGGGGTGAGGTGTGAGAGGACCAACTGGAGAGGAAAATCAGTATGGCAGCTGTATTCATTACAGACTGTAGCGAGGCAAAACGGCTTTTGGGGAGACCAACTAGGAGAGGGTTAAAATAATTTATAGAGATTACTAGAGCATGGACAAGGTCCTTGGTAGCATCTGTTGTAAGAAACGGGTGGATGTGGGCTATGTTTATAAGGTGGAATCCACCAGGATTTGGTAACAGACTGGATGTGAGGCTCAAAGATGAGACCAGAATCAAGCATAACACCAAGACAGTGCGCTTGCAAGGATGGACTGATGCGGATACCACTAACTTGAAGAGAGAGCGAAAGAGGAGGATCAGTATTTGGAGGAGGAAAGATAAGGAGCTCAGTTTTAGAGAGATTGAGTTTCAGAAAGTGGGAGGACATCCAGTCAGAGATGGAAGAAAGGCAAGCAGTGACATGTTGCCAGATGGCAGGGGAGAGGTCCGGGGAGGAGATATATCTGGGTGTCATTAGTGTATAAATGACACTGGGATTCAAATGAGGTGATAAGTTTGCTAAGAGAGGTAATGTAAAGAGAAAATAAAAGGGGACTAAGGAAAGAGCCTTGGTGGACTCCAACTAAGATAGGATGAAGAGAGGATGTATAATTAGAAAAGGAGACACTGAATGAGCACTGGGAGTGATAGTAGGAAAACCACAAGGGGACCATGTCACAGAAGCAGAGTGATTGAAGAGTTTGAAGAAGGAAAACATCATCAACAGTGTCAAAGGCAACAGAGACATCAAGAAGAATTAGTATGGAGTATTGGCCTTTGGATTTTGCTGCGATTCGGTTGTTAGTAACTTTGATAAGAGTAGTCTCAGTAGAGTGTGGGGTGAAATCCAGACGGAAGAGGGTCAAGGAGAGTGTTGGAATTGAGGAAGTCAGCCAGATGGGTAAAGACAAGTCTTTCCAGAAGCTTTAAAGAATATGGGAGCAAGGATATGGGACTATTAATAGAAGGGGAGGATGGGTAAAGAGATGATTTTTTCAGGATGGGTACTACAGTAACATGTTTAAGGTCAGCAGGGACAACGCCAGAAGAGAGAGAGCAGTTGAATATATGTGTTAAGGAAGGCACAGGACAAGGGGAGAGAGAGCTGATAAGGTGAGATGGGACAGGATCAAGTGGTCTAGTGGTAGGGCAAGAGGAAAGGAGAAGTGCAGCCACCTCTTGTTCAGTAGCCGGGGAGAAAGTTTGAAGGGTAGGAAAGGTATGACTTACGTATGGCTGAGAAAGAGTGCGGCAATGTGGGGAGAATACTTTCCTTAGTTGTTCAATCTTGTTGGTAAAGTAGCATGCAAAGCTATCGGCCATAAGGTTAGTTTGGGGGTGACCACTGCAGGGCAAAGGAGAGAGTTAAAGGTATTAAAGAGACGCCTGGGATTGCGGCAACATGAACTATTGAGAGAGGAAAAGTATGACTGTTTGGCGAGGGCAAGGGCTGCGCTGTATGAATGCAATATGAATCTATAATGGAGAAAGGCTGACTGGATGCGAGAATTCCTCCAGCAGCGTTCAGAACAACGGGAGCATCTTTGCAGGTAGCATGTTGATTTAGTGTGCCTCTTCAAAGTGCATGTTTGTAGTGGGGCTGCAGCATTCAGGGCAGAGGTAAGGGTAGTGTTATATGTGGAGATTGCCAGTGAGGGACAGAAGAGGGTAAGAATGGATAGGAGTAGGGAATCAATATCAGCTGACAGTTGCTGAAGGTCAATAGAATTGAGGGAGGTTAGGCTGCGGTTTATGGGTGAGGGGGTTCTTGAGAGCAAATAATAAGAGATGGTGATTAGAGAGAGGAAATGGAGTGTTGCAGATATTAGACACTGTGTATGCATAAGAGAAAATATGGTTGAGGGTTTTGACACACACATGGGTGGGAGAATTAGCCCACTGTGATAGCCCAAGGGAGGAAGTAATTGAAAGTAGTTTAGAGGCTACTGAGCAAGGGTGGGTTAATGGGAATGTTGAAGTCCATGAGAATTAGGGATGTAATATTAGAGGAAGTAGGCTAGCCAGGCAGCAAAGTGATCAAGGGAGGAGAAGGGAGTCAGGGGGGTGGGAGGGTGGTGATAAAAAATGGCAAATTGGTCAAGGGAGGAGAAGAGAGTCAGGGGGGTTGGGGGGTGGCGATAAAAACGGCAATGTTAGCATAGATAGGTTTTAAAAGGCTAATCTAATGAATTTTAAATGATTAGAAAGAGAGGGAAAGGGTGGATAGAGGTTTGAAGGAGGAGTGAGGCGAAATTAGAAACCCTACACCACCACCTTTACTGTCAGAGTGTCTTGGTTTGTGGATAAGTTGAAAACCACCTGTAACAGTTCACCAGGAGTTGGAGCCCAGTTGCAGGAGATGCCAAAAAACAGAAGCGCAGTGCAGATTAAGGGGAAATCCAAAGGCAGGGTCAGACGAGAAGCAGAAGTCAGGGCTGGCAGCGGAGTAATTTAGTCAGTAAAGCAGGCAGAGGTCAGAGTCCATAAAATCAGTCAGTAGCGAAGCAAAGATCTGGCAGGGAAAAAAACAAACAGGCAAAATGACCAGATGCTAGGTTACAGGCAGGGCTAGCTTTTACAGCTTTTAGATGTAGCTGACCCTAATTGGAAAAGGGCTACATGTGGATCAGTACTGCTTAATCCAGTCAAGGGGTCAGGAAGCAGATTGGGATGCTGGAGCTGTGACTTCAAACCACCCATTGGACTCCCTTTGTGTGCACTAGGATCGGCAATCCTAAAGCAAATTGTTGGAGTAACTTGGACAGGGGAAGCTATCCCGGTTGCCTCACATTAAAGATGGCCCTAGGAATGAGTCCCAGTGAAGTTATATGAAAAGGACCGCTGGAGACCACTCTATTCTCCTGACACTCAGGTCTGCTCCCATTATCCATTAGTGAAGAAGTTGTATGAAAATAGGTGAAATAGAGGAGCCAACCATGTAAGCTCTCTTTCTTCCCATATATACAACAACAACCTCAATTCCCCACCCTTGTTCTGTCTTACTATTTCTTAATGTATTCCCTTCATCATAAATGTGTCCACTATGAGTTGGCTTATCTAATACCATCTATGAGTACTGTCAAAGCTAGATATACAGTCAGGTCCATAAATATTGGGACATCAACACAATTCTAATCTTTTTGGCTCTATACACCACCACAATGGATTTGAAATGAAATGAACAAGATGTGCTTTAACTGCAGACTTTCCGCTTTAATTTGAGTGTATTTACATCCAAATCAGGTGAACGGTGTAGGAATTACAACAAAAAAACTATTTGTGCTGGCACTCAATTAAGTGTTAGGTGCCGGTATTCGAGGTATAACCCTACTAAAAAACCACCTAATCAATATCATAAACAAATATGAATACCGCACTCAATCAATAGCATAAATAATTGTTAAACCTATGCTTAATTTCATAGTATTTATTGTAAAGCTTATAAGTATAATTCATAAAGATAATGGTATTTCATCAAATTGGCACATAATTCATCTTATATACACAAACTATGTACAAATATCTATCTAGACACAGTATCTTCCTATGTGCAATGAATAGTTCAAAAAAGTGAAAAAAATGGAAAAAAATTGGAAAAAGAAAAAGAAAAGAGTCAAAAAAGATAAAGAAAAAATGAAAAAAAGGCAAAAAAGAAAAGAATAAAAAATGAAAAAAATGCAAAAATGAAAAAAATGAAAAAATAATGAAAAAATGAGAAAACTGCAAAAAATGAAAGAGATGAAAAAATTATCAAATATTAAAGTCCTAATAAGTGGCAGTCCAGTATATAGTGCACTATATGTTTGCCCACTATCTGTGGGTTGATCTCACCAATGTCGTCTATTTCTTTATGCTGTATCCTGTAGGAAGGTGCTGTAGTCTGTGAGAGATGGTCTGAATGGAAGGGATGGAACGATTTCCTGATGGTAGAAAAAGTGATCACCACTCTGTATCTGCTGGTGGCTGATCAGATCTGTTATAGTCAATGAAGTCAATCGGCAGTATAAGGCTCCTTTGGAGGTGGACTGAAGTTAATAGAAGGGCTTTCCTTGTGAGCTTTCCTTGTGAAAAGGAAAGCCCTTCTATTAACTTCAGTCCACCTCCAAAGGAGCCTTATACTGCCGATTGACTTCATTGACTATAACAGATCTGATCAGCCACCAGCAGATACAGAGTGGTGATCACTTTTTCTACCATCAGGAAATCGTTCCATCCCTTCCATTCAGACCATCTCTCACAGACTACAGCACCTTCCTACAGGATACAGCATAAAGAAATAGACGACATTGGTGAGATCAACCCACAGATAGTGGGCAAACATATAGTGCACTATATACTGGACTGCCACTTATTAGGACTTTAATATTTGATAATTTTTTCATCTCTTTCATTTTTTGCAGTTTTCTCATTTTTTCATTATTTTTTCATTTTTTTCATTTTTGCATTTTTTTCATTTTTTATTCTTTTCTTTTTTGCCTTTTTTTCATTTTTTCTTTATCTTTTTTGACTCTTTTCTTTTTCTTTTTCCAATTTTTTTCCATTTTTTTCACTTTTTTGAACTATTCATTGCACATAGGAAGATACTGTGTCTAGATAGATATTTGTACATAGTTTGTGTATATAAGATGAATTATGTGCCAATTTGATGAAATACCATTATCTTTATGAATTATACTTATAAGCTTTACAATAAATACTATGAAATTAAGCATAGGTTTAACAATTATTTATGCTATTGATTGAGTGCGGTATTCATATTTGTTTATGATAGGAATTACAACAGTTTGTATATGTGCCTCCCACTTTTCAAGGGACCAAAAGTAATGGGACAATTGGCTGCTCAGCTGTTCCATGGCCAGTTGTGTGTTATTCCCTCATTATCCGATTTACAAGGAGCAGATAAAAGGTCCAGAGTTCATTTCAAGTGTGCTATTTGCATTTGGAATCTGTTGCTGTCAACTATCAATATGAGATCCAAAGAGCTGTCACTATCAGTGAAGCAAGCCATCATTAGGCTGAAAAAATCCCATCAGAGGGATAGCAAAAACATTAGGTGTGGCCAAATCAACTGTTTGGAACATCCTTAAAAAGAAAGAACGCACTGGTGAGCTCAGCAACACCAAGAGACCCGGAAGACCACGGAAAACAACTGTGGTGGATGACCGAAGAATTCTTTCCCTGGTGAAGAAAACACCCTTCACCACAGTTGGCCAGATCAAGAACACTCTCCAGGAGGTAGGTGTATGTGTGTCAAAGTCAACAATCAAGAGAAGATTTCACCAGAGTGAATATAGAGGGTTCAACACAAGATGTAAACCATTGGTGAGCCTCAAAAATAGGAAGGCCAAATTAGAGTTTGCCAAACAACATCTAAAAAAGCCTTCACAGTTCTGGAACAACATCCTATGGACAGATGAAACCAAGTTCAATTTATAGAAGAGTATGGAGAAGGAAAGGAACTGCTCATGATCCAAAGCATACCACCTCATCAGTGAAGCATGGTGGTGGTAGTGTCATGCCAATGGAACTGGTTCACTTGTATTTATTGATGATGTGACTGCTGACAAAAGCAGCAGGATGAATATTATCTGCTCATATTCAGCCAAATGCTTCAGAACTCATTGGACGGCGCTTTACAGTGCAGATGGACAATGACCCGAAGCATACTGCAAAAGCAACCAAAGAGTTTTTTAAGGGAAAGAAGTGGAATGTTATGCAATGGCCAAGTCAATCACATGACCTGAATCCGATTGAGCATGCATTTTACTTGATGAAGACAAAACTGAAGGGAAAATGCCCCAAGAACAAGCAGGAACTGAAGACAGTTGCAGTGGAGGCCTGGCAGAGCATCACCAGGGATGAAACCCAGTGTCTGGTGATGTCTATGCGTTTCAGACTTCAAGCTGTAATTGACTGCAAATGATTTGCAACCATGTATTAAAAAGTGAAAGTTTGATTTATGACTGTTAATCTGTCCCATTACTTTTGGTCCCTTAAAAAGTGGAAGGCACATATACAAACTGTTGTAATTCCTACACCGTTCACCTGATTTGAATGTAAATACCCTCAAATTAAAGCTGAAAGTATGCAGTTAAAGCACATCTTGTTCATTTCATTTCAAATCCATTGTGGTGGTGTATAGAGCCAAAAAGATTAGAATTGTGTTGATGTCCCAATATTTATGGGTTAATAACACTTGATTCCATATTAATATGTACCCCCTCCAATTATACAGCACATTTTCCCCAACCAGTCCATTTACATACTAAATGTTTCTCATTTCCCTTGACATCTTTCCAAAATTCCTTGATAAAATAATGTTGTTTTTTTCCCAGCAATCTCAACCACCCACCCAAAATCAAATGTCACATCTACACATGGAAATTGTAGATTTTCACTGCTCCAAACTCTAGTCCATACTGATATATCATATGCATTGCCCCCTCCATGGCACCTACTTAAAGGAGTTGTGTTTAATTGGGAACAATTATTTGTTAAGTTTTATTTATAGTCTTTGGTAGATGGAGCTGTAGTTGCATAGATAGAGCTATTGCTGGTTTGGCCTGTGACAAGCTGTTCCATGAAAATCCAGTAGCATGTTAAATGACATCCTTATCACCTTGGTACCTTCAGAAATATCTCTAAAAGATCAAGAAGAACATCAGTAGGTAACTCTGTATCTAGGAAACAAGCCCCTTTGTATACTTTACATTGATTTACATGGACTCACTTATATCTAGGCTGCTTATATCTGGCGTTTTTGGGGTTATAACTCTGCACTTTTAAAACTGTTATGCGGAATGTGTCTAGGATTATATAGGGTTCTTCCCAATTTGCATCCGAAGGAGAATTTTTATGAATATTTTTGCTGCTGCCCATCCCATGTTTTCCTTATTAGTGGTTAATAAGCATGTAGTGGTGTATATTAAAAAAAATACCCCTTTCCGTCTCACTAGTGATATGTTTGCCAGAAGCTCAAGGAAGTAAGGTGAAATGTTAGTGTAGGACCCACCTGAGAGGTTTGCCCTGACGTGGCAGGTGGGCTAAAGTCTCTCATGGCCATTGGAGAAACTAAATAACCTCTATTTGTCTAAATATGCATAGGGATTTGGGAAGAGCGCAGGTAACTTTTTTCTTTGGCTTTTACTGTATATATTAGGGCTGATGTGTACTATGGTTGTTGCTGCCGCCCAGGAGTGATGGGAATTTGAGTACAGGACTTTTTTTTTGTATTTGTATTTACTTTTGTATCACACAGCTATGTTACAATGTTGCTGCCCATCCCATGTTTTCCTTATTAGTGGTTAATAAGCATGTAGTGGTGTATATTAAAAAAAATACCCCTTTCCGTCTCACTAGTGATATCTTTGCCAGAAGCTCACGGAAGCAAGGTGAAAGGTTAGAGTAGGACCCACCTGAGAGGTTTGCCTTGGCATGGCAGGTGGGCTAAAGTCTCTCATGGTCATTGAAGAAACTAAAAAACCTCAATCTATTTAAATATGCATAGGAATTTGGGAAGAGCGCAGGTAAATTTTTTCTTTGGTTTTTATTGTATCTATTAGGGCTGATGTGTACTATGGCCATTGCTTCCACCCAGGAGTAATGGGAGTTTGAGCGCAGGGCTTGTTTTTTGTATTGGAATAGCCATGAGTACTACAGGAAAATGATTATACCATAATTTGCCATTTTGTACCAGCATTTTATATAATCCGGTCTTTAGAGTACGATTCATTCTTTCCACTATACCTGATGAATATTATGTTAGATCTTTGTTGAAATCCCAGTAGAGAAAACCGTTTTTGCATGACCTGTCCTGTAAAAAGAGTGAGTGACCTGTCTGACTCAATGATTTCAGGAAAGCCTCAGCTTGCGAATACATGTTCCCATAATGAGTTTGCTAGAGCTAGTGCTGAGTCTCGCCTGAGATAAATTACCTCAACCCACTTTGAGATTGTGATAACAATTACCAAGCCATATCTGAGATCCCCCTTGGACAATGGCAGTGGGCCTATTAAATCAATATGTATTGATTTCCAGGGACAGTTGCAACTGGCACTGTCTGAAGCATAACTTGGTCCCTTTGGGAGTGGCTTTACTTAGGCACAAATAAATCATTCCTGAATGCAATTTTGAGCTGAATAAAATTTCTGTCTTAGGTGATATGCTAATGCACTCTGTCCAATGTGACCCATAAAAAGCTTGATTTTGTTGTGTAATGGGCCTTTGCTTATGGTATGAGACAACAGAATAACCACTGAGAAAGATTACATTTCCAATTCTGTTCTTCTTTTATATATGGCACTTTTGAACCTTGATCACCAACCTCTGCTATTTGAATCAATACTTAAAGGGACACTCCAGGCACCCAGACCACTTCTGCTCATTGGAGTGGTCTGGGTGCCAACTCCCACTACCCTTAACCCTGCAAGTGTAATTATTGCAGTTTTTCATAAACTGCAATATTTACATTGCAGGGTTAACTCCACCTCTAGTGGCTGTCTATTAGACAGCCACTAGAGGTCACTTCCTGGGTTCTAGCACAGGTTTCCTGTGCTAGAGCGTCGCTGGATGTCCTCACGCTGTGTGAGGACCTCCAGCGTCGCTCAAAACCCCATAGGAAAGCATTGAAATGATTTTTCAATGCTTTCCTATGGGGAGACGTAATGCGCATGCGCGGCATTTCCGCGCATGCGCATTAGGTCTCCTCGGCCGGTGAGCGAGATTAGTCTCGCCCACCGGCCGACGTAATCATTAGGAGGAGCGTCGCGGAGGCGGAGACAGCGGCGAGGGACATCGCCGCTGTCCCAGGTAAGAAAAATATACTATGACATGAGATCCTGCTATATGGTGAAGTTCCTAATTCTACAGTAGACCAACAGTAATTAAATATTAGAACAAAAAACGATCTCCAACATATATGTTGAAGGGTCGCATGAATATATATCTGTCCAACTACAGGACCATTCTATAACTCAGTCTCAATACTGTATTATGCAACCAAATATCAGAGTATAGGGCTTGCTAAACATTGTATCAAACGATAACATTATATAACATCAGCCTCAAAACCTTAATGACTTGGAGAGTATCTGCAAAGAGGAATGGGGCAAAATCCCTCCTGAGATGTGTGCAAACCTGGTAACCAACTACAAGAAACGTCTGACCGCTGTAAATGCCAACAAGGGTTTTGCCACCAAGTCGAAAAGGGGTCAAATACTTATTTCACTCATTGACATGCAAATATTTCTAACTTTTTTGACATGCATTTTACTGGATTTTTTTGTTTTTATTATTCTGTCTCTCACTGTTAAAATACACCTACCATTAAAATTATAGACTGATCATTTCTTTATCAGTGGACAAATGTTCAAAATCAGCAGGGGATCAAATACTTTTTCCCTCACTGTATATATAGTGAGGGAAAAAGTTTTTGACGCTGACGTTTGGTAATTCAAACCTTCAGCTCCCTCCACATATTTTCTATGGGATTAGGGTCTGGCTAAGGTAAGACTCACTGGAACACTCCAGGACCTTAATGTCTTGAGCCACTCCTTTGTTGCTTTGGCTGTGTGTTTTGGGTCATTGTCATGCTGGAATACCCATCCACGACCCATTTTCAATGCCCAGACTGAGACAAGGAGGTTCTTACCCAAGATTTGATGGTATATATATATATATATATATATATATATATATATATATATATATATATATATATGAGATGTAAAAAACATATATATATATATATATATATATATATATATATATATGAGTAAAGACACGTTAATAGTGCTAAATCAAATAGTCGATCAGTCATAAACATAGTAAAAAGTTATACAACCACAGTAGGGCACTGTTCTAGTGTAGGTCTGTAGTCTAAATAGCCAACTGAAAGGCTACTGAATTACATCAGTTTGACTGTGCCAGAACACCTGAGGGTTAATGTTCAGGCATAATTTAGCATAGCCAGTCTGAGGTAGGTAAAAGGAGAGTCATAAATTCCTTCATTCAGACAGTCAGAGAGGTAATCAATCATGTGGGAGCATGTGGGAAGTAGGTAAGTACCTTATGCAGCCATGATGAATGTAAACATCTATGCACAGCATATATTAGAGATGTGCATGGGCAAAAAACTTGGTTCGGTTCGGCACTTCTGAAATTTGGGACCTCGTCAATTCGGCACTTTGACAATTCAGTGGTTCGGCACTTCCGAAATTCGGGACTTCGGCAATTTGGCACTTTGGCAATTCAGCACTTTGGTTCAGTTTGCCACTTCTGAAATTTGGGACTTCGCAATTTGGGAATTTGGCACTTCGGGACTTCAGTAATTCCTTACCCCTACCCCAAACCCTACCTCTACCCCAGACCCTACCCCTAAACCCAACCCTACCTCTAAACCTAACCCTACCCATAATCCTACCCCTAACCCTACCCCTACCCCTAACCCTACTAGGGGGTTAAGGGGTAGGATTAGGGGTAAGGTTAAATTCCTGTCATCATTCCCTTAGTTTTCCCTCCCTCTCCTGTTTTGCCACTTTTCAGAAATCCATAGCACTTCCGAAATTCGGCACTTCCGAAATTCAGTTCAGTTCGGCAATTCAGCAATTCAGCAATTCGGGACTTCCGCATTTCGGCAGTTCGGTTCAGTTCGGCACTTTGGAAATTCAACACTTTGGAAATTTGGCAATTCAGACATTCGGAAGCATTCGAATGTCCGAATTGTCGAAATTCGTCAGAATTTACATGTGGACCGAAACAAATTGCACATGTCTAGCATATATAGAGGATGCAAAATCAACTTGCAGTGAGCTATATATGTATGCATGCCTGGATAAATCTGTCCAGGGTCCATACCTCTGTGGTGGGTGTGAGCGAGTGGCTTTTCTGGAAGCTCGGATTGGAGATCTGGAGAGGCAAATTGCAACACTGAGGGAGATTGATAATCTTGAGAGGAGTCTGCTGCTCACTGAGCAGAGTTTAGTGGGTGCAGGTAGTGGAGTGGGAGGAGATGAGACAGTTGGAGAACAGGCACATAGCTGGGTAACAGTGGGGCGAGGAAGCAGAGGGGGAGGGAAGAGGAAAGGTTTAGCTAGTCCTGATCTAGTGCAGACTAACAGATTTGACAGTTTGAGTGAAGATGTTGGGTGCATCAGCTCAGGAGTAGCTGTACTTCAGGAAGCTGTTCCTTCTAACAGCCGTGGGAACAGCCCCTCTAGTACGGGTGAGGTTGAGAGGGTAAGAAAGTCTAGACAGGTTGTGGTGGTAGGGGACTCTATTATTAAGAGAGTAGATAGGGTAATCTGTCACTCTGATCGACTCAACCGGACAGTTTGCTGTCTCCCCGGTGCTCGGGTCTGGCATGATGCCGACAGAGTGGAGGGATTATTGGGAGGGGCTGGGGATGACCCAGCTGTCATGGTCCATATTGGTACCAATGACAAAGTCAGAGGAAAATGGAAGGTCCTAAAGAGTGAGTTCAGGGATCTAGGAAGTAAGCTAAAGAAAAGGACCTCCAAGGTAATATTTTCAGAAATATTACCTGTGCCGCGCGCTACAGCAGAAAGGCAGCAGGAGATTAGAGAGGTCAATGCGGGGCTGAAGTCTTGGTGCAGGAAAGAGGGTTTGGGTTTTTTAGAGCAATGGGCCGAATTTTTGCTTGGGTACAACCTGTATAGTCGGGATGGATTGCACCTAAACGGAAGAGGGTCTGCTGTGCTGCGGGATAGGATGGCTAGAAGGTTGGAGGAGATTTTAAACTAGTAGTAGGGGGGGAGGGTCAAAGCAATCTAGAAAATGGAGATAGGATAGAAATGAGATGGGCTTTAGCTCAGAACATAGGGGGTGGAAATGGGGGGGAGGGGGAAGCTCAGAACAGAGGAGGTATGTAATATTGATAATTCACAAAAAGTACAAATGACTCATGGTAATATTAAATGTATGCTTACCAATGCAAGGAGCCTATATAACAAAATGGGGGAACTAGATGCAATAGCATACACTAAACAATAGGATATAATAGGCATAACAGAAACATGGTGGGATGAGACACATGACTGGGCAGTTAACTTAAATGGGTACACGTTATTTAGGAGGGATAGGATAAACAAGAAGGGTGGTGGGGTATGTTTGTATATCAGCCATGAGTTCAAGTCAAATCTTAGGCATGTGGAGTGTGACGAGGAAAATGTGGAAGCTTTATGGGTAGATATCTGCTTGGGGCAAACAAAGGGAAATCAATTATTGGTTGGGATATGTTATAAACCACCTAATGTAAATATTAATGAGGAAGAACAGCTGTTAGAGCAAATTGGGAAAGCTACAAATCTGGATAGAGGGACTAGTACTTCAGCAAGGGGAATCCGTTTTTTGAATGTGTTAAATGACACCTTTATGTCACAACTGGTACAAGCACCAACTAGAAAGGGCACTTGTCTGGATCTCGTTATAACAAACAATGTTGATCTTTTAACCAACATTCAAGTAGGGGAGCATTTGGGAAATAGTGATCACAATATGGTAACTTTTGAAATAAACTCAAAAAAGCAAAAGCATGTGGGGTATATTAAAACGTATAATTTAAAAAAAGCCAATTTTAATAAGATTAGAGCAGCTCTACAGCATATCGACTGGCATAAACTCCTTAGTGATAAAAACACTGAGGAAAAATGGAAACTATTCAAACAAATATTAGACAGGTACATTTCCCAGTATGTACCATTGGGTAATAAATATAAAATAAACAAATTAAAACCAATGTGGTAATAAACAAGAGATTAAAAATAAGAAAAGGGCTTTTAAAGCATTTAAATCAGACAAATCAGAGGCATCCTAATAAGATATAAGGAAGCCAATAATACTTGCAAACAGGCAATTAAAGTGGCTAAACTAGAAAATGAGAAATTGATAGTCAAAGAATGCAAAACCAACCCCAAACATTTTTTCAAGTACATTCATTCTAAAAAAACAAAAAATGAAAGGGTAGGTACACTGAAAACAGAGATGGGTCTGTTAGTCAATGAAGACCAGGAAAAGGCAGAAATTTTAAACAACCATTTTTCTTTAGTATATATTAATGAGGATCCTATGGCAAGAGATATGCATATGATTGCTGCAACCAACTTGTAGATAACTTGTGATTGGATAACTCGAGACAAGGTGCTACAGCTATTAAAGAAAATTAATGTAAATAAAGCTCCAGGGCCTGACGGTATCCACCCACGAGTACTTAAGGAGCTAAGTGGGGAAATAAGTGAACCTCTGTATTTAATTTTTCAAGATTCTTTTGTTTCAGGTATTGTACCGGAGGATTGGAGGAAGGCAGATGTTGTTCCTATATTTAAAAAGGGTTCAAAATCATTGCCTGGAAATTATAGACCTGTGAGCTTAACTTCTGTGACTGGGAAAGAATTTGAACGGCTATTAAGGGATAATATTTAGGAATTCATTGGGAAGAACTGTGTTATTAGCAATAATCAGCATGGTTTTATGAAGTATAGGTCATGTCAAACTAACCTAATTGCATTCTATGAAGAAGTAAGTAGAAATATAGATCAGGGTGTTGCAGTGGATGTGATCTACTTGGATTTTGCCAAGGCATTTGATACGGTTCCTCACAATAGGTTAGTCTTCAAACTAAAAGAAATTGGTCTAGATGAATACTCTTGTTCTTGGGTAGAACATTGTCTTAAGGATAGAGTACAGCGAGTTGTCATAAATGGTAAATTTTCAAGCTGGACAAAAGTGGTAAGTGGTGTCCCTCATGGTTCTGTTTTGGGACCGCTTCTATTTAACATATTTATAAATGATCTTGAAATGGGCATTGAAAGTCATGTATCAGTGTTTGCAGATGACACAACACTTTGTAAAGTAATAAAATGTGAGCAGGATATTTCCTTGCTGCAGAGGGATTTGGATAGATTGGGGGACTGGGCACTAAAATGGCAGATGAAATTTAATGTTTAAAAATGCAAAGTTATGCACTTCGGCGTTAAGAATGCGCAAGCAATTTACACCCTAAATGGTAGTGAACTAGGGATAACCACACACGAGAAGGATTTGGGAATTGTTATAGATAACAAATTAGGTAGCAATATGCAATGTCAATCTGCCGTTGCTAAGTCCAGTAAGGTTTTGTCATGTATAAATAGGGGCATAAATTCTCGAGATGAAAATATAATTTTGCCTCTTTATAAATCGCTGGTAAGACCACACCTTGAATATGCTGTGCAATTTTGGGCACCTGTTCTAAAGAAAGATATCATGGCACTAGACGAGCTACAAAATTGATAAAAGGAATGGAGCATTTTAGTTATGAAGAAAGGTAAAAAAATGTAAATCTCTTCAGTTTGGAAAAATGGCGCCTGAGAGGGGATATGATAACATTATACAAATATATTCGGGGCCAGTACAAACCATGATCTGGAAATCTATTCATAAACAGGGCTATACATAGGACACAAGGTCACACATTTAGGCTTGAAGAAAGGAGATTTCATCTAAGGCAAAGAAAAGGTTTTTTTTTACAGTAAGAGCAATAAGGATATGGAATTCATTGCCTGAAGAGGGGGTTTTGTCAGAGTCTATACAGATGTTTAAACTGCAATTGGATAAATACTTGCAAAAACATAACACACAGGGATATAATTTCTAATTAGTGGGGTAATAGCTGCTTGATCCAAGGAGACATCTGACTGCTATTTTGGGGTCAAGAAGGAATCTTTTTCTAGTTTGTTGCAAAATTGGAAGCGCTTCAGACTGGTTTTTTTTGCCTTCTTTTGGATCAACAGCAAAAGCATATGTGAGGAAGGCTGAACTTGATGGACGCAAGTCTCTTTTCAGCTATGTAACTTTGTAACTATGTAACTATATAGTACAAATTATTGTTGCTAGTCATGCAACTGTATTTACTGTATGTGGGTTTTATGCAGTAACAATGTTAATGCATTAAGCTGGTATTTTGGGAATCTGTATGTCCAAAATTCAAGCTGTTTCTTTTAAATTATCTATGAGTCATGGCCCTCAATTTAATAATTTTGGATATCATTTCAATATTCTTGGATAAACTTTCAAAAATATTTTTCAAAATATTAACATATATATAAATATATAAAAAAATTCTAAATATTAATATATTTTTTAAATCATTAAATCATTGTAAAATGTATCCAAAAATATTGAATTAAGACCTTGGTATGATACCATTGCATTTATATTTTGCCACTCCATTATTAAGTGTTAATTATGATATTTGTTCTTTTCCACTAGTATTTTCAAATTAGGTATTGTGTAATTTGAATACGTAAAGCCCCTGTGTTTATGCACTAAATTTTTTTTTAATAAAAAGGTAAAATTATGTAAATTTGCATAATTGTATTTGTGTATCCCTGAACACCAATTAATACAAAAGAGTTTCAAAAGTTTATATTCTAGGCAGCCATACCAGGTTTCAAATAAATGCACTGTTGTGAAGAGGTTAAATGGATTACTTTAAAAACCAAACAGACCACCATTGTCAGATCATTATAAACAATACTTAAATTAGAAAAACATCTGCTATGAACATCTGTGGATACGTGTATATGTTAGCTTATTTAATCCCTCTAGATAAATTATTTGTATCTATTCTGTGGAAGCATAAATAAAGAGTGAGGTAAAACTATGCGTTTCTATAGAAACATAATATGACCATCACTCATTAACTACATTTATAAGACAGGATCAACAAATTGTCTTATTATCATTACAATGGTAATCCAGAATGGTTTATAATACCTTCAAACACGTAATAATTTAAATCATGTTATATAAATCCAACTCAGAGCCGAAAGTATTAAGTCTGCCATTTGAGTCCAACCTAATATACACCCACAGCTGGTTTAATTTAGCATTGCCTTGTTTGTCCATTACAAATTGAAGATTACTTAGAATTACTTTTCTTTACCTGAGTCAGGTAAAGAAAAGTTAATCATTCTAAGGTAAAAGTAATCTTAATGAAATCTAGAAAAACAAAGAGAAATGCAATATTTATATAACAAGTCTAAAAATACAGTTTTTACCTTTTCTCAAAATAACTCTGTAATGAAGAAGTTTGTAAAATTGCTGGTTTGCCAGAGTTTCAGCATGCTTTCAAGTCACGTAAGTGTATTAAACAGGCACCCCAGGCTCTAGCTGACCACGTTTTTAAATGCATTGTTAAAATAATACATGAAAAAAAAAAAATGATAATAATTAAATGTAAAAAAAAAAAATATATATCAGCCCTGAGCTTTGCCTACTCCAGGAAATGCTAGGCTAATGAGGAGATTATCTATTGAGAATGAACATTTTTAACCTAGAAAAGCTATTATTAAAGTGTTGGGAAAAAGGTTTCGTTAGCTGTTTGTGCATATCCTCAGTTCTGACAGAGCAGTGGTGAGACGGCTCAAACTTCAGTTTTAAGCTTTCTGCGTATGAATGTTAACTGAACTGTAACTCCCAAAAAGTTTTTTTGTGCTTCTGATGAGATGTACAATTGTATTATTGGACACTGCAGGTCAGGAAGGAAAGAGAGCTGTTTAAATACAGTAATCAATAAAAGGAAAATATTTTAGAATGTAGGGGGTAGAATTAACATGTAGAATACTACAAAATTTTTATTTTTGTTTTGCAACAAGATGAAGGGTGCGTCTGGATTTCAGCGACAGCCAGTTTAGTTCTTTTAGCATATCACAATGGAGGGTCCTGTAATTACATTGTAGCACAAATCGCAGAACAAGTTATACAATGTATTAAAGGGATTCTCCAGGGAGGCAATTTTACTTACCTGGTTCCAGCGCCGGGAGCCTCGTGAAGCCGTGCCCCCTATTTCGTCAAAATGACGAAATAGGCGGGCGCGAGCAGGGAGCAATCAGACGCTTCCATTTGGAAGCGTCATTGCTCCCTTGTGCGCATGCGCGGCTTCGCCGCACATGCGCACATACTTCAGAGGGCGGCATTCATGCCGCCCTCTGAAGTCCTGAGCACACTACTGCGCATGCACGCGGTGTGTGCGGCCGCGAGCTGAGCTGAGTGACAGCTCAGCTCGCGGTCTTTGCCCGTCCCCCTCCTCCGCTGACAGGCTGGAGAGAGAAGGCGCGCACACAGTGCCTTCTCTCTCCTGAACACGTCAGACGTATTTTAATATGTCTGACGTGTCCAGGGCCTTTTTAGGGCCCTGCGTGATAGGAAGTCCCTCTAGTGGCCGTCTGAGTGACGGCCACTGGAGGTATTCCTATCAATCAATGTAAACACTGTATTTTCTCTGAAAATACAGTGTTTACATTAGATTGCCTGCAGGGAGCTATAGATAATACCTGAACAACTACATTAAGCTGTAGTTGTTCAGGTGACTATAGTGTCCCTTTAAGTTTATTAATGTGGGTTTGCAGTGCAGGCATATACTATATCCCCATAATCAAGAATTGGCATCAGCATTTGCTGTACAATCTTTTCCTTTACTGTAGGGCTTAGGCAGGATTTGTTTCTGTACAGGGCACCTAGTTTTGGATAATGTGGAGGCCAAAAGATAGATTGGGGTCTAACAACATACCCAAGTATTTGAAAGAGTGGACTGCGGTCAGTGTGCTATTTGATTTTGTTTTGATGGATAGATGGGAATTGTGTAATTTGTGTAATTTAGGTACTGTTCCAAAGATCATTGTGACAGTTTTGTCAGTGTTTAGGAAGAGTTTTTTGTGATCCATTTTTATACCTCTGTAAACTGGTGTTGGAGCACAGCAGTAGATTGGATTTGCTTGTATAGATTACTGTGTCGTCTGCGTACGTGTGTACATTTGAGGAATTGCAGACATTAGGCAGATAATTTATAAATATTGTGAAAAGTAAGGCGAGAATGGAACCTTGGGGAACACCACACATGACTGGGATAGGGAGGAAGTCGCTGTCAGAAATGGACACATATTGTAAGCGATCTAATACATATGATTGAAACCAGGTTAGCGGACAATTACCAATACCTGAGTTTTTGCAGTAGCATGTCATGGTCTTCTGTGTCAAAGGCCTTTGGAAAATTAAGGAAAGTAGCTCCAATTAGGTCTCCTTGTTCCATGCCAGTTTGGATGTCATTGCAAACTTTTAAGTGGGCAGTTGTAGTGGAGTGATTCGGGCAAAAACCCGATTGATCAGGGGTCAGATAGTTAGATTGTTGATAATACTCACATAGTTGTGTATGGATGCATTTTTTTTTAAGATTTTTGACAATACTAGGAGCAATGATATTGGGCGATAGTTAGAAACCAAAGTAGTGTCACCACTTTTATGGATAGGCTTTAAGGGGTTAACTAAGAACCTTGAAAGGTTCGGACTTAAAGCGGCCAATGTCTCTAATTAGTTGAGACTTGGCCACTGTGTGAGAGGAGGAACACCCATCAGGACTGAGACTGCACTCGGAGTGAGACCAGCAGGCACTGCAGGATAAGGTAAGTCTGCATTGGTGGTGTTTCCATTTCCACGTGGGAACGCTGCCACAATGAGATGCGTCCACTAGGTCCCATTCCGCTATCTACCAGGGGCGGATCTAGCTGGCGCCGTGACAGTTTACCACACACACAGCACCACATGCAGCCTTTAAACAAATACAAATTTACAACCAGCCTCCCTATACACACAGACACACACCCCAGTGGTAGCATCAAACTGACATGCCCACTTTGGGAAGTGTGCATGTCATTGATGTTGACACAACACACCCCTCTCTGACCCAACCCCCACCACATCTCATATTAGACTGCTCTGCCTTTAAAATCCCAGTCCACATGTAGGTCCCAGTCCTGCCCTGTCAGATCATATCACATTTTTACAATTACCAGTGTGCACATTGATACAGTCTTTTAATTGGTATAAACCTATTCCTTCTTTCTACTTTTGGCATAGAAACAGCTGCTCATATAATTTAGTCACATAGACTCCCGGAGGAGTGACTTTTTAAAGGACCTTTAAAAATATGGTCCAATTTGGGATCTGTGTTCAGAATGTGGTAATGGTTTCTAATGATGTTTCCAAATTGTTGTGAGATGTATGTAGTGACTAGAATTCTGACATATTAAAAAATATATTTTGTAACATGCCCCGAATGCCAGAATGACCTTATTATCAGTGTATGCACACACCACTGAGTTTTAATCAACAACCTGGCTGCAGCTGGCCAGAGAAGCTGCAAACGTGTTATCCTCACTATATGTCTCCATAATTGTCCTCTTCTTCTAATGCATGTTGTTCCAGCTATAAGCTCAGATCACTCAGTGCTATTGATAGCTGAGCTGTGCACATACAGATAATAAGGAAGTATTTTTCTGGAGTGAGGTGGCATGGCTAAAAAGGCCGGCTTATCGAGCAGCATTCCAGAAACCATTTTTTTTGCGCAAAACTATAAATATTTGAGTATGCTAAAACCAATTATTGAGGCCAAATACATTAAAGTATTATTGGTGCCAGTAATGTTCTTGTAATAATATTGCATACAGTCTTTCTGCAGATTACATTTGCTAATAAATGGAATTCAATGGAATTCATTTCTAAATAATCCTGTAATGAAAATTTTATATTTATCAGACTATTTCTCTTTCACTACTTCCTGATAAAAAGTTAAGTCTCGCAACGGGTATGTTTATTTGGAAATACACTGCAGATTTTTGGCTGGACATGGCAGTGAAGACAGCACAGCTGTATACTGACATATCCCTAGTGTTAGTAAATGCTTACCATTTCCAGAAATAAAAATCATGCAAAAAAGAATAATGCAAAATTCATAATTATTAAATTATTATACACAATAGATGTGAATATAATCTTATGTAATAACTGAAATGCATATACCTAAACTGAATCATACTCTACATACACCCGTTACATTTTGTACAAAGGATTGCAAGTCAGACAATGATTTGATATTTTTTATTAGAACCTTTTTTGAAATATGTGTGTGCAGGACACCTTTTTTGTATTGGATAGATGGATGTTTGAACATTAAAAACATGACATTTAGTAACCGCAGCATTTTTTATTGAAGTTTCTTAAATCAGCTCTGTCAACCACCTCATGAGTATTTCATAAAGATAAAATCTTTATGAAATACTGACATTGACAGTCAAATTATATCATAAGACAAACGTAAGAAGGTGGAGCCACTGTTTTGGCATTTCACTCAGTTGTCACTATTAAATGCTGTGGAAGAAAAGGCATTGTCTACAGAAGCTCATGCTGTCTTTTTCAGTATCCTCTGCAGACATCAGTGTTGTACTCTCATGCATGCACAAGATTAGAATACTGACATGGGCTCCTGGCACAGGAAGCACCAGGAGCTGAAGAAGACCCAGACACTGATAGAGCCATATTTAAAAAAGGGCATTACACAAAGGCTTTAACCCCTTTGTATATCTATATATATATAAAGCAAAAATTAGATAGAAGGTGCACTCACAGGTCTTGATTCAAATCTTTATTATTCATGCAAATTACATGTGCAACAAAATCCCTGATCAACGTTTCGACCCCTAAAGGGTCTTTTTCAAGATCCTTTAAATATCTATTAAGATATATATCAGGGGCAGATCAGGCAGAGGGGGTCTGCCTCAGCTCCCAGGCAGACCCCAGGATTGCGACCGCCATCAGGGGACTGCAGGGACCCAGTGAGTACAAAGGATAGTGGGGACGCTCTATGCCGCCCGTCGACCGAAAAATGACTCCATAGAACGCCCACAGTCCTTAAGGGGTTAAACTCTGCAGGCATGTTTGTATGTATATATATATATATATATATATATATATATATATATATATATATATATATATATCAGACTTCTGCAAAAATTTCAGATTTCGACTAATCACCCAATCAGCAAAAAGTTGCTTTAATTGCTATTCACACTGAGACCATTTTTTTATATACTAGTATTTATAAAGACATTTGAGCTGTTTTAACCTGATGCAACAAGCTATTATACTGCTGAGGATAAAGTGTACAGAACCTCTCATCTATTAGGCAAAGTTACTAAACAAATCAGAGTTTTATTCCGTTCCCAGAAAGCATAGCACAAGCACATCAAAGACATAGTCTTGCTACGCAAAGAGTACTAAGATATTCAGAGAGAGCTTTAGGGCTTGGCTTATGTGATATGAAGGCAGTCTGGAATGCAATAACATACATTGTTCTTGCCTCCTTTCTGAAGTAAATCGTGTCAATGACTGCCTTTGTTTCACCCCGCCCACCGACAACTTGCTTCATGGGAAGCTGATGTTGGCAGCCATGAGTTACGCATGAGGAAAATGCATCCTGGATAACACAAGGTCACTGGTCACTGCTTAAAAAATAATCTTTACATATACAGATAACATTAATAATAATAATAGTGCTGTATAAATATAATACCTCTAAATATATTAATGTATTTGCCTGATTTTGGGAATGTTTTCCATACCCAGCATTTTCTTCTACGTACTGGCACTGTATTTAAAAAAAAACATTTTAGGCACCATAACCACTTCAATTGATTGAAGTGGTTATGGTCCCTGTAGTCTAAGGCCTCTGGGTCTCACATCATTGCTAAACAGTTGATTCACCATTTAGTACAGATGCTTGGTCTCCAGCAGCCAATATCCTAGCTTCCAATGACAAAATGGCAGAGGTGGAGCTATGTTCATCTTTATGTCATACCAGAGATAGCATCCGTTAAGCGCTCTCAGTCAATCACTTCCCTAATCTCTAGTATGAACTAGAATGGTGTGAAATGAACCATAGCTCCACATCTACAATATTAAAATTGAGGACCAGACTGCACTGGGGATTGGGCTTAAAATTCATTAAGATATTTAGGAGTGATTTGGAACCCAGAAACAATAGACTCCAGGCACCATAACCACATTAATTCATAAAAGTGGCTATGGTGTCTCAGTGTTCGTTTAGTAGTGGAAACCACTGTTGTACCAGGAATTATAATGATAGAGACTTTACTTATGAGAAAAATCTAAAGTCTACTCTACATTTTTTTTTTGTTCAGTCTAAGATTGTATTTAATAGTAATGATATATGTTGGATGGAAAAACTAAATGAAACAAGCTTTATATAAAATGTTTCTGGGTGGTGTGATTATCAATAGTTAAATCAGATTAGTTAAATTCAAAAACACTCAGCTGCCAAAAAAGAACTTTAAATTATTTGGAAATGCCCATATTTCAGATCTTGTCAAGCCAAAGTAAATTAATTCAGATTTCGAACTGCCCAGACATTCCTGATTATTTTATTAAGTAGCAAATGAAAGTTGCTCAATAGTCCAAGTAAGAAATGTGATACATGACATTTTCAAACACTATGTTTTAATGCATACATATAAATAGTGCTAAGATCCTGTGGGACATCCAGATCAAGACAGACAAGCAAGAACTCACCAACCAACCTGACATTGGTTTTGGATATGTCAGTACAAAGTGACCATAACATCAAGAAGAAGGAACATAACAAAGTGGGCAAATAGCAAGGACTAAAAGAAGCGCTAAGACAGGAGTAGTCCCAGTTGTGAACCTATAAACGACTCCCAGGCTTCTGGTAGAGGACCCAAGAATGAGGCATACACAAAAATACAACCTGGGGATAGGGCTTGAGCCTCATGGCGACAGGTCAGGTTTTACATGAGCTCTGAGCTCTGCTACCAATTTAAGTTGACTTTTTTTACCTGTGTTTATCCTCCCATAGCCAGTAACCTGTGTTTATTATACATTATCCCCCACAACCAGTAACCTGTGTTTATTATACATTATAACACCATAGCCAGTAACCTGTGTTTATTATACATTACCCCCCATAGCCAGTAACCTGTGTTTATCATACATTATCCCTCCCATAGCCAGTAACCTGTGTTTATTATACATTATCCCTCCCATAGCCAGTAACCTGTGTTTATTATACATTATCCCCCCATAGCCAGTAACCTGTATTTATTATACATTATCCCCCATAGTCATTTATCGTTGGACCTAGGCAGCATGATGTCTTAGGCCGGCCCAGAGAGTGAGTGAGTGAGTGAATAATATAATATATATGTTCAGAAACATATTAGTAATATATGTAAATCGGGTTCATGCAAAGAGGGTGAAAAGGTATTAAAGAAAAACACACTTATTGCATCAAATTTACAAAGCCAAACTTTTAAAAGCTTTCCTCATTTCTTTCTCGGGATAAGGAATATATCGGTTGTAGACTGAGGATTTCCATCTGCCCAATCTTTTAATAATATTCACTGGAGTGTCAGTGTTGAAGGAGACCGAAGCTGCCCCTATTCTAAATGAAAGACCCGAGACATGGATGCAACCCAATCTTAGGAGTAGTGTTCTGATGTAGAAGATGAATTTAGCCGTAGTCAGAGGGATTCAGTGAGAGTAGTGGTGAAATGTGTGTGGCATGACTGAGTGTGGGTAAGTAAGAGTTAAGTATTTTAACTGTGCACTAGTTCTAGGTGGGATAAAGTGGTATAGCGGATGGATGAGTAGTTTGGTTTGTTTTAGAGGTTTGTAGAGAAAGTATATAGTGATCATGATTTTTAGTGATATCCAATATTTTTAAGGTGGTCTCAAACAAACATAAAATGCTATATAAAATTTGTGGGAATATCTAATAGTCGTGTACAGTAAATCAGAGAGGGCTCAGAATATTGAACCATCGATCGGTAACCTGGATGAAGTAGGGGGTCTATCTGTTTTATTAAATACGCAGTAATATGCTTTTAATGGGCTAGGACGTTAGGAAAGGTGTGTGATTGGGATAAGTGGTTGTGGCTGTATTTACCTTATCCTGGGACCGACCTGGCTCCTAAGCTTGAGCCGCGCGTGGCTGGATCACTCCTGCCTCCACACGAGCCGCATGCGGCTTGATCTCCTCTTCTGACTTAGCCGCGTGCACTGAACGCAGTGATCGGTCACGTGGCCCGCCTGGCACTAGGAGCATGGCTCGAGTCACGAGCTCGCTCTTAAAGGGGCAGTGGGAGCCAAAAGTTGATTCAGGCTCCCATTGGCCCACATCATTCCAGCACCCCCACACACGAACGTTTTGGGGGCACAATAGCTTGCATTTAAAAAAAAAAAAAAAAAAAAACTTTTTTGACTGTAATATAATAGCAGTCAGTTTCCTTCACACGTGTGCGTTTCAGGGCCTGCCAGGGCACAGTGTCACACCAGTGCAACTCATATCTGGTGTAACAGTAGTGTATATTAAAAATAAACCTAGAAATCTGACTGTGAAATAATAGCAGTCAGTTTCTTTCACACGTGTGCGTTTCAGGGCCTGCCAGGGCACAGTGTCACACCAGTGCAACTCATATCTGGTGTAACAGTAGTGTACATTTAAAAAAAAAAATACAGGAGGCTTGTTGTCACCTTTTGGGGACCCTTGGTGTTGTACGTGGCTGGGTGGAGGAAGAGACCTTCAATGACATCAGTGAGGACAAGGAACGGGACATGGCTAGCTTGGTATCCAACCTTGTGCAAATGGGGAGTTTGCGGTTGTGCAAATGGACTGTTTGTGGATGTTTGCGGTGCGTTAAACGGGGAGTTTGGTCTGTCACTGTGAAGCGGGCATAACCCTTACACTACCTGATCGATACAACATCATACCTGATGTTTTAAAGCACGTTATTCCAAACAATTTAGGAATGTTAGGTGATTGATGCCCTGTATGGATTAAAACCAGACTCTGCATCAACTATGTAATTTTCCATGGGAGTTTTGCCATGGATCCCCCTCCGGCATGCCACAGTCCAGGTGTTAGTCCCCTTGAAACAACTTTTCCATCACTATTGTGGCCAGAAAGAGTCCCTGTGGGTTTTAAAATTCGCCTGCCTATTGAAGTCTATGGCGGTTTGCCGGGTTTACCCGTTCGCGAACATTTGGGGAAGTTCGCGTTTGCCGTTCGCGAACGGAAAATTTTATGTTTGCGACATCACTAGCATTGGATTCCAAACCTACAGTTTTATAAAATGTCTTCATTGTTCTTAACCATTGCATACCCCCTTAATGACGGATGCTGCACTTAACGCCGGATGACAGACCCGGTCCGGCATACGCTAAAATTAACCCCAGATCGCCGCGGTGCTGCTAATCGCGGGGTTAACGCTGTTGCTGGGTGTCTTTCGAGTCAGGGGCAGACCAGCAACAGCAAATCGCGATGTCTCAGCCCACGTTATCGCTGTGACAGTCAATCACATCAGTCACAATGCTGCTGGGATATCAGATCCGCCTCCCTCCACCTCTTGTGGGTTTTTGAAGTGGAGAGACAGATAATTGTTACATTGTATCCCTGAAGTGAATAAATTGTCTGAAGAGGTTTTAAATCCCATTTACCCTGTTCTTTTAAAAAAAAAAAAAAAAAAAATAGCCCTTTTACTGCTGATTGATCACTGCCAGCAGTGATCAAAATACAGATCACAGTATTGGCTTTTTTTACGCTCATAGGTTAAATTAGATTTTTTAGTAACCTTAACCCTAACCCTTACCCTTATTAATTTGCGATTTAGTTAGTTGGGATGGGTGGAATTTAGTGGGAATTGGGGAATTTAGTGATAAGCTAATTAGGGGGTGGGAAAAAAAAAGTTTAAGAAAATAAAAGTTTAGTTATTTAGTTAAAGTTTATTACCTTAATACATAATGCTTAGTAAGTATAGCGCAGAGGAGGCTTATGCCCTGTTAGCGGCTGACTCAGAGGCGACCGACACTGCCTCAGAGACTGATGAAGGGAGTGACGCAGGGGACAGGAACTATGTGCCAGATACTGCAGGACCTTTAGGAGAAATCACTGATTCCCCTAATGCTGAACATGGCGCAGATGACTGGGTACCCCCTAATAATTTGACACCAGACATCCCACAGTTCACTGCCAATCCTGGCATGCAGGCTAACCTGTCTGGTTATAAAGCGCTGGATTGTATGTTCTTGGGGGATGAGATTTTTGCAGAGATAGTCACCCAGGCTAATCTCTATGCTGAGCAGTATCTGGCGCACAACCAAGAGACTCTTATCGCCAGGAAAGAGAGAGGGAACCCAACCAGTGTGCCAGAATTATAACAATTCTGGTCACTGACAATGCGAATGGGGATAATTAAAAAGCCCACAATTAGAATGTATTGATCTAAAAACCCCATTTACAATACCCCCATTGTTTCCCAGACAATGAGTCGGGACAGATATGAAGACATACTGTGATTTATGCACTTTAGTGACGATATGAAGTGACTCCCTAAAGGTCATCCGCAGTATGATCTTCTATATAAAATACGCACTCTTTTGCCCACGTTAACCAAAAAATGTGCCACTATTTATACCCCCAAAAATCATATTTCTGGGGCGGAACCTGACACCAGACCGGAGCAGACGTGCAACCTCGGAGCTCCGGTAAAAATCATCTCAATCCACATCAATCCGAGGCATCCCGCACTAACCCCGGGTCACACGAACCGCCACAGAGCCCAGCAGACCCCACTGATATTGCCAATGCCATTTTTTCAGACGCTCCAAAAATAGACGCCGAGGCGGCAAGGCCTGCCGGGCGGGAGTGAGGCCTCAGACCACAGCCAGAGATTACTGGCCCTGGAAACTCACAGACCTGGAGGACTGGTATCCCAGCGCACTGACCTCAGGTGAGATGGGGCGCAGGTCCCAAAAACCACAGCGCGACATAGGCCAAATGTTACAGGCCCTGAGCACAGGGAAGTCCCAGACCCCCCGCGAAGAATCTCCGCTGCCCTCAGAAGAGGGGGAACTGCAGGACAGCCCACAACCTAGTCCCCAACATCCTACACAAGCAGAGAGGTCAGAAGCCACTGCATCGGCCTCAAAACAAGACATACAGGCAATGCTGACTGGCCTGTAACAGAACTTGAGACAAATGTGGGAAGCCGATCTGGCAGTACACGCAGGGTCCTCACGCACCCAGGCGATTGAGGAGGAGGTCAAGGGACTGAGGGAGAATTACCAAATGGGGGAGAAGCTGCACCACCTACAATCCACACAAGCGGCAATGTCCAAACAAGTCAACCTACTAGACGACAGAGGGCACCACAAAAACATCAAGATTAGAGGGGTACCTGAGACAGTGCCGCTAGAGGAGCTACCGCACTTTACCAGGTGCCTTGTGGCCGCACTCCTCCTGGCCAAGCAAGCTAAAACCTTCCACTTCGACGGGGATTACGGGATAGCCAATCCTCACAGGCACCCACCTAAGCTCCACGAGACATAATACTGAGATGCCAATCTATGTTTGACATACTTGGACTAATGGCAGCTATGCACGGAAAAACCGCATTTGAGTTCTAGGAAAGCAAACTATCCTATCAGGATCTAAGCAGGGCCACACTGATGTGGCGCAAGAGCATGCACCCAATCACCAAACAACTCCAAGCAGCAGGAATAGCCTACAGGTGGTCAACTCCAGGGACAATCTGGATCACCAAAGATGACAAGCACTATAAAGCTACTGACCACGCGGAGGGACCAGCGTTGATGGCCACCCTGGGACTCCTGAACCCTGCACCGGCCCCAACAACAAGGCTAGAACACTGGCTGGGGACAACAGGCGCAGATCTACACATGACACCTGGACCAAGCTGGGGCACCAAAACCTGAACAAACTCTTTCTGCATACAGCCTTATAGGCCTTAGTTTAAATAGTTTAAATATTTTATGTTAACACTGTTCCTAACTTTACATAGAGTTTGTCACACCCCAACAGTTATTGTAACGGGTAAAAAGGCCCAAGGGAGCTGACAAACACTGCCACAGTGACACCACCTCCCCCCCCCCCCATCCCTGGGGTTAAAGGGAACTGACAGCAGCGCACACACTTCTAGCCTCTTGCCCCACAGGCACAGTTTAACCCAGACGCAACACGGCGACTTTCATACAACTAGACCCAAACCTTTAATAGCAGTAAACTTGACCAGCACAACACGCAGCCACTCCTATGACTAAACGGCACCCTATGACTCCCAGAACACCACTCGACACCTTCCGCCCCCTGACACTCACTCTGGGGTTGGGGATCTTCCCAGTAAACCTCTACGATATCCTTCCAGCTGAAGGGCTCTAGACCTGGTTCTGCTTGCAGTGTAGACTGTGGCTGAATGGCGCAGAGCAGGCGTTGGTAGGCCTGCTCCAGTTCCCACTCCCTTGTTACCAGGTGGGTCATGTCTTTGCTCACCTCGCGTTCGTCAGCCCAGACATACATGCCCATCCGGTAGTCGTAGATGTCCCAAAACCTAGACCCCTCCGTGCTGCCAAGATCAATATCGTCCTCCAAGGCATCCCATAATAAACCCGGGCCATCATAAGCTTGGGAGCCTCCGGTAAGTCGTGCTCGGCCGTCCAGGGGAAAAGTCGAATGGTATGCCACCAGAGGGCCTGGTATGCATTGCCTAGCCAGATCTCTCGCCATACCAGGGTCTCTAGTCTTGTCACCCACTCATCCAGGGGCTGCTCTCCCAATAGATACATCCGCATCGCCACACGCTTCTGTAGCCGCTGCTCATCACTGGGGAGACTCTCACCTCGCCGCCACTGGGCGTCTTCCAGGGCATCATACCAGAGTTCCATTCTGTCTGCATCTCTGTAGTCCGCGGCTGCCTCCTCCTCCTCATCATGGAACGCTGTCCGAAAACTAGCTGATTCCATCCTGCTGTAGCCAGGGGCGCTGTACGGATACTAGCGTTGCCCTCAATTTGTAATTCCAAACGTTACCAGTGTCTCCGAGCTGCTTCTCCTCGCACTAGGACGCCATCCCACCGCTGCCACCACTGTAACTGATCGCCTGGCACCCCAACTGGGTACCTCCATTAATGGATGCTCCTAGCGCTCCTGAGGACTTCAAGCACTGCAGCAGACACCACAACCACTGAATCTGAGAAGCATAGGAATCCTCTCTAGCATATGAATGCTGTATACAGCTGAATAGGAAAAACCATGCGAATAGGCTTACACTCCTAGCAGTCAACTGGAACAGCATGCAATCAATCCTTCCCCCAATAATGAGACGACACTTCACTTTGAGGGTAAAACAGGAACTCTGGACTGGCTCATCCAGCCTGGCTTTTATTGAGGTTACATGCAAATAGGACACTCCCAGGGGGAGGTATAAAATCACCAATCACACATCTGGTGCAGCCCACACATTTCCTCCCCTCAGATAAACAGTTAAACCAATTATTACATACAATAAAAATACAGTTTTTACACACACACTGTAACTTTAAAACCATACATTCAATTTCAATAAATTCAGACTCAGCATACAGCATACATCAAACATAAACACTTCCAAAAATCAGCCAAATCCCTCCAGTGGATCAAAAGTTAGCTGGAAGTCCTTTATGACCGACCGCAAGCACAATTTCCTGCCCAAAACAGTTCCATAGATTTGGGCTGTGCGGCCAGTCAATTTCATGCCGAAAAACGACTAAGTCCCATTTCGAACGGGACTTAGTCTCTGGAGCTGCAAGTTCAGTATGGGAGAAGGTAAGGGTCAGCGGTGTTCGGCAAAATGTGTAGCCGATTTTGGTTCCACAGAATCTTTAGCATACACCGCTGACCGCATTCGAATGACTAAAATGGCCACCGCCACGTGTTCGGCTGTCGAATGGCGGCCACCCAGCGCTCGGCAATTAACCTGCAGTAACCTCACAGCCTGGGAGGTAAATTGCCTGCACACTTTAACTTCTGGGTGGTCTGCCTGTGTGGTACTTGGTTCAGTAAACCCTATTTACTGAACCAAGTGGGAGAGAGCCAGGGGCAAGTTATTTTACAGGTCTGGGGACATAGTCTTAAAGGGGTATTGTTCAGCAAAGTCACACTATGTCCCCAGACGGTTCTTAAAGGGCCATACACACCCAATAAAAGTTAATACGTTTTCAGGGGCACAATCTTCCAGGGGCCATAGTCATGAGGAAGGAGGCTGGCAAACAGGCTTCTCCAGGGCCCAGTGGCGAGGTTGGTTTCGTCACAGGGGAAACAGCAGCTCTTTGCCAGAATGAAATGCAATCACTAAAGTACCACGATAAAAAGGAGGTAGTAACGGATCACCTGGCACCCCGACTGGGTACCTCCGTTGAAGGATCCTGAGGACTCCAAGCACTGCAGCAGACACCACAACCACCGAACCAGAGATGCATACAAATGATCTCAAGCATATGAATGCTCTAAACAGCTGAACAGGAAAAGCATACAATCAGCTTACACTCCTGGCAATCAGCATACAATCCAGTTCCCCCAATAACGAGACGACACTTCGTTTTGAGGGTCAAGCAGAACTCTGGTTTAATGGCACACACTCAGCTTTTATGCAATTCTCCCCTGCAAGGGAGACGCCCACATACAATTATGCATTACCCAATCACACAATGGTTACATCCCACAGATTCCCTCCCCTTAGCCTGAGAGGTAACCCAATTATACATAAAGTTTAAACATACTTTTACCCAACTTTCATAACTCTAAAACCATACATCCAATATTAATAACAGTTACATATTATTAATTAGCACATTCCAAATACAAACATACCCAAAAATCATTCAAATCCGTTCAGCCGTTCGGGAGATAGGTATAAGTCCTTTATGACCGACCGCAAGCACATTTTCATGCCCAAAACAGTTCCATGGATTTGGGCTGTGCGGTCGGTCTATTTTGCACCGAGAAAATTACAAAGTCCCATTCGAACGAGCGTTCGAATCTTCGAACGGGACTTAGTCTCCAGCCGCGCTGTCGAAGAAGGTAAGTGTCAGCGGTGTTCGTGCAATTGGGTAGCCGCAAACAGTTCCATAGATTTGGCTGCACACACCGCTGACCGCGTTCAAATAAGTTAAAATGGCCACTTCGACGACTCCGGCACTTCGACGACTTCGGCACTTTGACTGCATTCGAAGTGCCAGTTTAAAAGTTGGAACCTTCTCCAAAACATTTAAAGGGCCAGGAACAGCATTCAAAAATCCATTATGCCCAAATGTAATTCTTAAAGGGCAATACATCCCAGGGTCATAGTCGCAGGGCAGGAGGCTAGCGATCAGTCCTCTCCAATGCCCAGTGTCAAATGGCAGTTTGTCACAGAGGTGTTCATCCTAACCACCATCTATGGTGAACGCATTCGCAGGTGTTCATGGCAGAGGTGAAATTAAACGGGTGCCAGTCTGAATAACACATTACAATCAGCATATGGAGGGAGTTGACCTGTCTGATCAACTAATGCAGCCGTATTTGATCATGAGAAAGACCAGGGCCTGGTATAAAAAAGTGGGCATATATATAATGCAGACGGCAATCCACAATTCCTTTGTAATTTTAAAAAAGGCAAATGCTGAGCTGAAATGCATGTTTCTATCATTTCAGTTTCAGCTCATTTCTGGGTTGCTTGAGTGCCACAGAGGGGGGCCATCTGTGGAGCCTAGCAAAAGAATGGAGGCAGGTCACTCCTGCTTCAGGATTCTATCAACCCCCAGAAAGAAAAAAAACCAGAAAAGGTGCAGGGTGTGTTTAAAAAAGGGGCGTATGAGCCAAGACCAGTTATTACTGCCCTGGTTGCCCCTCTCAGACCGGCCTATGTATTGGCCACTGTTTTAAAATTTTACACACCCTGGCCGAAGAAGTAGACTGGTTTTGGGGTGTGATTTTAGTAATCTGTTTGGTTATCGAATCTTGGCTTTGTCTCCCGTTTATCCTGTCTTCTCTGATCCTTGACCTCAGCCTGTCCTATCGTTATTCCGTTTCTCTTTACTCCTTTGACCTCGGCTTGTAACTTGACTATGCTCTGCTTGTATAGCCTGGCCATTCTAAGGACCGGTATTACAAGTTTTTCTCTCTGTGGTCTCTCTGTGTCTTGGTTCCGGTATCTGTGACAGCGTTGCCCGGGATGCAGATGACTGGGTACTACTCCCCAATAAGTTTACGCCAAATATTCCCCTTTTCACAGCAAATAGTATGCACTTCTTCATAATTTGAATTGATGAGCTGCTTATATGTAAAAATAGATGTGGCCTTTGAGAGGTAATTTGCAATCATGAGCTGCTAAAATGAGACCAAAATGAGCCCAGCATCCACTTTTGAAAAAAACGAAATTGGTGTGTCTCAAATGTGCCCCTTCAACATCCACATATCCCTGAAAAGGGTACACATTGGGGGTATTGTTGTACTAAGATGACATAGCTGAGCAACATATTAGGTGTTATACTGCCTTAACACACATAAGGATTGCAAAATATACAGTTACATCTCCAAGTGTGTGTCAAAAAGGCGGCAAAAATGCTAATTGCTTCTAGACTTGGTACATACTAGCAAAAAAATTATCCTAAACTAAGGTTTAAAATATGCCTTTTGAAATACCCTGGGGTTTCTACTTTTACTAATGCATTTGTGGGGTTTTTTTTGTGTGTTTTTTTTAACAGTCAAACTGCTATATTGCCCCGAATTGAAACATGGGCCCATCAAATCCATCTCTCAAAATTCTACTGTAAATACTGAAATAGACAGGTCTCCTATATGGCACTGTAGCTTCACAAAATAGTGCCAAAGACATTTTTGGGGGTTTATCATTTTACTCAGAAGACTTAGCTGAGCATAATCTTGGGGCTTTGATCATAGTGGCACATATCAAATATACAAAATCCCCAGCAAAAATGTAATACATATGTAAAAATTGCCAAAAATATTTTTTTACCACAAACATTTACATATATTGGTGAAGAAATGGGGGCATATTAAGGCACAATGTGCACCATATGACAAAACCTTACTGGCCTTAGCAACTGCAGATTGACATTGCATATTGCTGCCTAATTTGTTGTCTATAACAATTCCCAAATCCTTCTCGTGTGTGGTTATCCCTAATTCACTACTATTTAGGGTGTAAGTTGCTTGTGCATTCTTGCCCCCGAAGTGCATAACTTTGCATTTTTCTACATTAAATTTAATCTGCCATTTTAGTGCCCAATCCCCCAATCTATCCAAATCCCTCTGCAGCAAAGCAACATCCTGCTCACATTTTATTACTTTACAAAGTTTTGTGTCATCTGCAAACACCGAAACATGTCTTTCGATGCCCATTTCAAGATCATTTATAAATATGTTAAAAAGAAGCGGTCCCAAAACAGAACCCTGAGGGACACCACTTACCACTTTTGTCCATTAATTTACCATTAATGACAACTCGTTGTACTCTATCCTTAAGCCAATGTTCTACCCAAGAACAAGAATAATCATCTAGACCAATTTCTTTTAGTTTGACTAACCTATTGTGAGGAACTGTATCAAATGCCCTGTCAAAATCTAAGTAGATCACATCCACTGCAACACCCTGATCTATATTTCTACTTACTTCTTCGTAGAATGCAATTAGGTTAGTTTGACATGACCTATGTTTCATAAAACCATGCTGATAATTGCTAATAACAAAGTTCTTCCCAATTAATTCCTAAATATTATCCCTTTATAGCCCTTCAAATATTTTACCAGTGACAGAAGTTAAGCTCACAGGTCTATAATTTCAAGGCAAGGATTTTGAACCCTTTTTAAATATAGGAACGACATCTGCCTTCCTCCAATCCTCCTGTACAATACCTGAAACAAAAGAATCTTGAACAATTAAATACAGAGGTTCACTTATTTCCCCACTTAGCTCCTTAAGTACTCGTGGGTGAATACCGTCAGGCCCAGGGGCTTTATTTACATTAATTTTCTTTAATAGCTGTAGCACCTTGTCTCGAGTTATCCAGTCACAAGTTATCTGCAACTTTTTTGCAGCTATCATTTGTATATCTTTTGCCATAGAATCCTCATTAATATATACTGAATAAAAATAGTTATTTAGGGGGGGGGCGTGGCTTGGCTGCCGATGGAGTAGGACGCAGGAGACCAGAGCTCCTAGGCCCCAACCCGCTAAAACCCGGTAAAACGCAGCAAACTTTGCAGATTATATGGGGAAACCCAAACGAGGGGCCACCCCCAAACCTCCGCACACACACGGGGTCCAAACGCCAGGCCCGATGGATGATTATCTCTCTACCCCGCTCACCCTGGGGAGACCACGCGACCAGGGCAAGATGGCGCCCTCGTCACCGGGACCTAGCAGTCCGGCAGACTCCACAAGGAGCTCCCCGAGGGGAGATGCTCTCTCCCAGCTGTCCGCAGACCTCGCAGCCATATCAGCAAACATGCTCACACGCAAAGACAAAACAGACCTCGTTGCGGAGCTCCGCACCGCGATCCGGGAGGAAATCACGGCAGTCCGGAGGGATCTTGCAGCCTTGGAGACGAGGGTGGACGCCCTGGAGGAACACCACTTGCACACAACCAATCACTCGCAGGCAGACGATCTAGCAGCGTCGAGGCAAGGTAACATGCTCCTAGACCTCAGACGACAAACGGAGGACCTTGATAACCGAGGGCGCCGCAATAACATCCGGGTGCGCGGCCTACCGGAATCCGAGGGGGAGACACCCCAAGAGCTCCTGACGGGCCTGTTCTCCCATATCCTAGGGGGAGAGGCTCCAGCAGACTTCAGCCTGGAAAGAGCCCACAGAGCATTGAGGGCCCCACGCAGGGATCGCTTGCCCAGGGACCTAATCTGCTGCCTGCAGTCCTTCCAACTGAAAGAAACCATCATGAGGGCTGCCAGATCGCAACACACCATCAGATATAGGGAGGCTCAAATATCCCTATACCAGGACTTATCCACACTCACATTGGACGCCCGAAGAGCACTGAAATCAGTAACCAGCCTCCTGCGGGAGAAGAGGATCCCATACAAATGGGGGTTCCCATTTAGCCTACAAGCTAGAGTGGACGGGCAATGGCATATTATGAGATGGCCTAATGACACTCCCCGATTTCTACGGGCCGTTGGCCTACCACCCATGACAATTCCAAACTGGATATTGGACTGCCCTCCGACTCGCCCCACCGGTCCCACCATCCCGGCGGAGAATCTTTTTGATGACAACACAGGCCCGCGCCCAAGACGGGGCGGCCCTATAGTTCCAGAGGAATAGACGAGAGACCACTTTGCACCGACCCCGGGCTACCACTGCACCACCGGACGCCGGATCCCTGCACCATAAGCGGAGATGAACTTGCCGAACACCTGTCCCATCGCCGTGAAGGCCCAGTTACACCCCGTGAAGCAGACTCCAACCGAACTGGTATGTACTACAAACCCACTCCACCCCCGCCATTCATGCACAGGCCCGGGATATATGCCCACTTGGGAGGGGAGAGGGTATATGAAGATGGGAGTCCATGGCGGCACCGAGATGGAGACCAACCCCCACAGAAATAGCTACGATAAGGGGGAACCAGCATAGGTTGGAGGGGGAAGGGCCCATAGAGGGGGCTGGGGATTTCACCCGGGGTAATTGGTTGTCACCAAGCCGAGGGGACACTGCTGCCCAAATCCAACAGGGCCGTTGAGACCGGAGCTGTTCAAAGACCCAGCCAGACCCTGAACTCTCCTTTATGGACCTAACATAAGACACTCAGGACTTGCAGCCGTTCTACCTTATACAAGGCAGCCCACGGGTACTAGGCCCTAAGGCGCGCAGCTCACGTCAGCCTTAACAGCTGGACTGATCCATAGCAAAAGTTAGTTAAGTATGGGTCACCCCGCCACAAAAACTCAGACGATACGCACTAAACTGGCCTGGACTAGAACAGATATGCCTATTTGCGCTCAAGAAATCCTGAGATCATGTAACATGGTTAGGCATTGACACATAGGGGGGGGACCAAGGGGAACGGGGGGGCCCACGAAACAGTACACTGCGAGTAAGCAGTGCAGGGAAACGCACCCATCGCACCCCCGGGACCTAGAGGGCCTCCCGCCGCTACCACAGTTATTGGCAGGCTCGGGGCCCGGATGAGGGGTCCGGCGGCTGCGGCATTTAGATAACCTGAGAAGGGGGTCACGCAAGGTGCATAGTAATGTCAATGTTTATTGTCTGCTACTTCATGGTTTCCTTGTTTTAGTTAAATGTTGCTCTTGACAGGCCTTGACATGACCAGACAGTAATGGCCCTATGCTGTAACCGACTAGACGGGAAAGCTAAACTACCCCAACCAACGGGCCCATGACCCTAGGCCTGACAGAGGACACCTGTGTAATAGTCAGACCAATGGGACCCCGGCGGCCGGAGAGCCGAGAAAATGACAGTGAGACGGAATGCGACAGGTGGCCCCTCCAAAGCCTGATCCCCAGCAGACCCCGACTAAGACGCCCCCCTCTCATACGATTCCACTACCCTAACAATGAGACACCCCACTTGACAGACGATAACGAAAGCGGACAGTCACCCCCAGCGGGTTGGGGGACCTGGGAGACGGACACGGACAAACTTCAGACAACCGTGTGACTGACACCGTTGGCTGCCCTCCCTGCACCTCACGCAACTGACCAGACTTGTACATACCGGTCGGAATTCGGCGGGGCTACAGGTTGGCCCCCGCCGAAGATAGCCTCCGACCGAGGTTCGACGTTGCACCCACCTGACCTAACCACCCCCCCAAACTTCCCCCTCCACCTGGTTATACGACCCCTTAACCCCCCCTCACCCCAGACCCGTCCCGTTACTCCGGCCGCACGCGCAGGGCTCCCGAAGGGGACCCCCGGCCCGCGAGACCATGTCGGGCACTCGCCCGGCACAATTGAAAATATGGTCAAACAACACCCGAGGCTTAAACGTCCCGGAGAAGCGCTCCCAATTACTTCGCCACCTGTGGGCCGAGAGAGTGTCGGTAGCGTTCCTGCAGGAGACGCACTTCATGAGCCGAACCCAACCCAAACTCGAGAACAACAGATTCCCCCAGGGGTTTTACGCTAACCACCCAGACGCCAAAAAAACGGGGGTCGCGATACTAATTGCACACACGGTCCCATACCAACACAGGGAAACACTCGCTGACCCGAATGGGAGGTATATATTCATCAAGGGCACTATCGCAGATCACACATACACACTGGCATGCGTCTATAGTCCAAACCGAACACAACACACATTCCTAGCCAAGACATTAGCTAAACTGGACCGCTTTAGAGAGGGCCTCCTAATACTAGCGGGAGACCTGAACCTTCCCCTGAACCCCCGCCAAGACACCTTGAGAGGTGCTAGTGCCATACCACCACACTGCCTACAAGCAGCTAGGAGATCCCTGCACAAGGCGGGGTTAGCTGACAGCTGGAGGACAGCCCACCCAGATGGTAAGGACTATACCTGTTATTCGGCTGTACACAAGTTGTACAGCCGCATAGATTATATCTTCATATCGCAGGAACACCTGTCGCTCCTCCGGGAAGCGCACATAGGGATAGCCTACCAGTCAGATCATGCCCCAGCAACGATGCAAATCAACTCCCCCCTTTTTAAACCATCGGAACGCCAATGGAAACTCAACGGGTCTCCGCGCTTTATACCACCCCGACTGCGAGGATCAGAATCAATGGAGCCTTGACAAAGGCCTTCCCTATCAGTAACGGCACTCGACAGGGATGTCCCCTGTCCCCTCTCCTGTTTGCCCTCACCCTGGAACCGCTCCTGGAGGCGGTCAGACGGGATGGGGGTATAACGGGGGTTCGAGTGGGCGGAGAGGAACATCGGGTGGCGGCATACGCCGACGATATGCTCTTCTTTCTAGAACAGCCACTAATATCCGTCCCCAACCTACTGCAGGCATTTGAGACCTACGGACGACTTTCCAATCTGAAGCTAAACATCGACAAGTCCGAAGCCATGACAATATCACGAGATGAGGGCCTCGAAGCCCGACTCAGCTCCCAATTCACATTCTCTTGATGCTCATCCAAACTTCGCTACCTGGGCACCTGGCTGCCGAAAGACCTATCACAACTATACCCGCTGAACTTCCTCCTCATCCTGGCGTCCATACAGCAAGACCTGGCACGCTGGACAGGTCACTACATATCGTGGTTCGGCCGCATTAATGCGGTTAAGATGAATATCCTGCCTCGGCTGCTCTACTTATTCGCAACCCTGCCCACGAGGATCCCAGGAGCCTTTTTCCGGTCGGCGGAGACGGCCATCCGAAAATTCGTGTGGAATCAGAGACCGACCCGAATCCGCAAGACCACCTTAGAACGCCCCAAAGCCGCCGGGGGGTGGGGTTGCCTTCCCTCCTCGCCTACCATCAAGCAACCCACCTACATAGAATAGTAGATTGGCACGCCCACCCTAGCCCCAGACGATGGGTACAGATGGAGACGAAACAGTACCCAGGCACCATCCCGTCCAGACTCTGGCTGGGAAGACTAACCTTCACTAACTTACAGACGGGCAACCCCATCATTGATGCCACACTCAAAACTTGGTGCACTCTTAGATACACCCGTCAACTGACGACCTCCCCAAACCCCCTCACCCCTATCACCTACAACCCCGACCTAGCAGGGGGCCTCCCCCCCGCAACCTTCAAAAACATCCAAAGGTCAAACTGGATCTACACGCGGCAATGGAGCACGGGAAATGCACTCCGGCCACTGATGGACCTGATGGAAGACCGGCCCCCCACCCTACTGGACGCGTTTCACTACCACCAGGTGAAGATGTATTATACACTACTGCCCGGTAGAGCCCAACTCCACAGGCAACTCACTGAATTTGAACGAATGTGCACAAACAGGAAACATATTGAACATGGGATCTCCCAGATGTACAGTATACTTCAGGAGTCGGAGGACAAGGGCAGGCCAGCCTATGTAAGCAAGTGGGAGGCGGAGACCGAGACCCAACTTACGGACCAGGAGTGGGTGAAAATATTCCAACTCACACATAAATGCTCCATAAGTTCAAAGTTCCAGGAAACTAATTATAAAGTACTGACTCGATGGTACCAAACACCGGACGACCTCAGACGCATGCGAGTCACCGACACAGGGGAATGCTGGAGATGTGGGACCGAACTGGGTACCCACATACACATATGGTGGGCATGCCGGCACATCAAGCCATACTGGCAGATGATCCACTCAAAGATCAGGGAGATCACAGGTTCGGACATTCCCCTACAACCCCTACAGATGCTCCTACACCACACACCCACACCAGTACGCACATACAAAAATTCCCTCACCATTCATTTACTTACAGCAGCGAAAGCCCTTATACCACTACATTGGAAACGCACAACGGTCCCCACATTCCAACAATGGGTAGATAGAGTCGAAACCATCTATGACATGGAGATCATGACCGCCTCCCTGCAGGGGCGCTCCGACAAGTGTGCCCTTAGGTGGTTCCCCTGGAAATCATATCTGTCAAACAGGACAGCATAAGCCGCCTTTAGATGTCACACAAGGGTGAGACGCCCGAGACGTGGCCACCTGCGGTCCACGAGTTGACCGCTGTTGGGGGGAGCTGTTGACATGGTCGCGCGGGCCGAGGGGTCTAAGGCCGGACATCCCCGCTCCCCGTTCCCCCTGCCTACCCATCCTGATCCCCGAAACCCCCCCCCCCAAAGAAAATTACTTGGACTAAAAAACTGTAGAGACATCCCTACTTACCCTGTCCGACACCCCATCCTACGACTGCACCCACTAGCCCCTGAGACTGACGGGACCACGACCCACCCACTATAAGCCCCGACATAAGGAGCTTCTCTACTAAGCCCCACAGTTCCACATACAAAGATGGGAACTGGTTACGCAAACCCCAGACCTCAATACCGCTCTCTTAAATTACCCACAGTTTTAACCTACCCTGTTGGACTTACCTATATAGTTATATAAAAATTTGATAGAATGGTAACACGACTTATGCCTGGAACTAGACACTGATAGAACTCAGCTATTATGTATAAACTCAGCTATACACGAATATACTGTTGTAAAACTTGAGACGCGGCTCTTGCATGAGCCTACAAATTGTCTATATTTCAAATACTTGTATTAATCGACTTTACCATTCGAAAAATAAAGAATTACAAAAAAAAAAATAGTTATTTCAAATGTCTGCCTTTTCCTGGTCTTCATTAACTAACAGACCCATCTCTGTTTCCAGTGTACCTACACTTTCATTTTTTGTTTTTTTTTAGAATTGATGTACTTGAAAAACTTTTTAGGGTTGGTTTTGCATTCTTTGGCTATCAATTTCTCATTTTCTAGTTTAGCCACTTTAATTGCCTTTTTGCAAGCATTATTGGCTTCCTTATATCTTAAATAGGATGCCTCTGATTTGTCCGATATAAATGCTTTAAATGCCTTTTTCTTATTTTTAGTCTCTTGTTTTACTAATCCACATTGGTTTTAATTTGTTTCTTTTATATTTATTACCTAATGGTACATACTGAGAAATGTACCTTTCTAATATTTGTTTGAATAGTTTCCATTTATCCTCAGTGTTTTTTCCACTAAGGAGTTTATGCCAGTCAATATGCTGTAGAGCTGCCCTAATCTTATTGAAATTAGCTTTTTAAAATTATACGTTTTAGTATACCCATGTGCTTTTGCTTTTTTGAGTTTATTTAAAAAATTACCATATTGTGATCACTATTTCCCAAATGCTCCCCTACTTGAATGTTTGTCAAAAGATCAACATTGTTTGTTATAACGATATCCAGACAAGCATCCTTTCTAGTTGGTGCTTGTACCAGTTGTGACATAATGGTGTCATTTAACACATTCAAAAACCTGATTCCCCTTGCTGAAGTACTAGTCCCCCTGTCCCAATTTATGTCCAGGTAATTAAAATCTCCAATAATTAATGTGTTACCCCGATTTGCAGCTTTTCCAATTTGCTCTAACAGCTGTTCTTCTTCATTAATATTTACATTAGGTGGTTTATAACATATCCCAACCAATAATTGATTTCCCTTTGTTTGCCCCAAGCAGATATCTACCCATAAAGCTTTCACATTTTCCTCGTCACACTCCACATGCCTAAGAATTGACTTTAACTCGTGGTTGACATACACACATAACCCACCACCCTTCTGGTTTTTCCTATCCTTCCTAAATAACGTGTACCCATTTAAGTTAACTGCCCAGTCATGTGTCTCATCCCACCATCTTTCTGTTATGCCTATTATATCATATTGTTTAGTGTATGCTATTGCCTCTAGTTCCCTCATTTTGTTATATAGGCTCCTTGCCTTAGTAAGCATACATTTAATATTATCATGAGTCATTTGTACTTTTTGTGAATTATCAATATTATGTAATTTTGATGTATGAGTCTTTGAGATATCATATTATAAAAGTATTTTTCCACATGAAGCAATATTAGGCAATGCTTCAACACATGTTTAATATCAAAAGTTCAATGTATTTGGTTGCGATTATAAAAAAAAAAGTTAATAAAGAACTGCCACTTCTGTGAAAGTGACTGTTCTGCTTCAATTAATTATGCTACGATATGAAATAATCGAAGCTGTCATGATAGACGTCTTCACAATATCCCAATTTACGAAGCAGGCTTTAGAAAACAGGCGAGGACAACAATAGTTAATGTCTTTAGGAATCTGTGATAGTCTATCATGCATGCATCAACAGGTACACATACACATTGGTTCACAGTGGCATAAATAATTGTGCTCCTGAAATCAATTACTCTTGGAGTTCAGTTTAATAATCCACAATATTTACTATTATGGCACACATACTCTCTTCCTAGTGTAACTAAGTTGAGCTATCCAATCTATTTTCCTAGTGTAAATGGTAAGAAACAAACATGCTAAGGAAATAGAAGACACAGTGATGGACCTGATGTAGTAAAAGCGTTGGTGGAAGGAATTGTGGGATATAAGTCATATACTTATGTGTAGTGTTTTAATGCAGGTGTGTGTTTGCAGTGTTGGTGCTTAGATACAGGTGTGTATTTTGTTTAGATGCAGATGTGTGTTTGCAGTGTTGGCTTTTAAATGCAGGTGTGCATCTTTGTCTAGTGTTGATGATTTAATGAAGCAGTGTGTTTGTATGTAAAGTTGGCATTTTAACAGAGGAATATGTTTCTATGTAGTGTTAAATGTTTTAAATCTGTGATGCATTCACATACACAAAAACTGCCAGATAGATACATACATACATACATACATACATACTGCACAGATACACACACTTAGAATTACATTGCACAGTCATAATTCCTATATTTTTTGTCACCTGTTCCTATGTTTTTTGGTAAAGCTGGGTGGATGCCTTGTGGTAAAGCTGATGGGGGTGTGTGGTGGCTCTTCTAATTATAATATTGCTAAAATACCTTTAAGATTTTTGGTTATCTAAGTGCACCAACAGTGTGACTTATTTGCATGCTGTGTTTCCTTTGAATTGATTAACATTATTATTACTGATGATAACTCCTATATTTGTGACCATTAGATTGCCCATGTGTATCTCACCACTTGCCTTCTAAATTCCCTTGACCAGTGATGTCATAAGCCACAATACAATTTGGACAATGTACTACATGATATGCATAACACCCCTGGTCTCTGGGACTCAGGGAAATAAGTAACAGCTGCTCAATATACAGACATGTAAGCACCTATTTTCTGTTTACAGGAGCTCTCTTTAACCTGCTACCTGTATACTGATTATGTTTTTGGCATTGCCTTTTGATAGCTTTAAGCATAACTAAAGCATACCAGGCATGTTTAATGGAGACGTGACTCTGAATAACCGTATAGGCAAGGTTCACAGGTTCTCTTCCCCCCTTCTCTCAGTACCTCCTCCTAGCCCACACGGCTCATAAGCTGAGAGGAAGTGACTTGAACTCTCTTCCTCCTAGCATCAAGGTCTGACAGGGGCTCAGTTACACTGTTAAAGGACTGCAATGCCGACTGGTCACTGATCAGACATATCCAATGGGTGGCCCTTGGTGTGTGGACCATCCGGTGCCCCCATGCTTTTGGACCATGGCCGTACCATATGCATCCCTAGGTGTGTGGACCATATGGTGCATCTCAAACTTCTGGGCCACGGCCGTACCATCTGCACTGAGCAGGTATAAGCTTGCCAATTATTGCTGCACTTTTGTATATATAGTAAAACATGAAAAAAAAAAGTAATTTACTCATTTTTGTGAGACAGTAGCATACTAATCAGTTGTTTGCACTAATGGAACCAATAAGGTATCTCCAGTACATAAAGATCATTTGGAACAAACATGTGGTGCCTCCCCTTCCCCTCCCTAAAAATCATACAAACATGAGTGGCGCCTTTCATCTTCCCCAATTAACTATATGGCAACCTGATGATAACCGGTCATTATAGGGCAGCCGTTTAGCAAGAAGGTTGGAAACTTGGTGGTAATTTGTAGTCGCTACAAGTTACTGTCACCTGGCAGCTGCAATTTACCAATACGGTTGCATACAAGCTCTAAATAGGGTGAATGCATACATACATTATACATTTACATATAACAAACTTAATCCTCACAGGTTTAAAATCAAGTGGTAATGGAAATATCTTGTAGTGTCAAACATTTCAACACACTTTTTGTTCTCATTGGCATTTTTTATCTTTATATGTATGTTAGAATAATGTATGTCTATTTGTTAATTCTTAGCTTTATAGCTCTATTAACTTTGCTAATTTAAATATAAGCAACTAAGAATAATTGAAGTTTTTCATTTCATTTTGCATGGGACGTCTTTGTCTGGAAGTTATCAATATTTCATGTGATCTTTTGCCAAGTATGTTTCAGTTTGAAAATGAAAATTAAACTTTAGAAAAGATAACGCCTACATATTTTATTAGACCCGCTTCATGGGAACATATCGTGATATATGTATAAGGAAGTTTACATTGCCTGCTAAAATATGTAAAAGGTCAGTTTGTGAAACTTTTAGCCCTACACATTTCTGTAACATAACTGTATGATTCAGTAAATAGCATAATTTAACACATTAATAATGTTGGACATCAGAGTTCACATTACCCATTATGTACTTTGTAAAACAAATAAAAGGTAAAACAAACAACAAAAAAGGAATAAATCATATATGTTTAGTTGAATGTCCTAAAAAGGAAACTGTCTCTATAAACTAATACCCTTCCTAAAAGAAAAAAATATTTAGTTTGCATTCATTTTAGATTTCAAATTCCTTCTAGAGCACTGGTATGAGGCCTGTTCTTCCTCGGAATCCCTGAAATTCTGTATAATTAGAACTGATGTTAATGGTCATACATTTGTATATTTGAAACAACTATCACTTGAAATTAGCAAAAAGTATAGGCAAATATAGGAAGTGAAACTCCTAGGTATCTAGTGGTGAAATGTATTTTCAAAATGTATTAGCTTTAAAACTGACTATAGGCTATTTAACATAGGTTGGACTTTTTAACATAGGTTGGATAAGACTATTTGAAACATTTTATACATATCTCCCATTGGTGTATACAAGATCATTAAACACCTCATTTATACAAATCAATACATAACAATATAAACAAGATGTATACAGAAAGGAAAGATAGGGGATCACTAAAGGAATAGAAAATGTAGGCAGCAATCAATATTATAGGTGAGGATCCCTCAATCCCCACAACAGTATCACACATAAAGGTAAAAGTGATGGTTGCACCAAAAGATAAAGTGAATTAATATATATAGCAGGAGGATCATTGAGGATCACGGTGAAGTGATGATCCTCACCTTCATGTTGAGTTGGCAGTAGATAACAGCACAGTATTAAGTAAAATTCTTCAGGACATAGGAATGGATGGCAGACCTACAAAACATAAATGCAATACAAAGAAAAAAGGATTATTGTATATTATCCATGAATAGCATTTAATATAATAAGAGGACAAATGACCACTCACTTAGAAAGAGCTTCTTGAAAGATACACTAGTATTGCTGTATGATCTCCGCTCTAGGATAGTGAGCAGCAGATGTCCTCATGTCCTCAGGGTAAAGGTGGCATACATAATACAAAAGAGATATAAGAGTTATGGTAATTATGCATTGACAAATGGTTGTTACCCAGAACCCTTGCTAACTTATTTTTGTTCTTCAATAAAATATTTGTAGCACGTTTGGTGCACACAGCAACTGTTTGTTCAGTCCTCCTTTTTTCCTTATCTGCTAACATACATTGAATGTGATGGCATATAAGAACCATTTGACCCATCTAGTCTGCCCAATTTTCTAAGTATATTGCTTAGTCCCTGGCTTTATCTTATAGCTAGAATAGCCTTATGCCTTTCGCATGCATGCATAAACTCTTTTGCTGTGTTATCCTCTACCACTTCAGCTGGAAGGCTATTCCATGCATTCTCTACCCTCTCAATAAAGTAAAGTTCCTAATATTATTTGTTAAACATGCCCCTCTAATTTAAGACTATGTCCTCTTGTTGTGGTAGTTTTTCTTAACTTAAATATACTCTTTTTATTTACTGTGTTGATTCCCTTTATGTATTTAAATGTCTATATTATCTTTCCTCTAAGCTAAATATATGACCCTTTACCCTGCAATCCATGAACTAGTTTAGTAGCCCTTCTCTGAACTCTCTCGAAAGTATCAATATCCTTCTGGAGATATGGTCTCTAGTATTGCATACAATACTGCAAGTGAGGTCTCACCAGTGCTCTGTACAAGGCATGAACACTTCCCTCTTATAGAAACATAGTATACATTGCTTGAGCTACAATGAGAGGTACCTACAAAGCAATGAGTAAGCGCTAAATAATACAATATGGCAGCAACCCTAAAGGGAGTCCCTCAAAGAACCCTTAGAGATAACACAGAGAAGACAAATACAAGGTAAGGGCTGCGCCTGGTAAAAAGTTAAATAAAATCGTCCAGATGAAATAAAAAGAGGAAGTCTTATCTCACAACGTCTGATAAAAACGTGTAATACGGTGGTGTTCAATCCGGAACACTTATCCTTATAGGATTCTTCCTTGTGTCTTATTTGGAGGAGCTAGAACCCGCTCTGGTATAGCAAGCGTACAGCGATTTTGATCCTCGCTTATGGGATATGGAGTAGATATTCTTCGTCTGTGGTATGTTTCCTCGATCCGAAATAAGATGGTCACTCGGGTAGAGAGAAACAACCAATAGTGCACACTGAGTAAAAACTTTGAATAAAATAATAAGGTAAAATGGATACTCACAAGATAGGAGCAGGTCACCTGCTCCTATTTAATAGCGCTGGTGGTATAATCCCCACCTAGGATTGCTTGGAGTCCGATGAATAAAATGCCAGGTAAAAAAGTGGATAAGTGTATATAGAAAGATAAATTGTACAATTAAAAGTAACAAAATATACTTTAATATTAAAATACACAAATATTATAACCATAAACGCGTTTCGCCAATACGGCGTTATCAATAACCCATATTGATAACGCTGTATTGGCGAAACGCGTTTATGGTTATAATATTTGTGTATTTTAATATTAAAGTATATTTTGTTACTTTTAATTGTACAATTTATCTTTCTATATACACTTATCCACTTTTTTACCTGGCATTTTATTAATCGGACTCCAAGCAATCCTAGGTGGGGATTATACCACCAGCGCTATTAAATAGGAGCAGGTGACCTGCTCCTATCTTGTGAGTATCCATTTTACCTTATTATTTTATTCAAAGTTTTTACTCAGTGTGCACTATTGGTTGTTTCTCTCTACCCGAGTGACCATCTTATTTCGGATCGAGGAAACATACCACAGACAAAGAATATCTACTCCATATCCCATAAGCGAGGATCAAAATCGCTGTACGCTTGCTATACCAGAGCGGGTTCTAGCTCCTCCAAATAAGACACAAGGAAGAATCCTATAAGGATAAGTGTTCCGGATTGAACACCACCGTATTACACGTTTTTATCAGACGTTGTGAGATAAGACTTTCTCTTTTTATTTCATCTGGACGATTTTATTTAACTTTTTACCAGGCGCAGCCCTTACTTTGTATTTGTCTTCTCAATGAGAGGTACCTGGCCGATACTTTGAGACACTTGGTTTAAATCCGTATTCTCAATAGGTTAAAAGAGCACTCTATGTACTGTAAGCACTATATACTGTTGCAGCATATTTAGAACTATTATGCTGCCATACCATCATCTGGTTCTTGATTAAACCATTTTTAAGTAGTTCAATTTCTCAGCTAGGAACTTTTTTATCACTAAAGTAGTTCCTTTATGTTTTAAAATCTTAAAAGCAACTTTACAGTATAGCAATGTTGTTATGTTCAAGGATAACAATATGGAAATGATTACAAATTAAAACATGTCATAAAATGTAAATAAAAATACTTAGATTTATATATTCGAAAAAAAAATAATATTATATGTGACAGGATACCAAGTTCCATTTAAGTATGTAGAACAAAAAAAAAAGTTTTCTGCACACTTCCCAATTATCTGTGCACATATAAATAACAGTTAGAGTGGCTAAACTAGAAAATAAGAACTTGATAGCAAAAGAGAGCAAAACCAACCCCAAATTTTACATTAAAAAAGTGTAGATACACAGAAAACATAAATGGGTGGGTTAGTTATTGAAGACCAGGAAAAAGCAGCAATTTAAAATAAGTTTTTTGTTTTCCGCAGTATAAATTAATGAGGATCATATGGCAAGAGATATGGTAATGATTGCTGCATAAATATGCAGAAAAGTTATGATTGGATGACTCAAGACAAGTTTCTGCAGCAACTAAAGAAAATGTAAATGTAAACAACGCTCAGGGGCCTGATGGTATTCTCCCACGAGTAGTTTAGGAGCTCAGTGTGGCTATAAGTAAACATTTGTTTTTAATCTTTCAAGATTATTTTCTTTCAGGAATTGTACCAGAGGATTGGAGGATAGCAGATATGGTTCCTATATTTAAAAAGTGTACAAAGCTGTGAGCTTAACTTCTGTAGCTGGGAAGGTATTAGAATGGTTATTAAGGGATAATATTCAGGAATTCATTGGGAAGAACATTGCTATTAGCAAAAATCAGCATGGTTTTATGAAACATAGGTCATGTCAAACTAACCTAACTGCATTCTACAAAGAAGTTAGTAGAAGTATAGGTCAGGATGTTACAGAGGATGTGATCAACTTGGATTTTACCAAAGCATTTTATATGGTTTATCACAATAGATTTGTTTTCAAACTAAAATAAATTGGTCTAGATGTATTCTCACTCTTAGGTAGAACATTGGTTTAACCATTATTAACCCCTTAAAAAGGTACACATGAGTTGGCTGGTAGCACTGTTATATTGCTGTGTAACAAAGAAGCAAGTAAAAACACACAACATTAAGCCCTGCATTCAAACTCCCACTACTCCTAGGCAGCAGCAATGGGTTCAGGCCATATACATAGGACAAAAGTTACCTATGCACTATACCATATTGCTATGTTCATTTATAACTTAGCTTTCAGATAAAAGGCAACATCTCTAATGAAACAGCATAAGTTATAATGGGTATAATTTAGTTAATACGTGAATAGGGGTTTATTAAAAATACCACTTTCCTTTTCATTATAGATTTTGCCTTTTAGTTGAAAGCAGCAAGGTGAATTGTTAGTGTAGAACTCTCCAAAGACATTTCCATTGAGATTGCATTTTGAGATTGTATTAGGCACTGGAGTTGTACTAAAAACCTAATTTTGTGTAAGGATAGTGGGCAGGTAACTATTTTGATGTTGTTTTATGTATTTGAGTAGAGATGTCGCGAACATAACATTTTCCGTTCGCAAACGTCAAACGCGAATTTCCGCAAATGTTCGCGAACGGGCGAACCGGGCGAACCACCATAGACTTCAATAGGCAGGTGAATTTTAAAACCCACTGGGACTCTTTCTGACCACAATAGTGATGGAAAAGTTGTTTCAAGGGGACTAACACCTGGACTGTGGCATGCCGGAGGGGGATCCATGGGAAAGCTCCTATGGAAAATTACATAGAGTCTGGTTTTAATCCATAAAGGGCATAAATCACCTAACATTCCTAAATTGTTTGGAATAACGTGCTTTAAAACATCAGGTATGATGTTGTATCGATCAGGTAGTGTAAGGGTTATGCCCGCTTCACAGTGACAGACCAAACTCCCCGTTTAACGCACCGCAAACAACCGCAAACAGTCTATTTGCACAACCGCAAACTCCCCATTTGCACAAGGTTGGATACCAAGCTAGCCATGTCCTGTTCCTTGTCCTCACTGATGTCATTGAAGGTCTCTTCCTCCACCCAGCCACGTACAACACCAAGGGTCCCCGAAAGGTGACAACAAGCCCACTGGGACGCCTGTAGTGATGTACCGAACTGTTCGCTGGCGAATAGTTCCCGGCGAACTTAGCGTGTTCGCGTTCGCCACGGCGGGCGAACATATGCGATGTTCGGTCCGCCCCCTATTAATTTACTAATACTAAGTAAAAATTACTTAGTATTAATAAATTGTGCCCCTACTCGCAATACCGCGAGTAGGGGCATGTCTATTAAACAGTGAGCAGCCTGTGGTTTTTTTTTTTGGCCTTTTTTTGGGCTGAAAAAAGAAGATTGTAGAAGAAAGAAAACATCAAATGGTAAGTTGTTTTTATCTATTTTTTTTTTTTACAGGGTTTTAGTTAAAGGTCCCCCCTCATTATTTTTAGGGTGAGGGGGGTAGGTAGGTAGATCTTTTTTTGGGGGGGGGAGGGTTAACAGGGGCACCCCCCCTCCCTTTGTATTTAGGGCCCCCACCCACCGCTCAGGGGTGGGGGCCGGGGGGGGACAATAGGTCCCCCCTTATATCTAATTTTAGGGCCCCCACCCACCGCTCAGGGGTGGGGGCCGGGGGGGACAGTAGGTCCCCCCTTATTGTTAATTTTAGGGCCCCCACCCACCGCTCAGGGGTGGGGGCCGGGGGGGGGACAATAGGTCCCCCCCTTATTGTTAATTTTAGGGCCCCCACCCACCGCTCAGGGGTGGGGGCAATAGGTCCCCCCCTTATTGGGGGAGGACAGGGGGGTTAATTTTAGGGCCCCCACCCACCGCCCAGGGGTGGGGGCCGGAGAGGGGGAGGACAGTAGGTCCCCCCCTCATTATCTTTATGGCCCCCACCCGCCGCCCAGGGGTGGGGGCCGGGGGGGGGCAGTAGCCCCCCCCTCATTATCATTATGGCCCCAACCCGCCGCCCAGGGGTGGGGGCCAGAGAGGGGGAGGACAGTAGGTCCCCCCCTCATTATCTTTATGGCCCCCACCTGCCGCCCAGGGGTGGGGACAGTAGCCCCCCCTCATTATCATTATGGCCCCCACCCGCCGCACAGGGGTGGGGGCCGGGGGCGGAGGACAGTAGGTCCCCCCCCCTCATTATCATTATGGCCCCCAGGGCCTCCTCCCCCCCCTTCAACCACTATTGTGGGTTTTAAAATTCGCCTGCCTATTGAAGGCTATGGCGGTTCGCACGGTTCGGCGGTTCGCGAACATTTGCGGACGTTCGCGTCCGCCGTTCGCGAACCGAAAATTCTATGTTCGCGACATCACTAGACGCCTGCTGTGTTTGGTCTTCCACCTCCTCAAATCCACCTTCCTCCTCTGACTCCTCTTCTTCAGACTCCTCTCTCTGCATTGCCTCTCTCTGCATTATTATAAGGTGTGTTAAGTAGTACTATTCCTATCAGTTTAATCCATGTTACGTCCCCTATCCGGGGACATGTATATGGCATCGATTTTAGGAACCGGGAGATGGAAAAAGATGCTTGGTCCGTCCTCTTACTTCAAATTTGGGGCACTGCGCATGCAATCTAATGTGCCACCAGATAGGAGTGGTGTGTTAAGTAGTACTATTCTTATCAGTTTAATCCCTGTTACGTCCCCTATCAGGGGACGTGTATATGGCATCGATTTTAGGAACCGGGAGATGGAAAAAGATGCTTGGTTGGACCTCCTACTTCAAATTTGGGGCACTGCGCGTGTAATCTAATGTGCCACCAGATAGGAGTGGTGTGTTAAGTAGTACTATTCTTATCAGTTTAATCCCTGTTACGTCCCCTATGAGGGGACGTGTATATGGCATCGATTTTAGAAACCGGGAGATGGAAAAAGATGCTTGGTTGGTCCTCTTACTTCAAATTTGGGGCACTGCGCGTGCAATCTAATGTGCCACCAGACAGGAGTGGTGTGTTAAGAAGTACTATTCTTATCAGTTTAATCCCTGTTACGTCCCCCTCATCAAGCCTTTTTTAGTCTAATGTATCGCCCACTGTCAGTCCCATTGGGATCCATCCCTCATTCATCTTAATTAAGGTGAGGTAATCTAGACTTTTTTTGACCTAGGCGACTTCTCTTCTCAGTGACAATACCTCCTGCTGCACTGAAGGTCCTTTATGACAGGAGGTCAAGCCTGCACACCCAGTAGTCAAGGGGTTCATCGCTCCTCGGTCGAGTTGATCTCTGAGGGTGGACCTCGAAGGGCTGTGGCGATGCGTAGGACTTAAAAAGCTCTGCCTGTCCTCCATCAACATCACGTCTGTAAAGCGTCCTGGTCCTTGCCGGCGTGGTCGTGGGAGGAGGAGGATTAATTTCACCTCTTGCCCTGTTAGATTCCCGTTGTGCTGTGACATCACCCTTATACGGTGTGTAAAGCATACTTTTTAATTTATTTTGGAACTGCTGCATCCTTTTTGACTTGCGGTAATTCGGTAACATTTCAGGCACTTTCTGCTTATACCGGGGGTCTAGTAGCGTGAACACCCAGTACAGGTCGTTCTCCTTCAGCTTTTTTATACAAGGGTCCCTCAACAGGCACGACAGTATGAAAGACCCCATTTGCACAAGGTTGGATGCCGAGCTACTCATGTCCAGTTCCTCGTCCTCAGTGATCTCACTGAAGGTATGTTCTTCCCCCCAGCCACATACAACACCATGGGTACCAGATAGGTGACAACGAGCACCCTGGGATGCCTGTTGTGGTTGGTCTTCCTCCTCCTCCTCAAAGCCACATTCCTCCTCTGACTCCTCTTCCTCACAATCCTCTTCCAGCGTTGCCGCAGGTCCAGCAAGCGATGCTGATAAGGCTGTTTCTGGTGGTGATGGTGACCACAACTCTTCCTCTTCCTCTTCACGCTCATCCATGGCCTGATCCAGCACTCTTCGCAGGGCTAACTCCAGGAAGAAAACAAATGGTATGATGTCGCTGATGGTGCCTTCAGTGCGACTGACTAGGTTTGTCACCTCCTCAAAAGGACGCATGAGCCTACAGGCATTGCGCATGAGCGTCCAGTAACGTGGCAAAAAAATTCCCAGCTCCGCGGAGGCTGTCCTAGCACCCAGGTCATACAAATAGTCGTTAATGGCTTTTTCTTGTTGGAGCAGTCGGTCGAACATTAGGAGTGTTGAATTCCAACGTGTGGGGCTGTCGCAAATCAAGCGCCTCACTGGCATGTTGTTTCGCCGATGGATATCTGAAAAGTGCGCCATGGCCGTGTAGGAACGCCTGAAATGGCCACACACCTTCCTGACCTGCTTCAGGACGTCCTGTAAGCCTGGATACTTATGCACAAAGCGTTGTACGATAAGATTACACACATGTGCCATGCACGGCACATGTGTCAACTTGCCCAAATTCAATGCGCCAACAAATTTCTTCCGTTGTCACAAACCAATTTGCCGATCTCCAGTTGGTGCGGAGTCAGCCACTGATCCACCTGTGCGTTCAGGGCGGACAGGAGTGCTGGTCCAGTGTCACTCTCTGCTTTCAGGCAAGTCAACCCCAAGACGGCGTGACACTGCCGTGTCCGGGATGTGGAATAGTACCTGGGGAGCTGGGGGGTGCCGTTGATGTGGAGCAAGACACAGCAGCAGAAGAGGACTCAGCCGAGGATGTTATGGAAGAGGATGGAGTAGGAGGAGTAGAGGAGGTGGCAGCAGGCCTGCCTGCAAGTCGTGGCGGTGTCACCAACTCCTCTGCAGAGCCACGCATTCCATGCTTGGCAGCCGTCAGCAGGTTTACTCAATGCGCAGTGTAGGTGATATACCTGCCCTGACCATGCTTTTCAGACCAGGTATCAGTGGTCAGATGGACCCTTGCCCCAACACTGTGTGCCAGACATGCCATTACTTCCTTTTGCACAATCAAGTACAGGTTGGGAATTGCCTTTTGTGCAAAGAAATTTCATCCGGGTACCTTCCACTGCGATGTCCCAATAGCTAAAAATTTTTGGAACGCCTCAGACTCCACCAGCTTGTATGGTAAAAGCTTGCGGGCTAAGACTTCAGACAAGTCAGCTGTCAGATGCCGGGCAGGGGGGTGACTTTGTGACATTGGCTTCTTACGCTCAAACAGGTCCTTGACAGACACCTGCAGATGAGCGGGAACTGCTCAAGGCGGGAGACGGAGTGGTGGATGGTTGAGAGGGGGCAAGGAGGACAGCAGTGGTTGATGTGGCTGAAGATGCTGGACCAGGAGGAGGATGGCGGCTTTGAGTTTGTGTGCTGCTTGTACTCATGTGTTGATCCCATAGGTGTTTGTGATGTGCAATCATGTGCCTTCGCAAAGCAGTTGTACCTAGGTGGGTGTTGGACTTCCCACGACTCAGTTTCTTTTAGCACAGGTTGCAAATGGCATCGCTGTTGTCAGAGGCAGACACACAAAAAAATGCCACACTGCTGAGCTCTGCAACGATGGCATTCTGGTGGTGGCAACAGCATGCGTTGATTGGCGTGCTGTCTGGCTGACCCCGAGTGCCAATGCATGCTGTCTGACTGTGCCACTAGCTCTTTGCGATGACCTCCCCCTGCTTTCAACTCGTCTCCTCCTCCTCTCTGTCTCCCCATCTGAATGTTCCCCCTGTTCTTCTTCTCTTCTAGCGGGCACCCACGTGACATCCACGGACGCATCGTCATCATCAACCGCTTCACTTGTATCTGACAATTCAGCAAAGGAAGCAGCAGCGGGTACAACATCATCATCATCATCACACCGTACGTCCATGTGTGTAATGCTGCCTGACTGAGACATATCCCTGTTATCTACATCCTCTGACAATAATGGTTGCGCATCACTCATTTCTTCCAACTGTTGTGTAAATAACTCCTCTGACAAATCAAGTGAAGCGGCTGTGGTGCTAGTGGTGGTGGCGGCAGGCAGGTGAGTGGTAACTTGAGAGGTGCCCGAAGCTAAGCTGGAGGAGGATGGTGCGTCAAGGTTCCGAGCGGAAGCTGTAGAAGATCGGGTGTCCTGTGTTAGCCAGTCAACTATGTCCTCAGAACTTTTCGAGTTCAGGGTATGTGGCCTCTGAACACTGGGCATTATTCTAGGGCCAAAGGGAATCACAGCACCACGACGGCCCCTGTGGGGTGGCCTGCCTTTGCCTGTCATTTTTTTTTCGATTAGTCGTACTATGTGTGCAAGCTACTGTGACAACAGATATGAGTGGCACTGTGCACTGGCAGAAGTTGGCAGAGTAGATGCTGTAGGCCTGACACACACGCTTGCAGACAACTAACTGCTATTCAATCTATTACAGTCAAAATTTATTTTTTTCAATGTACACTACTGTTACACCAGATATGGGTTGCACTGGTGTGACACTGTGCCCTGACAGGCCCTGAAACGCACCCGTGTGACGGAAACTGACTGCTATTATTTCACAGTCAAATTTCTAGTTTTTTTTATTTAAATGTACACTACTGTTACACCAGATATGAGTTGCACTGGTGTCACACTGTGCCCTGGCAGGCCCTGAAAGGCACACGTGTGAAGGAAACTGACTGCTATTACATTACAGTCCAAAAAGTTTTTGTTTTTTTTTTAAATGCAAGCTATTGTGACTAGTGTTGTCGCGAACCCGAAATTTTCTGTTCGCGAACGGCGAACGCGAACTTCCGCAAATGTTCGCGAACCGGCGAACCACGCGAACCGCCATTGACTTCAATGGGCAGGCCAATTTTAAAACCAACAGGGACTCTTTCTGGCCACAAAAGTGATGGAAAAGTTGTTTCAAGGGGACTAACACCTGGACTGTGGCATGCCGGAGCGGGATCCAAGGCAAAACTCCCATGGAAAATTACACAGTTGATGCAGAGTCTGCTTTTAATCCATAAAGGGCAGAAATCACCTAACATTGACACCTGTCCTCAAAGCCCCTGATACACACTGACACAGAGCAGAATAGAGACTGTTCCCCGTCCTCAGAGACCGTGATACACACTGACACAGAGCAGAATAGAGACTTTTACCCCTACATAGGGTCACTTGGCAGATATAGCGGGGGCGTGGGAGGGGGAGGATGACTTTCACCTCTTCCCCTGTTAGATTCCCGTTGTGCTGTGACATCACCCTTATACGCTGTGTAAAGCATACTATTTAATTTGATCAGCATGGCCACTTGAGTTTTTATAGTTTTCATGCTGCTTGTAGTTTATATATGGTTCACAAAAATCAAACAAACGATAAAGTAAACATGTAAGGATTCAGAATATTCTTTCAAACCCTTACACATTGTGTGTACGTATTTTTTGTCTTAAGTTTGTGGCTTTAAAGAGGTTCACGTTGTTTCTATGATGTGCATAACATGTTCTTGTAAATGTTTGTTAAATTTTTCCTGGAATTGTAATTTTTTAATCTGAATAAAGATAGTCAAATCCCTGATACACACTGACACAGAGCAGAATAGGGACTGTTCCCCCTACATAGGGTCACTTGGCAGATATGGATTGACACCTATCCTAATGATCCCTGATACACACTGACACAGAGCAGAATAGAGACTGTTCCCCCTACATAGGGTCACTTGGCAGATATGGATTGACACCTGTCCTCAAAACCCCTGATACACACTGACACAGAGCAGAATAGGGACTGTTCCCCCTACATAGGGTCACTTGGCAGATATGTATTGACACCTGTCCTCAAAACCCCTGATACACACTGAAACAGAGCAGAATAGGGAATGTTCCTCCTACATAGGGTCACTTGGCAGATATGGATTGACACCTGTCCTCAAAACCCCTGATACACACTGACACAGAGCAGAATAGAGACTGTTCCCCGTCCACAGAGACCATGATACACACTGACACAGAGCAGAATAGAGACTGTCCCCCGTCCACAGAGACCATGATACACACTGACACAGAGCAGAATAGAGACTGTTCCCCGTCCACAGAGACCATGATACACACTGACACAGAGCAGAATAGAGACTGTCCCCCCTACATAGGGTCACTTGGCAGGTATGGATTGACACCTGTCCTCAAAGCCCCTGATACACACTGACACAGAGCAGAATAGAGACTGTTCCCTGTCCACAGAGACCATGATACACACTGACACAGAGCAGAATAGAGACTGTTCCCCGTCCACAGAGACCATGATACACACTGACACAGAGCAGAATAGAGACTGTTCCCCCTACATAGGGTCACTTGGCAGGTATGGATTGACACCTGTCCTCAAAGCCCATGATACACACTGGGGGGAGCTACTGTCCTCCCCAACCCCTGCGCGGTGGGTGGGGGCCATAAATCACAATGGGGGGACCTACTGTCCTTCCCCCCTCGGCCCCCACCACTGCGCGGTGGGTGGGGGCCATAAATCCCAATGGGGGCCTACTTTCCTCCTCCCCGGCCCCCATCCCTGCGCGGTGGGTGGGGGGCATAAATCACAATGGGACAGACCTACTGATAGGAGTGGAGTATTGTTCATATCAGTTTAATACCTTCCGCGTCTCCTATCAGTGGACGTGTATATGGCAGCCATTTTAGGAAACGCACACCTGGGACCCGAGCAAGGTCACCTCGTTCAAGCTGCTCTGGTTCCTTGATGAGCCAGCTGCCCGTGAGTTAACATGTCCCGTGGAGAAGCACTCTGTACTGTAAAGCCTCACCACAAAAAAATTAAATAAATAACAGCACTCAGAGTGGTGAGTTTAGTAAATGTTCATATCAGTTTAATACCTTCCGCGTCTCCTATCAGTGGACATGTATATGGCAGCCATTTTAGGAACCGCACACCTGGGACCCGAGCAAGGTCACCTCTTTCAACAGGCGACATGATTTGGCCCTGTAAAACTATCCTGGATATTCTCTACAATTTCTATGGATATGGCATTGATTTATGTAACAGGGAGATGGAAGAAGATGCTTGGTCGGTCCTCTTACTTGAAATTTGGGGCACTGCGCGGGCAAGCTAATGTGCCACCAGATAGGAGTGGTGAGTTTAGTATTGTTCATATCAGTTTAATACCTTCCGCGTCTCCTATCAGTGGATGTGTAAATGGCAGAGATTTTTAATTGTTAATTTATTTTGCAAATGCTGCATCCTTTCCGACTTGTTGTAATTCGGTAACATTTCCGCCACTTTCTGCTTATACCGGGGGTCTAGTAGCGTGGACACCCAGTACAGGTCGTTCTCCTTCAGCCTTTTTATACTAGGGTCCCTCAACAGGCAGGACAGCATGAAAGACCCCATTTGCACAAGGTTGGATGCCGAGCTACTCATTTCCCGTTCCTCCTCCTCACTGATGTCATTGAAGGTATGTTCTTCCCCCCAGCCACGTACAACACCACGGGTACCAGATAGGTGACAACGAGCACCCTGGGATGCCTGTTGTGTTTGGTCTTGCTCCTCCTCCTCCTCCTCAAAGCTACAATCCTCCTCTGACTCCTCTTCCTCACAATCCTCTTCCAGCGTTGCCGCAGGTCCAGCAAGCGATGCTGATAAGGCTGTTTCTGGTGGTGATGGTGACCACAACTCTTCCTCTTCCTCTTCACGCTCATCTACAGCCTGATCCAGCACTCTTCGCAGGGCACGCTCCAGGAAGAAAACAAATGGTATGATGTCGCTGATGGTGCCTTCGTTGCGACTGACTAGGTTTGTCACCTCCTCAAAAGGACGCATGAGCCTACAGGCATTGCGCATGAGCGTCCAGTAATGTGGCAAAAAAATTCCCAGCTCCCCAGAGGCTGTCCTAGCACCCCGGTCATACAAATATTCATTAGCAGCTTTTTCTTGTTGGAGCAGGCGGTCGAACATTAGGAGTGTTGAATTCCAACGTGTAGGGCTGTCGCAAATCAAGCGCCTCACTGGCATGTTGTTTCGCCGCTGGATATCGGCAAAGTGAGCCATGGCCGTGTAGGAACGCCTGAAATGGCCACACACCTTCCTGGCCTGCTTCAGGACATCCTGTAAGGCTGTGTACTTATGCACAAAGCGTTGTACGATCAGATTACACACATGTGCCATGCACGTCACATGTGTCAACTTGCCCAACTTCAATGCCGCTATAAAATTTTTTCCGTTGTCACACATCACTTTGACGATATCCAGTTGCTGCGGAGTCAGCCACTTTTCCACCTGTGCGTTCAGGGCGGACAGGAGTGCTTGTCCGGTGTGACTCTCTGCTTTCAAGCAAGTCAAACCCAAGACGGCGTGACACTGCCGTATCCGGGATGTGGAATAGTACCTGGGGAGCTGGGGGGGTGCCGTTGATGTGGAGCAAGACGCAGCAGCACAAGAGGACTCAGCCGAGGAGGTTATGGAAGAGGATGGAGTAGGAGGAGTAGAGGAGGTGGCAGCAGGACTGCCTGCAATTTGTGGCGGTGTCACCAACTACTCTGCAATGCCACGCATTCCTTCCTTGTCAGCCGTCAGCAGGTTTACCCAATGCGCAGTGTAGGTGATATACCTGCCCTGACCATGCTTTGCAGACCAGGTATCAGTGGTCAGATGGACCCTTGCCCAAACACTGTGTGCCAGACATGCCATGACTTCCTTTTGCACAATCGAGTACAAGTTGGGGATTGCCTTTTGTGAAAAGAAATTCCGGCCGGGTACCTTCCACTGCGGTGTCCCAATAGCTACAAATTTTTTGAATGCCTCAGACTCAACCAGATTGTATGGTAAAAGCTGCCGGGCTTATATTTCGGACAAGCCAGCTGTCAGACGCTGGGCAAGGGGGTGACTTGGTGACATTGGCTTCTTACGCTCAAACATGTCCTTGACAGACACATGACTGTGGGCAGATGAGCGGGAACTGCTCAAGGCGGGAGACGGAGTGGCGGATGGTTGAGAGTGGGCAAGAAGGACAGCAGTGGTTGACGTGGCTGAAGATGCTGGACCAGGAGGAGGATGGCGGCTTAGAGTAGGCGTGCTGCTTGTACTCATGTGTTGATCCCATAGGCGTTTGTGATGTGAGATCATGTGCCTACGTAAAGCAGTTGTACCTAGGTGGGTGTTGGACCTCCCACAACTCAGTTTCCTTTGGCACAGGTTGCAAATGGCATCGCTGTTGTCAGAGGCAGACACACAAAAAAAATGCCACACTGCTGAGCTCTGCAATGACGGCATTCTGGTGGTGGACACAGCATGCGTTGATTGGCGTGCTGTCGGGCTGACCCCGGGTGCCGATGCATGCTGTCTGACTGTGCCACTAGCTCCTTGCGACGACCCCCCCCTGCTTCCAACTTGTCTCCTCCTCCTCTCTGTCTCCCTATCTGAACTTTCGCCCTGTTCTTCTTCTTGCCGAGCGGGCACCCACGTGACATCCATGGACGCATCGTCATCATCAACCGCTTTGCTTGTATCTGACAACTCAGAAAAGGAAGCAGCAGCGGGTACAACATCATCATCATCACACCGTACCTCCATGTGTTTAATGCTGCCTTCCTGAGACATATCCCTGTTATCTACATCCTCTAGCAATAATGGTTGCGCTTCACTCATTTCTTCAAACGGGTGTGTGAATAACTCCTCTGACATACCAAGTAAAGCGGCTGTGGTGCTAGTTTTGGTGGTGGCGGCAGGCGGGTGAGTGGTATCTTGAGAGGTGCCTGAAGCTAAGCTGGAGGAGGATGGTGCGTCAAGGTTCCGAGCGGAGGCTGTACAAGATTGGGTGTCCTGTGTTAGCCAGTCAACTATGTCCTCAGAACTTTTCAAGTTCAGGGAACGTGGCTTCTGAAAACTGGGCATTATTCTAGGGCAAAAGGGAATCACAGCACCGCGACCACGACGGCCCCTGCGGGGTGGATTAGTGGTACTATGCGTGCAAGCTACTGTGAGACCAGATATGATTGGCAATGTGAACTGTAACAGTTCTGCAGATCACACACTGTAGGCCTGACACACCCGCTTGAAAACAAGTAACTGCTATTCAATCTATAACAGTGAAAAACAAATTTTGGTTTTAAAAGCACGCTATAGAGACACCAGATATGATTGGCAATGTGCACTGGAACAGTTCTGGAGAGCACACGCTGAAGGAAGGACTGACAGAGCCGCTTGAAGGACACTGACTGGCTGCTATTAGCTTACACTAGAAACCTTTTTTCTTTGTAAAAGCACGCTATAGAGACACCAGATATGATTGGCAATGTGCACTTGAACAGTTCTGTAGAGCACACACTGTAGGCCTGACACACCCGCTTGAAGACAAGTAACTGCTATTCAATCTATAACAGTGAAAAACAAATGTTGGTTTTAAAAGCACGCTAAAGAGACACCAGATATGATTGGCAACTATCAAAGCACGCTGGCAGTGTTGTGCAGGGCACACGCTGAAGGAAGGCCTGACAGAGCCGCTTGAAGGACACTGATTGGCTGCTATTAGCTTACACTGGAAACCTTTTTTCTTTGTAAAAGCATGCTAAAGAGACACCAGATATGATTGGCAACTGTCAAAGCACGCTGGCAGTGTTGTGCAGGGCACACGCTGAAGGAAGGCCTGACAGAGCCGCTTGAAGGACACTGACTGGCTGCTATTAGCTTACACTGGAAACCTTTTTTCTTTGTAAAAGCACGCTATAGAGACACCAGATATGAGTGGCAACTGTCAAAGTACGCTGGCAGGGTTGTGCAGGGCACACGCTGAAGGAAGGCCTGACAGAGCCGCTTGAAGGACACTGACTGGCTGCTATTAGCTTACACTGGAAACCTTTTTTCTTTGTAAAAGCATGCTAAAGAGAAACCAGAAATGATTGCCAACTGTCAAAGCACGCTGGCACAGGTCTGCAGAGCACACGCTGAAGTAGGCCTGACACCCAGACGCTTGCAGACAACTAACTGCTCTTCTATTACAGTGAAAAATAATTATTTATTTTAAATCTAAAGCTTAAGCTATTGTAAAAACAGATATGAGTGGTGGCACTGGGCAAGAGGGCACAGTATCCACTGTGAACCTCACACAGAAGCCGGCAGGCAGTCATCTGCTCTTCTATTACAGTGGAACCAAAATTTTGGTTTTAAAAGCACGCTATAGAGACACCAGATATGAGTGGCAACTGTCAAAGTACGCTGGAAGGGTTGTGCAGGGCACACGCTGAAGGAAGGCCTGACAGAGCCGCTTGAAGGACACTGACTGGCTGCTATTAGCTTACACTGGAAAGCTTTTTTCTTTGTAAAAGCACGCTAAAGAGACACCAGATATGATTGGCAACTGTCAAACCACGCTGGCACAGGTCTGCAGAGCACACGCTGAAGTAGGCCTGACACCCAGACGCTTGCAGACAACTAACTGCTCTTCTATTACAGTGAAAAAAAAATATTTCTTTTAAATCTAAAGCTTAAGCTATTGTAAAAACAGATTTGAGTGGTGGCACTGGGCAAGTGGGCACAGTATCCAATGTGAACCTCACACAGAAGCTGGCAGGCAGGCAACTGCTCTTCTATTACAGTGAAAACAAATTATTTATTTTAAATCTAAAGCTTAACCTATTGTAAAAACAGATATGAGTGGTGGCACTGACTGTGCAAATGGGCAAGGCATCCAACCTGACACAGAAGCTGGCAGGCAGGCAACTGCTCTTCTATTACAGTGAAAAAACAATATTTCTTTTAAATCTAAAGCTTAACCTATTGTAAAAACAGATATGAGTGGTGGCACTGACTGTGCAAATGGGCAAGGCATCCAACCTGACACAGAAGCTGGCAGGCAGGCAACTGCTCTTCTATTACAGTGAAAAAAAAATATTTATTTTAAATCTAAAGCTTAACCTATTGTAAAAACAGATATGAGTGGTGGCACTGGGCAAGTGGGCACAGTATCCAATGTGAACCTCACAGAAGCTGTCAGGCAGGCACCTGCAATTACATTACACAGGAAAAAAAAAAAAAAAGCAGCCTGATGTTCTAGCCCTAAAAAGGGCTTTTTGGGGTGCTGTCCTTACAGCAGAGATCAGATGAGTCCTTCAGGATTGTAGTGGACACTGAATACCCTAGCCTAGCTCTCACTAAGCATGCAGCTTCAGAATGAATCGAAAATGGATGCTGGGAGGGAGGTTGGAGGGTGTGGAAGGGAGGGAGTGCTGCTGATTGGCTGGAATGTGTCTGCTGACCGAGAGGCACAGGGTCAAAGTTTGCCCAATGATGACGAATAGGGGGCGGATCGAACTGCGCATGTGTCCGCCCGCCGCGGCGAACGCGAACACGCTAAGTTTGCCGGGAACTGTTCGCCGGCAGACAGTTCGGTACATCACTAATTGTGACACCAGATATGAGTGGTGGCACTGGTCGAGTGGGCACAGTATAAGCTGTGAGCCTGACACACACGCTGGCAGGCAGGCAACTGCAATTAGATTACACAGAAAAAAAAAAAGCAGACTGATGTTCTAGCCCTAAAAAGGGCTTTTTTGGGGTGCTGTCCTTACAGCAGAAATCAGATGAGTCCTTCAGGACTGTAGTGGACACTGAATACACTAGCCTAGCTATCGATTTCCCTATTAAATCAGCAGCAGCTACACTGTCCCTCCTCTCACTTAGAATGCAGCTTCCGAATTAATCTAAAATGGATGCTGTTCAGGAGGTGGGAGGGTCTGGGAGGGAGGGTCTGCTGCTGATTGGCTGGAATGTGTCTGCTGACTGTGAGGTACAGGGTCAAAGGATACACAATGATGACGAATAGGGGGCAGACCGAACATCGCATATGTTCGCCCACCGTGGCGAACGCGAACAAGCTATGTTCACCAGGAACTATTCGCCAGCGAACTATTCGGGCCATCTCTATATTTGAGCTGATGTGTACTGAAGCTATTTTTGCTGCTTAGGAGTAGTTTAATTTGAGCGCAAAACTGAATTTTGTGTATTTACATTTAAATGTGTGGACTTAGAAACTTTCATTGATAACTTGAAAATGCAGGTAAAAATTGCCTCATATGCTTTTAGGATGGGTTTTTACTTGCAATCAAATTTGAAAAGGTGATATTCCAATAACTAAAACTCTCTCTTCAAGTTTTGTTGAACACAGTGGACAGAAAGTAAAGAACTTGACAAGTTATGTTTTATTATTTTCCTTTCCATATTATTTTGGCCTTTCTTGGCATTGGGTACAGCATGCTGAAACATCTTCATACCTCCCAACAATTGGGAAGGGAGAACCAGGATGGGCAGTGCATCATTAGTGATGCAACCCTCATCACTCATGATGCACATAATGGGTGGGCCTACCTGGATAAAATGCTTAGTGCTAATGCTTTAAACCCTAAGGGTCTCAAACCAACAAAGGACATGTTTGCCATAATCGATACACATTCTTATGTGAATAACTATTGGTAGAATAACGTATAAATATAGAAATGTTAATGGATGTGCAATGATAAGGAATAGTTTTTTTGTTTTGTTTGTTTGTTTGTTTAAATGTGGAAATATGGCTAAGATGGCAGGCTTATAGAGGAGCATTCTACAGAACATGTATTTCTTATTTGAACAAAACTAAAAATATTGGAATAAACAAACAACACAACATATTCATGAGGACAAAATCTAGGAATTGCAATAAAGCTGCATTTATAAACTACAGAACCAAATACATGTAATCAAACAATATACAAGCATGTAAGAAAGAGACAATAAAGCAAATAGCAATTGTTATGAACATCTCCTAAAACCACACAGGATACAGATGGCTGCATGCTATTATCTATTGCTGTCCCCAGTGTTTCAGATATTGACTTTTGCTCCAGTGCCAGTGGCGGAACTACCACGGTCGCAGTTGTGACCTACGACCCCTGCTGATAGGCCAGACTGGCAGTCACTGGGTGACCGGCATGAGGGGAGCAGACAGCACAATGCTCCACCTCCTGCCAGTCACTGCATGTAGCGTGGCAGAGCAGACTATGGTCTGACAAGAGGTGCTCAATGAGTGTAAACAGCACTTCCCGTGAAATCAGGTACCGCGGTCCATTCACCCTCGCTACATGGAGGTGTGGAGGTATAAGAGGGGTGGGGTGAACAAGACACTTGGTGGAGCTGGGGGGTTGAGACACATGAAGGGCCTTGGGGAGGATGAGACACATGGAGGGGCTGGCGGAGGATGAGACACATGCAATGTAATGACACTCAAACAAATATATAAAAACAAGAACAGAGTAAAAAATATATGATTAGATATCATCTGTAGAATAGTAAGAAAAAAGCGTTAGTGTGCAAAGTGTTAAAGTGGAACATGCAGCATAAAAACAAAAGTGAGGATTTCTGTGTGAGGAAAATGAGCAAAGTAATTGTGAAAGTAAGTATAATTGACATATTGGCAAATATGCAGGCTACAGTTGCCCAAGTTGATGGCCATTTTCATGTCCCTAACGTTCCGAAAGCACCAAAGGGTGCTCCCAGGGATGTGATAGTTAAGTTCCTCAGATGGCATGACAAAATTGCCTTCGTGTTAGTGATTAAAGAGAAAACTCTCTATAGATTTGAAGAGTCCAAGATTACTGTGTTCCCGGACTTGTGTAGATCAACTATTGCCTGACGCCAAGCATTGCTCCCAGTTATAAAACAGCTACATCAGCATGATATCCGATAGTGTTGGGCTGATCTGAGGGCCCTTGAAGTGGTGCTTAAAGTGACACTATAGTCACCAGAACAACTACAGCTTACTGTAGTTGTTCTGGTGAGTATAATCATTGCCTTCAGGCATTTTTATGCAAACATTGCCTGCTCAGAGATATCCACATAAAGGGTAAGGCTTTTAAAGGCATTTGGGCACGGTTTGGCCAATATGTATATATATATTAAAATTTTGACCTTGTAATTTAGATACCTGTCAAGTAGAGCAACTTGTTAGGTGGGGGGGTGGTTACTCTGTTCTCCAATTATGTGCACTGCTGTTTGACAAATAGCATAGCCACTCTAGATAGTTACTCTATTAGATCTATTCTCACCTCACCCAATATGACTCTGGAATACTCCCTCACTTAGCTTCCTCGACCTTACAGTATCTCCAGAACAAGGTACCATTAAAACAAACCTGTTTAGGAAAAGTACAGCCACAAACAGCCTGATGAATTGGAAAAGCTACCATCCAATTCAATAGAAAAGGGGAATCCCCATGGGTCAATATTTACGCCTAAGACGAAATTGTTCGGACATAGAAGACTTTAAGATGCAAGCAAAGGAACTACGTCTAATGTTTAGGTCCAAGGGGTACCCCAACAAGTGTCTTAAGAGGGCATATCATAGGGCTCTCCTAACCAAACAGGAAAGCCTTCTAAGAGAAAATACTGCCTCCATTTCACCACTAAAGGAAGCTGATCAGAAACAACTTAGATGTATCGCCATTTTTGACGCCGGTTGGGACCAGGTCAAAACAATCATGAATCGCTTTACCCCCTATTAAAACAAGATGCACAATTAAGGTATGCGCTTCCGTCATATGCATCCCTAACAGCTAGAAGTGGAAGGAACTTGAGAGATACATTGGTGCACAGTCATTTCCAACCGAATAAACCACCGACACATTGGTTGTAAGATAAAATGAAAGGCACCTACAGATGCGGAAGGTGTAAAGCATGTAGCTATATAAGCTCAAATTCAAAACATTTCAGTAATAGCACATTAATAGCACACTTACAGAAACCTTCAAACCTTTATCGTTCTTCAATTGCAACTCTAAAGGCGTGGTCTATTTAATTACCTGCCAATCTCATCTTCTGTATGTAGGTAAAACATTCCGCCCCTTTAAAAAACAAATGCTTGAACACATAAATTCAGTCAAAACAGCAAGGAATATAGAAACCTCTGTTTCCAGACATGTCAAGTTAGCCCATAATGGAGACGCTACTGTCCTCAAGTTCCTAGGTATTGAATTAATCAAACCAGATCAAAGGAAGGGCAATTGGGATCAACGTCTAAGGAGACGTGAATGCTATTGGATTTACCGTCTAAAAACATTGTCCCCTAGGGGACTCAATGAGGGTTTTTCATATTCCCCATTTATTTAGAAGTCTCTATAAAAATCTATTGTACGCCTGCAAACATTTAATTTTTATATCTTAGTTAGCTTAGTTATTATTAGATTTTTTTTAATTTATTATCCAATTTTTTGGATCACTGTAGTATTACACTATGATTACACAATTATCCTTTAATTTTTCGCCCCACTCCCCCCCCACCCCCCTTTGTGTCAAACACAGGAAAATGCAAATCCATATCTACTCATAGTTACCTTAAGCCGAAGACATTGTTAATATGAGATACAACAAATAAAGAGATCCAATTATATAAAGAAATGTTATACAAATTCACAGATATTTTATTATCTCCTTTATATAATTTAAGTAACTTAAACTTTTGGTCAAGTAATAGATTATTTTACAACCAGTTGTTCTCACAGTTCATTTTTGTGTGGCGAAATGTAAGACTATAAGGATTGCACAGGCAATTTATGAAGCCAGGGCGACCGTTCAGTATTGGAAATTCTATCCCATGATTTCCAATTCATGGGACTAATAAGTCCGTGCTCTTAATCATACGAACAAAAGGGGAGGCTACCAATGAACACTAATGCCATCAATCATTTGACGCAAGAGGTTTGAAACTCCACCCTCCGTTATCCCACGTGGATACAATCGAAACGTCATTGATGACATGTCATGGCATTTGATTGGTTACTCTACATTCAAATATCGGGGGGTTTTGGGCGGCAAGTTTTATCCCCTGTCGAAGGAGTCCTCGTACTCCGAAACGCGCGTCGGGTTTTAGTCTGATGTCCCTTCACCTCACTTGAGCACACGATTATGCACTTAAAGGGAATTTCCTTTCACTTTTAATTTCATTTCTTTTCTTTAGTTTAATTATGTAACTTTTCAAATTTGGAGCTGGATCTGCAGGCGCTATTCACATAGGGACACCACCTTGAGTATTAGCCTTAGCACAGAACACCCACGAAGGTGATAATAGGAGATTGCAGGGAACTAGCATAGTGGTGTTCCTAGTAGCATTGTTTTATACCACAATTAACATTGCATGTATGCAATATCTCCTAGCGCTTTTCTTTATATATAAGGAACTTATTTATAACTTTCATTCCAAAGATATTTCAGCTACGTTCCTCTAATAATGGTTTATTCTCTGTTGTCATCCCCTATTGCCCTGCCTATCTATCTTTGATGGATTGAAGGCAATACTTTTGTATTTATTTTTCCTCTGTAGATTATTCTTCAAGGGCTTTCATTTCATTTCTCAAGTATTCATAATGCTATGAATTTCCACTTAATTACACTGATGCAATGTTCCAGAGGAATATAGGATTTAGAAGCACTATTATTGAGCACACTGACACTATTGTATCCTTCTTGCAATAGAAGTTAATAAAGTTTCAGAGTAACATTGTTCATTTAAGGATACATAGTTGTTCAGTGCTCAAGAAACCAATGTGCTTTTTCCTTGTACATTTTACCCTTCTCTTTTGCTTCTCCAAATAAGCTCACAGGTATTATTTGTAAGAACGGCATATTTTGTTCATATTTATACCAGCTATTGGGAGCACCCCTTAGAGGGGAGTTATCCGATTATAGTTTTTCTCCTTGTTTTTTATGACTCTGGAATTGCCTGTTCTTTTGCTCTGCAATTGATAACTTATAACTATTAAGTATTGTTATTGTTTATTATTTATAAAACAAAAATGGTGTTGTGATAGATACGCATAGCTAAGTCCTGGAAGCTGGTAATGTCACCTAACATTGTCTATATTCCTCTCTGATCCTATGTTCATGCTTATTGACTGTCAGGATTAAAAGTTGATCGCAGCACTGTGTCACACCTTAAAATGGCCGGACTTAATGTATCCAAGAATAGTCAAAATACTTGCCAAGGTCAGGAACACAGAATCAGACATAACAATGAGGGAAAGCCAAAAGTCAAGTATACCAGAATTCAGGGAAGTCAAAACAAAGCCAAAGTCGGATTACCACCAGGATGAAACCACGTCAGGGCAATGAGCAAAAGGAGAATTGGGTTTAAATACCCCTCCTGTGGATCCGATTGGCTGTAACCGGCCTATGACCCCAAAAGCAATTACCAGGTTTCCATGTGCATGATGGCTGCTCAGCAAAAACCCTCCTGTGGATCTGATTGGCCATAACTGGCCTTTGACCCCAAATACAATTACCCGGTTTCCATGTCCATGATTGCAGCTCGGCACAACTTTTCTTGTCAGGACGGTAAATTCCATTAACCACATTTTTATGTGCGGATGAATATGTGACATTGATATGTTATTTCTGGAATTTTTATACAAATGTTACCTATATTTTGTATCACTACACTACAAAAAAAAAAAAAAGACAGATAAGCATGTCAGTATACATCATAAAAAATAAAAAAAAAATAAGGAAGTGTAGAAAAGGTAAGGGGAAAGAATAAAAGAGAACAGAACAGAATAGAGAAAAGTAAAAAAGTAAAATATGATAAAGAATAAAACATAAAAATTGATTATAAAAAGGAAAAAGAAAAGTAAAAAGGAGGAAGAGTAAAATGAAAAATTGCCCAAGAAAAGATAAATTAAAATATAGCCAGTGCACCTGTACATTATATAAAAAACTAAATAGGTCAAACCCGACAGACACATGTAAATGTGGAACAAAAACTTGATTTAGAAAATCCATCATCAGGACATAATTTATAATTAAAACCTCCATTTTGCGTTAAAAAATTTGAGCGAGCATAGAGGAGATATTTTTTTTTCAATTATGTGAGTTAGAGGTGAGAGTTGTAATATTAATGTTCTCTTTATTATACATTTTTCTATGCTTTAGTCTTGAACAAGGTAACGTGTTTACATTTTCTGCTAATATCGAACAAAAACCCAGTTTAACTAATTTATACCATGTACCTATCCAGTGTATTACCAGTCCATCACCCAGATGTTAATAATGACCTGTGATATTCACCTTTTGGAACAAGTGGCTTTAACGGCTTAACGCCGTTACGACGTTCTATGCCATCGCGGCTTTAAAGGGCTTTAAAGCCGTTGCGGCGGCATAGAACGCCGTAACGGCTTAAGCCCCCAGGACCTCGGCGGTACTTACCTCCACCGCGATCCTCTTCTGGAGGGCTGCCTGAAAGCCCAGGCAGCCCTCCCCGGCAAGTGAGGCCCCCGGGGCCATGTGATCGCTCTCAAAGAGTGATCACATGGCCCCCTATAGCTGGCTGTGGATCTGCCAGCAGGGGGACTGTCTGAAATATCAGACAGTCCCCCTGCTGGTGGGATCTGTAAAAAAAAATAAAAAATCATTAAACATGTGTAAAATAAATTACAAGTATTTTTATATATATAATATATGTATTTTTATATATATAATATATGTATATATATATATATATATACATATTATATATATATGTAACGTTATATGTAATGTATTTTAATATTAATATAAGTATTTATATTAGTATTAAAATACACTTAGAATGACATTACATATATATATAAGATATATATATTATATATATAATAGATGTATACACATCTATTATATATATATATACGTATAATTACAATAAATAAAATAATAAAATAAATAAATAAAATATTTAAACAAAATGTAAAATAAATTATATATTCATATGTAATTTCATTCTAACTGTATTTTATTATTAATATATATATATATATATATATATATATATATATATATATATATATATAGGTAACATAATATACTTAGAATGACATTCTATATATATCTATCTATATATAAAATACAAATAACAGCAAATATATATATAGAGGTAAATACATATAATTACATAAAAGATTAGATTAGTATACACGTAGAATTTAAATACCTATAAATGCATATATATATTAAAATTCTACGTGTATATTTAAGTAATCTTTTAACATAATTATGTCATTTGAGTCAATTAAAATTTGAACGACATGCCTGACAACACAGGGAGAAAGTGCACTATATTTGACCCTGTAACTCTCCAAGACACCATAACACCTGTACATAGGGGGTACTGTGTTACTCGTGAGACTTCGCTGAACTCAAATATTAGTGTTTAAAACTGGTAAATTGTATTACAACGATGATATTTTAAGTAAAAGTGAAGTTTTTTGCATCTTTTACAAACAGACGGCACTTTTATGGACTATATTATTGTTGTAATATGTTTTACTGTTTTAAAACACTAATATTTGTGTTTAGTGAAGTCTCCCGAGAATAACAGTACCCCCATGTACAGGTTTTATGGTGTTTTGGAAAGTTAGAGAGTCACATATAAGGCTTACATTTCATTTTTTTTTACATTGAAATTTGCCAGATTAATTATGTTGCCTTTGAGACCGTATGGTAGCCCAGGAATAAGAATTACCCCCATGATGGCATACCATTTGCAAAAGTACCCAAGGTATTGCAAATGGGGTATGTCCAGTCATTTTTAGTAACCACTTAGTCGCAAACACTGTCCAAATATTAGTTTTTTGCTTTTTTCACACAAAAACAAATATGAACGCTAACTTTGGCCAGTGTTTGTGACTAAGTGGCTACTAAAAAAGACTAAACATACCCCACGTTCAATACCTTGCGTTGTCTACTTTTTCAAATGGTATGCCATTATGGGGTAATTCTCATTCCTGGGCTATCACACCGTCTCAAAGGTAACATTACTAATCTGGCAAATTTCAATTTGAAAAGGAAACATTCTATAGTTGACCCTGTAACTTTCCAAAACACCATAAAACCTGTTAATGGAGGGTACTGTTGTACTCGTGCGACATCGCTGATTACAAATATGTGCATTTTTTTTTTATGACATTCATAGCTAAAATGTCAGACGGAAATACAAATTTAAAAACAAATCTTATTTTCTCACATTTTTTTTAAATTGTATTCATAATAAATTATGTTCCATATATGAATAGTTAATGATAAATTAAAGCCCTGTTTCTCCTGAACAAAATGATATATAATAAGTGTGGGTGCATATAATATGAAAGAGGGGAACTACGGGTGAACAGACATATAGCGCAAATTCCAGTTTTTGTTTACGTTTTGTTTTGATCAGAACGTGTACTATTGACTCCGTCCTGAAGGGGTTAACCGTATATGAACTGGGCATTCCCATACACCGGGTATAGATCTGTATTTATACATATATATATACTACATATATATATATATTTTTTTTAAAATTTGACAATTTGTATTAGTTTGTACAGTCATGTATTTCTGATTTACAACAGTTTATAATTGCGCTCGAGTATACACAGCTGCGCCACATAAACCATGCAATGAGCTACATTGTTCTGCTTAGGCTATCTTGTGTAGCTAGTTCGCGGGGAGTGTTGCTCAGAAATTGTCTTGTGTTGTGCTTTCTGCATTACTATTGCTAATCAGTGGAGACGGTGTTGGGTCTGTTACCTGACTAGGTGTACTCTAATTCGAAGATGGGGGAGGGGGGGGGGGGTGCAGGGTGGGTGCAGGGTGGGTTAGATAACTGGGAGAATGAGACTTTCTGTTGGTTCTACGTGTTGCTGCGTGATGCTATCTATTCCTTTAGGTGCTCCAGGTTAATTTTCCAAGTTCATGTGCTCAGCCCATGTGATTCTTTAAAACGAATTGGTATGCATATGTCATTTCATAGATCCAATTTAGTTTAATCTGATTTATGAGGGCAACCCAGTTTGGGGTTGTCGTTTGTTTCCAGAGCCTAGCTATGCACATAGCTGCCGAGATAAGGACGTGATAAACCAGTGCCCATTTTTCTTTGGGCATGTGTTCTGGGGGTATAAACAGAATGCATAGTTCGAGTGTTAGTGATGTTTGAGTTTGTATGAGGTCTGTAATGATGTGTTGGACTTCTCCCCAACAGGGTTTAAATTTGTCGCAGGTCCACCAGATGTGTGTCATTGTGCCTTTGGCGCGTTCGCATCTCCAGCATTTGTCCAAAGATGCTGGCCACATCCGGTGTAACCTAGTGGGGACCAAATACCAGTGATATAGTATTTTTCGCTGCAGTTCTATATGGGTAGCACATGCGGTAACGCTTTTGTGTGATGAGTAAGCTTTTGTCCAATCTTCTATCGCTATGTTCTTTTTTAGCTCATTATTCCATGCCTGTATGTGTGTGTCTTTCCCTAGGTCTGTCTCTTGGGTTATGGCCTTGTAGCTCATGGAAATCACTTTTTGGGGTGCTTTTCTGTGAGTGCATATCAGTTCAAAATCAGACATGTGTGTGGTGGAGGAGGCAATATTGAGCTCTTTGGGGTTTTTTTTTTTTTTTTTAATTTCAAAGTTTTTTATTTTACTTTTGGTATCAGAAAAATACAGGTTACAGTAGTTTCATACAATAACTGAGATATAGGGTTTACAATAAAGTGTAACAATTTGTAGATATACATCGTGTTTTGCTTAACTGTTACCTACAATAACATAATGAAGGTATTTGATAATATTGACAAAGGAGTGAAAGGATTACAATATCGGAATGTATTTCACATATAAGGTCAGGTAAAAGATAGAAACATTAGTATAAATTTCAGTGGTGAATCTAAGGATGTTTAGCTGTAAGTGTGTATTTATATAAACTTTAAGTGATGGTTTGCTATGAGATGTGCAGTATGGTGAGTTGGTGGTCCTCTTTGTGGACTGGGGGACGGGGGGAGGGGCGGAGGGGAGGGGGGGAGGGGGGGATTGTGTTTTATTTAATTTGACTTTTTAGCATTGTAGTGTTGTTGAAGAGTGGGAGAGGGAGAGAGAGAGGTCTCCTTCTCATATGTTAAAAAGTCATTCCAGGGATTCCAAATTTCCGAGAAAGTTACAAGATTATTGGATTTTGCGTGGGTCAGTTGTTCCATCTGTTTAATTTCTTCGACTCTTGCGTACCATTCTCTAATCGTCGGGGTGACAGTCTGTTTCCAGTATTTGGGGATGAGTTGTGTTGCGGCCTTTGGGTTTATTTTTTGTGAGGTACGATTTTACTTGTAGGTACTGGAATAGTGATCTACTTGGGAGATTAGATTCTTGTTGTATGTCTGGAAAGGGCTTTATGTTGTTATCGTTGAAGAGTTGTCCTATCTCTTGGATGCCTTCTCGCATCCATAATTGTGTGTTTAAAGTGGGAATTACTGGTTCTAGGGCTGATAGTGGGGCGGCCAGTGGTATTGGTAGAAATTTCACTAGCTGGTGTTTAGCTATATCCCATTGGAGTAGATTGTGTTGTGTCGTGGGCAAAAGATGGGTGGTGCCTTGTCTGAAGTTTTTTGGGGTCCAGAAGAGTGTGTGTAGGGACAAGGGTTTAGCCCAGGCAGTTTCTATTTCCAGCCACTGAGGTGAGGAGGGATGTGCCTTCAATTGTGGTACTATTGTTAGGGCCGCTGCTTTATGGTGTGCTGCTAGGTCTGGTAGGCCTAGCCCTCCTTGGGATACTGGTCTTTGTAATAGCTTTGTGGCGACTCTGTTTTTTTTTTGCCTTGCCATGTAAAGTTGGTAATCAGTTTTGTTAGGGTTCTAATGTACTTTCCTGGTAGGGGTATTTGTAATGTTCTGTATAAGTATTGCAATTTCGGTAATAGGGACATTTTGATCGCTGCTATGCATCCTACCCATGATAGATATTTTCCCTCCCATGATTCTAAGATACTTTTAAAAACTGTTAGCAGGGGATTATAGTTTGTTTTGAATAGGGAGATTGGGTTTTTGGTCAATTTTATTCCTAAAAACGTCAGGTGGTCTGCCCTCCAATCTAAAGGAAATTAGTTCTTGAGGATGTCTAGTTGTGAGTTGGGTATGTTGATTCTAAGTGCTTGGGTTTTGGTCACATTTGTTTTGTAATAAGAGACTCGCCCAAACTCTGTGATGTGGTGCATGAGGTTCGGCAGGGAGATGTGTGGTTGTGTAAGAGTCAGGAAAATGTTGTCCGCAAAAATGCTTCACTTATATTCCTTCTGATTCAGAGGAATTCCGTGGATTGCGGTTTCTGCTCTTATTTTGGCTGCCAGCGGTTCCAACGCTAGCACATACAGTAGTGGGAGAGTGGGCATCCCTGTCGGGAGCCATTGGTTATTTTGAATCCTGTGTTGAGTACTTTCGCTGTCGGTGTGCTGTATAGTGCCGCTACTGTATCTGTGAATTGGTGGGGAAAGCCAAATTTGTCTAGTACTGCTTTGAGAAAGCTCCAATTGAGTCTGTCAAAAGCTTTCTCCGCATCTAGTGATAGTAATAGGCTGCCCAAACCCTTCTTCCGTATACTGTAAATTAGGTCTAAGACTTTTCGGGTGTTGTCTGTCCCCTGTCGTCCTGTTATGAATCCCACTTGGTCGTTGTGAATCAGGGTTCGTAGAATCGCTCCTATTCTGCGGGCATAGATTTTTGCAAATAGCTTAGTGTCTGTGTTGAGAAGGGAGATCGGTCTGAAGTTTGGGCAGTGGGTCGGAGGTTTGCCAGGTTTGGAAAGCTTTATGATATGTGCTAGCAGAAATTCTGCCGGGAGCATCTTTTCTCGGTTAGCCGAGTTGAAAAATGTTGCTAGGGGTAGCGCTAGTTTGGAGGGAATTTTTTTTATAGTAAATGTTCGTGAAGCCATCTGGGCCTGGTGCTTTTTGTTTAGGCAGGGTGCGTATGGCTTCCTCCACCTCTGATGCGGAGACAGGGTGTTGTATGGAGTCTATTTGGTCTTGGGTGAGTGTGGGCAATGGAATGTCATGTAGATAGGTCACTATGTCTTGTTTCGTCGGGTTTTGTGACTGGTTAGACGTTGCAAGGTTGTAAAGCTCATTGTAATAAGCAGCAAAGGTATTGCTGATGTCTATGGGGAGATGACTTTTTTGTTATCGTGCGTTATTATATGTGGTATTTTTGCGTTTAGTTCTGCCTTCTTTAATCTGGTCGCCAGTGTTTTGCTCGCTTTGTTACCTTGTGCGTAATGTGTGGCTTTGAGCTTACGCAAGTTGTACCCTACTCGTTGCAGTGTGTGCTCTTTGATCTTTTGTGTAATTTCCCTGATTGCCTTTTGCGTGGCTAGTGTTGGATGTGTTTTGTTTTTGTTATTGAGGTCTGTTAGTTGTTTGTGCCATGCTAACCATTGTTCTCTGTTCGTGTGTTTTAGGTGCGATGCTCATCTGATTAGAAGCCCCCTGATTACCGCTTGTGTGTCTGTCATACGGTGCATGCTGATGTGTCTCCAGTATCGTTTAGAGGAAAATATTCTGTGATGGCTTCTTCTATTTGTTTTGTGAAAAGGAGGTCCGTCAATAGTGATTTGTTCAGTCTCCATGGGCTTTTGTGCTTATAATCATAGTTATCTTTTAGGGTGAGGGTTGTTGGGGCATGGTCCGACCAAGTTATGTGGCCTATAGTGCAGTCTAGAACTTGATCTATGTGTTGGCTTTCGATATGGAATCTGTCAATTCTAGTGTGTGTTGTGTGTGGAGGAGTAATACGTGTAGTCTCTATCTTGTGGGTGGAGGACTCTCCAGGTGTCATATAGTTGATGTTCGTCTAATAGCTTATTGTAGGTTTTGCATGGTTTGTGTTGTTTGGACTGGCTGGGGTTTGGGGCTCGGGTGGTTGTATCTTCTGTAGGATCTAATATGTGGTTGAAGTCCCCACAGAGGATTAGTATTCCTTCTTGATTACGCTGTAACAGGGTGAGGATTTTAGGAAGAAATTGTCTTTGATTTGGAGCATATATATTGGCTAAAGTGTATTTGGTGTTATTTATCGTGCATATAAAGATTAGGTATCTGCCTTCTTGGTCAATTAGTGATGAGTGGTACTGGAAAGATACAGTGTTGTTAACTAGTATTGATGTCCCTCTTGTCTTTTTCCCGGAGATGGCATGGTATTGGTGAGGGTACTTAGATGGTTGTATGGATGGTGGTGTCTTAAAATGCATTTCTTGAAGGCATATTACGTCGGGCTGGTCCCTTTTGAGATCCCTGTGTAGGCAGTGTCTTTTATATGGGGCGTTTAGCCCTCTAACATTGTAGCTCTGTATCTTCATATTTTGGTGTAGGGTTTTGGGTTGCTACAGTAGTTCTTGTGTTGTTTGCGTTACTAGTGTTAGGTCTTTTCAGCTGGTGGATAAGTTATGTGATGGTTTGGAGCTCTGCTTCTGTTTGGGAGCTTTCTATGGTCTTTTTTGTAGTCGTGGTGGATTTACCCGGTTGTGCGGGTGGGGGTTGTTTAAGTCTCATTAGGGTAGGGGGGTGGGGGGTGATGGGGTGTTTAGGCAGTGAGTGTGCGAGAACCAAAATAAACTTTGTCATAACCTATTTATGGGTTGTGGAACCGAGAGATGGTGCCATTGGGAGCGTGGTCAGTTAGAAAATTTTGCCTGAGTGGCGGCCTTGATAGGTAGCTATGACCGCATCATCAGGACAGTGTGGCCCTGTTGGCCCCATTAGATCCCCTGTGGGGGTAAGCTGACCCAGGACAGGTGACTCTCTGTTATCTCACGGGGGGGGAGTTGTGTGCATTCTTGTTATTTGCCCATAGTTGGTTGCTATATACCCTTTGGTTGTCACAGTAATGAATGTTTGCTGGGCTCCCCGCCCCCTATGTTTCTCTGGCACTATGGGGTGAGGCGATTGGGAGTTAGTGGTGGAGCAGGAAAATCCTGGTGTTTCACTAGGTGGCATATTGTGTGTCATATATAATTTTGCAACATGCAACAATCAACAAAATGCAATACTTTGTAACAGTGGTGTATCACACTAAATGGTTTACATTACTAAACATTCAACCCCCGAGAAATAATGGTCACAGTGCGTATTGCTATGTGGAGCTATGCTATGTGCAGCAGTATTCCCCATTTCTGCAAGACTTTCTTCCCCTCGTCGGGGGACGAGATGGTGTGCAGGATTACGTTTCTGTGGATGAGGAGACGGACTGGGTGTCCCCAGCGGTACGGTGTTCCGTGTATCCGGAGCATGTCTGTTATGTCCTTGTATTCTTTCCTCTTTTGCAGGGTGCGTGCTGATAGGTCTGTGTAGAGTTGGATGGCGTTGTAGGGAGCAGGGAGGTCTATGCGTCGTCTGGATGCTTTCATTAATTCCTCTTTTGCATGGAAATAGTGCGCGAGTATGTCCCTGGGTGTTTCCTCCGGGAGGAATTTGGGTTTTGCCACCCTGTGAGCTCTGTCTATGAGCAAGACATCTGCTGGGAATTCAGGAGTTAGTAGTTTGAAGAGCCCGGTTAGGTAAGTGGTGATATCCTGTTGTTTTACCGTTTCAGGGATTCCCCTTAGGTGAATATTCTGGCGTCTGAATCTGTCCTCCAGATCCATAAGTTTGTTTTGACATGTTTCCAGGGTTTGTTCTAAGTGGTGTACAGGATCCGCCATGTCATTATGCACCTCCACGTACTCTCCCATGCGACCCGTCCTGTCTCCGAGCTCCTGCACATCTTTCCTCAAGTCTGTAATTGATTGGTTGAGGTTTCTCAAAATGTTGTCAGTCATTTCTTCCAGGCAAGCCTGGAGTATATCTTGGGTGACAGGGCGGCTGCTCTCTCCCGGAGAGTTCTGCAGCGGTAGAGTATCATCGCCATCTTAGTCTTGTGAGCTCTGGGGTTTCGGCGTCTGGTTTCTGGCTGCAAAGAAGACGGTTTTGTCGGGTTTGTCATGAGACCTCTTCCCCTTTTGTTGAGCCATGTTTGGGGTCGGTTGTTGTGGGTTTTGCTGGTCACTATCGCTGGTTATATCGCTGTTTAGGCCGGTTCAGAAAGGAGCGTTCCTCACATGCGTCCTCTCTCGCCGAGCGTTAGACCACGCCCCATACTACATATATTTTAATTTGACACTAATGTGTGTTTATAAATATATACAATCTTAATTAAAAGCTAAAGAGTATTTTCTTACTAACCGACTAATTATTTTTCAACTGGTAACAATATTTTTCCCACAGCTGTAATCCTAAACTTTTGGTGGCCTTTGTTATTCTGTTTTATTTGCAATTTATTATCAAGGGTTATCCTAAACATGTTATGTGTCTTTCTTAAAATTCCCTACTGGTTTAACATGATGATCCATAATGGAAGTTGTAAACCTAACCCACATTACTGGTTAGTTATGCAATATTTTCTGCAATATTTTTAATCACAGTGGTAAAATGGTTTAAGTACTAAATGTCATTTATTAAATCATTACACCTGAATACACACTAACAATACAAAATGTATTCTGGTTAGGGAATTAGTGAAGATCCAACATGCCACAGTACTACTGGGTAGAGAATTACAGAACAAACACACCACAAGACTTCTCTCATTTTTGGCAACTGTAAGTCTTATAGTAGCCTTGCAGTAGCCATCAAAGGATTTATGTTAAGTAAGCATAAACATTATTTTCTTTTAAAAATATTTTTTTCATATAGTATGATATGCCATAAAAGCTGTCTTTTCCTTTTGTATTTGCCTCTTTGGCACTCCGTCTGTGACCACTTTCAGTGGCATATTCAGAGCAAAATCATTGATCCTATTAATGCTGTGGGTTACAATTTCTACTTACTATGCATAAAAGATGTTGGCTTAAGATTAAATATGAAGCAGGAAACCATAAAAGTTTAATTAACGGTGACAGTATATTTGCAGTAATGTTTAGTGCAAAGGGAAATACCCTTTTACAAAAAAAAAAAAAATGAAATAAAACATACACTTTGGAATGAAATGAAAATTAGTTTATTTTTCAGATGGATTCTCAGACATATGAGTCACAAGATCTGAACCTCAATGTAAAATGAACTAATGACTGGTAGAATAAATCACAGTACTTTAAGGAAATATAATGAAATCTAAAACGATATCGTGTGCCAGAAATAAAAAAAAGGTTTGTAATGCATTGTATGTAGATTTCCCAGAGCAAAAAAACACAGAAGTAACCCAATAAAATTGTGGGTAGCCCACCTAGCTCGCATCTATATAATTAAAGCATCTCCTTTTTTACTTTTTTTATTACATAGTTACATAGCCTGAAAAGAGACATGTATCCATCAAGTCCAGCCTTCATCACATCTGTTTTTTGCTGTTGATCCAAAAGAAGGCAAAAAAACTACCTCAATTTGAAGCACTTCCAGTTGTGCAATAGACTAGAAAAACAATTCCCTCTTGACTCAAGAATGGCAGTCAGATTTATCATTGGATCAAGAAGCTATTACTCTACATTGAAAAATTTCATAATTGAATTTTCTGTTTTTGCAAGTATGCATCTAGTTGCTGTTTAAACATCTGTATGCTCTGATAAAACCACTTCTTCAGACAGAGAATTCCATATCCTTGTTCTTACAGCAAAAAAACCTTTCCTTTGACTTAGATTAAATCTTCTTTCTTCCAGTCTAAACGCATAAGCTTGTGTCCTATGTGAAGTCCTGTTTGTGAATAGATTTCCACACAATGCTTTGTATTGGCCCTGGATATATTATATTCTTTAAATAGTAGGGCTGCTAATCCTTTTATCAGCATGATTATTTATTAACCTTGGAATAGATATTTTTTCATTAACCTTGGAATAGATTTTTCATAGATCCACTCTTTAAGCCTCAATTTTGCTATTCATCTTTCAGTTTATAACAATATGCAGCTAGATGAAATATCGCCACTAGCGCCTGGTGAGTGACAATTTTACTTTGGCAAGTAGAAGTTCACCCCTGAAGAGTATGCATCGGTTTGCAGTGGCGAGTAACGTTTGAGACCTGGCTACCAGCATAGGATTACAAATGTCAGGCCCACGTGTTAGATTTAATTTTGATTAGCTTATATTATATTATTTAACTAGTAGGGCGGTCATTCAACCTTTAAATTGCTTTGTCATACTCAAAGTATAGGAGTTGTGCAGTTTATCAGCTTATATTATATTTATGCACTAGTAAGAAAATGTTTCCCATCATAATGTGAATTGTGGTAAATTTAAAATGAATTCAAATCAAATATCAAATGTTAGTCTGAAAATTCAGTAGAAAAATTAATCACTTTTCAGTTTATCTATTTTGGCCTAACATTTGAAATTCACTTTGGCTTTACTTTGAATTCTCTGCAATTCTTGAAAAACCTTACCTGTCTTTTGCAGGACTGTCCTACATTAAATAATCTAATCTCACTGCCCACCACTATGCCCCAGTAACCAAATATAAATGTGTACTATGTTAACTGCAATAATTAGGGATGTGCATGGGGAAAAGATTCGGTTTGGTTTGGAAATTCTGGTAAGTAAAAAAAAATTGGCACCTGGGCAATTTGACACTTTGGCAGTTCGGTTCAGCACTTCCAAAATGTGGAACTTCGGCAATTCGGGATTCGGCACTTAAGCAATTCGGAACATCTGTTGGGCTGCCCTGTCATAATTCACCGAATTTTCCCTCCCTCTCTTGTTTTGCCACTTTTCAGAAATCCAAAGCACTTTGGCACTTCTGAAATTCGGCACTTCAGCATTTCAAGAAGCATTCAAATGTCTAAATTGCCCGAAATTTGGCAGAATTTAAATTTGGAACAAAACAAATTGCACATGTCTAGCAATAATTACTGATCAAACTGCTTCTAGTGACTCTCTTCAAATATATGCTGTGGCAAACCTAGCCACTTCAGGACTATATTTAACAAAGGTTGTCCGTAGGCTGAATGTGTTACTGTATACCTTGATTGTGTATGTATTGTATTATGGCCGTTCGCATGCTGGCAGCCGTACGCTACCAGCATGCAAACCTTTCGATTGACGAAACACGGCTATCCGGGCCGTTCGCCAAACGAATACGGGCTCCCCAGGTAGACCACACACTCACAGTCGTGTGGCACTAATTAACCGATTGCAACAATGTTGCAATCGGTAATTGAAGGCTCTCCTAGTTAAGTGTATAGTTAAGTGTATCGATGGTTAAGTGTATTTTGTGCGGCGTTCGGTTAGTTTAGCTGGGATCTGAGCGGTATTCTCACTAAATGTGCCCGCAGACCCCAGCTATCTACCGAATGGTCATTCGTATGAAAGCGAGTAATATTATGTGAAATATGGATTTCTATGTGAATTGCCAGTTTTGCTGCACGAGGGGATAATCCACTTAATCGTCCATTTTAGTAGGAGGATCCCTCTCGTGCAGCAATGCCTGTTGGGATAATTATACTGCCTGATGGGAGAAATCCCCTGTAACATCTGTAAGGAAACCCCTTGCAAGGGGAACTGCATAAATATGGAAGTCTGTGAATAAAGCAAGTTAGTTGACTCCCAAACTGTGTTTCGTCCGGTTATTGGGAGGATTGGGGATATTGCCGTGCTTTCTAACTCTGACTGTGGATTACCTAAGATACCAACGGAGATCGTGGACTATACTACTGCATTCCGTTACAATTGGTGGCAAGCGACGGGATCCGAACCTTACAGCCGAAAAGCAGTGTTCGTGTAAACTGAAACTACCGAACAAGGAAAGCAAGGGCAATTCGTATGGAGATTGATTATACCGTACTGAAACGGCAGACTTTAAAGGAGCTACTGGAAGCCAGGGGTAAGATAGCCAGCAACAAATCCAAAGCTGTGCTGATGGCTGAACTGATGGAGGGAGACTGAGCTCGCAGCGTTACACCTCCACCAGCCATGGAAGAGACCCCATACCAGAGAGAGCTGAGAACCAGGATGGCGTTTCTGCCACAGCCAGTACCCTTGGAGATATTGACCGTGCTGATGTCAGATGTGCAGGATTATCTGATGGCAAACCGCACACCAGAGACACGTCCTAGGGCAGAGTCTGTTACTGCCTCCATATACGGACAGGTAAAACCCAAAGTCCCACATCACGCGTTTAAAGTATTTTGTGAAGAAAAGGACGAGATTGACGGGTATTTACAGGATTTCGAGAGGCTGTGTGATTTGCACGACTTGGAACCCGCAGTATGGGTACCCCTACTGGCAGGCAAATTATCGGGTAGGGCAGCCGAAGCCTACCGCGCTGTGCCCCGAGAGGACAGCAAAGATTACCCAAAAGTAAAAAGGGCGATCTTGGAGAGGTATGCCATTACCCCAGAGGCGTACCGGCGCAAGTTCAGGGGCTTGCGCAAACCTGAGAAAGATTCCCATGCAGAATGGGCGCATAAGCTGGATCAAGCATCACAAGGCTGGATACAAGCCAGCAACGCTACCAATATGGAAGAATTGCGGCAGTTAATGCTGCTGGAGCAATTCTTTAATGGCTTGTCCCCAGAAGCACAAGAATGGGTGAGAGATCGAAAACCACTCACCCTAACCGAAGCGGCTAGACTGGCGGATCAACATTTTGATGCCAGGAGGCATCACGGACTCCAAAGTAAGACTTTCCCTCGACTTACCGGGCCACCCAGTAACTTTTCTCCTACCAGACCCACAGTAACCCTGTCCAGGCCCGCACCAAATAATCCACCACCCCCCTCTCGATACAATGGCCGGGCTAACATCCAATGTCACACCTGCAAACAATGGGGACATATTTCCCGAGAGTGCACGCAAAACCGGAGCAGACAAGCGTGGAACCAGGTGCGACAAAATTTGACACCAAGGGCTGCTGCACATCACTATTAAGTAGCACCAGCCACCCAGGAAATGCTGAGCGCCCAGACCGAGGAACCTCTAGGAGTACTCCACGAGGTGATGTCGGTCCGAGCCACCGACAACCGGCAGCATCATCGTCAGCTGGTGACCCTGGAAGGGAAGGAGGTACAAGGGCTCCGAGATTCGGGGGCCACTCTAACTTTGGTTGCACCGCATTTAGTCCCAGGTTCAACTCACACTGGCGGATCAGTGGCAGTACGGGTGGCAGGGGGAGCAGTATACCGGCTACCCACTGCCAAGGTACATTTGGATTGGGGTGTGGGAGAGGGAACTGTGGAAGTGGGGCTTATGCAAAATTTACCCGCAGATGTTGTATTGGGGAATGACTTGGGCCAGATGACTTCTGCTTTTATACCCCAGGCTCCGTACCAGGAAGCCCATCCAGGGACTACACGGCAGCAGGCTCGCACCACGGCTCCACCGATACACTCTGAGGCTCAGGTAAGAGACCATGAACCCCACACGACTCACATGTCCTGGGATACACCGACTACCTTTGCGACAGAAGTAAAGACAGACCCCACCCTACAAGTATATAGGGACCGGGTACACACTGACCAGCCAGGGCTAGAGGGGGAGCGGTACACGTGGGAGAAAGGGTTATTATACCGCGTCGCGGCGAGGGAAGTGGGAGGGTCCGTCACCCTGACAACCAAACAGTTAGTGGTACCACAGAAATATAGGCAGGAGCTACTTAGGATCGCTCATGATATTCCCTTGTCCGGACACCTAGGGATGACCCGCACCAGATATCGCCTAACGCATGCTTTCTTCTGGCCCGGAATTTCTAAGGCCGTGCGACAGTATTGCACCTCCTGTGACGTCTGCCAGCGAGTAGGGAAACGAGGGGACCGCCACAAAGCCAAGCTATGTCCCCTACCCATTATTGCAGAGCCCTTCAGCAGGGTAGCCGTAGACATAGTGGGACCCCTGCCAAAGCCCAGCCCCTCTGGCAAAAAGTATATCCTAACTGTAGTGGACTACGCCACCAGGTACCCAGAGGCTGTAGCCCTCACTAACATTCATGCTGAAACCGTAGCTGAGGCCTTAATGAAGGTATTCTCCAGAGTAGGGTTCCCCCAAGAGATAATATCTGACCGGGGCACCCAATTCACTGCCGAGGTCACCCAACATATGTGGAAAGTATGTGGCATTAAGCCAATAGTCAATTCCGCCTACCACCCCCAGTCCAATGGACTATGCGAGAGGTTCAACGGTACGCTGAAGCAGATGCTTCGTACGTTTGGGGAAACCCACAAGGACTGGGAGAGGTTCCTACCTCACCTACTCTTTGCATATAGAGAGGTCCCCCAGGAGTCGACAGGATTCTCCCCGTTTGAGTTGCTGTTTGGGAGGAGGGTGCGGGGACCCTTGAACTTGATTAGGGAACACTGGGAGGGAGAGAGTAATACAGACGGAACCCCTATCGTATCATACGTACTGGAGTTCCGGGACCGTCTGAAGGCGCTGACCCAGAATGTGCGCACCAACCTCCAGGCGGCCCAGCAACGCCAGAGGCGCTGGTACGATAGAGGAGCCAGAGACCGCAGCTTTCAGGTGGGGCAGAAGGTTTTGATTTTAAAACCCGTCCGCACAGACAAGCTGCAGGCCATCTGGCAAGGCCCATATCAGGTGGTAGAGCAGAGATGCGACACCACCTATGTGATTGGCCCCTGCTCAGGGGTAGGGAAGAGACGCATGCTCCACGTGAACATGCTCAAACCCTACCATGAGAGGATAGAGGATGTGATGGCGATCTGTGCCTCCGCCTCAGAAGATTAGGAGAATCTGCCCCTACCTGACTTGCTAGAACCGGAAGAGCCGATAGAGCCCTCCTAGGGGGGTTCAGCTGGGGGAGCGGCTAAGCCCTCAAGAGCGTGCACAGGTACAAGCGCTGATTGTAGCTAAAGGGGCTACCTTCTCCAATTTACCTGGGTACACTCCGCTGGCCACCCACCGAGTTGAAACCCCGGGACAGCTACCTATGCGACAGGCTCCATATCGGGTCCCTGAGTCAGTCCGAACCCATATGAAGGCAGAATTAGACGAGATGTTACAGCTAGGGGTTATCGAACCCTCAGATAGCCCCTGGGCATCGCCGGTAGTCCTGGTACCTAAAAAGGACGGCACAACCCGGTTCTGCGTCGACTACCGGAGGCTAAACGACAAAACGGTGTCTGATGCCTACCCGATGCCCCGGATAGACGAGCTGTTAGATAAGATGGCACGGGGCCAGTATCTCACTACCATTGATTTGTGTAAGGGATACTGGCAAATTCCCCTAGCCGATGACGCCATCCCCAAGTCGGCGTTTGTCACTCCGTTTGGCCTGTATCAGTTCAAGGTCATGCCCTTCGGAATGAAAAACGCTCCGGCTACCTTTCAGCGGATGGTAGATCGGCTACTGGACGGCTTTCAGGAGTATGCCTGTGCCTACTTAGACGACATAGCCATATTTAGCCATACCTGGGAAGACCACCTACGCCATATAGGGGCTATTTTAGACCGTATTGGGGAGGCAGGGTTAACCTTAAAGTCCAGTAAGTGCCACATAGGGATGGCCGAAGTGCAGTATCTGGGGCACCGAGTAGGGTGTGGGCAGCAGAGACCCGAGCCAGCCAAAATTGAGGCCGTGGCAAAGTGGCCTACCCCAAGGACCAAAACTCAGGTGCTAGCTTTCCTAGGGACTGCAGGGTATTATAGGAAATTTGTACCCGACTACAGCGCCCTGGCCAAACCCCTGACGGACCTGACCAGAAAGAACCTTCCCCGACAGGTTGTCTGGGCCCCAGAGTGTGAGCAGGCATTCCAACAACTCAAGACTGCTCTGACTAATGCTCCTGTATTAACTGCTCCTGATCCAACTAAAAGATTTCTTGTCCACACAGACGCTTCAATGTTTGGATTGGGGGCAGTGCTGAGCCAGGTGGGAGCAGATGGCGGAGAGCATCCCGTAGCTTACTTGAGCCGAAAGTTGTTGCCCCGTGAAGTGAGCTACGCCGCCATTGAGAAAGAATGCCTGGCCGTGGTGTGGGCCCTTAAAAAGCTACAGCCGTATTTGTATGGACAACCTTTTTCCTTACTCACAGATCACAACCCGTTGGTGTGGCTGAACCGTGTGGCTGGGGACAATGCCAGGCTGCTGCGCTGGAGTTTGGCGCTGCAGCCCTTTGACTTCACCATCCATTACCGCCCAGGGAAACAAAACGGTAACGCCGACGGGTTATCCAGACAAACTGAACTTGAAAAGTGATCTGTGAGTACTCTCCCGGACATCCCCAAGCCGATCCGTTGGGATCAGACTGTGTATGCCGGCTTGGTTCTGGGGGAGCATTGTGGCAAACCTAGCCACTTCTGGACTATATTTAAAAAAGGTTGTCCGTAGGCTGAATGTGTTACTGTATACCTTGATTCTGTATGTATTGTATTATGGCCGTTCGCATGCTGGCAGCCGTACGCTACCAGCATGCAAACCTTTCGATTGACGAAACACGGCTATCCGGGCCGTTCGCCAAACGAATACGGGCTCCCCAGGTAGACCACACACTCACAGTCGTGTGGCACTAATTAACCGATTGCAACAATGTTGCAATCGGTAATTGAAGGCTCTCCTAGGTGGCCGTCGTTCGGCTACCGACCATGCGGCGGTCGGCCATCTTGGATCCTTTGTCTCTGCAGCGGTGTTCGGTCGTCGAGAGCCTGGAACTGAAAACGGCTACTCAATGATCCGAACACCGCTGGACTCCCAGAGCGTTCGGGAGTTCCGCGTTCACCACATTCTGTTCCCCATCGATGTTCGGTAGTTTCAAACCGAACTCGATGGTTAAGTGTATTTTGTGCGGCGTTCGGTTAGTTTAGCTGGGATCTGAGTGGTATTCTCACTAAATGTGCCCGCAGACCCCAGCTATCTACCGAATGGTCATTCATAGAAACATAGAATGTGACGGCAGATAAGAACCATTCGGCCCATCTAGTCTGCCCAGTTTTCTAAATACTTTCATTAGTCCCTGGCCTTATCTTATAGTTAGGATAGCCTTATGCCTATCCCACGCATGCTTAAACTCCTTTACTGTGTTAACCTCTACCACTTCAGCTGGAAGGCTATTCCATGCATCCATTACCCTCTCAGTAAAGTAATACTTCCTGATATTATTTTTAAACCTTTGTCCCTCTAATTTAAGACCTCTTGTTGTGGTAGTTTTTCTTCTTTTAAATATAGTCTCCTCCTTTACTGTGTTGATTCCCTTTATGTATCTAAATGTTTCTATCATATCCCCCCTGTCTCGTCTTTCCTCCAAGCTATACATGTTAAGATCCTTTAACCTTTCCTGGTAAGTTTTATCCTGCAATCCATGAACCAGTTTAGTAGCCCTTCTTTGGACTCTCTCTAAGGTATCAATATCCTTCTGAAGATAGGGTCTCCAGTACTGTGTACAGTACTCCAAGTGAGGTCTCACCAGTGTTCTGTACAATGGCATGAGCACTTCCCTCTTTCTACTGCTAATACCTCTCCCTATACAACCAAGCATTCTGCTAGCATTTCCTGCTGCATTCGTATGAAAGCGAGTAATATTATGTGAAATATGGATTTCTATGTGAATTGCCAGTTTTGCTGCACGAGGGGATAATCCACTTAATCGTCCATTTTAGTAGGAGGATCCCTCTCGTGCAGCAATGCCTGTTGGGATAATTATACTGCCTGATGGGAGAAATCCCCTGTAACATCTGTAAGGAAACCCCTTGCAAGGGGAACTGCATAAATATGGAAGTCTGTGAATAAAGCAAGTTAGTTGACTCCCAAACTGTGTTTCGTCCGGTTATTGGGAGGATTGGGGATATTGCCGTGCTTTCTAACTCTGACTGTGGATTACCTAAGATACCAACGGAGATCGTGGACTATACTACTGCATTCCGTTACATATGCCTACTCCAAAGGGGCATCTAGATTGGAGGGACATGAATCTAGGATCCATTCTAAATATACACAGAAAAAAAGAGAATCTGGGATACACACAAAATATGCATTCACCAGTAGCAGTGCTGCTGTAAAGACCAAAATATATACAAAATACATATTTAGAAATAGTGATGTCCCGGATGGTTCGCTGGCGAATAGTTCCCGGCGAACATCGCTTGTTCGCGTTCGCTGCTGATGGCGAACATATGCAATGTCCGGTCCGCCCCCTATTCGTCATCATTGAGTAAACTTTGACCCTGTACCTCACAGTCAGCAGACACATTCCAGCCAATCAGCAGCAGACCCTACCTCCCAGAGCCTCCCACCTCCTAGACAGCATACAATTTAGATTAATTCTAAAGCTGCATTCATTTTTTTATGTTATTATTATTATTTTTTTCCTGTTTGTGTTTATTATACATTATCCTCCATAGCAAGTAACCTGTGTTTATTATACATTATCCCCCATAGCCAGTAACCTGTGTTTATTATACATTATCCTCCATAGTAAGTAACCTGTGTTTATTATACATTATCCCCCATAGCCAGTAACCTGCGTTTATTATACATTATCCTCCATAGAAAGTAACCTGTGTGGTGGGTGGGGGCCCTAAACAAAAGTAAGGGGGAGGATCTAATGTCCTCCCCCTGGCCCCCACCCGTGAGCGGTGGGTGGGGGCCCTAAACACAAATTGGGGGGGGGGGGCTAATGTCCTCCCCATGGCCCCCACCCCTGAGAGGTGGGTGGGGGCCCTAAACACAAGTAAGGGGGGAGGACCTAATGTCCTCCCCATGGCCCCCACCCCTGAGAGGTGGGTGGGGGCCCTAAACACAAGTAAGGGGGGAGGACCTAATGTCCTCCCCCTGGCCCCCACCCCTGAGCGGTGGGTGGGGGCCCTAAACACAAATTGGGGGGAGACCTAATGTCCTCCCCCCTGGCCCCCACCCCTGAGCGGTTCTTGTTTTTAATACAGTAATACAGAGATACTGAGTGTAATACAGGGTGGGTGGGTGGGGGCCCTAAACACAAGTAAGGGGGAGGACCTAATGTCCTCCCCCTGACCCCCACCCCTGGGCAGTGGGTAAGGGCCCTAAACAAAAGTAAGGGGGGGAACTAATGTCCTCCCCCCTGGCCCCCACCCCTGAGCGGTGGGTGGGGGCCCTAAACACAAATTGGGGGGGAGACCTAATGTCCTCCCCCCTGTCCCCCACCCCTGAGCGGTTCTTGTTTTTAATACAGTAATACAGAGATACTGAGTGTAATACAGGGATACAGTGTGTAATACAGGGATACAGTGTGTAATACAGAGATACTGAGTGTAATACAGGGATACTGTGTGTAATATAGAGATACTGAGTGTAATATAGAGATACTGAGTGTAATACAGGGATACAGTGTGTAATATAGAGATACTGAGTGTAATACAGGGATACAGTGTGTAATATAGAGATACTGAGTGTAATACAGGGATACAGTGTGTAATATAGAGATACTGAGTGTAATACAGGGATACAGTGTGTAATACAGAGATACTGAGTGTAATACAGGGATACAGTGTGTAATACAGAGATACTGTGTGTAATACAGGGATACAGTGTGTAATACAGGGATACAGTGTGTAATACAGGGATACAGTGTGTAATACAGAGATACTGAGTGTAATATAGGGATAATGTGTGTAATATAGAGATACTGAGTGTAATACAGGGATACAGTGTGTAATATAGAGATACTGAATGTAACACAGGGATACAGTGTGTAATACAGAGACACTGAGTGTAATACAGGGATACAGTGTGTAATATAGAGATACTGAGTGTTATACAGGGATACAGTGTGTAATACAGAGATACTGAGTGTAATACAGGGATACAGTGTGTAATACAGAGACACTGAGTGTAATACAGGGATACAGTGTGTAATACAGGGATACAGTGTGTAATACAGGGATACAGTGTGTAATACAGGGATACTGTGTGTAATACAGAGACACTGAGTGTAATACAGGGATACAGTGTGTAATATAGAGATACTGAGTGTTATACAGGGATACAGTGTGTAATACAGAGATACTGAGTGTAATACAGGGATACAGTGTGTAATACAGAGATACTGAGTGTAATACAGGGATACTGTGTGTAATATAGAGATACTGAGTGTAATACAGGGATACCGTGTGTAATACAGAGACACTGAGTGTAATACAGGGATACAGTGTGTAATACAGGGATACAGTGTGTAATACAGGGATACAGTGTGTAATACAGGGATACTGTGTGTAATACAGAGATACTGTGTGTAATACAGAGATACTGAGTGTAATACAGAGATACAGTGTGTGATACAGGGATACAGTGGCAAACCTAGCCACTTCTGGAACACTGGACTTTATTTGCATAAGGTTGTCTGTATTGGACGCTGTGTAAACTATGCCTCTGCTGTGTATTATGTGCCTATTGTAATTCGTATGCTAACAGCCGTAAGCCATTAGCATTCATGCACTTCGTTTTACGAACAGCGACTATCCAGGCTGTTCGTGAAACGATTATGGACCCCCGATAGACCACACACTAAGAGGCGTGTGGCGCTCGTTAACCGGTTGCAACAATGTTGCAATCGGCAATTAGGTATATTCCTAGGTGGCCGTCGTTCGGCTACCGACCATGCGGCGGTCGGCCATCTTGTATTCTTTGTTTCCCCAGCGGTGTTTTGTCATCGAGCGCGTGGAACTAAAGATGGCTGCTCGACGACACGAACACCGCTGCACTTCCAGACCGTTCGGGAGCTCCGGTATTCCCGTATTATGTTCCCCCATTGGTATTCGGTACTTTCAGACGAATTTAAATAATAATTGTATTTAGTGCGCCGTTCGGTTATTTCAGCTGGGATCTGAGCTGCATTCACACGGAAGATGCACTCAGACCCCAGATATCTACCGAACGTCCGTTAGTCGTAATAGCACGAATATTGGGGAAATTGTGGATTTTTATGTAGAATGCCGGTTCTGCTGCACGGAGGGATAATCCACTTAACGGCATATTCTGGTAGGAGTGTCCCTCTCGTGCAGCAGTGCCTGATGGGAGAAAAGCTCCAAATGTTAAGTCCCCCATGTAGTCCCTTACTGTGTTACCCCTGCCAAGTCAGTAAGGAAACCCTTTGCATGGGGACTTGCATAAATACTGGATGTTCTGAATAAAGCTGTTCGTTGACTCCCAGACTGTGTTTCGTCCGGTTATTGGGAGGATTGGGGATATTGCCTTACTTTTCAGCGCTGACTGTGGATTTACCTGTTATACCAGCGGAGATCGTGGATTTTAATATTGCACTCCACTACAATTGGTGGCAAGCGACAGGATCCAACCTTACAGCCGAAAAGCGCAATTTGTGCAATTTAAACTGCCGAATAAGAAAAGGGAATGGCAAGCAGAATACAGCAAAAGAACCGACTACCGAAGTGAATGGAGACGGATTATTCTACACTAAAGCGGCAGACATTAAAAGAACTGCTAGAAGCCAGGGGTAAGGTAGCCAGCAGCAAACCCAAAGCTGTACTAATTGCCGAGCTGATGGAGGGAGACAGAGCTCGCAGCGCTACACCCCCAGCAGCCATGGAAGAGACCCTCTACCAGAGAGAAATGAGGACCAGGCTAGAATTTTTTACCACAGCCTATATCAGATGCCATGCTGAACCTGGTGATGGCGAATGTGCAGGAGTACGGGATGGCACACAGTCCGCAGCATGCACCGTCTCGAGCAGAGTCCGTCACTGGTTCACTATACAACCAGGTAAACCCCCAAATCCCGTATCATGCATTTAAAGTATTTTGCGAAGAGAAGGATGAGATTGATGGGTATTTACAGGATTTTGAGAGACTGTGTGATTTGCATGAATTGGAACAGGTAGTATGGGTCCCATTACTGGCAGGCAAGCTGGCCGGTCGGGCAGCGGAAGCCTACCACGCTATACCCAGCGAAGAGAGCAAGGATTATGGCAAAGTGAAACGGCCAATATTGGAGAGGTATGCCATTACGCCAGAGGCATACTGGCGCAAGTTTAGAAACCTACGCAAGCCAGACAAAGATTTGCATGCTGAATGGGCACACAAGCTGGACCAAGCCTCACAGGGGTGGATACAAGCCAGCCAAGCCACTACAATGGAAGAATTGCGACAGTTAATGCTGCTGGAGCAATTCTTCAATGGTCTGTCTCCAGAGACCCAAGAATGGGTGAGAGACAGGAAACCTCTCACCCTAGCCGAGGCAGCTCGGTTGGAAGACTAGCATTTTGATGCAAGGAGGCACCATGGACCCACCGTCAGAAATTACCCTCAACCTACGGGGGCACCCAGTACCCTACCACCCACAGTGCACACAGCACCTCCTTTTCGTCCGGCCCCAGGGAATTTACCACCACCCTCCAGGTATAACGGACGTGCTAACATCCAGTGCGAACCCTGCAAGCTGTGGGGACATATGGCACGCGAGTGCATTCAAAACCGGGGTAGATCTGCCTGGAACCAAGGTCAACCAAACCCGGTTCCAAGGGCGGCTGCCCATTACTATCAACGGGAGCCAGCCGCTCAAGAGATGTGGAGTATTCGAGCAGAGGAACCCCTGGGCCTCTTGCATGAGGTGATGTCAGTAAGAGCCACTGATAACCGGCAGCATCATCACCAGCTAGTGACCTTAGAGGGAAAAGAAGTTCAAGGACTTCGAGACTCGGGGGCTACTTTAACGCTGATAGCACCCCATTTGGTTCCCGACTCAGCACACACTGGCGGATCAGTAGCAGTACGAGTGGCAGGGGGAGCAGTGTACCGACTACCCACTGCCAAAATACATTTGGATTGGGGTGTGGGAGAGGGGACCATAGAAGTGGGCCTGATGCAAAATTTACCGGCAGATGTTGTGCTGGGAAATGACTTGGGCCAGATGACCTCTGCTTTTGTACCACAGGCCCCATACCAAGAAGCGCATCCAGTGACCACACGGCAACAGGCTCGCACCACGGTTCCACCACCACACTCTGAGGCTCAGGTAAGAGACCATGACCACCACACGACACGTATGTCCTGCGATACCCCAATTAAATTTGAGGACGAGGTAAAACTAGACCCCACGCTACAGGTATACCGGGACAGGGTACACACTGACCAGGCTGGGTTAGAGGGGAAGCGGTACACGTGGGAGAAAGGGCTACTATACCGTATTGCCGAAAGAGGAGTGGGGGGGTCGGTCACAGTAACCACTAAACAGCTAGTGGTTCCCCAGAAATATAGGCAAGGACTGCTCAGGATTGTGCACGACATTCCCCTGTCTGAGCATTTAGGGATGACCCGTACTCGGTACAGGTTAACTCACGCATTCTTCTGGCCAGGGATCTCTAAAGATGTAAGGCAGTATTGCACCTCCTGTGACATTTGCCAACGGGTAGGCAAGCGAGGTGACTGCCACAAAGCCAAGTTATGTCCTCTCCCTATTATTTAAGAACCGTTCAGTAGGGTGGCTGTAGATATAGTGGGACCCTTACCAAAACCCAGTCCCTCGGGGAAAAGATATATCCTAACCGTAGTAGACTATGCCACCCGGTACTCCGAGGCCGTAGCCTATGCCAAAACTGTGGCCGAGGCATTAATGAAAATCTTTTCCCGGGTGGGGTTTCCCCAAGAAATAATATCCGATAGGGGCACCCAATTCACCGCCGAGGTCGCCCAACAACTATGGAAGATATGTGGCATTAAGCCAATTGTAAATTCTGCGTACCACCCCCAGTCCAATGGTTTATGCGAAAGGTTTAATGGTACACTGAAGCAGATGCTCCGTACGTTTGGAGAGGCGCATAAAGACTGGGAGCGGTTTTTACCCCACCCGCTCTTTGCATATAGAGAGGTACCCCAAGAATCGACAGGGATCTCCCCTTTTGAATTGCTGTTTGGGAGAAGGGTTAGAGGGCCACTAGACCTAATTAGAGAGCATTGAGAGGGAGAGAGTAGCCCAGATGGAACCCCTATTGTATCCTACGTACTGGAATTTAGGGACCGTCTGGAGGCGCTGACTCAGGCTGTGCGCACCAACCTCCAGGCGGCCCATCAACGCCAGCGCTGCTGGTACGATAGGGGACCCAGAGACCGCAGCTTTCAAGTGGGACAGAAGGTTTTGATTTTAAAACCTGTCTGCACAGACAAGCTGCAGGCCATCTGGCAGGGCCCATACCAGGTGGTAGAACGGAGATGTGACACCACCTATGTGATTGGCCCCTGCTCAGGGGTAGGGAAGAGACGCATGCTCCATGTGAACATGCTCAAACCCTACCATGAGACGTACCATGAGAGGACGTGGCGGCGATATGCACTTCCGCCTCTGAGGATCAGGAAAATCTGCCCCTACCTGACCTATTGGAACAGGAAGAACAGACAGAGCCCTCTCGGGGGGTTCAGCTGGGGGAGCGGCTAAGCCCTCAGAGCGTGCCCAGGTACAGGCGCTGATTGTAGCTAAAGAGGCTACCTTCTCGAATTTACCTGGGTACACTCCGCTGGCCACTCACCGAGTTGAAACCCCGGGACAGCTACCCATGCGACAGACTCCATATCATGTCCCTGAATCAGTCAGGACCCATATGAAGACTGAGCTGGACAAAATGTTGCAGCTATGGGTTATTGAACCTTCCGATAGCCCCTGGGCATCGCCGGTAGTGCTGGTACCCAAGAAGGACGGCACAACATGGTTCTGTGTAGACTACTGGAGGCTAAATGACAAAACAGTGTCTGATGCCTACCCGATGCCCCGGATAGACGAGCTGCTGGATAAGATGGCCCGTGGCCAATATCTCACGACCATAGATTTGCGTAAGGGATACTGGCAAATCCCACTAGCCAAAGATGCCATCCCCAAGTCGGCCTTTGTCACCCCGTTTGGCCTGTACCAATTTCGAGTCATGCCATTCGGGATGAAAAACGCCCCGGCAACCTTTCAGCGGATGGTAGATCGGCTACTGGACGGTTTTCAAGGTTATGCATGTGCGTATTTAGACGACATTGCCATATTTAGCCAGACCTGGGAAGAACACCTACAGCATATAGGGGCCATCTTAGATCGTATTGGAGAGGCAGGGTTAACCCTGAAGCCCAGCAAGTGTCATATAGGGATGGCAGAGGTGCAGTACTTGGGCCACCGGGTGGGGTGTGGGCAACAGAAACCCGAACCAGCCAAGATTGAAGTCGTAGCAAAATGGCTACTGCGGGGTATTATAGAAAATTCGTGCCCAATTACAGTGCCCTGGCCAAACCCCTGACTGACTTGACCCGCAAGAACCTTCCTCGACAGGTTGTCTGGACCCCAGAGTGTGAACAGGCATACCAACAACTAAAGACTGCTTTAACTAATGCTCCTGTAGTTGCCGCTCCTGATCCAACTAAAAGATTTCTTGTCCACACAGACGCTTCGATGTTTGGATTGGGAGCAGTGCTGAGCCAAGTGGGAGCAGATGGCGGAGAATATCCCGTAGCTTACTTGAGCCGAAAGTTGTTGCCTCGTGAAGTAAGCTACGCCACCATTGAGAAAGAATGCCTGGCCGTGGTGTGGGCCCTCAAAAAATTACAGCCGTATTTGTATGGACAACCTTTTTCCTTACTCACAGATCACAACCCGTTGGTGTGGCTGAACCGTGTGGCCGGGGACAACTCCAGGCTGCTGCGCTGGAGTTTGGCGCTGCAGCCCTTTGACTTTACTATTCACTACCGGCCAGGAAAGCAAAACGGTAACACCGACGGGTTATCTAGACAGACGGAACTTGAAAAGTGATCTGTGAGTATTCCCCCGGACATCCCCAAGCCGATCCATTGGGATCAGACTGTGTATGCCGGCTTGGTTCTGGGGGAGCATTGTGGCAAACCTAGCCACTTCTGGAACACTGGACTTTATTTGCATAAGGTTGTCTGTATTGGACGCTGTGTAAACTATGCCTCTGCTGTGTATTATGTGCCTATTGTAATTCGTATGCTAACAGCCGTAAGCCATTAGCATTCATGCACTTCGTTTCACGAACAGCGACTATCCGGGCTGTTCGTGAAACGAATATGGACCCCCCTGATAGACCACACACTAAGAGGCATGTGGCGCTCGTTAACCGGTTGCAACAATATTGCAATCGGCAATTAGGTATATTCCTAGGTGGCCGTCGTTCGGCTACCGACCACGCGGCGGTCGGCCATCTTGGATTCTTTGTTTCCCCAGTGGTGTTTTGTCATCGAGCGCGTGGAACTAAAGACGGCTGCTCGACGACACGAACACCGATGCACTTCCAGACCGTTCGGGAGCTCCGGTATTCCCCTATTATGTTCCCCCATTGGTATTCGGTACTTTCAGACGAATTTAAATAATAATTGTATTTCGTGCGGCATTCGGTTATTTCAGCTGGGATCTGAGCGACATTCACACGAAAGATGCACTCAGACCCCAGCTATCTAACGAACGTCCGTTCGTCGGAATAGCACGAATATTGGGGAAATTTTTGATTTTTATGTAGAATGCCGGTTCTGCTGCACGGAGGGATAATCCACTTAACGGTATATTCTGGTAGGAGTGTCCCTCTCGTGCAGCAGTGCCTGATGGGAGAAAAGCTCCAAATGTTAAGTCCCCCATGTAGTCCCTTACTGTGTTACCCCTGCCAAGTCAGTAAGGAAACCCCTTGCATGGGGACTTGCATAAATACTGGATGTTCTGAATAAAGCTGCCAGTTGACTCCCAGACTGTGTTTCGTCCGGTTATCGGGAGGATTGGGGATATTGCCTTACTTTTCAGCGCTGACTGTGGATTTACCTGTTATACCAGCGGAGATCGTGGATTTTAATATTGCACTCCGCTACAGATACAGTGTGTAATACAGAGATACTGAGTGTAATATGAAGATACTGAGTGTATTACAGGGATACAGTGTGTAATATAGAGATACTGAGTGTAATACAGGGATACAGTGTGTAATACAGAGATACTGAGTGTAATACAGAGATACTGTGTGTAATATAGAGATACAGTGTGTAATACAGAGATACTGAGTGTAATACAGAGATACAGTGTTTAATACAGGGATTCAGTGTGTAATACAGAGATACTGAGTGTAATGCAGGGAAACTGTGTGTAATATAGAGATACAGCGTGTAATACAGGGATACAGTGTGTAATACAGGGATACAGTGTGTAATACAGGGATACTGAGTGTAATACAGGGATGCTGAGTGTAATACAGGGATGCTGAGTGTAATACAGAGATACTGTGTGTAATAGAGATACAGTGTGTAATACAGAGATACAGTGTTTAATACAGGGATTCAGTGTGTAATACAGAGATACTGAGTGTAATGCAGGGATACAGTGTGTAATAAAGAGATACTGAGTGTAATGCAGGGAAACTGTGTGTAATATAGAGATACCGCGTGTAATACAGGGATACAGTGTGTAATACAGGGATACAGTGTGTAATACAGGGATACAGTGTGTAATACAGGGATACTGAGTGTAATACAGGGATACTGAGTGTAATACAGGGATACTGTGTGTAATATAGAGATAATGAGTGTAATGCAGGGATACAGTGTGTAATATAGAGATACTTAGTGTAATACAGGGATACAGTGTGTACTACAGAGATACTGAGTGCAATACAGGGATACTGTGTGTAATACAGAGATACTGTGTGTAATACAGAGTTACGGAGTGTAATACAGGGATACTGTGTTTAATATAGAGATACGGAGTGTAATACAGAGATACTGAGTGTAATATAGATATACTGAGTGTAATATAGATATACTGAGTGTAATACAGAGATACTGAGTGTAATACAGAGATACTGAGTGTAATACAGAGATACTGAGTGTAATATAGATATACTGAGTGTAATATAGATATACTGAGTGTAATACAGAGATACTGAGTGTAATACAGGGATACTGTGTGTAATATAGAGATACAGTGTGTAATACAGGGATACAGTGTGTAATCCAGGGATACAGTGTGTAATACAGGGATACAGTGTGTAATACAGGGATACAGTGTGTAATACAGGGATACAGTGTGTAATACATGGATACTGTGTGTAGTATAGATATACTGAGTGTAATATAGAGATACTGTGTATAATACAGAGATACATGCCACAGTCCAGGTGTTAGTCCCCTTGAAACAACTTTTCCATCACTATTGTGGCCAGAAAGAGTCCCTGTGGGTTTTAAAATTCACCTGCCTATTGAAATCTATGGCGGTTCGTCGGGTTCGCCCGTTCGCGAACATTTGCGGAAATTCGCGTTCGCCGTTCGCGAACCGACAATTTTATATTCGCGACATCACTATTTAGAAACAGTGTGGTCCCGTACATAGGGAAAATTCAATTTTAATTGTATATGTTTACTTAAAATCATCTTATCAAGCAAACATGGGAATTTAGTGATACTGTGCTAAACCCACCACTATGTCACAATACCCCAATATTGGTTAATTAAACCCCCATTTTAACAAGGGAAATAAATGCACTAGCTGCAAGAATTACTGCTTAAACTGCTTCCAGAAACACTCCTCAAATATATGCTTTCCTGTGGTCACCTACAAAAGGGCACCAAGGTGGAAGGGCTTAACTCAAAAGAAATCTGGTCTGAATTCCAAGAGCAAGGATTGGTTTGCCCAATGTGCACTCATTTTTTCCCAGGCCAAGTTATGGGTCATTGTTTTGGTTAAAATTAATTGTTTAAATCATATTTAGGGTTTGTGTTAAATGGCTGCAGTTGGCCAGACCCCGTTTGCCCCTGGTTGTATTGTTTATATATTTTCAATGTCCAGGATTACAAAGCCATAAGAGGTGTCTGAGAGCCAAGAGTATGTGGTCAAGTGTGTGATCAAGAATGCAAACTTCACATTTTAATTTATTTTTGAAGTTCAGTTTATTTAAATGATCCTCACACATTAACTGCATAATGGGGTTATTTCCAGGGTAAAATATTACTTAGCATATGAAGCTTTGACAATTAGCCTTATATTTTAATAGCTTAATAAGTAAAATATGTGTGTACATATTGTATCTTCCACTAAATGCCAATTAAATATATAATTTTATTACAGTTAGATCTTGCTTTGAACCATCTGCCCAAATGACCAGTTTGGAAAGCATTTAAGAAAACCACATCAGAATAAGCTGTGGAAAACACGATGGCTTTTGTTTCTGGAAAAGCTTAATTCACTTTCACAAAATGTAGGCATTATTGTAAGTCTACAAAGAAAATTAAAAGCATTATTTTTGTCAGCTGGATCTGAATGGCTGCTTTCATGAATCAATATGAAATATAGTATTCTTTAACCCCTTAAAGGACCACTCTAGGCACCCAGACCACTTCAGCTTAATGAAGTGGTCTGGGTGCCAGGTCCAGCTAGCTTTTACCCTTTTTTTATAAACATAGCAGTTTCAGAGAAACTGCTATGTTTATTCTGAGGGTTAAGCCAGCCTCCAGAGCCTCTAGTGGCTGTCTCACTGACAGCCGCTAGAGGCGCTTGCGTGCTTCTCACTGTGAAAATCACAGTGAGAGCACGCAAGCGTCCATAGGAAAGCATTATGAATGCTTTCCTATGCGACCGGCTGAATGCGAGCGCGGCTCCTGCCGCGCATGCGCATTCAGCTGATGACGTCGCGAGGAAGAAGAGGAGGAGGAGTAGAGCTCCCCGCCCGGCGCTGGAGAAAGAGGTAAGTTTAACCCCTTCCTTCCCCTAGAGCCCGGCGGGAGGGGGTCCCTGAGGGTGGGGGCACCCTCAGGGCACTCTAGTGCCAGGAAAACGAGTATGTTTTCCTGGCCCTAGAGTGGTCCTTTAAGGACACATGACATGTCTGACACGTCATAATTCCCTTTTATTCCAGAAGTTTGGTCCTTAAGGGGTTAAAGAAATGGTAACACACATATGACTCCAAAATGTGTTATATTAAAATTTGAAATGACACACTAAGACAAGTTTGCAAATGTGCATAAAAGATTTAAGACCTGTCTTTTATGCATTTTACTACTTCAAGAAACTTTGCAAGCTAGAGAAAGCAGTTACTGAGAGCTACAAAGAGAGACAGGAGTAAAATACATGTACTTATCTACTTCATATAAATTGGAAGAGAACATCAAGAAGATCATCAGAAAGAATTTATGGTTGGTAACCCAAAAAATGCATAAAGGAGAATAAATAAATAGTAGGTCCCTGCCATGCCACAGGTAGGGGCATGTCATCTAAATTGGCTGCTTGCTGTCATAAAGATTAGTGAATATGACTGCTATTGCTGCCCCCCCTTCAAGTTATTATTTATTTATAACCTCACTGTGCATGAGACATGGTTGGACACTAAGACCCCGTGCATTTATTTATTTTTAACCTTTATTATATAAAAGGCTATAGCTGCCCATTCACTAGACTTTTATACATGTTAGAAGCCACTTTCTACTTGTTGTTTATTGGACATGCCCCCCTATCCTTGGTAGGGCAGGAAGTTGGTTTTAAACCTCCCTTATTCTAATATGGGGATAATATTGACCACATAGGCTTTTGTTTGTTAATGTAACCCTCAGGGGGCTGGCTTTTTTTTAACCCCTCATTCACTGGGGGGAAATTAATGAGACGTGATGTACACATGCAACAAAATATGCAAGTGAAATTTTGACGAACTGAACTAATGCATGAACACAATTAGTTTTTTGCAAATAGGTACTTAATTTCTGACAAAACTTTCCAGACTAACTGCATTTTCAGTTATTACTTACCTCACACTAAGGGAGACTCACCTCCCTCAATCCATGCTGACCTCATCCTGCTGCATGGTCTGGCTGAAGTACGTGGCCGCACGGCAGGACGTCTATAAATAGATGTGGATGTGATATTACGCCCGCTCTCAAAGTGACCACGTCATCTTTGCGATCCTAATCTGTTTTGGATCACAGTGATGACTTGGACCTATCAGAACATAGGGCTTGATTTAGCCCCCATTTATTGCCCTATCGTGGTTTCTGTTAGATCCTCGTTTAGTGCTTCAAGAGATTCCCTTGTGATTTCCTGTGTTTGACCTGTGATTTTGGGTATCCTGACCTCAGCTTCATATTTGACTCATGATTTCTGGTATCGTGACCTGACTTTGTCTTGCCTCTGAGTATTTCTGTTATCCTGTCCTTGATTTATCTTTACCCTGTTTCTTGTTGTATTATATGTTAAGTCTCGGCAATAAGTCTTTCAAATCCACTTTTGTGGGTTTCCATTTTCCTGCGTTTTGGGGTATGACTCCCGTGACACTTTCATAAAATGTATTCACTGTGTAATCTGAGAAAAGGAAATATTATTGAACAAATTTAAAATATACAAACATAAACAGGACTGTGACCTTTGTGCACTTGTAACAGGCCAACACATGTATCACATACAGATTGCACATGCATTCACAAAACTGATATTTAAGTGGAACTGTTACTTACTTGGAACTGAAAGTTCATTGTTCCCTTACCCCTGTAAATAATATTGCAAAGTTTATTGGGGTAAAGCAAAAACGTACCACTGCTGAAGTTCCCAGTTAGTGGTGGCTTACTTGCCCTATGATGCCTTTAGGGAAACAGGTGTGCTCTTGAATACCTACACAGAAATACCATATGAGTGTTCACAACTGCAGGGGTTAAAGTAATTTACATGCCTTCACAGAAACATAGGCTAAACAATGGACAATAGCTGATTTGGAAAAATATCTCCAAGTCAGCTATGTTCAGTAAGTAACACAGCCTGGGCTATGTCAGTTTGGATTTTGTACTTGGGGGGTTTAATGTTTATTGATTTTGGTGAACTGAAAGAAAGAATTGCAAAAACCAGGATACATTTTTCAATTTGTTTCACAATTTTCTGAAGTTCTCTCTGACTGTTACTGTGTACCTGAGATTCCTGTAGGGCTCCATTACATGAATATTCTGGCATGACTGTCAGCCCAAAGATGACAAGGTGGAAATAATTGTATATAAGAAGAAAGAGGAACTGACTCACTCCTCAAGATGATGGATAAGCATTTTACCTAACTAGAGAGCAACACTGGGAGATGAAGGGATATGAAGTATTAGGCACTGTGGCCGATCAGTGTTCTTTTCTCTGGGATTGAATTGGAATAAAACTAGTTCTATCAATAATTCAGATCAATTCAAAGCAATGTAAAACTACTAAAGTGCTGCTTTTCCAATGTGTGTTGCAGGGAAAAACAAAAATAAGGAGATAATAATGAAAAAAGTACTCACAATGCAATTGGATATGTAATTATATAGATGGTCTGGTGCAAACAAGCAATGCTTCAACAAAAATCCAAACTAATGGAAAATGAGGAATATATTGCACTATTGAGAATCTCAAAAGTAATGAATAAGGATAATCTTTGTAGTTGCCCATTTATTGTGGACAATGATAGTATAAGTGCACAAGGCAGTAAACAAAATAATTTGCAGGGAAAATAAAGATAAAATAATGGGGGTGGGGTGAAGAGGGACAATACTAAACCAAAAAGATCAAATACAGACAAAACAAATAACTGGAGGCCACAAGTAGGAGGAGATGCTTATTCAACAATGAGAGAAAAAAGTGTCTCTTGTTAGAAGTGAACTTTCTTGCTTAGAGGTCCCCCCCATTATTTGATTAGCCTGCATTTGGATTCATTTTCCTTGTACATTTTCTTGTTTACTGCCTAGTGCATTTCTATTATCTTTTCCACAATAAATAAGCAACTACAATGAATATCTCCAGGAATTCAGGGAAAACTGAGGTGAAAGTTTACCGGGCAATGCAAATATGTGGGCTGAGACGGAGACGGAGTTTGAGAATTGTGGCCAAGTCCCACTACAGTCCGTGTGGCTTTCTGGACTCAATGGCCAGCCATGGGAATGGAGGGGTTGGTGATGAGATCCAGGGGTAGTGATCAAATCTTTTGGGGAAAAAAAGTGGGATACAACATTAAAACATGATTTGCCATGGTCAGATGTAGTATTATGGGACACATGCCCCGGGGATCCACACAGCAGGGAAAGTGGATGGATGTCTTAAGTAACAATATGACATGCAGAAGCCTTCTTCCCCAAGAGCCAAATACATTTGTCTATAAATTATATTTAAAGTACAAAATTTTTACCTCAATAAACTTTACAGTGTGATATAAAGTAATATATTTATTTTCATAGTAATGTGAATTATTAATACACTAATCTCGGAAAGACTATTTGTAAAAGAGAGAGACATATATAAACTGTATACAGAGGTTAAATGTGATCCATGTTTCACATATCATATTGTTAAAAAAAACACAGAGAAAAAAGTATGGTTAATGTGAATTCTTCAGTTCTGAAAATTGTTTTTTTAAGGTGTTTTTTTAAGGTGACATCATGGGTTTAAGGTGTATGACATCAGACCTGTCATCAGCAGTATTTAATGGATAGATTCCATATAAATTGTGAAGAAAGGTTGCATTTCCTGAATGTTGATATATATTTAAATTTCGTTTAAGAATGTGTCATGCCTCAATTACCTGAAACAGATGTTATATGGTTTCACAGAGGGGTTTTCTGTCAAGAAAAAAAAATCCAAATATTAAAAAAAAGTCACTTTTAGAAATGAAATGGCTTTTTTTCCATAAAGAACATGTTGGATCAGCAAAATCCATTTTTTTGTAAGTTTATGTGTGTTCAGTTGGGAGGTAATATATATATTTTTTATGTATACTTTATTTTATTTTCATGACAAATTTAAAACATTTCACATATCAAGTGAATGATAAAAAAATAAACAGAAATAATGTATATCCCACATAACCAGGATACAGCTGTTAAAAGAAAAATGAATAATACATAGTGTAATATGTCCTAAATAATACCAAATTACTCTTTTACTGGTAACACTCACACTGTGATGGAATTAGTATCACCATCACCTTAAGGATGTCTCCCCTGGTGGTGCGAGGGGGCTAGTACCTCCTATCCCTCTCTGGAGATCTCCTTGCCGGAACCAGGACCCAACAGGAACCACACTACTGAATCCAAGGCAGGGTAAGTAATTATCATTCAATAAATGTTGTAAAATTGTATGTAAAAATGTACAACATAAATATAATGGCCCAACATTATCCTACATGTTTTGTCCTCTGCCAGGACTTTCTCAGGGACCCAATAATAAAGTAAGAAATGTAATACAAAAACAATTCCGTTTTATAAATAGTAAATAAACTCCCTACAGGAAAATAATCTAGAAGATAATTTTGCTCTAAAACATGTATTAAAATTTTGATAAAATATAGAGAAAATTGGGGCGTGGCCTAACTGTGAAGCTGTACAGTCGCACATGCTATGGGCTCCTGGGCAGGGGCGGGCTGGGCCGGGGGGCAGGGAGGCAATTGCCCCCCAGGCCGCCCGAAATTATTTTAGGACTGGCCGCGGCGGGCCGGCCCTTTAAATGCTGCAGCCGCCGAGCGCTCTGTAAAGAGTGCTCAGACAGCTGCAGCTGCTTTTCCCTCCCTCCCCTCCCCTGTAGGTGGCCGAGCTGCACTCCGGTCCGCGGTCCCGGCCGGAGTGATGGGAAGGTGCACACTGAGTGTGCACTTCTTGTCAGTCCGGCCGGGTACAGGAAACAGAAACTCCTGTTCCGCGCGGAACAGGAGTTTCTGTTTCCTGTACCCGGCCGGACTGACAGGAAGGTGTACACTGAGCACCTTCCTATCACTCCGGCTGGGACCGCGGACTGGAGTGCAGCTCGGCCACCTACAGGGGAGGGGGTAAGAAGAAGGGGGGGAGAGAGTAAGAAGAGGGGAAGGGGGGGGAGAGTAAAAATAGGGGAAGGGGGGGAGAGTAAAAATAGGGGAAGGGGGGAGAGTAAGAAGAGGGGGAGAGTAAGAAGAGGGGAGGGGGGAGAGTAAGAAGAGGGGAGGGGGGAGAGTAAGAAGAGGGGAGGGGGAGAGTAAGAAGAGGGGAGGGGGAGAGTAAGAAAAGGGGAGGGGGGAGAGTAAGAAAAGGGGAGGGGGGAGAGTAAGAAAAGGGGAGGGGGAGAGTAAGAAGAGGTTAGGTGGGAGAGTAAGAAGAGGGGAGGGGGAGAGTAATAAGAGGGGAGGGGGGAGAGTAAGAAGAGGGGAGGGGGGAGAGTAAGAAGAAGGGAGGGGGGAGAGTAAGAAGAGGGGAGGGGGAGAGTAAGAAGAGGGGAGGGGGAGAGTAAGAAGAGGAGGGGAGAGTAAGAAGAGGGGAGGGGGGGAGAGTAAGAAGAGATTAGGGGGGAGAGTAAGAAGAGGGGAGGGGGGAGAGTAAGAAGAGGGGAGGGGGAGAGTAAGAAGAAGGGGGGAGTAAGAAGAGGGGGGAGTAAGAAGAGGGGAGGGGGGAGTAAGAAGAGGGGAGGGGGGAGTAAGAAGAGGGGGAGTAAGAACAAGAGTGGGGAGTAATTAGAAGAAGGGGGTAAGAAGAATAGGGGGGTAAGAAGAAGAGGGGTGAGTAAGAAGAAGAGGGGTAAGAAGAAGGGGGGTAAGAAGAATAATGGGGTAAGAAGAAGAAGAGGGGGTAAGAAGAAGGGGGGAGTAATAAGAAGAAGGGGGTAAGAAGAACAAGGGGGGGAATAAGAAGAACACAGGGAGGAGGGGGGGGGGGGTAAGAAAAACATGGGGGCTGAGAACACACAGAGGGAGGAGTGAGAAGAACACAGGGTGGGTGGAGGGGGGATGAGAAGAGCACAGGGAGGGTGGGTGAGTGTGAGAAGAGACCGCTAGGGGAGGGTGGGGGAAAGGAGAGACCACTAAGGGGCAGGGGAGAGCTCTAAGGGACAGAAGGGACAGCTCTATAGGACAGGGGGCAAGACAGGGAGCTCTTTAACACTACGCGCACACACACACACACACAATGCACCCCTATACATACACAGAAACACACACTGCACCCCTATACATACACAGAAACACACAATGCATCTCTATACATACACAGAAACTGAACATGCTTCCCTTACACACAGAGAAACACACAATGCATCCATTACACACACACACACACACAATGCAACCCTTACACACAAAGACAATGCATCATTTGCACACATACACAGAAACATACAATGCAAACCCTTACACACATGCAAACACACACACAGAAACACAATGCATCTCTTACACTCAATGCACACACATACAGACACACACCTTGCATCCCTTATGCATACAAACACAGATTCACACAATGCATCCCTCACACACAACCAGAAACACATAATACATCCCTTATACACAAATACACACTGCTTCCACTACACACAAACACACTGCATCACCTGCACAAACTGGTATCCCTATACACTACATACCATAAGCACACATATTAGATAACACATAACACATCCCCTACACACTCCACTCCCTGTGAGCGAGCTCATGGGTGGGTGGAACATATAAGTGGACTTATGAGTGGGCCTTATGGGCATACTCACCGTCAGGCACTGGGGCCCAGACCTTGAGCTGTGTAAGAGGCCCCCCAAAAATGGAGCTGTTTCCAATTCTCCCAGAACGTTGAATTTTGTGACCACAGTTGCAAACAGCCTCCAGAGGTCCTGTTCTACACCAGACCAGTGGAGCCAAACTGCAGCCCATCATCATCCTCATCTAATTGTAAGTAGGCAATCTAGTATATTATTAGTGACACTAATCTATAATTTACCTCACATTAAAGGGACACTATAGCTTAATGAAGTGGTTCTGGTGTCTATAGCTGGTCCCTGCAGGCTTTTTAATGTAAACACACACTGTGTGCAGCACTGGCGTTAGTTCATATGGCAGATCATATGGGTGGGGCATTGTGATGTCACATGGGGGGGGGGGGCGGCAAATTTATATTTTGTCTAGGGCGGCAAAAATCCTTGCACCGGCTCTGATCCTGGGCAGGTGCACCAGTCTACTGGTGACCCACAGGAGGGGAGTGCACTGATTGCACTGCACTCTCCTCCTGCCCAGACCTGTCTTGACCGCAGTGCAAGTGCCCTCTGCCCCTAATTTACAGTGGCTCACACTCACAACAAGCAGTGCCTGGAGCCCTTTGCAGAGACGGAAACAAAGAGGTTCTGCGGCAGCTGGCCGTCCTGCAAGCATTACATTAAACAGCTGTTCCCCATGCAGCCACAGGTGGCGTTGTGCTGGGAGACTGTGATTACTCTTCACTTCCTCCCAGCCTACAGAGCAGCGCATGGGGGAGAGAGGAGGAGGCATGATTTAATCTTGAATAAATCCTCTAAGCAAACCTTTATAAATTTGGGGGGATCAGCTCTGTTTCCACAGTTTATTGTGTTTACTCTCATCTCTGTGTTAATATTGAGGGATGTCTAAGTAGTAACATCAGTGTGTGTCAGCAGGGACAGCCGTTGGGGTGGGCAAGCTGTGCGGTCATGCAGGGTGCCATGACAACAGAGGTGCCCGGCGGCCAACACAGCTCACAAGTTGGGTACACCAGCATATTTAATTTAAACGATTCGCTGGTGGTCCACTGGTCCTCTCCCTCGTGGTTCCGGCACTCAGTTAGTGAGTCAGAGCACAGGCTCAGAGATTCTCAGCCTGTGCTCTGACAACATTGAAAGTCAGAGCCGTGAAGGAGCGGGTATGGCAAAGAGCTACTGATTAGCATAACATCAATATCCGTTATAAAACCAGAAAAAGGTGGTCATGGATGGTGAACTGATTTGGTGGTGCAATGGGCCACTTGACTGGTTTTGCCCCCCAGGCCTAAGGCTGCCAGCCCTCCCCTGCTCCTGGGTCTGGGCCTGAATAGCGGCTGAAATCAGGGGCAATCTGCGCAATCCTGAACCCTAACCTACCACAAATTGCTCCGCAGAAGCTGGCAAACTGGGGGATACCGCACAAGCCTAGAACACCTGCCGGAATGACCGACCTGAGGCCCGGGGCCTACACCAAGCAGGGCAGGGGAAAGACGGCCGCTCTCCCGGCCCACACACACACATACAGCACCCGCAACACAAGGCTCCAAATAGCCTCAACCAGCGTACCTCTGTGGACCTTCCACGCAGAAACCAGCCTCAACCACGCACCATGCCTGCAGGCAGCCCCCACACAAAAATGGCGGACGTACAGTGCTGTGGAAGAGAAAGGCCACCGGAATACAACCTCAGCACAAGCGACTCACTCACCATCTGCCTGAACGACCTGTTCAAAGCCTTATGGGCACAAATTTTGGCCTGGCAAGCGGCGGAGCAGCAGCAGAAGCAGGAGAGCAGGGGCACGGGGGGCCGACATGACGGCGCCGACCGGAGAGAGACTGGGCCACCCTTGGGCAAAGCCTTAGTAAAGCAGCCTACAAAACTTGACGCTAGCCCATCTGGGCCGACGGCCATTAAGGGAACAACCCCAGTGCATCAACCACGCAGGCAGAGACCGGCGCCGCAAACCCAACACCAAGGCCTCCAGACCTGTCCCGATAGGGAAGGATACGGACCCTAGAGGTACCCGAGTCCGTGGCCACAGGATGCCGGCCGTGCTACCGTTCCGGAGCTGGAGGGCGCAACCAGACAACTCCCGGCGGACCGACTACCAACGGGAAACCCTAATGCTGCAGACGCGGTTCCCACCCGAAGGAAAGGGGTGATTACACAGCAAGCGGGCGGCCATCCCCATGCTCATTACTGAACGCTGCCTGGCCACCCACAGTCATTGACTCTGCAGGACATAATTTCTCTTACATGTATGTTGGTGACTATGTCTATGCTATCTCCCGCTCTCCCAACCCTCACATACATAAGCTATCAGGCTTACCACCACAACAACTGAGCTGCAGCTTATACCAGCTCTACATAATACCCTTGCCTGATCTCTTAGTAAAAGCAAGCAAACACACTCATATAATACCCACGGAGGTTCATTAATCATTATCATTTATCATTTAAACCTACACACATGCATGTTTCCTAATCCTGTAATTTAATTGCTTCTCTATGTAACATAATGGTTTAAGTTTAAGCCTGTTCCTGAACCACTAATGGAAAAAGTTATACATGTTACTGTCTCATCAGTTTGTCAGTACACCTGACTACCTTTAAGCCTGCTTATAATATAACATTGTGCATGCCATTCACCTGTCCCACATGTAAAGCGAAGTAAAGCCTGAGGACTGCTTTCGGGGCACCTCAAGCCTGTATGTATCAGTTATATGCACTGCAAAAATAAAAAATAAAAAAATATATAGAGAAAATCAGATCTCTATATCAACAGATGATAGAAGATCTACAAGAGAAACTTGAACAATTTAAAGAGAATCCTCGGACAATTGATATAATAAATAAAGTGATAAATAGAGTGGAAAAGTTGGAAAAGGACATCCAACTAAAAAAAACAGGGAAAATGTAAATGTAATAATGAAGATTGTGTTGTAAACAGCAGATTTGAACTCAAATGACAACAGCAACAGGACTTATACCCAAAAAGAAACTTACACAAGATCGAGAGGGAACAATCATATTAAAGGAAAATAAATAAATAATAAACTCCCCGGAATATCTATGGATGCCCTACAAGAGGGGAGAGACCCCATCAATAAAAACATATTAGTAGGGAAAAAAGAGATATTGAGAGTAAACAAATGGATACTCTAGGAATTTTCTACAGGAAGAGAATTATGGAATAAAGAAACAGAAATGGAAAACAACTCCAATGTTTTTTTAGGAAGGCACCAGAGAAACACAAAAAGACACAATACGTACTTGAGAGCTACAAAAGACCTGCAAAAAATATCACATCAGAATGGACCAAAACGAATCATCAACAACTCAAAAGAAACCTAGAAGGAGAGGGAAAAAACAGGAATTAGAATCCTGCAGAAAAAAATGCAAGCCTGGAGAAATAAATGTAATTATCAATATCTCCAACTATACCCTTCCCCAGGAGAAAGAAAACAACTCTAAAAGGATACAACTCATCTGCTACAACTAATTCCAAATATAGAGTGGACACAAGATTGCCTTCTAGTTAGTCTAGATGTAACTTCACTACACACTAGTATCCCACATAGTGTTGGAAGAAGTGCAGATACTTAATTATGGTCTAACATATTCTCCCACACAGCTACTAAATCATTTTACAATCTGTTTTGCTATAGAGAAATTTATCTGAAACTGACACTTCGTAGATATTTCAAGAAGTGAAATCTCCCTACAAGAATAGGAGGAGAAGACAGCTATTGGCTAAGCTATAATGACCTCTAAACTAGAGATATGGAAGCAATATGTATGTTAGAATCACTACAAAAGGAACAGAAATCTTCTGAAAAACAAAATATAATTATCCATTCAACATATAAACCAACTCCCTTGTTTTATCCTGGTCAAGAACAAGGGGAATATATTGGTGTATAATGAGTTAGTGTTAACAGAGATAAAGAATTTGTGTGCCCATCAAAGAAGAATTAAATCTAACCTATAACATAGGAAGAAAAAAAAAGCTCTTTCTGATCTACAAAATAATACAACTATACAAATTAAAGAAGCAGATACAGGGGGAGCCATAGTCATACAAAATAAAGAAGATTATAATAAAGAGGCACACAGACTATTGGCAGACAGAACTACATATAGAAAATTATATACAGACCATGCTCAGGAATGTAAGAAGGTCCTGCTAATGCTATTCGTGGAAGCCAAAGCAAAAGGTGTCCTGAATCAAGAGTTCAGTTTCCTATACCAAGAATACCCAATAACAGCAACTTTTTTTATCATCTACTGAAAATCCACAAAGATCTCTTGAACCCTCCAGGCTGCCCTATTATATCAGGAATAAAATCTCTAACCAGCAACTTGTTGACCTATGTTGACTTTTCTACAACAAATGGTTACACACCATGACTCTAAAAGGATACAATTCATCTGCTACAACTAATTCCAAATATAGAGTGGACACAAGATTGCCTTCTAGTTAGTCTAGATGTAACTTCACTATACTCTAATATCCCACATAGTGTTGGAAGAAGTGCAGTTAAAGATTTTTAAAAGTTAATGAAGACCAGCAGAGGTTGATATTAGAGTGTATAAGCTTTATTTTGGCGCATAATTATTTTCTGTTTGAGAATCAATTATACCTGCAAACAACTGGGAGCGCTATAAGGACGAAACTTGCACTCTCATACACTAATCTGACTATGGGATTATTGTTTTACATATAGATCTCATCCCCCACATATTTCATCATACTTATTAACAGTGGTTCAATCAAAGCTTACCATTTCTCATGCCTTTGGTTAAGGTCTTCAGACTTCAAACTTCAGACATTTGTTTTCAGTGTGCTATCAATTCTTTAGTAGCTAAGGGTAAGCAATGTCCTCATGAAATGAAGTACAGTTTTGGGAAAATAAAAAAATAAAAAGATCAGAGGAAAAAATGGAAAGCAAGCTTGATTACCTCTTGGGCTCTGTTATGGATTGGAATTTAAAAAAGGTTTTAAAACCAGACAATGCCACCAAATATGGAAAGGAGTCCCTATGCAATGCTTGCACCTCCAACATTAGGATGAAGTATTCTGGTAAATATGAGCCAAACTATCCAGAGTGAGATACCACCTATAAATAAACTTATGTGCTTCCATGTTGTTATAACAATGTGTCACACCTTTCAAGGCATTAACACTTTTGTGCCAATGGTGTGTGGATATTGTAAGCTGAAGCTCTTTCCCTAATTTAAGGGAGTATGAACAGTGGTGTATTTTGGTTTTGTGCTGCCCTTGCCATGACTAAACTCGGGTACTGCCTAATCTAAATTTGCCCCATCCCTTACTGTCAAGGCTGCAACTCTTCCTATTTATGACCAACATACACATTGACTGACAGACAGACACTCTCACAGATTCACGCGTGGACATATACTCACTGATAAATACTCAGTCATTGGCACACACACTATTTAGCCAATGCACACTTTCACTTTTGACACACACATCAACTCACTGAGAGGAACGAACTCTCAGATACACATACACGGACAGACACACACTGACATATACACACACTCACTGATTTGACACACACCCTGACAAGACACACACATCCAAACTGATTTGACATACTCTGACAGAAACACACACATTCACTCAAAGACACACACTGAAAGCCACAGACTGTCAGGATAGTAGTTGATCCAACACGCAGAACTGTATTACACTTAGGACTAAAGGTAATGTCTTACCAGGCCTTAGAATGGCCGTACTTAACGTACCAGAGAATAGTCAGAATTGCCAAGGTCGGGGACACAGAATGAGACAATGATGAGGGAAAGCCAATAGTCAAGGGCACAGGAATACAGGGAAGTAAAATCCGATTGGCTGTACCTGGCCTCTGACCCCAAAACGTGAGTGCACGTCCTTTGCGTGACGTCAATACCATTGGTGGACGTTGGGTTATATATTGGTATGATTCCACAGCGGCTGGCGTCTTTCAATATGCTGCAGTAGTCAGACACACCGGCAATGCCCGGAAGCTAGTTATCCCCAGAGACACCACAATATGAGGATGAACATGTGACACTGACTCACTCAGACACACATACTTTCTGACACACTCCTGACAGACACACTCACTCTCACTGACAAGTTTCCTCACATTTACTTTTGCTGTTGATTTAAAAGAAGGCAAAATAATCTAATCTAAAGCACTTTTATAACAAACTAAAAAACTAAAATACTTCTTGACCCCAGAAGGCAGTCAGATTTATCCTTGGATCAAGAAATTTTCCATTAATGACAACTATGGCAGCCACCCCGATAGGAAGAGTGGTTTTGCCGTCAGAGATCTTCTTTTCCCCCTAGTGCGAGTAATGCTGTAGTAATCCCAAGCAGCGTTCCCAAAAAGTAGGCAAAGTAGTTTTATAGCAGGTATAGCTTTCCCCTACAGACATTGGTCGAGACTGAATGCTGGGGGTGACCTGGTTTATTGGAAGCCACACACTGCCTTTTATGCGACTCCCCATGCAAGGGGATTCCAAAGTGACATTGCAGGGGAATCCCTCCCATACTTTTCTCTTGACCTAAGAGAGAACTTAGTTGCAAGGAACGTCTAAATTAAATGATCTCTCAGGTATAGAGCATGTACATTTATTACACCCCAAAACATACATATTGTAAACACATACCCCATTAAGTCCTATATCCCTGGATAGCTTGAAACTGAGTGCCCAACATATCCAGAAAGCTGTCAGATCCCACAAACGCAGCCCAAACACCACCGGGGTATAGTTCCAACCGACCGCACATGAGGCTGCTGCCCAGAACAGTTCCATGAAATTGGGCGGGCTGGTGTTTTTCGGGTGTACAAAATCACACAAAATACCAAATGGAAGTATTAGCTAGTTAGGTGTCTCTTGTTCAGGATTAAGCTCCCGTCAAATGGGGTTCCTTCCAGACGAATGTAGGTGAAAGCAAGCGAAGATGGAAGTTCAGCAGTGTTCGGGCGGTCGAGTGTCTGATTTTAGTTCCACCCACTCAACGACCAAACACCAATGCCAGCGTTCATGGCTCAAGATGGCCACCGCCAGGTGTTCGTGCATTTGAACGGCGACCACCCAGCCAGCCGTTTAGAATGCTGCAGTTACAAGTGTTAATGAGGTGCTGACAGGGGTGACAGGTTAACAAGCAGCACACTCTGCATATAGGTGGTCTGGTCATTCGTTGGTTTATTCGGTATGCATACAGAATAATAATAAAATTTACGGTGAATGCAATATACTGAACAAACAGAGGAATGGAAAAGAGTTTTTATAATTCAGGGACAAGGTGGTCCGTCACAACAACTCTCTGTACTCTATTTTTAAGTCAGTGTTCTAACCAAGAACAAGAATGTTCATCTAGACCAATTTCTTTGAGTTTGAACAGTAACCTATTTTGTGGAACCACATCAAACACTTTGGAAAAATCCAAGTAGATCACATCCACTGCAACATCCTGATCTATACTTCTACTTACCTCTTTGTATAATGCAATTAAGTAAGCTTGGCATGACCTATGTTTTATAAAACCATGATGATTTTTTTTCTGATAAACATGTTCTTCTCAATAAATTCTTAACTATTACCCCATAATAGCCTTTCAAATACTTTCCCAGCCACAAAAGTTAATTTCACAAATCTATAATTTCTTCATTTTTTTTTTAAATATAGGAACCACAGAAATAATCTTGAAATATTAAGAACAAAGATTGACTTATTTCCACACTTAGTTCCTTACATTCTCATGGGTGAATACCATCATGCCCTAGAGGTTTGTTTATAATAACTTCCTTTATTTGCTGCATGACCTTTTCTTCCATCTCTCCCTGATCTTCATTAACTAACACTCTGGGGTCCAGTGTGGCTGCTATAAGTGTTGGCCAGGTGTGTGTGCAATGGAGATGGTGAGGTAGCTATAATATTCCAGCTATCCTTTATCACGTGCTGTTTTGTGAAGTCAAAGCTGGAGTGAAGTCTTATTCCATCTCCCAGCATCACACTAGGGAGCAGAGCAAGAAGAGCACAGAGACCATCCCTCCATTGGTGCCTGCCTACAATGAACATGGCTGCCCACCTCAGGAGGCCCTAAGATGGCCAGCCAGCCAGCCACCACTCAGATCCCGCATGACACAAGGCTAACAAGGCATCTGCAGAGGCACTTCAAGGTAGTGCCACCCAAGGCAAATGTCTTGTTACCCTCACTTTAAATATAGCCCTGAATATAAAGTCTTGTCATCTGGTAATATTTTCAATTGGGTGACGTAACAGAGAGAAAGTGCTTTGAGTTTGTTCAGGGTTTGTCAGCAAAAAGCAAAAATACCCGGCTTCAATTTGAAAGATTATAAAACATTACAGCATTATGAAAGGATGTACTGTTTCAGCCTACAAAAATTGTGTACCATCCTTAATCAGCAGTGACTGTTTGCAAGTTTCTCTGAGGAAAACATATAGGTCCCAATCCCCACTATGACAGTCTAGGTCTCCCACTCCCTTTCGATCAGACCATAATACTTCATCTAGCAACTTGCCTGTGACAGAATACATGGACATACAAAAAATGAAAAATCAAAGAATTGAAACTGAAAATCAATAACAACAAAGAAACAATGCACTTGTTTCCCGGAGAGCACAACATATATGCCAGTCAACACATTTGGAAATACTAAGCATGCACATCAAAAGTATCTCATACCCAACTGTTACTCCCAAAGGAGTTTGGGGGATTGGTAAAACCAAATGAATTATATGTGAATGGAGAATTGTACAAATATATTCAGGGCCAGTACAAACCATTGTCTGGAAATCTATTCATAAACAGGGCTATATATAGGCGGGAAGAAAGGAGATTTAGTCTAAGGCAAAGAAACGTTTTTTGTTTTTTTTTTTACAGTAAGAACAATAAGGATGTGGAATTCTCACCCTGAAGAGATGGTTTTATCTGAGTTTATACAGATGTTTAAACAGCAATTGGATACATACTTGCAAAAACATAATATACAGGGATATAATTTCTAATTAGTGGGATAATTCTTGATCCAAGGAGATATCTGACTGCCATTTGGGGTCAAGAACAAATTTTGTCCTAGTTTGTTGCAAAATTGGAAGCGCTTCAGACTGGGTTTGTTTGCCTTCTTTTGCATCAACAGCAAAAACATATGGGAGAAAGGCTGAACTTGATGGATGCAAGTCTCTTTTCAGCTATGTAACTATGTAACACAATCCCCCATGTGAAAAAAATAAGAATCATGAAGTGATGGCTAACCAACATAAACCAGACATTAAATTGTCAAGGCAAAACTCCTTGGGTTTATAAATATACTATGCCTTGAGTGAGAGCTTGCTTGCAGAGTTGTGGCCCTAATGGATCCATGAGTCTAGTGTTTTTTTCCTCTTTGTCAGTTTTGCATTTTCAGTTTGTATAAGTTAATGGTGAATACAAATGATTTTACTGAAATCAAACTAAAACAATAATGGTAAATAAGTAAAAATGCCAAATCAAGGGAAATAAACAGAACCAGGACCAAATCAAATAAAGGGTTTAGGTAGGACCCGGGATCTTCGTGGCAATGCGACTGGAGATGACTTGGCCTCTAATGGTCTGTCTACTGCAATGTCCTATTGCTGTATAGGAGCATGGCCTATTACCACTGAGTAATAATTTCTTTATTTTGTGTGGAAACATCAGTGATAATTTACATGTGTTTCTCATAAGGCCTTTGTAATTGGGAAAAATGTCTATTTTAGCCATGGTTGCTGAGAAAAGATCGGTGGAGAGCTACAGATTCAGATATTTTCTCTGGTATCTGGTCCTTTCTTCTTGCTGCTTCCATAACTTGCTCTTTAAATGGACACTAATACTTTTAAATGACATAGAATCAAGCAGTGAAACTGCAGGGGCATAAGCTATACACCAAAACTGCTTTGACTATAGTCCCTTTATTGATGTATAAATGGATTCTAACACTAGTGTCTTGTGGTGTAGATTGAGATAGGTGGTTTTGCCTCTCCATCCAACAGGCTCTATACAACAACAACTCTTTACTGGCAACATCTGCAAAGAATGATGTGACATCTCCAGTTTGGGAGATGTCATAGTTACATAGTTATATAGGCTGAAAAGAGACATGTGTCCATCGAGTTTAGCCTTCATCACATTTGTTTTTTTTTGCTGTTGATCCTAAAGAAGGCAAAACAAACTTTGATATGCTCTGAATTCTTATATTATTTTTTTTGTTGCCCTATCTTCCTGGTCACGTACCTCATGCACATCTATCATTTCTTCCAACTCATGTACCTCACGCTTGTCTATGTTTTACTCTGACTTGTTCTCAAGGTATGATGTGCAATCTCCAGGGCCTTGCTACCAGCTCTTATGTCATGTGTGATGTTTTAAAGGCTCTTCTGGGAAATAGATTGCACCTAGTTCAGCAATCTTGAGTTATGCTTTTACCAACCTATATAGTAATGCTAATTTAGAGATAGAATAATAAATAATATTTTACAAAAATACATATTTATTAACTTTAAAATTCAGTGAAAATATAATTAATGAAAAAAATACAAGATTAATTAGAAAGCAAGTCTAATAACATGCAATACAATATCTAATGGGCAATATTTTCTAAGGTCAAACAATGAATGAATATATCAATGGGCAAATCAAACACTTCACATTGGGCATTGTTTAAGTATATGTTATACAGTTTTTTTTCAACAAAAACAGGCAGACTTAAGCTCAAGATTTTTCCCAGCAAGCAGAAGTTTAAAACTCAATTTCCTACTAAGCTTGAGTCATAATAAAATGTAACACTGTTACACCCTAGACAGACGGCATTGATCTCTCTAACAATTAAAATAAGTAGTAGAATTTAGTCCTTATTTTCCCTGCCAAAATTATGTTTCCATATAAAAGACTCAGTCATAAGATTATAATCTTATATTAGCTCTAATTATGACAAAATTAGATGGAAAAAAAATAAAGATCCAGACTTGATAGCGGTTTAGAGAGGAGCCGAAATGTGTCTCAACTTCCTTGTTTCAAATAAAGACTGCCTTTGAGAAGAAACCTCAAGTGTGCCTGGCTATTTATTTTTTTCCATTTTTTAAAAATTTGATACATTCAGGAAGTGTTACTCTCTAGAGATGTCGCGAACATAACATTTTCCATTCGCGAATGGCAAGCGCGAACTTCCGCAAATGTTCGTGAACGGGCAAACCCGGCGAACCGCCATAGACTTCAATGGGCAGGCGAATTTTAAAACCCACAGGGACTCTTTCTGGCCACAATAGTGATCAAAAATAGTTTCAAGGGTACTAACACCTGGACTGTGGCATGCCGGAGGGGGATCCATGGCAAAACTCCCATGGAAAATTACATAGTTGATGCAGAGTCTGGTTTTAATCCATAAAGGGCATAAATCACCTAACATTCCTAAATTGTTTGGAATAATGTGCTTTAAAACATCAGGTATGATGTTGTATCGAACAGGTAGTGTAAGGGTTACGCCCGCTTCACAGTGACAGACCAAACTCCCCGTTTAACGCACCGCAAACAACCGCAAACAGTCTATTTGCACAAGGTTGGATACCAAGCTATCCATGTCCCGTTCCTTGTCCTCACTGATGTCATTGAAGGTCTCTTCCTCCCCTCAGCCACGTACAACACCAAGGGTCCTCGAAAGGTGACAACAAGCCCCTTGGGATGCCTGCTGTGTTTGGTCTTCCACCTCCTCAAAGCCACCTTCCTCCTCTGACTCCCCTTCTTCAGACTCCTCTCTCTGCATTATTATAAGGTGTGTTAAGTAGTACTATTCCTATCAGTTTAATCCCTGTTACGTCCCCTATCAGGGGACGTGTATATGGCATCGATTTTAGGAACCGGGAGATGGAAAAAGATGTTTGGTTGGTCCTCCTACTTCAAATTTGGGGCACTGCGCATGTAATCTAATGTGCCACAAGATAGGAGTGGTGTGTTAAGTAGTCCCCCTCATCAGGCCTTTTTTAGTCTAATGTATCGCCCACGGTCAGTCCCTTTGGGATCCATCCCTCATTCATCTTAATACAGGTGAGGTAATCTAGACTTTTTTGACCTAGGCGACTTCTCTTCTCAGTGACAATACCTCCTGCTGCACTGAAGGTCCTTTCTGACAGGACACTTGAAGCGGGGCAGGCCAGAAGTTCTATCGCAATTTGGGATAGCTCAAGCCACAGGTCAAGCCTGCACACCCAGTAGTCAAGGGGTTCATCGCTCCTCAGAGTGTCGATATCTGCAGTTAAGGCGAGGTAGTCTGCTACCTGTCGGTCGAGTCGTTCTCTGAGGGTGGACCCCACAGGGCTGTGGCGATGCATAGGACTTAAAAAGCTCTGCATGTCCTCCATAAACAACACGCCTGTAAAGCGTCCTGTCCTTGTCGGCGTGGTCGTGGGAGGAGGAGGATTACTTTCACCTCTTCCCCTGTTAGATTCCCGTTGTGCTGTGACATCACCCTTATACGCTGTGTAAAGCATACTTTTTCATTGATTTTTGAACTGCTGCATCCTTTCCGACTTGCGGTAATTCTGTAACATTTCAGGCACTTTCTGCTTTTACCGGGGGTCTAGTAGCGTGGACACCCAGTACAGGTCGTTCTCCTTCAGCCTTTTTATAAGAGGGTCCCTCAACAGGCACGACAGCATGAAAGACCCCATTTGCACAAGGTTGGATGCCGAGCTACTCATGTCCCGTTCCTCAACCTCAGTGATCTCACTGAAGGTATGTTCTTCCCTCCAGCCATGTACAACACCACGGGTACCAGATAGGTGACAACGAGCACCCTGGGATGCCTGTTGTGGTTGGTCTTCCTAATCCTCCTCAAAGCCACATTCCTCCTCTGACTCCTCTTCCTCACAATCCTCTTCCAGCGTTGCCGCAGGTCCAGCAAGCGATGCTGATAAGGCTGTTTCTGGTGGTGATGGTGACCACAACTCTTCCTCTTCCTCTTCACGCTCATCTATGGCCTGATCCAGCACTCTTCGCAGGGCTAACTCCAGGAAGAAAACAAATGGTATGATGTCGCTGATGGTGCCTTCAGTGCGACTGACTAGGTTTGTCACCTCCTCAAAAGGACGCATGAGCCTACAGGCATTGCGCATGAGCGTCCAGTAACGTGGCAAAAAAATTCCCAGCTCCGCGGAGGCTGTCCTAGCACCCAGGTCATACAAATAGTCGTTAATGGCTTTTTCTTGTTGGAGCAGTCGGTCGAACATTAGGAGTGTTGAATTCCAACGTGTGGGGCTGTCGCAAATCAAGCGCCTCACTGGCATGTTGTTTCGCCGATGGATATCTGAAAAGTGCGCCATGGCCGTGTAGGAACGCCTGAAATGGCCACACACCTTCCTGACCTGCTTCAGGACGTCCTGTAAGCCTGGATACTTATGCACAAAGCGTTGTACGATAAGATTACACACATGTGCCATGCACGGCACATGTGTCAACTTGCCCAAATTCAATGCCGCCAACAAATTTCTTCCGTTGTCACAAACCAATTTGCCGATCTCCAGTTGGTGCGGAGTCAGCCACTGATCCACCTGTGCGTTCAGGGCGGACAGGAGTGCTGGTCCAGTGTCACTCTCTGCTTTCAGGCAAGTCAACCCCAAGATGGCGTGACACTGCCGTGTCCGGGATGTGGAATAGTACCTGGGGAGCTGGGGGGTGCCGTTGATGTGGAGCAAGACACAGCAGCAGAAGAGGACTCAGCCGAGGAGGTTATGGAAGAGGATGGAGTAGGAGGAGTAGAGGAGGTGGCAGCAGGCCTGCCTGCAAGCCGTGGCGGTGTCAGCAACTCCTCTGTAGAGCCACGCATTCCATGCTTGGCAGCCGTCAGCAGGTTTACCCAATGCGCAGTGTAGGTGATATACCTGCCCTTACCATGCTTTGCAGACCAGGTATCAGTGGTCAGATGGACCCTTGCCCCAACACTGTGTGCCAGACATGCCATTACTTCCTTTTGCACAATCGAGTACAGGTTAGGGATTGCCTTTTGTGCAAAGAAATTTCGGCCGGGTACCTTCCACTGCGGTGTCCCAATTGCTAAAAAATTTTTGAACGCCTCAGACTCCACTAGCTTGTATGGTAAAAGCTGGCGGGCTAAGAGTTCAGACAAGCCAGCTGTCAGATGCCGGGCAAGGGGGTGACTTTGTGACATTGGCTTCTTACGCTCAAATATGTCCTTGACAGACACCTGACTGTGGGCAGATGAGCAGGAACTGCTCAAGGCGAGAGACGGAGTGGCGGATGGTTGAGAGGGGGCAAGAAGGACAGCAGTGGTTGACGTGGCTAAAGATGCTGGACCAGGAGGAGGATGGCGGCTTTGAGTTTGTGTGCTGCTTGTACTCATGTGTTGATCCCATAGGCGTTTGTGATGTGCGATCATGTGCCTTCGCAAATCAGTTGTACCTAGGTGGGTGTTGGACTTCCCTTGACTCAGTTTCTTTTGGCACAGGTTGCAAATGGCATCGCTGTTGTCAGAGGCAGACACAAAAAAAAAATGCCACACTGCTGAGCTCTGCAATAACGGCATTCTGGTGGTGTCAACAGCATGCGTTGATTGGCGTGCTGTCTGGCTGACCCCGGGTGCCAATGCATGCTGTCTGACTGTGCCACTAGCTCCTTGCGACGACCTCCCCCTGCTTCCAACTCGTCTCCTCCTCCTCCTCTCTGTCTCCCCATCTGAACTTCCCCCTGTTCTTCTTCTCTTCTAGCGGGCACCCACGTGACATCCACGGACGCATCGTCATCATCAACCGCTTCACTTGTATCTGACAACTCAGAAAGGAATCAGCAGCGGGTACAACATCATCATCATCACACCGTACGTCCATGTGTGTAATGCTGCCTGACAGACATATCCCTGTTATCTACATCCTCTGGCAATAATGGTTGCGCATCACTCATTTCTTCCAACTGTAGTGATGTCCCAAACAGTTCGCCGGGAACCGTTCGCTGGCGAACATAGCGTGTTCGCAGTCGCGAACACGCGCAATGTTCGGTCCGCCCCCTATTCGTCATGGAGGTGGGAGGATCTGGCAGGGAGGGTCTGCTGCTGATTGGCTGGAATGTGTCTGCTGACTGTGAGGTACAGGGTCAAAGTTTAATCAATGATGACAAATAGGGGGCGGACCAAACATTGCACGTGTGCGCAACCGCGAACACGCTATGTTCGCTGGCGAACGGTTCCCGACGAACTGTTCGGGACATCACTATCCAACTGATGTGTAAATAACTCCTCTGATATATCAAGTGAAGCGGCTGTGGTGCTAGTGTTGGTGGTGCCGGCAGGCGGGCGAGTGGTAACTTGAGAGGTGCCCGAAGCTAAGCTGGAGGAGGATGGTGTGTCAAGGTTCCGAGCGGAAGCTGTAGAGGATTGGGTGTCCTGTGTTAGCCAGTGAACTATGTCCTCAGAACTTTTTGACTTCAGGGTACATGGCCTCTGAACACTGGGCATTATTCTAGGGCCAAAGGGAGTCACAGCACCACGATGGCCCCTGTGGGGTGGCCTGCCTCTGCCTGTCATTTGTTTTTCGATTAGTGGTACTATGCATTCAAGCTACTGTGACAACAGATATGAGTGGCACTGTGCACTGGCAGAAGTTGGCAGAGTAGACGCTGTAGGTCTGATACACACGCTTGCAGACAACTAACTGCTATTCAATCTATTACAGTAAAAAAGTGTTGTTTTTTTTAAATCTGCACTACTGTTACACCAGATATGAGTTGCACTGGTGTGACACTTTGCCCTGGCAGGCCCTGAAACGCACACGTGTGAAGGAAACTGACTGCTATTATATTACAGTCAAAAAAGTTTTGTGTTTTTTTTTTTTTAAATGCAAGCTATTGTGACACCAGATATGAGTGGTGGGACTGGGCAAGTGGGCACAGTATACACTGTGAGCCTGACACACACGCTGGCAGGCAGGCAGGCATCTGAAATTAGATTACAAAAAAAAAAAAAAAAGCAGACTGATGTTCTAGGTATACAAACAGAATATGTGAACACAACCCCAGTGAAAAAAGTATATAAACTTAAAACAAACCGGAACTTCCCTGTAATAGTTGAAGTATCCAGATAGATCCCCAAAGACTTCCTCCTGTCTTCAGCAAATGTATATAGATAAAATAGGTGATAATCTGCTAAATACAGATAAAATGGAAAAACATAGCGTTTAACTGTGTGAAGGTGAGTGACACTCAGTGAATTACAATTGGCCACTCACAACTTTTCAGATGGAAGCTAGCCCTAAAAAGGGATTTTTGGGGTGCTGTCCTTACAGCAGAGATCAGATGAGTCCTTCAGGACTGTAGTGGACATTGAATACACTAGCCTAGCTATCGATTTCCCTATTAAATCAGCAGCAGCTACACTGTCCCTCCTCTCACTAAGAATGCAGCTTCAGAATGAATCTAAAATGGATGCTGTCCAGGAGGTGGGAGGGTCTGGGAGGGAGGGTCTGCTGCTGATTGGCTGGAATGTGTCTGCTGACTGTGAGGTACATGGTCAAAGTTTACTCAATGATGACGAATAGGGGGCGGACCGAACATCGCATATGTTCGCCGTCCGTGGCGAACAAGCTAGGTTCGCCGGGAACTATTCGCCAGCGAACTGTTCGGGACATCTCTATTCCTCTCCTTTTATGGTGTGTGCATTTTACTATTGTTTTTTTTTTTTTTTTTAAATCAGAATTAAAGACACTCTCTGTACTCCAGTTTGGATAATCTCTGTAATACAATTTTAAATCTAGCTCTACATACCTAAAAAGTCAGATTAAAATATTTAGTCTGAAATATAGTTTGGATTACTAGGGATAAGGATCACATTAACACTCTGCCCACTACATATGAAGGTAGATTCCTTTGTCAAGTCAGTCATTAGCCTAAATCAGTCTTTTGCTCATTGTTCATCAGTCAATTTGGAACAGATGATCAGCCCCATTGAGCTTTCTGTCACGCATCATCTTGGGCGGTAGAAGTATCTCCACATCTGCACTATAATGTCAGTCCCCTCTCTCGTGTCTCAAAGATATTCCTACTGCTTCCTGCGGGGGCACTATTGATCTAGGGATCATTTCTATTTAACTTTTAAAACCATCTGTACTATATCATATAAGTGACCTGCCTTCATAGAACATTAATGTTATACTTTTAATTGCCAATGTCAGCAAATGGATTCCTTGACTTGAATCTCCAGACACTATATAAACAAATTAACCTTTGCATTACCCTTATGACAATGAATATTTAGAAATAAAACATGTGCCTTTGGCCACTTTGATCAGACAGAATACTAATGTAAAGGGGGTGGAGTCTCTCAACGGGGAAATCAAGGTTTCCCTCTTTGCAGATGATGTCCTCCTTATCTTGACGGATCCGATGGTTTCAATTCCATCGGTACTGGATGTCATATCTATCTATAGTAGTTTCTCTAACTATAAGGTTAATATGAAAAAAAAACAAATCTTAGCCTCTTTTTCTATCTGAGGCTCATAGTGACCCCCATAGGTTTTAATGCAGGGGGGTAGGAATGGTTTCACAAGGAGGGGACTAGTAGCGCTGCCAGCTCCCTCCTTGATTATTTTTTATTTATTTCACATTTGCAGTGCTGTCTTCATCCTAAATCGACGAAAAATAATTATGTTTTAACTAATTTCATTTGAAAACTAATGGTTTGCCGATGAAATTCGGGATTGACGAATTACATTTTTATTCAGTATGAAATCATTCGTACGAAATGAAAATTTCACTGGTGCACATGTCTATTTAGAAAGCTCTTGACACCATCAAGATGGATACAATCTGTCACAGTAGTAGATGTTAATTTATTCCTGTTATGCTAGGAACACACTACTTAAGATTATATTAATGCAATCAATTAATAGAACATCTGTGGTGTGGTTAAGACCATAGTAATCGTACAAAATATCATGTTACACATGCTATCAAATGTATGATTTAGAGTATTGTTTTATGATAAAATAAAGATATTTGGTTAAGCAAATTAAATTGATATAAATCTTATGTATTCTTCAATAATCTAATCAATAGCATAATTCTTATAAAAAAAAAAAAAAAAAAATTATTATACATGTGATGCTAGCTAATGTAGCCCCATGTAGCTAGAGCGCAGCTAAGCGGAAAAAGGCCTTGACAGGGGTTAGGAGGCGGGCTTAGGAGGAAGTAAGCGTGGGTTGGAATTATGGGTAAGTGGGATTGGCTATTTAAATGAGCAGCCATTTTAGGTGAGTCATTCTAACTTCCTACCTGGTCGAGTTTGTGTTCGCCTCGGTGTGCGCGGACTTTGCTTGGTCGGATTTCTTTTGTCTCCTCTGCAGGAACAATGGACGACGTGGAGCGTTTGCTGGAAGGGATCAGGTCGGCAGCACGGCATCAAGGTGTGGACTGGCTTCGGGCACAGCTTGGCCCTGCCCTGGCGGAGGCGGCGGATCGGGACGGCGATGGCGGGAGACCGGTCCGGGCCCGGAGGCCCCCGAGGAGGCTAAGCCCGGGCGCGGGGCCCGGTGAAGTGGTACCCGGTAGCAGTGGAGTTCCAGTTACAACCGGCAGCAGGCCCGGGAGCCGCGTGGTCGAGGCCTTGCCTCCCCGTGTGCGGACGGAGCCTCGGATGTGCACTAGGCGGCAAAGGGATATCGTGGACGGGGGCGCGGCTGCTAGCAGGTCGGAGGAGGCCGGGCGGCCCCCTGGTGCTTCGAGACCCACGGAGGGGAGGCCCAGGAGGGCTTCCCCCCCTTCGGACAGCGGAGACAATGAGGAGGCTGGATCCGGGAGACCGCATGGCAGGCATCAGGCAAGTGCAGAGGGCTCAGGTCGGGGCCCTCTTGGCGGGAAGGTTGTTCGGGGGAGCTCTGCCACTGTGGGGGGCGGGAGTAAGCCGGTTGGGGGTACACAGGCCTTAGTGGGAAAGGGGGAGGGCCCTGGGGCCCCGAAGAGGAAATGTGGCTCTAAAGGAGTAAGTTCTACGGGTGGTAGGGGTTCCCGGGGGGGGGCCAGGTCAGACAGAGGGTCTCCCGTAGGGGTGGTGGGTAGTTCGGGGCCATCGGGGTCTGGCAAGCAAGGGGTCAGAGGTAAGGGGGTGGGGGAGGGGGTTTCGGAGGTAGCTAGGCAAGGGCGTAGGGTAGGCCGGGAGTCGGGTCTTTCCGTAGTGGAGGGGCGCAGGGGGGGCCCGGGTTCCAGGAGTAGTAGTGACAGTCCCTCGCCCGTTAGATCTCTGGGGTCCCGGGATGCTCGGGGGCGGTCGGGTCGGCACTGCTCCCCCTCGGATAGCTCAGCAGGGGAAGGTGCGGCAGCCCCTCGGTATGGACAGCAGGGGCGGCTTGCTGGTAGAGACGGGAGGAGCCGTAGCCCCAGGGGTTCCCGGGTGCCACGTGGTGGTAGAGGTCAGCGGGAGGCTTCGGTGCAGAGCAGGCGCTCCCGGGGTCGGGACGGGAGGGGAGTGGATGTTCGTTACCCCCTACCCAGGACTTCTTCTCCTTGTCCTAGATTTCGGAGCCGTTCTGCTTCCTCACAGGCTGGGCACCGGGTGGGCTCCCCGGTCGGCGAGATGGCGGCGGAAGTTCCTCTTCCCGGACGTCAGGCGACCTGCACTGCAGCCCCCACCGCTCCGGTGTCGGGGGGCTTGGCCGGTGAGTCCAGTGGGTCACTACACTCTAGCGCACTAGTTACCACACTTCAGGCACTACTCCACTCATTGGGGGCGGGGGGTGACACTAGCGGCGTTGGTCAGGTGTGGGCTCCGGGTGCAGGGGCTTCAGGTTCTCGGATCCGGGATTCCGCGGGGCCTAGTTCGGGCGGGGATTTGGCGGGGCCGCAGGACGTAGGAGAGGTTGGGAGCGAAAGGGCTGAGTTGTCCGGGGGTATCCCCGACGCGGCTAGGCAGCACGCGTACGTATCTTTTGCGGGCCCACTGGGGGTCCATTTGAAACAGGACGTGAAGGATAAGATTTGGAAGGGCGAGTTCTGTGAGATCTTCTCCCTCCTCCCGTTAGAGGACTTCATTGACCTCAAGGAGGAGGATAAGAAGGATGAGAAAAAAGAGGAGGAGAAGAGGAAGCGGTACCGCAAGATACCGAAGTCCTTCGGTAATTGGTTGCGGGCCTTTTGTGTGCTGGCTAGTGTGCTCGGCGAGAAATCGCCGGGGTTGTGCTCGTCTTTGTTCTGCTATTTGGATGGCATTTGGGAGGCGTACCGGACTTACGGGGGGTTGGCATGGTGGAGGTACGACGAGCAGTTTCGGCAGCGGCTGGCGGCTAACCCGGGTATGCGGTGGGACCAAATGGACCTGCCGCTCTGGATGAAGCTAATGATGGCGCAAAAAGCGCAGCCCTTTCAGAGTTCGGCCGGCGCCAGGGGGCAGTCCGCCTCGTCGGCCACCTTACAAAAGGGCTTATGCTGGCTCTATAACGAGGGCCAATGCAAATGGGGAGCCTCCTGTCGTTTCAAGCATGAGTGCTCCGGATGCGGGGGAGCTCATGGGCTCAACCGCTGCTTTAAGAAGGGTAAGTCCGGAGGCGCCGGCGCGGCTGTCGCGCCGGGGGGAGGGGGTGCATCCGCTTCCCCTGGGCCTAACCCCAGTGAAGCTAAGCGCGATGGAGCCGTGGCTAGGCCGCTACGGTAACAGGGCGGACGCTGCGGTGCTCCTGGCGGGGTTTGCGGTGGGGTTCTTTATTCCGTTTCAGGAGCGACGAGGGGGTCAAGGGAGGCTGCGCAACCTGAAGTCTGTGGCGGACTTCCCGGATGTGGTTAGGGAAAAGCTGGGCAAAGAAGTAGGACTGGGCCGCATGGCAGGCCCATTTGTAGTGCCTCCGCTGGAGGGCCTGCGGGTTTCCCCACTTGGGGTGGTCCCCAAGAAGGAGCCGGGTAAATTTAGACTCATTCACCATCTCTCATACCCGAAAGGGGAGTCGGTGAATGACGGTATTCATAAGGAATTGTGCTCGGTGTCATATGCATCTTTCGACCGGGCGGTCGATTTGGTCCGGCGGGCCGGGCATGGGGCCCTGATGGCTAAGGTGGACATCGAGGCCGCGTTCCGGCTGCTACCGGTCCACCGGGACTGTCATCACCTGCTGGGGTGTTTCTTTGAAGGGGCCTACTTCGTGGACTTGTGTCTGCCCATGGGCTGTTCCATTTCCTGCTCCTATTTTGAGAAATTCAGCACTTTTCTCGAATGGGTGATACGGGTGGAAGCGGGGAGTCGTCTTATTGTACATTATCTAGATGATTTTCTGTGTGTGGGACCGGCCGGTTCCCTGGATTGCCTGCGCCTGCTGCGGACGGTTGAGTGGGTGGCGGGCCAATTCGGGGTTCCGCTGGCGGCGGATAAGACCGAGGGCCCGACCACGTGTCTGAGTTTTCTAGGTCTGGAGATTGACTCTGGGAGGGGAGAATGTCGGCTGCCCCAGGATAAGCTGGCAAGGCTTCGGGGGGCGGTGGCTGCCGTTGCTGGGGCACGCAAGGTGACTCTGGTGCAGCTACAGTCCTTGATTGGGTTGCTCAATTTTGCGTGTCGGGTCATCCCGATGGGAAGGGTGTTTAGTCGCAGCTTGTCGGCCGCTACCGCGGGGGTTAAATCCCCGCACCATTTTGTACGGGTGTCGGCGGCCATGCGAGCGGACTTGGGCATCTGGGATGCCTTCTTGCGGGACTTTAATGGGACGGTGTTGTTCCGGCAGGAGGGCCAGTCGTCGGCCGAGCTGGAGCTTTTTACGGATGCTTCGGGCAGTATAGGCTTTGGGGCATATTTTGGGGGCTCCTGGTGTGCGGAGCGGTGGCCGGACTCTTGGGGTTCGAGCCCGCTTATGCGCAACTTGGCTTTCTTGGAGTTGTTCCCGTTGGTTGTTGCAGTAGCGTTATGGGGTGACAGGTTGCGTGATCGGAAAGTGGTATTTTTCTCGGATAACATGGCGGTGGTTCACGCGGTGAATCGCCAGTCGGCGGCATCAAAGCCGGTGGTTCAGCTGCTTAGGCGACTGGTATTGCTGTGTATGTCCCGAAATGTTGTTTTTCGCGCGCGCCATGTTCCCGGCTATTTGAATGAGGTGGCTGATGCTCTCTCGTTTTCAGTGGTCCCGTTTCTGGCTGGCGGCGCCGGGGGCATCGAAGGAAGGGCTGGCTTGCCCGGACGAGATTTGGCAGCTGGGGGCGTCCTGCTTGGAGGACTCGTGAAGGCTTCTCTGGCACCGGCCACTTGGGCCTCGTACAGTAAGGTTTGGGGCTTGTGGGAACGGTCACTGGAAGGGTTGGCCGTGGACAGCGGGGAGGCCCTGCGGGACGCTTTCTTGTGGTACACCTGTCAGTTGCTGACAAAAGGGCCGTCCCCTGCCGTGGTGGACAGATCCATGGCGGCGATGGCGTTTTGGTTTCGGTGGCATGGGAAGGAGGACTTTACCAAGACCTTCGTCATCAGGCAAGCCCTGAAGGGTTATCGCAAGGGGCGCAGGGCGCCGGATACCAGGCGCCCAGTGTCGGTGCGGCTGCTGGGGGATTTGGTGGGTATATTGCCTGAGGTTTGTTTTGATGGGTTTGAGGCTTTACTGTTCAAAGTAGCGTTTGTTTTGGCGTTTTTTGGGGCATTCCGAGTAGGGGAATTGGTGAGTGCTAGTAAAATGGCGCAGGGGGGCCTGCAATTTTCGGGGGTCCGTATCTTGGATAGGAAGGTGGTGGTGCACCTTGGCAGGTCCAAAACGGACGTCCGCGGCGTGGGCCGGGACGTGACACTGGGGACCTTGCCGGGCTCGGCTTTGTGCCCGGTGGCTGCTACGGTGGAGTATCTGGCGCGGAGGCCAGCGGTAGGGGGCTCCTTATTGGTACATGCTGACGGATCGTCCCTTTCTCGGTTCCAGTTCACGAAAGTTTTTCGGTTGGGCTTGGGCAGGTTGGGGCTTCAAGCTGCACGATTTGGGACGCACTCGTTCCGTATTGGGGCGGCCACGGAGGCCGCACGGTTGGGATTGGGGGACGAGGTGGTGAAGAGGATCGGGAGGTGGGAATCGGTAAGATTCCGCTCCTATGTCCGGTTGGGTCTATTGGATTAATGGCATGGGACTGTTTTGTATTTCAAAAAAAAAAAAAAAAAAAAATAACCATCAAATTTAAAAGGTGTTGTGTTATGATATGAGGGGTTAATGGCTATGTTGGGATGTTTCGCTGTGTTGGTTGGGGATGGGGTAGGGGTCTCTGTTGGACTTCCCTCATCATTTGTTTTCTCCCCCCAGGGCGTGTGGCATGGATCGTGGGCCATTCGTTTGTCTTCTGGGCCGAGGGGAGGGCCGCAGCTCGAGCGCAAGGCCAGCAGCTGGGTTTTCCGAGAGGCCAGTTGGCAGTTCGTTGGTTTGGGTATCGGGGTTTTTGCTGGGGGGATGTTTGTGGGAAACTGTTTGGGATGCTGGCAGCAGGGTACACGCCAGACGTGCTGGTATTACATGTGGGGGGTAATGACCTGGGCCTTACGCCGCAGCGCCGGCTGGTGAAGTGGATGAAGCAGGACATTAATAAGTTGAGGGGCCTGCTTCCGGGGGTAATGTTGGTCTGGTCTGAGATTGTCCCGCGGCGCCGGTGGCGGCACGCTCGGGATACGGGGGCTATGGAGAGGTGCAGGAAGAAGGTGAATAGCTTGATGGCAAGCTTTGTGCGGAAAGTAGGGGGTGTAGTGGTACGGCACCTGGAGTTGGAGGAAGGGTTGCCAGGATACTACCGCTCGGATGGTGTTCACCTCTCGGATGTGGGTTTGGACCTGCTCAACTTAGGTTGGCAGGATGGTATAGGGATGGCCCTGTTTCTTCGGGGTGGCGGAGCTCAGACAGCTTAAGGGGTCAAGGTCTGAGCTTGTGGCGGGACGGGGAGCTGAAGGAGAGGAAATAGGCTCCCCTGGATGAACGTGAGGTGGAATAAACAGATTGTGGTCATCGGTGGTTGAGAGGTTTCGAGTCCTGGAGGTGGCTCAGAACCTGGTGGGGCAGGGGTATCCGGGTATACCCCTGCCGTGGTTAATGGTGGTTGGCAGGGGTATCCGGGTATACCCCTGCCGTGGTTAATGGTGGTTGGCACTTTGATATAAAGTTGGTGTATGTTATAATTATGTATATGTGTTATTATATGGGGGTCATTGCCTTTTGTATGGTAGCCGAAGGAACAGGATGCGAGGGGGCGGAGTATGGGGGGCAATGACCCATGTTTACCTGTTAATTTATTATCGATATTATTATCATCATCATCATCATTATTATTATTATTATAATTATTGGTTAATAAAGCTGTGGACAAATTTCCCCATACTACTTAGTGTCTGTGTATTATTGGGTTAGGTTATGGGGGTGGTTTGTCCTGGATTCCGACTGCCCAAATGGCGACTATAGACCTGTCATGTTTCTACCACATTTTCAAAATAGTTACAGAGCTTTCTGGTTAAACTCTTCACTTCTTTAAAAAAAAAAAAAAAAAAAAAAAAAAAAAATTATATATATATATATATATATATATATATATATATATATATATATATATATATATATATATATTTATTTGTGGTCAAGGCATAAAGCCGTAGAGTTAGTAACTTAAAACAATAAGATATGAAAAGTCAGTTGTGGTGTGCCGTAACTGACGATGTAGTAGGCCTGAAATAAAAGAGGGCCTACCTCAAGAATTGCTTTAAAGGAGGAGAGGTGGGTGGGGCAAATCTCAAGACCTGAGCCGGTAGCAGGTGAAGGGCTGGGGATATATATTATATATATAAATCCAAATGAAATAGGCTGCTCTCCGGGCTTAAAAGTTCCAATTTTTATTTAAAGTTGATTAAAAATACGACCAACGTTTCGGTCCCCCTTCGGGACCTTCTTCAGGGTCAAATTCAACAGGACAATACATAACATTACAAATACCAACAATATATACCATTGATAATTAAGGAAATAACTCACCAGAGTGTTTGCCGCCGAGCCCGCCATCACCAAGTGTACTTCCGGGTATGCAAAACTCCTTACGTAGTTTATAAATTCGTATGCCCGTGTGGTTTACACTACGTGGGAAAGACTGAAACACCCCTATGCGAGAGGATTAGGGGTCACCGGTCAAGGTTGGCGTATAGGGATGGACAAACAGATAAACCTGTTGCTCAGCACTTTTCGGACAAAAAGCACCCTTTGGCATCCCTAAAGTTCATTGGGATAGACCATATCCCTCCCCCCCAGATAGGGGGTAACAGAGGTAGACTATTGCTCCAAAGAGAGGCGTTTTGGATCAATCAATTAAACACGGTGTCACCTCTGGGACTCAATGAAAACATTACTTACCATTCTTTCTTGTAGGAGTATCCAGCTAGCCAATATGTTTTTAGTTAAAATGTCTTCAGTTTATATGTATTTATGTATAGTATTTAACATTTGTATATTCATGTATAATGGGTCTTGGATGTATATAGCATTTGGTAGCACTTTAATTAGTGAGGTTCACTTTAAGCACTGATTTTGTAGTTAATATTTTTTTGCACTGGGCACTTTATATATAAACATCTGCTACCTGGTGAACACTTTATTCTAAGCACTTTATACTAGATAAGCATAAACTTTAAACTTTATTCTTCTGAATCCTATACACTTTAAGCAAGATCTATGTCCCCCGTACAATAGTTTTATATGGGAACATATCCCGATTCATTCATATTTCACATTGTTTATTGTTACTATGAAAACCGCAGTCCCCGGTTACCCAGGCTGTCATGCACGCACGATCACGTGACGGGAGGCGGGGCACGTTTAGAGTTGCGCGTGCATACCCGGAAGTACACTTGGTGATGGCGGGCTCGGCGGCAAACACTCTGGTGAGTTATTTCCTTAATTATCAATGGTATATATTGTTAGTATTTGTAATGTGATGTATTGTCCTGTTGAATTTGACCCTGAAGAAGGTCCCGAACGGGGACCGAAACGTTGGTCGTATTTTTAATCAACTTTAAATAAAAATTGGAACTTTTAAGCCCAGAGAGCAGCCTATTTCATTTGGATTTTTTTTATCTTTTTGGAGCCTTGGTCTGGCGCCCGGCATTGGCTTATGATACACGTGAGTGCTGGGGATTCCAAGTATATATATATATATATATATATATATATATATATATATATATATATATATATATATATATATATATATGAAAGGAAACAACATTTTGTGTATCAGTGGAGACCTGGTATATTCAATTTCTTAACTTCTGGCTCCACTGCCATTCCTCCCAGCTCAGATTGAGGAAATCTCCCCAAAATGTATTGTTGGGAAATTGTGTTTATAAAGTAAATGAACTTTCTTTTACCTCCATTTTACAGGATGAGTGAAGAACATGGCTTCTGGCATCCATGTTGCTTAATAATTCTGAAAAAGAAATTCTAAAATGAGGGTATTCACACACAGCTTCATTACATCAGTAAACTGTAGGGGTTATGGTACTTCATGTGCCTCTTTAAGTAACAACTTATCTCATTGAACTATATTTATTAATACTTTAACAAGCAGTGGAAAGACATTAAGGAATGGTTATTATAGTCCAGTGAGAGGTCACATCGCAGACTGTGATTCCAGAATCTCATGAACTGGTCCACAACAGTGCTTTGTATTTCTGCCTACTTTGTTCTTTGTATTTTTTGCAATTTGTAGACATCATTTTATGTTATAGAATGATAAAAGATGATCTGTATTCTTCAAGATGAAATGCGTGGTTGCAAGACTTTTATTCACTAGATAACAGGGCATCATTGTTAGTAACAGTGCATAATAATTAAAATGAACTTCAAACATCTTAGTGGAAAATGCCTTCTGAGTAATTACCATATCTTATAGATTGCAGAATTTGCATTGCAACAATAAAGTAAAACAATATACTGAATATTTAAAGGGAAACTATAAACAGTTGTTTTCCTAGCACAATAGTGACCTACCTCCAACAGCCCCCATTGCCCATGGTGTTGGGATGGCTAAAAAACCTTTTGTCTCTTACCTGAATCCAGCTCCTATTTCCCTCGACGCTAGGTCAGGCTTCGTGTTCACTCCTGGACCTGATGTGCATACTCGGTGAGCGCTGTGTTTGCAGTAGGTCAATCTCATAGGAAAGCATTGGATCTGGTAGGCAGCCCCTAGAGGTGGAGTACAACCTGCAAGGTAATTATTGCAGTTTATAAATAACTGAAATAATTACAATTGCACGGTTTAAAGGAACTGTGACAATGCACCCAGATCACTTCAAGTTAGCTGAAGATGTTTGGGTGCCTATATTTTCTCTTTAAAATTAACAGCATTTGTATACACGCGGACACATGGATAGAAAACATTATGCTTTCTTAATCAAAGACTGTTGAGTGACTTTGATGCATGTGAAATTAAAATAAATACAGTTGTGCACAAAAGTTTGCATACCCTTGGAGAATAGGATAGATAGATAGATAGATAGATAGATAGATAGATAGATAGATAGATAGATAGATAGATAGATAGATAGATAGATAGATAGATAGATAGATAGATAGATAGATAGATAGATAGATAGATAGATAGATAGATAGATAGATAGATAGATAGATAGATAGATAGATAGATAGATAGATAGATAGATAGATAGATAGATAGATAGATAGATAGATAGATAGATAGATAGATAGATAGATAGATAGATATTTGTGTTCGGGGCATTCTCATATGATATAGAATAAGATGGTTGTAGCGATGTAGCTTTAGGAATAATCGGTTGAGGTGTGCCGAAACCGACGTATGCTGTAGGCCGGTAAAAAGTGGGCAAAAAGAGAAATATTAATGCAAAACATTATACAGGACCATAGTGCATTTGTTAACCATCAGGTAGACATTTTAATGAAAGCTTCCTAATTCCTGAATCGGCTGTGGTATGTAAGTCGCATAAGCCTATGATTCCGAGCAGCCCCGTGTCTTTAACATGTGCGGGGATATCTTGGCTATATAGTGCATGAACTTACCTGTGGTAAGGACAGTATTGTACAGTGACAGTAATGGTTCAGTGGTACGTATGGTGGCGTGCCCAAGAACGTAACCAGTACCTTAAACCGGGCACCCAGCATTGCTTGTAAGATAGTAGGTTATATGCACTGGTTCGCACATCTGACTCGTCTTAGTTTTAGGAAGGGACCGGGCATAGTGGTATTGTGTGTTTTAGAACAATAAGTGGTCAACAGGCACTCTTGTTTCTGATGTTTGCAGCTGATAGTGAGTCATACCTTGAGAAAGCAGTTAAAGGCTAGATAGGTAGCAGTTTGATGACTGCATTGGTGCATGGTTCGGAAGGTGCATGGTCGAGTGGTTCTGATATGGTTTGAACATTGTAGGTCTATGGCCAGTATTTAGTTGTAGCAGGAACGTCCGCTTGGCTATGTCTCTAAGTAAGGTATGGATGGGGTAGGAGGATAGGAACCTTTGTTGTTTGGGAAGGAGAAATACGTATAGTGTTGAATGTCCGTGAGATAAAGTTTAACCGTGTTGTGCAAGAATTTTTAACTTAAGGTGGCAAAAGAAGTGAATGCCATAAATGGTGAAACCTCAAACCAGCTATCTAAGTCATGGTCCGACATGAAACGTATTGTATAAGTGGAAACCCTGTAGCAAGCGTGTTGAGTGCTGGTGGACAAGGCCAGTTTAGTCAGAGCCCGGCTATGTTGGCGAGGTTCATGTAATCCATGAGCTTGACCATAAATGACCCCCTGCCATGGCAGCTGTCACGTCAGCTGCCACAGTAGTTTACCATTACGTGTGGTTAGGCCTGCCGTGGCTTGGTTGTCTAGGGACAGCCCCTGATCATCATGTGGGAGTGTGGAAAAAGCAAAGTGGTCTGAGATGAAAGCGCAGCCTGCGGTATGATGCGCATGGCAAATTTTAAGGAACCTGGCAGGGATTGTAGTTCCATGCGGTTGCGAATACCAAGCAGGATTTGGTAATTGGTGTTGTAGCAACTGTTCCCATTTCTCACGTGGTAACTTGTTGGCAAGGATGCCAAGTCAAGTTGTATGCCCAGGAATGTAATGATAGTGTCTGGGTCTTCTGTGACCTTAGGGAATACTGGGACCCCCAAGTGTTCAGACATACTAATGGCTTCCTTGAAGCTTCTAGAGGGAAAGGCGTTCCTTTTGACCAACAAGAAAGCATCTCGGGAGTGTATGACTGTGGGGCATCTGGATATGTTTAACCACAACCAACAAATAGTTCTACGAATATATTTAAGATTGTGGCTGCTCTTGACCCGAAAGTTAAGCAGGAGAAGAAATATATGACTGCTGCCCATAAATGCCCTGTAAGTGCCAGTGTAGGGTGGATGATGGCAGTCTGAAATGCGTTGTGATATCAGTTTTACTTGACCAGGCTTCCCCCGCTGCTTGAGTGATAGCTGTAATGGTATGAACAATGGTGGCATACTGTAATGAAGACTCCTCGGAAGGGTATGAGGGAGTTGAGACTTGGGGTAGCCGAGGCATGAGGTGCAGATAAGTCTATGATCAGTTACAGTGTGAGGGAAGATTCCCTGTGACAATCCCAATGGGATTGCGCCACGCGGTAAATGGTGTAGATCGGAGAGGCCCAGGTAGAAATCTTTCTGCCATTCTTGGGCCATGAGTGTATTGCTAGCTGTTGGATGCTGCTGTGATGACTGCAAGTTAGGGCATTCTAGATTTCCCCAAAAGTACATGGCAATACCTGTCTGGAAGGCCTTTAACCCCTTAAGGACACATGACATGTGTGACATGTCATGATTCCCTTTTATTCCAGAAGTTTGGTCCTTAAGGGGTTAAAATCGGAGATTAGGAAATCAACTAAATGTCTGGAAGGGTGAGGAGTTAGAAAGTACTGGAAATGCATAATTTTTACAGGCGTGAAGTAATGTTCAGGGTACATTTATTGTGACACATGGTTTCATGTGCCCTGAGTCCTGACGTATTGGGAACATACCTGCCAGTCTGCATGCACTGAAACAACTTGTGCCAACATGGAAATTGTTGCAAATCTGGGATTTGCCAAAGAGAATGAGATGACCCAATTGTCTCTGGTAGCTCTGAGGTGCTAGAGCTTGGAGCCTGAAACGTGATCGTCCGCTGTGTTGGGACAAAAATTTTCGTGTGGGACTAGCAACATCCTCTCCAAGTGAAAGATAAAGATAACCATTATTATATGAACCCACAGTGTGCTAGTACTGGCTTGCTAGCTAAAGCCGCATGGCGAAACAATTAATCCTTTGTTTTGTGACAGGTGAGGCCCTGCTAGTTGCCAAGTGGCTTGAGAGGCTCTATATATGCAATGGCGCAAGGGAATTTTGTGGCCACCAACGTAATGGCAGGATGTTGGCCTCTCGGTGACTGTAACCAGAAAAAGGGGAGGGGAGTGACAGGTGAGGCCCTCTCTATATACCATGCGAGGCGGCTAGCTCACGAGTGGCCCGATGGGTGTTTGCCTCCGAACGTTGAGGCGGGGTGTTGGCCTCGCGGGACCACTATACGACAGGCGTAGATGCCAATAAAGGAGAATACCTATTGGAAACCTATAGTCCCTAATTGCCAGTACGCTAAGGATGTATCCAGGGGAAAACAGAAAATGTATGTAAATACCACATGAGCAGGTGTATATACCTGGTAGTATGATTAGATACCCTTACTGGTCGTAAGGGTTATTAATACCTGTGTCCGGACGGGTAAAACAATGTATGAGAATTGAATATAGACATTTAAAAGCGTATACCCATATGTGTGTTATGCATGTTTAATAGAGCAAAGTGCTCCGTCCCAATGTTTATTGTATGCTTGTTAATGCCCCTGTTTGAAGGAAATTAACTTGTCAGGAGTGTTATATCATCTGTGATATGGAATACAACTGTACCCGGAAACATGAGTGTAGTGAACCATGACCGGCTGCTGAATAACCTAATGTGTTAAAGTACGTAATTGGAAGGACTTATATTTTAAGCGTGCAACCATGCAAATATTCCGTTGGAGTCAGTATAAAAGCGAAAATGCTGTAGTTAGTTCTTTTGCTTATGAAGTGAAATAAAGTCTGAGAAGCCTGTAGTATACCGATTGACCAGTAGGTGTCAGCATGTAGGCGAAAATGCAGTGGTTCGTTTGTTTCTACATGAAATGCAATAATGTCTGAAAAGCCTGTAGTACACCGAATGACCGGTAGGGGTCAGTGTGTAGATAAAAATGCAGTGGTTTATTGGTTTGTACATGAAATGCAATGATGTCTGAGAAGCCTGTAGTACACTGAATGACCGGTAGGCGTCAGTGTGTAGGTGAAAATTCGGTGGTTTGTACATGAAATGCAATAATGTCTGAGAAGCCTGTCGTACACCGAATGACCGGTAGGGGTCAGTGTGTAGGCGCAAATGCCGTGGTTCGTTGGTTTGTACATGAAATGCAATAATATCTGAGAAGCCTGTAGTACACTGAATGACCGGTAGGGGTCAGTGTGTAGGTGAAAATTCGGTGGTTTGTACATGAAATGCAATAATGTCTGAGAAGCCTGTCGTACACCGAATGACCGGTAGGGGTCAGTGTGTAGGCGCAAATGCCGTGGTTCGTTGGTTTGTACATGAAATGCAATAATATCTGAGAAGCCTGTAGTACACCGAATGACCGGTAGGGGTCAGTGTGTAGGCTTAAATGCAGTGTATCGTTGGTTTGTACATGAAATGCTATAATGTCTGAGAAGCCTGTAGTACACCGGATGACCGGTAGGGGTCAGTGTGTAGGTGAAAATGTAGTGGTTTATACATGAAAATGCAAACAACGTCTAAGAAGCCTGTAGTACAACGAAATGACCGATAGGGGTCAGTGTGTAGGTGAAAATGCAGTGGTTTATTGGTCTGTACATGAAAATTCAAACAACATCTAAGAAGCCTGTAGTACACCGAAATGACCGATAGAGGTCAGTGTGTAGGCGAAAATGCAGTGTATCATTGGTTTGTACATGAAATGCTATAATGTCTGAGAAGCCTGTAGTACACCGGATGACCGGTAGGGGTCAGTGTGTAGGTGAAAATGTAGTGGTTTATACATGAAAATGCAAACAACGTCTAAGAAGCCTGTAGTACACCGAAATGACCGATAGAGGTCAGTGTGTAGGCGAAAATGCAGTAGTTAGTTGGTTTGTACATGAAATGCAATAATGTCTGAGAAGCCTGTAGTACACAGAATGACCGGTAGGGGTCAGTGTGTAGGCGCAAATGCAGTGGTTCGTTGGTTTGTACATGAAATGCAATAATGTCTGAGAAGCCTGTAGTATACTGAATGACCGGTAGGGGTCAGTGTGAAGGCTCAAATGCAGTGGTTCGTTGGTTTGTACTTGAAATGCAATAATGTCTGAGAAGCCTGTAGTACACCGAATGACCAGTAGGGGTCAGTGTGTAGGTGAAAATTTAGTGGTTTATATATGAAAATGCAAACAACGTCTAAGAAGCCTGTAGTACACCGAAATGACCAATAGGGGTCAGTGTGTAGGCGAAAATGCAGTAGTTAGTTGGTCTGTACATGAAATGCAATAATGTCTGAGAAGCCTGTAGTATACCGAATGACCGGTAGGGGTCAGTATGTGGGAAAAAATGCAGTGGTTCGTTGGTTTGTACATGAAATGCGATAATGTCTAAGAAGCCTGTAGTACACCCAAAGACCAGTAGGGGACAGTGTGTAGGCGAAAAATTGTATTTCGTTTGTAGTTTTAACCACACAGATGATTTTAACCCAACAGATTTTAAACAACAGATTTTACATGAACAGCTAGGTGAGTATTAGGTAATGAAATAACCGTGCAAAACGAAAGGAAACCGTAAAGTGAGGACCCGTGCTGTGCTGAACGCCGTGGGAACTAATACTGGCACGACAGGTGGGCCAACTTACGGTTTGAGAGTCCCTGAGACACCAAATGTGATGCTGACCGGAAAGAAAACCACTGGATTAACAGAAAGCCCTGCAGCAGGATTCCTGGACACAGCTTGGAGTATGAGACCTCATGGAGCAAAGGTGAAATCAAAATGGCGTCTTGTATGACCTGGAAGTGCTATTCGTCTGACCCACAAAGGTAAGCAGGGAAAGGGGGAGTCCCTTATGTAGGTCTATAGCCCCTCCCACAACTTCAGGCCATGCCTTCCAATATACCATTTTTTAAAGAAAACATGAGTGAGCAGGCAAAACATGTTTCTTTTAATTCTTGAGGGATTCATATTCAACTGTAGGTTATAACAGAATGGAACAATCATAAAACAAAACATGTCAACAAAGAAAAAAATGAAATGAAACCCCCGTTCAAAAGTCTGCATACCCTTAGTGTATTGCCCCCTTTAGTCTCAATGACAGGTTGCAGTCTTTTGTAATAGTTGCCTAATTCTTGCAGGTGGTATAGCTGTTCATTCGTCTGGCAAAATGGCTTTGGTCGTCTTGCATGAACAGCACATTTGAGATCTCCCCAGAGTGGCTTGATGATATTAAGATCAGAAGAGTGTGTTGGCCACTACAGAGCCTTCACTTTTTTCTGCTGTAGCAACTGGAGGGTCAACTTTGCCTTGTGCTTAGGGTCTTTGTCATGCTGAAAAGTCCAAGAGCGTCCCATGCACAGCCTTCTTGCAGAAGAATACAAATTGTCTGCAAGTATTTCCTGATAACATGCTACATTCATCTAGTCAATTTTCACAATATTCCCTGTGACTTTAGAGCTCACCCCCCCCCCAAAACATCAGTGAGCCACTACCATGCTTCACAGTGGGGATGGTATTCTTTTCACTATAGGTCTTGTTGACCCCTGTCCATACATAGCGCTTATGGTTGTGACCATAAAGTTCTATTTTGGTCTCGTCACTCCAAATTACAGTGTGCCAGAAGCTGTGAGGTGTTGTCGGGCATATTGTAACTGGACTTTTTTTGACATTGGTGCAGTAAAGGCTTTTTTTTACTGGCAACTTGACCATGGAGCAAATGTTTGTTCAAGTATTGTGCTCCTTGAAGCAACCACACAGTCTGTATTTCTCCTTAGGTTACCTGTGGGTTTTTCTTTGTACCCCAAACAATTATTCTAGCAGTTGTGGCTGAAATTAGGGTGGGTATGTGTGGCTACTATATATTATGTATAAATGTTTATTATTTATATTTTTATTTTCTTATATAGTATACAGATTAAAACTGTTGAGGCACTTATCACATGACAAGATATGTTAATTTAGATACCTCATAATATATTTTTTTTTACTTGTAAATAAAACGTATTTGATATATAGAGGGAGATTTACACCCACTATGGATCACAGAGAGGCTATTTATATGTTTTAAATAAGTTACATATTATATCTAAATAGTCTTTTCTTTCTAGCACAGCTTTTTCTTCATGATAATCTCCAGTAGGGGCTTTATAATCACTGTATCATATGTGATTGCCTGGGCATACGAATCACTATAGAACGCATATCAACATCAGCTGGAACACACTGAAGTAACTTTTGAAACACATCACTTCCGGTCACATGGAACACACGGAAGTGAACCTTTGGAATGCATACCACTTTTGGCTACACGGAGGAAAATTAAAACAATAACTGTAAGAAACAGAGGAGAAATTGCACTACCACAACAGGTGATTGAGACAAACACACAACCAATCAGAAGACGGAAGACACCGGTGAACTAATGGATTAGCCCTGTTTAAGAGCCTTGCGGGAGGGGGTTGTCCGGCTGCTTGTTTGCTGCATTTGTAAATTTTGTCATTGCTTTTATTGCATGGTCCCTGAGGAAGTCTAAAATGTTAAGTACAAAACGCGTAGGACTGACCATACATTTATTATTGTTTTAAATATTTTATGCTATACCAATAAAAGCTGCTTTTTTTTCAACCTACCACCTGGAGTCCTGCATGGTAGTGGTGAACATACGGAGGAGTGGTTAATAGCCCCCCACCACCTTATACATGCCTGATTACGCTACTATCTTGTGAGTACATTTGATAACCGCGCATATAATTCAATTTATGTGGATTCAAACTATGTTTTGTATATTTTTTTATTTTTAGATCATCAGCTGGTTCCCTTTGTTTTGTATATATACTTTGGTTGCTATAGGATCACCGCGGGGGGTGATCCAAGGGAGTCTGACATGAGTATAATCGCCGCGGATTGCCGGTCCAGGTAAGTCCAGGGCTCCTATTTGCCACGGTCGTACTAGGTACGTCTGCGGTCCTTAACAACCTTTTTTGGTCAGACTTACATAGTACGTCCACGGTCATTAAGGGGATATACATGTGTGTGTGTATATATATATATATATATATATATATATTTTTTTTTTTTTTTCAGGAATGTTTAGGGAGGCTGCAGAGATTTATAGCAAGTGGAGGTGGGGCTAGGACTGCATAAAAAAACACTTTTAGCACTGTAAATGGGGTGGGTGGTGTTGATCAACAGCCTAATGTATGCAGATGAAGTGTTATTGTGTTCTAATACAGGGATTCAAGCCCCATTCTACACTTAGACAATAATGGAGTCATCTGAGCAATTGCCTGACTCTTGAGCCTAGCTCCACTGAGCTAAACAACCAAGATGTAACATGACCGATTATGTGACAGACAACAAGGGGTGTATAAAAGTGACAATTTATACTGAAATATGCTCTTATGTAAAATGAAAAAAATTGACACACCCTTTGCATGCAAAGCACTTGAGCAAGCTGCTTTAGGAGTCTAGAATGTTCCTTTTAGGAGAAGGTTATGTCTGAAAAACATAATGTCTCTTTTGTTATTTAACTGTTTGTTTTTAAATCTATTATCACATTTAGCTCCTACCCTTAATAACACTTGTAGGATTCCTTAAGTTTGCAGACAGCAACAACAAGTGACCTTACAAATGACCTTGTATAAGGACAAACCTCTTATTCAGGCATTTTATAATATGTTTCCAGATATTGTTCCAGATTTTTATTACTGATTGTTTTTAACAGTCTACTTTACATAGATTGAAAATTACACATCATTTATACATTTGCTACTTTTGTGGAATCTACACATATGTTACCTTGGATAATGTTGTAATTAAAACAACCATAAATTACCATATGTATTATATTATGCATTGTTTCCAGTGATCATATGACTGTAATGTCAACAATTATTTTGTCATCATATGAAAAAAAAAAATTAACACAGAGGAAGAATAAAACCGGTTCCATTAAATAATTCACAAACTGTTAGCAAAAGTCTGTTCATTTTTAAACTATGATATGCAGCATTTAGCAAAAAAAGTAAAATGTAACAATTAAAGGCTTCAAAAACTATTTGAATTCGTAGTCCAAACATTTCGTGCTTTGGAGTCTTAACCATTGAATTCTCAGTTTGACCTTCACCGTTGCTCTTAACCAAATATATATTCTGCCTGTGTTCCATTGTCTCCACTCTATTTGCCATACAAAGTGTAAAGCATTGCATCTCCTTTCCCTTCCTTACTATACAGTAGACATGTGCATGTGCACTGTGAAATAAATTACTTTTGTTTAGTTTTGATTACTTAGCTGAAAAGTGACATTCGTCCATCAAGTTTAGCCTTTCTCACATTTATTTTTGCTCGAAAAGAAGGCAAAAATCCAGTTCGAAGCACTTCAAGTTTGCAACAATCAAGGAAAAAATACATTCTTGACCCCTAAATGGTGGTCAGCTATCTCCTTTGATCAAGAAATTATGGGCAAATGCAAATATTACAAGTTGTAAAATGCAAATATTGTATTTCTCAAACGGTGTACTTTGTCTTTAAGAGATATTGCAAACTGACAAGGTGTTAGAAATTGAACATATTGTTTTTCATAACTGTTTATTTAAGCAATAACCTCTTACCTATCTTCAGTGCATAATATGTTTACGCCATTTTGTCCTAGACGAATTACAATAACAATAATGCATAAACAAGCTTCAAGGCTACGCTATGACTCTTTCAGTACATAATATACTGTGGTAACCCTAAGCAGATAAAGATGTTCAGACTTTAAGATGCCATCTTGACCTAAGCCAGGAAAATTTCCATGACGTGTACACCCTTTAGTTATGGCCTTGTATTTCCAAAACAGGCCTGTCCAACCTGCGGTCCCCCAGATGTTGCTGAACAACAACTCCCATGAACCTTTCAATTAAACAGATAGCCAGGGAATCATGGGAGTAGTAGTTCAGCAACATCTGGGGGGCTGCAGGTTGGAAAGCCCTGCCCTAAAATGAATAAAGTAAAAGAAGTGTTACTTTTTCATATATGAACTACGGTAACCCTAAAATGGAGACACCTAAGGTATAAATAGGTGTACTTTTAAATGTTAAGGGACAGAAGGGAGACTTGGAGACAGACGCTCCATCTTAAAATGACATAGAGGCTGACATGATGACATGTTCAGGAGGGTATGTTAATCTATTAATGATATTTGCAAGTATTTAGTTTAATCTTATAAACTCTGCTATAAATTATTGTAATGGATTTTATATGTCTATATTTATATTTTTATATGATAAATATCTAAAAGATAAAACTTTATTGCTTCCAAGACAATCCTTATTTTATATTGTATTCTCAATTATTTCTATATTTTAAATAAAGGATCTCTTACTAACTATGTAAAATCTGTATGGTTAGCCCTGCTAAGTTCTATGCTTTAAGACGTTATAGTGGTAAATAAGGGAACCAACCGCGGTTACACTATTACCCCACTTATTTAAAATTATATCCCTGAATATTATGTTTCTGCAAATTTTTATCCAATTGCAGTTTAAACATCGGTATAGACTCTGATAAAACCCCCTCTTGAGGCAGAGAATGCCACATTCTTATTGTAATAATCTCTTTCCTTTGCCTTAGACTACATCTCCTTTCTTTCAGTCTAAATGAGTGACCTTGTGTCCTATGTATAGTTCAGTTAATAAATAGTGTTAAGACACTCCCGGCATAAATGAGTGAAACCGCTGTTTAGTAGATCTTACCCTTTAGAGACACAGGCACTGTTGCTGTAGACCGCCAAACTCCCGAACGGAATATAAGGGAATGCTCCAAAACTCCCGAACAGAGAATCATATGAACTCCTCCTCTCCTGGAACAGGCGAAAGAATACTCCAAAGTAGCAACCCCCCCAAACATGAGACTAATCTCCATTTTGAGGGTAAAACAGGAATCTGCTTTAATGAGGGCTACCTGGTAGTGAATTAGGGATAATACCACACAAGTAGTTTTGGGAATTGTTAGAGACAACAAACTAACCAACAATTTGCAATGTCAATCAGCAGTTGCTAAGGCCAGTAAGATATTGTCATGTATAAATAACGGCATTAATTCTCGGGTTGAAAATATAATTTTGCCTCTTTATAAATCACTGGCAAAACTATACCTTGAATATGCTGTGCAATCTTCTGTACCTGTTCTAAAGAAGGATATTATGGCACTAGCAAAGGTGGGCTACAAAATTAATAAAAGGAATGAAGCATTTTAGTTATTAAAAAGGTTAACAAAATTAAATCTCAGTATGGAAAAAAAACAGCACTTTGTAAAATACAACAGTATTTTGTCGTAGAGTGCCTGGAACTAAAATCGGCTACTCGACGGCACTAATACCGCTGGACTTCCAGGCCGTTCGGGACCACCGGTCTTTCGGTATTTTATCTCTGCTTGTCTATTTGTGCCTTTGGTGAAAAATGTATGTTTAAGTGTATTTCGTGCGGCGTTCGGCTAATTGTGCTGGGATCTGAGCGGTACTTTCACGAAGTCATTCGGTATAATATCACAAATAATGTTAATGTTATATATTTTTATGTAAAAAGCCAGTTCTGCTGCACGGAGGAATAATCCACTTAACTGGATATTCTAGGGGGAGTATCCCTCTCGTGCAGCAGTGCATGGTGGGAGAAATGTCTTGGTTGTTAAGTTCCCCATGTAGTCCCTAACTGTACAACCCCTGTAAAGTCAGTAAGGAAACCCCTTGCATGGGGAAGCACATAAATACTGTGACATGTGATTAAAACCTGAGTTGACTCCCAGCCTATGTGTTGTCTAGTTCTTGGGAAGGAAGGATTTATACAACGCTACCGTGATTATTGTATGCTGTACTTATTTTACCTGGATTATTCTATGCTGTTCCTGTCTACCAGCGGAGATATTGTGGATTATACTACCTCTCCGCTATAGTCATCCTATGGAGCCCTTCATATACCGATAGAACAGTGTGAAAGACTTTGGCTCCATGGCAATCGAACTGTGTTTATTGGATCTGAGCGCCATTCGGTAATAATGTGCGCTCAGATCTAGGCTATCTGGGGATACGTTATATGTGTGGTGTCATGCCTTAACTACCGGTAATTCCTTGTCTCTTCTTGGTTGACGGAGTTTAGCCACACCCCTTCTCTGACGCGGTCTCTCCACGCTACATAATGCGACCGCGCCAGATACAAGACGCTGGATTATTGAACAGCGTTACCACGATATCAACCCGGCTAAAGATTCTCTACGACCTCTACTTGTGTACCGAACCGGACTGGAATTCTACTTACCCTCTTCTCCTCTCCTCGACCACGGCTAGTATCTGGACTTTCCTCATCCTGCCTGAGAAACAACCTCCCCGGAGGAGAACTCCGGGAACCTGATTTTTCACCCTTTGGAAGCTAAGTCAATTGTTATATCTGTGATAAGAGCTTACCTTCTCTCAAGCCCGCTAAGCATTCCTGCTATAGTCTGCTCTCAAGTTCGCTAAGCATTTCTGCTACAGCCTGCTCTCAAGTCCGTTAAGCATTCAGTCTACAGCTGCTTCCAGGCCTGCTATCTCTAACTCCAAAACGAATGTTACAACTTCATTTCTAACTTCCTCCGTTTCCTTAAAACTTGCAACCACCAATGTGCTATATTGCATGTATATCGGAAGCTGCTTACTCCAATTAAACCAACAGCGAAGTAATTAAAGATACAGTACCTGTATTTTCCATTATTGAATACACAGTTCCTATGCTACTCTCTAAGTATCCTAATCAACAATCTAAGTCCTAAGAAATCTGCAGTTGTGCTCCATATCAACCTATGTAAGCGTTTCATGTGGAATGCATTCGGTAGTTTTGAAGTTATGGAATTTTATGTATTTTTACTGTATTATTTAAAATGGCGTTTTGCCTCTATCCATGGAGATAATTGGATTTCTTCCCAATTATCTCCATGATAGAGAGTAGGGGTTGCTTGTACAAAGGGGAGGGTTTATGTCTGAGCCACTGTGATTGGCTAATGTATCATACTTGTCCCAGTCTTCCATCTGGTCCCCTAGGGGAGTGTCCACCAGGTGGGAGACAAGCATAAACAAACGAACGGGGAAGTACAGACAGGCAATTACACGAATCCACCGGGAAAGCATTATAGTTCCAAGACAGAGGGATCTGTCACAAATAGATTTCTAGACAATGGTTTGTATTGGCTCCAAACATTTTTATAATGCTATCATATCCCCTCTGAGGTGCTGTTTTTTTTCCATACTGAGATTTAATTTTGTTAACCTTTTTAATAACTAAAATGCTTCATTCCTTTTATTAATTTTGTAGCCCACCTTTGCACTTTTTCTAGTGCCATAATATCCTTCTTTAGAACAGGTACAGAAGATTGCACAGCATATTCAAGGTATAGTTTTGCCAGTGATTTATAAAGAGGCAAAATTATATTTTAAACCCGAGAATGAATGCCCTTATTTATACATGACAATCTCTTACTGGCCTTAGCAACTGCTGACTGACATTGCAAATTGTTGGTTAGTTTGTTGTCTATAACAATTCCCCAAACTACTTGTGTGTTATTATCCCTAATTCACTACCATTTAGGGTATAAGTTGTGCCTTCTTCACTCCTTAGTGTATAACTTTGCATTTTTTCTACATTTAATTGCATCTGCCATTTGATTGTCCAATCCCCCAATGTGTGTAAATCCCTTTGTAGCAAAGCAATATCCTGCTCACTGTATAGTTTTGTGTCAAATAGAAGTGGTCCCAGAACAGAACTCTGAAGGACACTTCCACTTTTGTCCAGCGTGAAAATGTACCATTAATGTCAACTCTCTGTACTCTTTCTTTAAGCCAATGTTCTACGCAAAAACAAGAATTAATATATGACATGTGCAAGTATTGGTTAATGACAGTGCATGCATGGGTATATGATTGTACAAATGAACATGTTTATGCTTGTGTGCATATATGGGCAAATTACAGTGTATGTGACAGTGAGCTAAACAGTGAGCTAAACAGCTACTAAACAGCAGCCTAATTTTTTTATTCTTAAATATGCTAAAGGGTACCAAATTTGGGTGCTATCTACTAAACATCTCTATAATTTGGCTAAATAGGAAAATCCCACATTAGCTATTTACTAGACAGCCTCCAATTTGTTATTTTAACCCCTTAAGACCGGAGGGCGTACTATTACGTCCTTTTAAAAGCGGCTCTAAACGCCGCAGGACGTAATAGTACGCCCTCCGGTTTTTAGTAACTTACCCGGTCGCCGGCGATCCCACTCCGGCGATCGCGGTTGGGGGGACTCCCAGGGAGCCCCCCGCGGCACGTCCGCCGTCCAGGAGCCCTCCCGGCCATGTGAGAGTGAGGTCCTTGCGAGGACCTCACAATCACATGGCCGGGATAGCTGGCTGCTGCAATGCCAGCAGGGGGACTAACTGAAATGACATTTAGTCCCCCTGCTGACTGAAATCAAATAAAAAAAAGTTAAAACAGTGTAAAAAAAAAAAAATTATATACTTAGATCATATATATATATATATTATATATATATATGATCTAAGTATATATATATACACATATACACACATACACATACACTGTCTAGGTGTATTTTAATATTAATATATATAATTATATATATATATATATATATATATATATATATATATATATATATATATATATTAATATCAAATTACACGTAGAGTGATACTGATTAAATATATATATAATTATTGTTATATATATATTTAGAAATAATATAAAAAAATAAATATGTAAATACATAAAAAAAATAAAAAAAATAATTAAAAATAAAATATTAAAATATATATAGATGTGTTTTATTTCGTTCTAACTGTATTGTGATATTAATATATATATATATATATATATATATATATATATATATATATATATATATATATATATATATATGTATATATATATATATATATATATATATATATATTTATATCAAAATACACTTATAACGAAATAATATATATATCTATATGCATAAATATATACGTATATATCCCTATATATATACCTATATATAAATACAAATATTAAAAAAAATTATATATATATATATATATATATATATATATGTATATATACGCATATGTATATATATACATATATTAATTCTACACATATATTTATGTAATAATTTTACATAATTAGGTATCCTAATTAATTACAATTAGCGGGACCTGCCTGACAACCCATGCCGAAAGTAAAGGGAATTAAATTTGCTAGCACTATATTTAACCCTATAACTTTCCAAGACACCATAAAACCTGTACATGGGGGGTACTGTTTTACTCGGGAGACTTCGCTGAACACAAATATTAGTGTTTCAAAACAGTAAAATGTATTACAACGATGATATCGCCAGTAAAAGTGATGTTTTTTGCATTTTTCACGCACAAACAGCACTTAGACGGACGATATTATTGCTGCAATACTTTTTACTGTTTTGAAACACAAATATTTGTGTTCAGCAAAGTCTCCCGAGTACAACAGTACCCCTCATGTACAGGTTTTATGGTGTTTTCAAAAATGACAGCGTCAAATATAAGGCTTGTGTTTCATTTTTTTCACTTTAAAATTCGCCAGATTGCTTACGTTGCCTTAATGACCCTATGGTAGCCCAAGAATGAAAATTACCCCTATGATGGCATACTATTTGCAATAGTAGACAACCCAAGGTATTGCAAATGGGGTATGTCCAGTCTTTTTTAGTAGCCACTTAGTCACAAACACTGGCCAAAATTGGCGTTTTTTGCATTTTTCACACACAAACAAATACTAACGCTAACTTTGGCCAGTGTTTGTGACCAAATGGCTACTAAAAAAGACTGGACATACCCCATTTGCAATACCTTGGGTCGTCTACTATTGCAAATGGTATGCCATTATGGGTGTAAATTTATTTCCTGGGCTACTATACAGTCTCAAAGGCAACGTAACCAATCTGGCGAATTTTAATTTCAAATGTAACACGCTATATTTGACCCTGTAACTTCCCAAAACACCATGAAACCTGTACATAGGGGGTACTGTTTTACACCTGAGACTTTGCTGAATACAAATATGTGTATTTTATTGCAGTAAAAGCAAACAGTATTATGACATTGACAGTTAAAATGTCATGTAGAACTAAAAAAAATAAAAAAAATCTTATTTTCTCCCATTTTTTTCATATTAAATTATGCTTTATAGCTAAATATTTTATTATAAATGAAAGCCCTGTTTCCCCTGAATAAAATGATATATAATAAGGTGGGGTGCATTTAATATGAAAGAGGTGAATTACGGTTGGACAGACATATAGCGCCAGGTTTTGTTTACATTTTGTTTCGTTCAAAACTTGTACATTTGGCTGCGGTGTTAAGGGGTTAAATTGGGCAAAATCCCACATAAGAGTGCCAAATTTGGAGGCTATCCATTGAACAGCTGATAGAGCCCTTTTTCTTAAATTTGCTCTTACATTCGCTTATAAGATAAGGCCCTGATTTTGTACCCTTAATTATGGTAATCTCATGTAAGGATAGGTCATAAGTAGGGTGTTATATACTAAAGAACTAGAATATAAAAAATAAGAAATACACTTTTTCTTAATTTTGCCTTTTTTTCTTAGTAGATAATCTCTTAAACAGCTGAACGATCAAAATTAAGTGACAAAAAAGCCCTTTTTAATTTAGTTTTTTTGGATGCTTAATAGACAATGTTAAGACACTCCCTGCATAAATGAGTGAAACTGCCATTTAGTAGATCTTCCCTCAGCGGGACCCATCGGAGCGTATGCAAAAACAAGGGGGGCCAAATCATTTTCAAGGAGGACGTCAGCTTGCAAATCCCTCATGATCCCCACATTCACATGCCTAGCGCCCACTCCCCAATCCAAATGTACCCAGGCAACACAGCGCCCCTTGCTACTCTCACAGCCACAGTGTCTCCGGTGTGCTGGTTCTCAGACACCAAGTGCTTTTGGAGCAAGGTCATGGTTGCACTGGTATCTCGCAGACCACTGACCTCCAGTTGCCGGTGCTGTTGTCTATTGTCCCAGTGGGCAGCTTGTATGGGGTCTGCTTCATGCAGGATGCCCCAACATTCCTCTACGCAGTGGGCAGCAGGCTGAGGGTTGCGCTGGTTTCCGCTGGTGGGTCTCCTCCAGGACTGGGCTTGGTTAGCTGTATTCAGCGGACACTCTGGCCTTTTGTGTCCTAGCTGCTTGCATCCGAAACACCGGATGGGCTGGGAGTAGTCCCGTGAGTTGAACCGGGGTGGCTGAGGATAGTTAGTAACTGGAGGGGGTTCTGGCGTGCGGTGCGTCAGGGGTTGGTAGACGGTCACTGCTGGGGGTGCTGCTGGTCGGTACTCCACTCTGGCAGGAGTCTTAGTGGTAGCATTGTCCAGTTTACGGGAATCCGTATACTCGTCTGCCAGGTGGGCTGCTTCATGCAAGGCGGAGGGTTTCCGGTCCCAGACCCACTCTCTGACTCCTGGGGATAATTTTTCAAAGCAATGTTTCAGCAGGAACATCTGTAGCACCTCTTCCCCGGATACGGCTTGGCACCCTGCCATCCAGTGGGCTGCTGTGCGGTGTACCCTACATGCCCATTCAATGTAGGAATCCCCGGCTAGTTTAGCAGTGTCTCTGAACCGCCTCCGCTATGCCTCCGGTGTAACGGCATACCTGGAGAGCAGAGCTTCTTTCACTGCAATATAATCCCCGATCTCCTCATCAGGAATGGCCCGAAAAGCCTCACTGGCCCGGCCGGATAACTTTCCGGACAATATAGTGACCCAGTCTTCTGCGGGTACCTTGTGTAGCACACATTGCCTCTCAAAATCAGCAAGTTACCCATCAATCTCTCCTTCTGTCTCAATGAAGGGTTTAAACGCTGCAAACTGCACCATTTTCTTTTCTACCGGAGTTGCTGTGACTTGAGCTGCTGCAGCGTCGCTTTGGCGGCTATGATCGGTCGATAATTTCTGTAGTCGGGTTGGGACCATAATGTGCCAGTCTGATTTTAACCGCCCGGTCAAAGCTTGACTCTTCGGGGGTTCTATCTGATATGCTGGGCCCATTGGTTCCTTCAGCCCCTGGTACTCCATCCATTTCGGTCAGTATGGCAATAATCTCCCTCTTCCTGAGGTTACTGGCTTGTCGGACTCTTTGTTCTAGCAGGTCTTTAAGGGGAGCTCTTTTCAGCCTTTCATACGGTACTGTGTAATTGTCTCTCTGGGCTATGAGATCATCCCGCCGCTTGCCACCAGTTGTTAAGACAATCCCGGCATAAATGAGTGAAACCGCCGTTTAGTAGATCTTCCCCCTTTAGAGACACAGGCACTGTTGCTTTAGACCGCCAAACTCCTGAATGGAATATAAGGGAATGCTCCAAACTCCCAAACAGAGAATCATCCAAATTTAAAATGGCCGCTGCCTCATGGTCGGCATACAAACGACGACCAACCTGCATACGGTTCCAATGAAGAGGTGTCTGCGGTTAACCACAACGTTCTAATTGAGGCCAATAGGTTAACCAGCAGCACACTTCTCTTCTGGGTGGCCGTCCGTTCGGTAGTTTTATTCGGTATAAACTGAAATAAATGAACAGGGATGTACGGGCAGGTAATTCCATGAATGCATAACAAAATAGACAAACCAGCAGATAGATGGATCTGTCACAGACAAGTCCCTTATTTGCAATATTTATGAATAGCGTCAATAGTGTCAAACATAGAAGTGGGAATCTATAATCCTAAAAATAAAGGAAAATGTATTTCTACTTACTGTAATTTTCTTTTCCTGGTGATAGGCCATGGCAGCACAACAATGGGTAGCTCCTCCCTATCCAGAACTAGACAGGAACCTAATTAAAACAGAAGGTATAAGTAACCCCTCCTACCCCTCCCACCCTCAGTCTTGTTTCCAGCAATATCCCAGGGTGGGATCATTGTGTTGCCATGGCCTATGACCAGGAAAAGAAAATTACGGTAAGTATGTGTAATGGACACCTTCCATTGACGGATGCTCCTAGCGCTTCCTGAAGACTCCAAGCACTGCAGCAGACACCACAACCACCGCAGACTCCACAACCGCCATAGCTTAACTGGAGTCTCGCAGTCTTTCTTCCACCCTGTATGAACCTCCAGCATCCAGGACCATGTGGGGAAGACCTCTCCTCCAACGAGAGCATAACAGGATCAAGCTCTCAAAAGAGCTAAGTGATTAAAGCTCAAGGGAGTATGCAGCGCATAGCAATCCCTAGTGTGAATATAGCTGTCCCCTCCAATCACGAGACAAGACTACGTGTTGAGGGTCAAGAAGAACTCTGGTTTAATTACACACACTCTGCTTTTATGCAATTCTCCCCTGCAAGGGAGACGCCCACAAACAATTATGCATTACCCAATCACACAATGGTTACATCCCACAGATTCCCTCCCCTTAGCCTGAGAGGTAACCCAATTATCCGTACAATTTAAACATACATTTTACCCAACTTTCATAACTATAAAACCATACATCCAATATTAATAACAGTTACATATTATTAATCAGCACATTCCAAATACAAACATAACCAAAAATCATTTGAATCCGTTCAGCCGTTCGGGAGATAGGTATAAGTCCTTTATGACCGACCGCAAGCACATTTTCATGCCCAAAACAGTTCCATGGATTTGGGCTGTGCGGTCGGTCTATTTTGCATCGAGAAAAATGACTAAGTCCCATTCGAACGAGCATTCGAATCTTCCAGCCGCAGTGTCAAAGTAGGTACGGGTCAGCGGTGTTCATGCAATTGGATAGCGGCAAACAGTTCCATAGATTTGGCTGCACACACCGCTGACCGCGTTTGACTAAGTTAAAATGGCCGCCGCCGCCACGTGTTCGTTTGTCGAATAGCGCCCACTTCGATGGCTTCGGCACTTCGACTGCATTCGAAGGGCCAGTTTAAAAGTTGTAACCCTGCTCCAAAGCATTTAAAGGGCCAGGAACAGCACTCAAAAATCCTTTATGCCCAAATGTAAGTCTCAAAGGGCAATACCTTCCAGGGCCATAGTCGCAGGGCAGGAGGCTAGCAATAAGTCCTCTCCAATGCCCAGTGGCAAATGGCAGTTTGTCACATATCTCCCCTTTGGGGGGAAGACTAACCAGGCACCTGACCTTCTGTCGGTCAGTGCCTCCGTTAGTCGATCCACCAACCCACAATAAACCAGTGCAAGAGCAGCCCACCCACAACAAACAGTTACTGCACCTGCGTCTTTCGCTGTGGGGATGGGGCAACACTCTGTCGGGACTTGAGGGGCAGAGGCCAGCGGCGCTCTGCCCTGATGCCAGCGCTTCTGCTGGGGTGAAGGAAGTGCAGACCAGTCCTGTAACAAGGGGGTCGGTAGGGCAGAGGTCAGCGGTGCTCTGCCCTTATGCCAGCTCTTCTGCTGGGATAGCCTGCAGGACATCAGGCTATGGACCAGGGACAAAGGTAGGGCAGAGGCCGACACAACCACTGCAGACTCCACAACCGCCGTAGCTTAACTGGAGTCTCGCCATCTTCCTTCCACCCTGTATGAACCTCCAGCATCCAGGACCGTGTGGGGAAGACCTCTCCTCCAAGGAGAGCATAACAGGATCAAGCTCTCAAAAGAGCTAAGTGATTAAAGTTCAAGGGAGTATGCAGCGCAAAGCAATCCCCAGTGTGAATATAGCTGTCCCCTCCAATCACGAGACAAGACTACGTGTTGAGGGTCAAGAAGAACTCTGGTTTAATTACACACACTCTGCTTTTATGCAATTCTCCCCTGCAAGGGAGACGCCCACAAACAATTATGCATTACCCAATCACACAATGGTTACATCCAACAGATTCCCTCCCCTTAGCCTGAGAGGTAACCCAATTATCCATACAATTTAAACATACATTTTACCCAACTTTCTTAACTCTAAAACCATACATCCGATATTAATAACAGTTACATATTATTAATCAGCACAAACATAACCAAAAATCATTTGAATCCGTTCAGCCGTTCGGGAGATAGGTATAAGTCCTTTATGACCGACCGCAAGCACATTTTCATGCCCAAAACAGTTCCATGGATTTGGGCTGTGCGGTCAGTCTATTTTGCACCGAGAAAAATGACTAAGTCCCATTCGAACGAGCATTCGAATCTTCGAGCGGGACTTAGTCTCCAGCCGCAGTGTCAAAGTAGGTACGGGTCAGTGGTGTTCATGCAATTTGATAGCGGCAAACAGTTCCATAGATTTGGCTGCACACACCGCTGACCGTGTTCGACTAAGTTAAAATGGCGGCCGCCAAGTGTTCGTTTGTCGAATGGCGGCCACTTCGATGGCTTCGGCACTTCGACGGCTTCGGCACTTCGACTGCATTTGAAGTGCCAGTTTAAAAGTTGTAACCCTGCTCCAAAGCATTTAAAGGGCCAGGAACAGCACTCAAAAATCCTTTATGCCCAAATGTAAGTCTCAAAGGGCAATACCTTCCAGGGCCATAGTCGCAGGGCAGGAGGCTAGCAATAAGTCCTCTCCAATGCCCAGTGGCAAATGGCAGTTTGTCACAGTATGAATACATTTTCCTTTTTCCTGGCCATATCCATGGCAACACAACAATGGGTAATACCCGAGCAATAACCAAGTGAGGGAAAGAAGTACACAAGACTTCCTAAATATGACCACAAATTGACAACACACACTCACACCTATTAAGGGCATTGGAAATGAAAAACTGATTGCTCACTATTGGCACATTATCAAATTGACCAACTCAAATGTACCAAAAAAAATTCTGAAAATTGATTGAGGACCAAGGAGCCATTTACTTTCAAGTTTCAGGGAAACTTGGCCACCGATGCTCAAGAGGGAGAAATGGCTCAAGAGAGCAAACAGACCTTTATGTACTGTAACCCCTCGTGCTTAGTACCCTAAAAAACAGCCAAGACTATCTATCTGCTGAGGACTTATATAGAGGCTTGAAGATCTATATGGTCTATTAGTAAAGATAAACAGACTATCAGAAGAAACCCAGAAACCAGATCTATAGATATAGATGTTAAGACATCTATCTAGGACAGGAGGAGAAAGTTTTATTACTGACTCTACATTCTAATCAATAGACTTTAGATATATTGTGGAAGGCAGTAAAGGGTTCTATGCAAAATAGCGCTTGAGGATCTAATATCCTTCAGTTCATGCTAATGTCACCGATAGAGCTAAGTTAATGTCAAGCAGTTGTGGAGAGATATACTCTCATGGTTGAAAGGGGTGAAGATTTCAGAGCCCTAAAAAAAAACAGGGAAGAATTCCACGGGGAGCAATGGTTAACCGTGGGATCATATAAATACAACTGACATAAATCTAGATACTTCCATATCAAAGCCCTTTCATGAAAAGAGAGATCAGAGAGTGCGGAGACATAAATATCTGAGGTGATGTGGCTAATTCATGGATTGAAGAGCTTAGAACCTCCTTGTTAGAATGAATTTGAATGACCACCTAATTAGAAATAGACCAGGAAAAAAAAGGCATCTCAACTATGTAAAGGTAGCCAAGGATATACGGTTTCCATGGCCTTCAGAAGGGTATTAATTACTGTAGTTCAAAAACTCTTGTATTTAAGCCCTTCTTACAATATCAAAACCTTCAGAATGAGGAAAGTAGCACTGGACCTGATGGAAGAGGGAAGAACTCTTTGGGAGATCCCATGGAGGTACTGAAGAAGATAAGTAGAAGTGGAAACCATCAACTGGATACCAATATGAAACTTTCACTTTCCAAAGGATTTCCATAGGAAAGTTAATCTCCGCCGTTATGACATCTTATCAGATCTATGGTGGAGGACCTGGATCAAAACTCTCTCTGCTGAGGTAATATGATAGTCTGAAGAAAGCTGTACCGTGCCTTGGACCATGTCCAACTGTGTTTCCAGCTATACCCTGAACTCGGAGGGAGCAAGGTGACTATAGCAGACATTCATCTTTCACCATGAAGATGTAAAAATAAAAGTGTATTTCTACTGCAATCTGAGAAACATCTGGTGATGTGAGGCAAAGGATACATGGCAATAAGCATGCTGCAAATCTATAGACACCATCCAATGTACTAGGAATACTAGATATTCATAGTGTCCACTTCTGGTATTAAATGCAGTCTTCCACTTGTGTTTTTTCTTGATTCTAACTAAATTGTAAGGTCAAGCGTAGTAAACACTTTAGTGCCCTGTTGTCTGTCATATAATTTAGCAATAAGAGGAATGGGGTGGGCGTTCTTAATGGTGATTTTGTTTAATGCCCTGTAATCGATACATGGGCGCACCTCACCATAATTTTTAGATACAAAAAATAATCCTGCACCAGCAGGCAAGGATGATTTTTGTATATGGCCTTTATTCAAAGAATCTTTAATATCTTCCTCCATTACACTACTCTCCTGAGAAGATAGAGCATAGACTGCTCCCTTAGGTGGCATAGCCCCTGGTAGTAAGAACAGTCATATGGTCTGTGAGGAGGTAAAGTATTAGACTGAGTCTTGCTGAATACTTCTTTAATGTCTTGGTATTGTATAGGGATCTTGGGATTTTGAGGTGTACTAGTGGGTATTTCAATAGGGCCAACTCTTTTGGTGGCATGCAATATGCACCTTTCATTACAATCATTAACCCATTCTAATATTTCCCCATTAGCCTAGTCAATATGAGGGTTATGCTTGCTAATCCATGGGAATCCTAATATGATAGGACAAGAAGGAGATGCAATCACCTGAAATGTAATCTCTTCCTTTTGGAAATGGAAATATTAATGGGTAAGGTTTCATGTGTTATCAATGGTTGTGAGAGTGGTCTCCCGTCAATAGCTTCAACAGCTAGGGGTGATAGTCTCTCCTTGATAGGTATAGTATTACCCTTGACAAATTGAACGTTGATGAAGTTTCCAGCAACACCTGAATCCATCAGGGCTTTGCATGAAAAGTAATTTTTGTCAAAGGCGATAGAAATATCAAGGAGAAACCTATTTTTATTCTTTCCAGAGGACGTTTCCATTACACCTAAGACCCAAGACCAAATGGGGAAGGGAAACCATGACTTCTGCCCATGGATTGTGGACTGGTGTTAAAGGTTGCAACAATGTTGCAGAAAATGGAGGAGTTTTAAGCAAAGCAGAGGGGAGGGAACCTACCAGTCAGCAGGATCAATTGAGGGACCTTGACTGAATTTCCCACCCTCCCTCCCTGGATTTGGTTTGTTTGTGTGGTTTCTATTTTGTAACGGATCGCCTGGCACCCCGACTGGGTACCTCCGTTAAAGGATGCTCCTAGCGTTTCCTGAGGACTCCAAGCACTATGGCTGACACGACAATCACCGAACTGAAGAAGCATATAAATCCTCTCAAGCATATGAATGCTGTAGACAGTTGAATAGGAAACCATACGAATAGGTTTACACTCCTAGCAGTCAAACTGGAACAGCATACAATAAATCCTCCCCCAAGAATGAGACGACACTTCACTTTGAGGGTTAAAACAGGAACTCCCTGTACTGGCACATACAGCCTCTTTTATTCACAATCCACAAAACATAGTACTTCCCACAGGGTTTTGCAGAACAACCAATAAACACATTACAACACATACAATGCAAGTACAGCAGCCAATCAGACACAATGGGACAATAGAAACACACCCAGCATATTCCTCCCCTCTGCTTAGGAGATAATTGAGTCAATTACTGTATCTACTCAATTATCTCCAAGCTGAAAAGTTACACTTTTGATACATTTTTATAACTTTGTGAGTTAACATCGTACATACATAAAACTTATATTATTTTAACTTGGGGACAAACATATCCAAAATTCACTTGAATAGGTTCAGGGGTTTAACGGTTAGGTCGAAGGCCTTTGTTTTCACTTGCAAGCATGGCTTTTCCTGTCCAAACCAGTTCCCACTGGTTTGGCAGTGTCCCTGGGACAACACCCTGCTGGAGAACAATGGATCCGGGGGAGGGGAAGAGGAAGTGTCCAAAAAGTTTCAGTATGTCCATACACTGTTTTTAAAAGGCCAGCACAGTACAATAAAAGTCCATTCACTGTGCTTAAAGGGCCAATAGCCGCACAATAAAATACAATATGCCCAAATATTGCATTCAAAAGTACAACTTTACCAGGGGCCATAGTCAGCAGGTAGGAGGCGGGCAGCCAGGCCTCTCCAATGCCCAGTGGCGAGGCGGGTTCAGCCACATATTTGTTTTTCTCTATTGTCACAGCTGGCAAGATTCCTGGACAGCGCAGCCGAAGGAAAGAGTAAGATGCAGTATCACCTTCAGGAAACTACAGTCTTCACATGGCTGATGGCCAGTGACGGCTACGATGGGCTCTTGGAGAGAAGGTTGGAGAACTGTCTGTTAGACTCTCCCAACAGCTGACAGGTTTGTGTTATGGTTTAATAAAGCTGTGTCAATTGCCCTTATCCACTTAAAAGGTGTCCTGTATGTACTTGGGGGGCAACGGGGGGTTATGGGTCAGCAGTCATGTGCAGAAATTTTATTTCTGTCTGTCAATATTCCAAAGTCAACTTTTCAATCTTTTACTTGATTTAAAAATATGTAAACTGTATAAATGTATTGTATTTGGTTTCCAAGCTAATTTTAAAGAGGAGTATGTCAATTTTCTGTTATGGTTTTCCAATTTTCAAAAAAATGTATATGTTCTTTTATTCTTAAGACCTCTGGTGGTCAGTCGATTTGCAGGGGGGAGGGAGTGACAGAAGCTGTGGTCTTGAGTAATGTCCTGAAAAGCCTCCAATTGCATAATTGTTCACAGTGTGTGTCATGTGTGCATGAACCCTTGCTTTAGTAGAAGCCACAATGTATGGACGCAATATTTTAAACAAAAGTTAGTAGGTTATGATATTACCTTAGATGTTCAGCACATGCAGAAGTACATGTGTCCATGAAAAAAAAAGAAAAAAGAGACAAAAACAAAAAATAAGTGCTGTAGATACCTTCAGATAATGACAGGGTACTAATAAGAAATTAACCTGTATTATGCAGGTTTGTTCATAAATTCCCATGAACAATAGCCCCCACTCATGGGGCACAGGTGGGGGCATGAGGGGAAAACAGTGCCCCCCCTCCCCACCCCCCCCGTTAATTAATGTAATAGGTACCGCACCAGTTATTGGATATATAAACAAGTCAAATATAATAACAAAAGAAGTGCATGATACAGTTTTGAGTCTGCTAACCTTGAATTCCGTTTGCATGTATATCAGAAAGTGTGTAGAGAAAGGGGGGAGGGGTCCACGATCTGAATCTTGGGTGGGTAACAAATAATTAGTATTGCCCCCCCCCCCCCAGCCTCCACACATTGGTGGCAGGTGAGGGTCCGCAATGATAATGTGGGATACATTGCCCTCACCAGCCCCCACTCATTGTTGGTGGGTGTGAGCCTTAAATAATAAAATGAGGGTGGGCCTATTGTCACTCCTAGCTGCCACCTATTGGTGACATGTTGGGCTAATTGTAAAAATAATTCCCTTTTCAGGGATCAGAGTGCTTAAACCAACAAATCAGAGTGCTCAGTAAAATTGTATGGAGTGGGAAGGCTTTATAAGGCTTTCCCCACCCTGCAAGCTCAGTCTGTTTGGAGCCCTCACAGGGTGAACATGGATTTATTTTTTTCATCTAGATTATTTTTTGTGACTTTTTTGTGATTGGGGCCTTTTTGCTATTTTAATAGTTCAACGTGACTTTATAATTTTTTACAGGTATTTAGTTTATTCACCCCCTCACTATTATTAGAGTGAGGGGTGTAGGTAGGGTATTTTCTCTTGGGGTGACTATGAGCTTGGGGACCCCTGGTCACAGGGAGGGAAAGGGATTTTTTTGTAAATTACCCCCCAGCAGCTGCCAATGGGGGGAGCTTCGGGCAGGACAATAGTTTGTGTCATTTAGGTCCTCCACCCTCCACACAATAGGTCGGGGGGGTTATGGGTCAGCAGTCATGTGCAGAAATTTTATTTCTGTCTGTCAATATTCCAAAGTCAACTTTTCAATCTTTTACTTGATTTAAAAATATGTAAACTGTATAAATGTATTGTATTTGGTTTCCAAGCTAATTTTAAAGAGGAGTATGTCAATTTTCTGTTATGGTTTTCCAATTTTCAAAAAAATGTATATGTTCTTTTATTCTTAAGACCTCTGGTGGTCAGTCGATTTGCAGGGGGGAGGGAGTGACAGAAGCTGTGGTCTTGAGTAATGTCCTGAAAAGCCTCCAATTGCATAATTGTTCACAGTGTGTGTCATGTGTGCATGAACCCTTGCTTTAGTAGAAGCCACAATGTATGGACGCAATATTTTAAACAAAAGTTAGTAGGTTATGATATTACCTTAGATGTTCAGCACATGCAGAAGTACATGTGTCCATGAAAAAAAAGAAAAAGGAGACAAAAACAAAAAATAAGTGCTGTAGATACCTTCAGATAATGACAGGGTACTAATAAGAAATTAACCTGTATTATGCAGGTTTGTTCATAAATTCCCATGAACAATAGCCCCCACTCATGGGGAACAGGTGGGGGCATGAGGGGAAAACAGTGCCCCCCCCCCCCCGTTAATTAATTTAATAGGTACCGCACCAGTTATTGGATATATAAACAAGTCAAAGATAATAACAAAAGAAGTGCATGATACAGTTTTGAGTCTGCTAACCTTGAATTCCGTTTGCATGTATATCAGAAAGAATGTAGAGAAAGGGGGGAGGGGTCCACGATCTGAATCTTGGGTGGGTAACAAATAATTAGTATTGCCCCCCCCCCCAGCCTCCACACATTGGTGGCAGGTGAGGGTCCGCAATGATAATGTGGGATACATTGCCCTCACCAGCCCCCACTCATTGTTGGTGGGTGTGAGCCTTAAATAATAAAATGAGGGTGGGCCTATTGTCACTCCTAGTTGCCACCTATTGGTGACATGTTGGGCTAATTGTAAAAATAATTCCCTTTTCAGGGATCAGAGTGCTTAAACCAACAAATCAGAGTGCTCAGTAAAATTGTATGGAGTGGGAAGGCTTTATAAGGCTTTCCCCACCCTGCAAGCTCAGTCTGTTTGGAGCCCTCACAGGGTGAACATGGATTTATTTTTTTCATCTAGATTATTTTTTGTGACTTTTTTTGTGATTGGGGCCTTTTTGCTATTTTAATAGTTCAACGTGACTTTATAATTTTTTACAGGTATTTAGTTTATTCACCCCCTCACTATTATTAGAGTGAGGGGTGTAGGTAGGGTATTTTCTCTTGGGGTGACTATGAGCTTGGGGACCCCTGGTCACAGGGAGGGAAAGGGATTTTTTTGTAAATTACCCCCCAGCAGCTGCCAATGGGGGAGCTTCGGGCAGGACAATAGTTTGTGTCATTTAGGTCCTCCACCCTCCACACAATAGGTCCATCCCATTATTATTGAGGGCCCCCATCCACTGCCAATAGGGGAAGGGGCGGGCTGAGGGGGCACTATGTCCCATATTCAATTTATGTGGTGACTGGAGAGGAACACTGTAATAGCTTCCACTCACAGCGCACGGGTGATGGATGGAGGGACACTATGTCCCACCGATTAATTTTTTAATAGGTGGTCCACAATGGGACCAGTCTCTCCTTTATTGAACTAGTGACTGGACAGCAATAGCTTTATTAGACATGCTCCTACCTGTGGCATGACAGGTAGGGGCAGGAGGGAGGATTTAAACTACCTTATACTAATTTAGGAGTTATTAATCCCCATAGGGTGAGGGGTCATGGAGGGTTTGGGAAATAATGGGGAGCACAGCACACCTCTGCTTCTATTTTTAAATAATTTAAGGAGGGAGCCATGAGGCGTTAATTTCCTCCTTGTAAAATAAAATTAAAGGAACATTATAGTCACCTAAATTAATTTAGCTAAATAAAGCAGTTTTAGTGTATAGATCATTCTCCTGCAATTTCACTGCTCAATTCACTGTCATTTAGGAGTTAAATCACTTTGTTTATGTTTATGCAGCCCTAGCCACACCTCCCCTGGCTATGATTGACAGAGCCTGCATGAAAAAAAAAAAACTGGTTTCACTTTCAAACAGATGTAATTTACCTTAAATAATCGTATCTCAATCTCTAAATTGAACTTTAATCACATACAGGAGGCTCTTGCAGGGTCTAGCAAGCTATTAACATAGCAGGGGATAAGAAAATCTTAATTAAAAAGAACTTGCAATAAAGAAAGCCTAAATAGGGCTCTCTTTACAGGAAGTGTTTATGGAAGGCTGTGCAAGTCACATGCAGGGAGGTGTGACTAGGGTTAATAAACAAAGGGATTTAACTCCTAAATGGCAGATGATTGAGCAGTGAGGCTGCAGGGGCACGTTCTATACACCAAAACTGCTTCATTAAGCTAAAGTTGTTCAGGTGGCTATAGTGTCCCTTTAAGGAAGAATAAATAGCAGGACGAAATGCCATCCACGAAGCAATTCAGACTTTGTTTCATTTGAAGGTGGCTGGTTTTAGAAGGTGCTTAAAATGTACCCATGGGCTGAAGCCAGGGACATGTCTTCCATGAGGCAAACAAGGCATTTGCCTTGGGTGGCACTTTGCAGGGGCCGGCGAGAAAAAGCCACCCCTAAATGTCCAGGCAGATCACTTGTTTGCCTTGTGTCCTGGGGGGGCTCAAGAGCTGGCCAGCTGGCCACTTTTGAGCCCCCCGAGGCAGGTGGCGGGCAGCAAGGAAGCATGTTCACCTGAGCTCTTCCTGCTCAGCTTCCTCCGTGCTGCATAATGAAGCCGGAAGCCAAAATATGACATCACTCTGGCTCCCGATTTCACTAAGCGCGCGAGGGAGCTGAGCAGGAAAATTAGAGCACCCTCGCCACCTACTCAGCCTGTCCGCCCCCTGCCTGCCCGACCAGCAGGCCCACTAGACCTCAGGTTAGTAATCCACTCCAGCTCTCCCAGGGAGACTGGGTGGATTTAAAATACAATTTTAAAAATAAAAATGTGTGAGTGTTGGGAGAAATGTGTATGTGTTTCTGTGAGTGAATGTGTGTGTGTGTGTCTAAAGTGTGTATGTGTGTGTGTTTCTAAGTGAATGTGTGTGTGTGTGTGTGTGTCTAAGTAAATGTGTGTGTGTCTAAGTGTTTGTGTGTGTGTGTCTAAGTGTATGTGTGTGTGTGTCTAAGTGTATGTGTGTGTGTGTGTGCGTTTAAGTGTGTATGTATGTAAGTGTGTATGTGTGTGTGTCTATGCGTGTGTCTAAGTCTGTGTGTCTATAAGTGTGTATGTGTGTGTGTCTGTAAGTGTGTGTGTCTATGTGAGTGCGTGTGTGTCTGTGAGTCAGTGAGTGTGTATGTGTTGGTCAGTGAGAGTGTGCGTCTGTTAGTGAGAGTGAGTGTGTTAGTGTGTGTCTGTCTATCAGTGTTTCAAATCAGTGAGTGTGTGTATATGTCATTGTTTGTCAGTGTATATGAGAGTGTGTGTCTGTCAATGAGTGTATGCATCTGTCAGTGAGTGAGCGTCTGTCAGTCAAAGTGCGGCCTTGACAGGAAGGGGTGGGGAAAATTTAAATTAGGGGGTGTGCCGAGCACAGTCCTGCCTAGGGCAGCACAAATCCTAAATACACCACTGGCTGAAGCCCTGGTCTTTTTGCCATTAAGTGTAAACCTTTATCCCACATAGCAATGCTACATAGTCTGTGGCGAGGGGGCAAATGTCATATAACAAAATGTACTGCATATTGATTTAACCCATTTGTTTAAAGTGTACCATGTTTTATCATCTAAACAGTCAAAATGGGCATAGTAATATAGGTTAATACAAATAATTTGGAATACATTAGGAATACATTAAACATTTTTAAAATGTGAAGAGAAAGAGGACCAAGTATATTATTTTAGGTACTTTAAAATTATTTCAAAATCTCTTAATGCATTTTATAAGTACTCTTTAAACCTAACTTGTGAATTGTGTTCTAATTTTTAATGAAAGTTATTTTTTAAATAGTACTTTTATAAGCTAGTTCAAGTTAAGCATGTTACTAATATTTATGAATAGTTTATCAAAAAAATTAAATATTTTCTTACTTGGACTAATCACTAATCAGCTACAAACAGGTGCACTATATACATAAACAATATGCAACAGTGCCAGTGCGTAGCGCTTAATAATAGTCACTTACTCCCCAGCTGTTTTCTTTTAGGGGTATGTAAGATATTCGGGTATTCTTTACTTTGAATGCAGTATGCTCCTCAAAAAAAAGCAAAGAGAAAACAGGGAAGACTCGCCCTGGTGTTGAAATCCTTATGATAATTGTGTATAAAATCGAATAAAGGTGAAGATTGCTTCTCACCTGGATCAGAGCCTGTAACCTGGCTCTGAGTGTAATAGCCTGTGAGTCCTTTTAATGGGATGACTCCTTCCCTCTTTAGCAGGATAGAAGATGTACCAGGTGTATGTTAAACATTAAAACTTTTATTCTAGAATAAAAGTTTTAATGTTTAACATACACCTGGTACATCTTCTATCCTGCTAAAGAGGGAAGGAGTCATCCCATTAAAAGGACTCACAGGCTATTACACTCAGAGCCAGGTTACAGGCTCTGATCCAGGTGAGAAGCAATCTTCACCTTTATTCGATTTTATACACAATTATCATAAGGATTCCAACACCAGGGCGAGTCTTCCCTGTTTTCTCTTTGCTTTTTTTTGAGGAGCATACTGCATTCAAAGTAAAGAATACCCGAATATCTTACATACCCCTAAAAGAAAACAGCTGGGGAGTAAGTGACTATTATTAAGCGCTACGCACTGGCACTGTTGCATATTGTTTATGTATATAGTGCACCTGTTTGATTATGTTTCAATAGGATTGGAGGGTTCCTATTTGTGTGTGTGAGCTGCTACACCAAGAGCACTCTTTTTGGAAATTGTTTTAAGCGCCTATTTAGCACAGATCACTTTGTGAATTTGTTTACTACTAATCAGCTACAGCACAAAAGAAAATCGATGTTCCATAAAGCCTATATGAAATTAGTTATTTGTGGTTTCTCTAACTTCTCTAACATTAAAAATGATACTCCCACATTTTAAACTTTGTGAGTAGTGAAAGTGTGTTTTAAAGAAAAAACAGAGCACTAACACTTTTTTAAAATGGATGTTATGTAAAAAGGTCATTTTAAGTACAACACTGGAAAAATACAATCCATTCTATTAAAAGCTTAAAAAAAAAAAAATTCAAGGAATCTTTCCTCCCCAAAACATCGGAAACATGTCAAATAAAATGTAAAATGTGCAAATTCAGCAATGCTTTTTAATAATTAAAAGTTTGATGTAAATTCCACTGTATAATTGTTCAAGTATATACCCGGTATTTCCCAAAGTATAATTTACCGCACATTTGGAGGTTGCTTTTTATATTTGTTTAACTCAGAAGTTAATGGTTACTCGCCCACCAGAATTTCTGTATGGCCTTTGTCTGTCTGCCCACAAAGTCTTGATGCAATGCATGTTTTAATAACAAGTCCATTATTATACATGTAAAAACGTAGGCCACCCAGTGCATTGGAAGTTCATGCTTAATACATGTAAGTGTCATAATTCTCTGCAATAAACAACAAAATATTAATTCCTGAATTTCTGATTAATTTAATTTTACAGCCACAATTGACTTACTTGTAATATGCTCAACGTACTCTGGATTTAGTTATGATTTTAATTTCCTATCCAATTATAACTTTAATTGGATCACAAAGAAACACACTCTTTAAAGGGACACTATAGTCACAAAAACATCTTTAGTTAAATGAAGCTGTTTGGGTTTATAGATCATGCCCCTGCACTCTTACTGCTCATGACATGCGCACAGTCGTTATTCGGCTTGTGGCATTTTCCCCTTAAACAACCCACCCAAAAAACACAGACACCGAATTTCTGTTGGAAATATAAAAGTCCACAGCTTTATTTTATTGTAATCAACAAACAAGATAACAAATTGGGGTCATTGCCGTATAATAATAATTTACTACCACCCCCTTCCGTACAGCATTACCCCTGGCAATGACCCCATACCATAAACAATATATTACAATATAAATAACACATAATATAGAACACACGGCCTACCAGAGAGGCCCCATAACCATAACTTTCTTAACTGTAGGGGTGTACCGAGACACCCCTACACCACCAGGTTCGGAGCCACCAATGAGCTCGAACCAACAGACCACTTACCACTCTGACCTAATCCAGCCTAACCTTAGCCTAGCCACTTGATACTCCTCTTCCATCCCAATTACCCTAGCCCTATCCCGCCGCTGTGACCAAACGGGAACTGTTACAAAAACCAGGGAGGGTGAGAGGGACAATGAACAGGTAAGTGCAGATTCTGATTAAAATGGCCACTTGCTAAAATGGCCGCTTAATATACTCCCACTTTCCCCACCCCTTATTACAACCCATTACTAATTACCCACCCCTAAATCTTTAACTCCACCTGCATACTCCTTGGCTCTGTCAAGGCCCATTCCCCTGACTGCGCTGATCCATGGGCTTCATGACATGCGCACAGTCGTTATTCGGCTTCTGGCATTTTCCCCTTAAATAACCCACCCAAAAAACACAGACACCGAATTTATGTTGGAAATATAAAAGTCCACAGCTTTATTTTATTGTAATCAACAAACAAGATAACAAATTGGGGTCATTGCCGTATAATAATAATTTACTACCACCCCCTTCTGTACAGCATTATCCCTGGCAATGACCCTATACCATAAACAATATATAACAATATAAATAACACATAATATATAACACACGGCCTACCAAAGTGGCCCCATAACCATAACTTTCTGAACTGTAGGGGTGTACCGAGACACCCCTACACCACCAGGTTCGGAGCCACCGATGAGCTCGAACCAACAGACCACTTACCACTCTGGCCTAATCCAGCCTAACCTTAGCCTAGCCACTTGATACTCCTCTTCCATTCCAATTACCCTAGCCCTATCCCGCCACAGCCCGAGACTTGATACCTTAACGTCTCGAGCGCCCCCCACCACACAGAAATAGGGCCCATGCTATACCCTCCTGAAAACCTAAATTTAGCAAGTCGCACCCCACTTCAGAAAGGTGGACCCCATCCTTGTGAAAGTACCCAGGCAACATACCCTCTAATTCCCAATGCCGCACCGGGACCCCGCCCGACCTCCGGACGAAAACTGACATAGCTTTATTCACCTTTCCCCGACATCGCGCCACAGCAGCTGGGTCCCTGGCGTGTCTCCAATTAAACCTCGGCACCATCTCAGACCATACCACAACCACTCCTGGAACCAGCTCCTGTAGCCGATCCAAATCCCGCTTCATTCTCCTAATTAGTTCCCTCTGGGGAATCACCCAAATCATTACCCCCCACCGTGAATAAGTATTATGTCCGGGGAGGCCCCCCCCTGGCATTCTCCTAAAAATCTCTCCACTAATGCTCTGCCAGCTGAAACCACGAAATCCAAACCACTGTAACTCCACCGTTTCCAGAAGAAAGCCCAGCTGCGTTCCATTCTTCCGAACTGCGCCCCTCTTCTGCGCCCAATAAACATAAGAGTGACCCACCAACCAGGCAACCAGACCTGTAAAGAAACACAATCAATTAACTTGCAGAGCATGGAAAAAAAACCCACAACCTTCCCACAGCCCCATTTCACCAACCGATCTGGTCGCACGTACGAACGAAACCGAATGGACTCCCACCGACCTATCTGTTTAATCCGTTCGTCCCCCAGTCCCAGTCGTGCAGCCTCCGTTGCCACCCCTATGCGAAACGAATGTGTTCCAAATTGCATGGGATGGAGGCCCAACTGCTGAAGCCCCATGCGGAATACCCTGACAAATTGAAAACGTGACAGCGCAAAACTGTCCTTGTGGACGAAAAAGCATCCTGAACCTCCCGGGCGAACTTGTGCCCGCACGCCACCGGGCAGGCCTCCGGCTCTGGCAATCAGAACAATACTACCTTCCTACCTCTCCCAAAAACATCCATCTTGGAGCGTCTCAATTGAATCTCGACTTTGTCCTGTCCAATGACTACATCCTCAAACCTGAGCCTGTTAAATCCGGACTTGTTAGTGCTGACTAATTCACCGATGCGGAACGCCCCGAAGAAGGCCCAAACAAAAGCTACTGCAAACAAGACCACTTCAAACGGTGATGCGCACACATCACGCAACCCCCCACCAGCCCTTGCAGGATGGCAAACGACACCGGCCTTCTCGTGTCTACGGCCCTTTTCCCTTTACGGAAGCCACGCAAGGCTTGTTTCACTAAAAAATTCCTGGTAAGATCCTCCCATCCATTAAACTTAAACCCAAACGCCAATGCTGACATATAACGGTCTACCTTGGAGGGCGAGGCCCCGTCTGCTAATAACCGACACAACAACCAAAACAATGTGTCAAACCTACCTGCTGCAGAGGTCCCCCCTCCCGTCTGCCCTACCATCTCCTCCCATTCATACCAAACCTTAGTGTACGCCGCCCATGTTCCTGGCGCTAGGGAACTCCTTATAAAATCCCCAAGCACAATGTCCAGAGCCGCCATATTTCTTCCGGGCATGTCTGACCCGTATCCTGTGCTCCCGGTGCAGCCTCCTGAAAACAATCCCACTGTGAACGAGACAGAGCGTCAGCAACAATATTCAACAAGCCTGGAACATGCCTAGCCCTGAATACAATATTCAATGACATACAAAGAAGAACTAGGTGTCTCAATAACCGTACCACGGGGAGCGACGAGGCCGAAATATTATTAATCGCCTGTACTACTGCCATATTATCTGAGTGAAAAATCACCTTCCTGTTCGCGAGTTCCTCGCCCCACAGGGACACTGCCACTACCACCGGAAAGAACTCCAGGAAGGCCAGATTCCTGATCAATGAGCTTTCCTTCCAAGACCTAGGTCACTCCTCCGCGCACCATTTACCCCCCAGGTATGCCCCAAAACCCACGCTCCCTGGGACATCTGTAAATAAACCTATGTCTTCCGACGTCGCTGCCGAATCCCTAAAATAGACACGACCATTAAACTCCCGTAAAAATCATATCCAAACGTCCAAGTCAGCCTTCATATCAGCTGAGATCCTGATGTAGTGCTCCGGCAACCGCACTCCACAAGTAGCTCGAGCCAGCTGCCTGCAAAATACCCTCCCCATAGGGATCACTTTACATGCGAACTTCAGGCTCCCTAGTAGGGACTGTAGGTCCCTTAAGGTCACTTTCCTCGAACCCCGCATTTCTCCCACCCGTTGGTGGAGAGCCATCAGTTTATCCATGTTTATCCATTCCCCTTTCACCGAATCGATTTCTAGCCCCAGGAAGCTCAAGCACTCTGTCGGGCCCACTGTCTTCTCTGCAGCCATGGGATCCCAAAGGTTTGCACCACCCACTGCAAAACCCGCAGTATCTGCCCACAACGGTCGGAGCCCACTGGCCCCACGCACAAGAAATCGTCCAAGTAGTGCACCACTGCACCCCCAGCTGACTCTTGATGCACCACCCACTCGAAAAATGAGCTGAACTTTTCAAAATACGAACAAGAAATAGAACAGCCCATGGGCAAACATAGGTCCACGAAAAAACCCCCGTTGAAAAAACACCCCAATAAATGGTGACATTCCGGGTGAATAGGAAGTAACCTAAAATCTGCTTCCACGTCAACCTTCACCATTAACGCCCCCCGCCCCGCTCTCCGAACCAACTCGACCGCCTGGTCAAATGATGCATATGAGACAGAGCTTAGGGCCGCGTCAATGTCATCATTGACTGATGCCCCCTTTGGGTAAGACAAATGGTGTATCAAACGGAATTTGCCCGGTTCCTTCTTGGGGACCACCCCAAGTGGGGACACCCTCACGTTCGGCAGTGGCGGGGCCACATAAGGTCCCGCCATCCTACCCAGCTGTACCTCCGTCAGCAATTTGTCTCGAACCACCCCTGGATGTTCCCGTACGGATCCTAGGTTCGTACACAATGTCCCTGGCCCCCTCCCCTTAAATGGAATAGTAAACCCCTCTGTAAACCCCTTCCTCAAAAACTCTGCGTCCGCAACGGTTAGCGTGACGCTTTAGCCACGGCAGCATCTCGCCTACCTTCACCGGGGTTGCCCCCAGCGGTAGCGGCGGGGGCCGTTGAGCCGCCGAGACCTCCCCCGGGAGCAGGCTTACCTCTCTTGAAGCACCTGGTAGCCCCATGTGCACCGCCGCAACCAGAACATTCGTGCTTGAATCTGCACGACGTACCCCATTTGCATTGGCCCTCGTTAAAGAGCCAGCAAAAACCCTTCTTTTGCCACAGGTCTGGTGTAGAACAGGAAGCAGCGCCATTTTTTGGGGCCCCCCCAGGGCTTGACCGTGAGTATGCCTACAATGCCCACACATAAATCCACCTACATGGCCCACCCATGAGCTCTCTCACAGGTAGTGGAGTGTATGTGTGTAGGGGATGTTTTATGTGTTATTGTTGAGGATGTAATGTGTGTGTTCTTTAAGAATATAGTGTATAGGGATACAAATTTGTATAAGGGATGTAGTGTGTGTATAGTGGATGCAGTGTGTGTTTGCATGTAAGGAATGCATTGTATGTTTCTGGGTGTGTGTGTGTGTAAGGGATGCAAGGTGTGTTTCTGTGTATTTAATTGAATGCAGTGTGTGTCTGTAAGGGGTGCATTGAGTGTGTAAGAAATGCATTTTGTTTCTGTGTGTAAGAGAATGAGTGTTTGTGTGAGCGTAAGGGATGCATTGTGTGTTTCGGGATGCATTGTATGTTTCTGTGTGTGTGTGTGTGTGTGTGTGTGGATGAATTGTGTATGTGTGTAGTGTAAAAGAGAGGGTTCATGGGGTAGGATAGGGACTGAGAGGGGAGCAGCTCTTTATTTATTTATTTTTTAAATTCATAGTGCTCTCCCCTCCTGTCAATTAGTGATTTCCCCTTCCCTCCTGTCCCACAGTGTTCACCCTTGCCTGCCGGTCCCTCAAATCCGGTCGCTCTCCACACAGCAGTGCTGCGCCGCCTGGGGCTTGCTAAAGCACTCAGGCGGCGCAGCATGAGGAGAGGCACCGGTGATTCCGGGTGCAGGGATCCGGCGCCCCCTGCTAAGTTGCGCCCTAGGCGGCTGCCTAGGTCGCCTTACAGGTAGCGCCGGCCCTGAGAACAGGGTCTGAAACTGCTGCAAGACAAACTCCCTCCCACTGGTGAAGATATTGTACTTTACTTACCATGCCCTCTTCCAAGGTACCCAACTGGGCCCTAACTGCATCAGGGAGTTAGCACAACATTCTTGGTATAAGCTTCCACGTTCGTCATATTCACTCGTCCACCGCTTACAAGGGTTCATGATCCTTGGTATATTAAAAGCATTCATGTAAGTGTTTAGAACAATGGAGATTTGACAGGAAATTAGAGGCTAGAGTGCCTACACATGGACTTGGATGTCATCTTACGTAGTTTGTCAAAACACAAGGATGCTTAAGAACGTAAGCACCGGACGAGTGAATATGAAAAACGCAGAAGCTTATAATGTAGAGCCAAAAAAGGGCACCAAAATGTGCTTCAAATAAAGGGGAAACCACTGAGAACATTTCACGTCAACCATTTTTGAGAATGGCTAGCAAGTCGAAACTTGCCAAGTGAAGATGAACTATCTTGCTGTATTTCATACTGTTTGTGTCCCAAAAAAGAAGTTTTTTCACTTTCTTCACCTATATACTGCATCCTGGATTTTATTTTGAGCTATCTAAGAAGCAGAAGCTGTGAACCCAGTATCCAGATCCTGATCAAGTTGCCACCATATTTCTATGTTGGAGCCTTTAGTCTGAGCCAGCTTGTGGAATGGCTCAGAATCATGTGAGTATCCATAGATGTATTATTATCATATATAGTTATTTGTAACTATATTACCCTATGTGCCTTATTTTTTCATTTCATTTGTAGATTCCACTACTGTATGTACAGATTAAGGCAATATTCTAGTTTATTGTGTGCTCTCACCATTTTTTATTGCATTTTGCACTTTATTTGTGTGTTTGGAGTGATACACATGGTGATTGTAGCACCACTCTTTTTTTTTTATCAATTGTTACTACTGTACTTTTATTGCTATAAAAGTAACACTGTTGAAAGGAGGCCCAAGCAGTTTCCCCACCCACTGTGTAAAGGTTATTATTCAGTGAACCTTTTAGCTCCAGAAACATGTGACTCTTTTCACAACCTTGAACATGTCTCTGACAACCCTCAATAGTGTGTTCAGTTCTACCCCCCACCCAGGGGTGTTTTTGGAAGGGTTTGTCAACAGAGGGGTAGTGGCACCAGCCACTTTTGACCCTCTGGACCCAAAACAGAGTAACTACAACGTCTTTCTCCCCACAGTCCACAAACAGGAATTTTGCTGCTCAAGGTGGTTAAGACTGGAGTCATGGATTTCATGGAGAGCAAAATTTTGCACAGGTGAGTGTTCCTATTCTGAGTTCTTCTCCTTAATTGATGGCAGGCAGAATTTCTCTCTTTTTTCAGAATTGGGCAAACATCTCATAAGACGGCTGGATACTCCAGATGGTAAAAAGTTATGTGATTGGGTTTCAGACCATACCAGTACAGTAACGATTGCCACACCATATCCGCACATCCATGGTCCAACAAACCCTCTTTGACTCAGAAATTCAAACTCTATTCTCATAATACACAATGCAATTCACACCAAGCGATGGCGGCTTCTTCAGTGATATCCTCATGGTCATGAACATCATAAATCTCAGACTACTTTATTCCTTTGTGGTATACAAACACTTAGAGATGAAGGGTATTCACTTTTTGTGGGATTTGTTACAAGAAATCATGTGCCTAGACCTAAAGAAAGCTTATCTATTTGTCTCTATAACTCATGAAAGGCAATGCTACCTTTGTTTCATGTTGGGTGACCACCCTTGCCAGTTCCCCTGTCTTCCATCCAGACTCACCTCACCCACGTTGTGTTTCACAATACTTCTAAAACCAGTGGTGGCACACCTAAGGACCAAGGCATTTGATGTTTGATATATCTGTTTTGCGACACAATTTCCAGACTTCACTGTCAGACTCAATTGGTAGTTAGATTTCTACTGGGATCCATTGTAAACAAAGAAAAGTCTGCCCTCACCCCTGCACAGTACTTCCACTTTATGGTTTTTGAAATTGATTACATAGCATAATAGGTAAAAAAAAATTTTTTATTACAACAGGTAAAATTAATGGTTAAAAATAATCTATGCATACACTGCAATACAAAATAGATAAAAAAGAGGTTAGCAGGTAGTCCACACAACATGTTTTGACCGTTAGGTCTTTCCATATTATTATGCTCTACATTTGATGCATATTCAGATGATAGAAAATGTTACTTGCGCTTTCTCCTTAATCCCTATATATATTTAGACAAATGGAGGTCATTTAGTTGCTCCAATGGCCATTGGAGGGATGCCCGCCTGCCAACGTCAAGGCAGACCCCCCTAAGCAGGTCCTAACACTGACCCTTCAGCCTGCTTCCTTGAGCTTCTGGCAAAGATATCTCTAATGAGACAGAAAGGGGTATTTTTTAAATACACCCCTTTACTTATTAACCCTTAATAGGGAACACATGGGATGGGTAGCAGCATTGTAACCAGGCTGTGTGATACAAAGTAAATACAAATACAAAAAGAGAAGTCCTGCGCTTAAGCAGCAAGGACTACAACACACATCAGCCCCAATATATAGTAAAAACCAAAGAAAAGAAAATGTTACTTGCGCTTTCTCCTTAATCCCTATGTATATTTAGACAAATGGAGGTCATTTAGTTGCTCCAATGGCCATTGGAGGGATGCCCGCCTGCCAACGTCAAGGCAGACCCCCCTAAGCGGGTCCTAACACTGACCCTTCAGCCTGCTTCCTTGAGCTTCTGGCAAAGATATCTCTAATGAGACAGAAAGGGGTATTTTTTATATACACCCCTTTACTTATTAACCCTTAATAGGGAACACATGGGATGGGTAGCAGCATTGTAACCAGGCTGTGTGATACAAAGTAAATACAAATACAAAAAGAGAAGTCCTGCGCTTAAGCAGCAAGGACTACAACACACATCAGCCCCAATATATAGTAAAAACCAAAGAAAAGAAAATGTTACTTGCGCTTTCTCCTTAATCCCTATGTATATTTAGACAAATGGAGGTCATTTAGTTGCTCCAATGGCCATTGGAGGGATGCCCGCCTGCCAACGTCAAGGCAGACCCCCCTAAGCGGGTCCTAACACTGACCCTTCAGCCTGCTTCCTTGAGCTTCTGGCAAAGATATCTCTAATGAGACAGAAAGGGGTATTTTTTATATACACCCCTTTACTTATTAACCCTTAATAGGGAACACATGGGATGGGTAGCAGCATTGTAACCAGGCTGTGTGATACAAAGTAAATACAAATACAAAAAGAGAAGTCCTGCGCTTAAGCAGCAAGGACTACAACACACATCAGCCCCAATATATAGTAAAAACCAAAGAAAAGAAAATGTTACTTGCGCTTTCTCCTTAATCCCTATGTATATTTAGACAAATGGAGGTCATTTAGTTGCTCCAATGGCCATTGGAGGGATGCCCGCCTGCCAACGTCAACGCAGACCCCCCTAAGCGGGTCCTAACACTGACCCTTCATTTTCTTTTCTTTGGTTTTTACTATATATTGGGGCTGATGTGTGTTGTAGTCCTTGCTGCTTAAGCGCAGGACTTCTCTTTTTATATTCAGAGGATGCTAAGAGTGGGAGACCAATAGCTAAGCATTCCTGTCATCTATCTGCCATTATAATCATAGCCTACTGTGACGAATGCCCCTTTGCCTAGCTGTTAGCCACTGGCTCCTGGAGGAGCGTGGAGGCTAGCCTCCTGCCCACTGACTATGTGTCATGCTAAAAGGCTATTCAAAGACTTGGTTCCGAACCAGCCCATGAACTGCGGACCATCTCTGAGCTAATTGACCCATGTTAACATCCCCTGGCACTTCAACCAGTGTGTGTTCTAATTGTGCAGCTAGGTGGCCGCAGTTCGTATGCACGAACGCGTGGGAACTGTGTGGCAGCCATCTTATTTGCAGCAGTGTTTTGTCGTTGATCATTTGGAGCTAAAATCGGACACTGAAACTCCAGAACACCGCTGTACTTGGACGAACGCCTGCTCTTTCCCCACACACATCAGGAGATCGGTAGGTTTGTTTGTATGGTTAATAAGAACAAATGCGACCAAGAAGCCAGAGTGTGCTTTCAGTATTTAGTTTGCATGGAACTCCCGAAGTTGACCGGCAAAAAGACAAAATGCCCTGGAACTGTTTTGGGCATAGGACCATGTGTACGGCCGGTCAGAACTTCCCCACAGTGGCTTTTGGCTGTGTTCATGGGATCTGAGCGCTTCTTGGATATGTTGGGCGCTCTGATCCCATGAACACAGCCAAAAGCCACTGGGGATGTATAGACTGTGGGGGTTCCTATGTGGGAAATATAGTTTTGTGTGTCTTCACCTGAATTGTCATTTTATGCTTAATCATGGTGACATGGCGTGTTTATGGGCGTGTTGTGGGAGTGTCATGGGTGTGTTTACTGTATCACTGTATTGTATAAAAGCAGTCAATTGAGCCTGGATTAAACAGTTTTGTTTTAACCTTCATCAAGTCTAGACTGATGTTTGGGGACTTGGGAGCTATAATCACTACATCACTTGGGATTTGGGAGACTTATACCAGATATACTCAGCCGGAGTATAGGGGGTCCGTTACACCTACTATAAGTGGCTTTGCATATTGTGAGTTGGAATTTGTCTTCCACATATTTTATAATTGCCTATACAGTATTATGCTATGGGAGTGTGTTTTTGTATCTTTTTAGATTTGCTGTATACATTATCTTCTTTGTGGATTGATTCTTCGTTTAAGTATTAGCTCCTTTGTACCCTATTTTATATATAGTTTGATGTGCACCCCCTATCTTTTCTGATGTATTTCTTTACTGTAAGGTGTGTCTAGAGAGTGGTTATAGACACTGGGGTAGTTGCACTCACTGCTATACTAGCGCCATCCACCTTATTGTACACTTGTGTGCTGTGTTTGTTTTTGCTTATAGAATATGTTTTCTAGACATAACTGAAAAAGTGACAGCTTTACGAATGTTAAGACAACTTATAATCATCTATTGTGCTTTGTTTCATAATATTAGGTCTATTTTCATTGTTTGCTAGTCCACCCATTGTACAGCACTGCTGAATTTGCTTGTGCTGTATAAATAATAATAATAATAATAATAATAATAATAATAATAATAATAATATATTTAATCAGATTATTGAGATTGGTTGGTTTGAAAAACAACCAACGCAGTGCTCAGGAAAGCAAGTGTCTTGCTCAGTACCTGTTTCATCCACTTTTGCTTTTGGTTACTTCTCTCCCAAATAAGGATTACAATTGGTGCACAGGCAGCATATTGGATATTTAAATCACCTTGTCTAGTACTTGATATACATTTGATTCTTTGTTATAGATGTGGCTTGATGGTTGAGGTACTATAACCATTAGTTGTGTGACACAGTGCCATCTATTGGAAACACAACCATCAAAATAGATATTGTGTGTGATAGTGCCATTTATTGGTTCTACATATCTAGTCACGAACATATTGAATATATTTTGCATACATTTACATATAATTGTAATGCAGATGGATGTGTACATTTTTTATTGTCTGCGGTCTCCTAACATACAGTCCTTTGCATTAGTTACATTTTATTGTGTAATGTGGTTTCCTGCATGATTCTCCATATGATTATGTATTATGTTTTATGTATTATGTTACGTGTTTTGCCATAACTCTAATGCAATGGTGGTTGTGCTGTGTGGTAGTTTCATTAGGATCTGTGTGCCCTGTCTGGTTCTTTCCATAGTTTAGGACTTGCTGCACTATTCTCTGGTACTGGGTACCTTTAACAAAAAAAGATAGCCTGAGGGGCAAAAGTGTATTTGTGAAGACAATGGCAAAACTAGGTCTGTGAGCCACAAGTGCCTTTGGAAAGACACTATTTGGAGATGGCAGAGATGTTGATACCTGCCTGGAAGTAGGAGTGTAAGCAGAGGGTTTCGATACCCACATAGATGGAGGATCACAGGCAGAGGGGTTGATACCCACCTTGAAGGATCCCTGATAATGGAGGAGAGGGGGCATAAAATTACCATAGCATGGCTTGGATCCCAAGTTGGGGATCAGTCACCCCATGTTCCTGTGGACAATTAACTTTTCTTACTTATGTTACCCTTTGATTTCAGCTTGATTTATTGTTCTGATTTATTTCTGTTTTCATTTGACTCCACCCTGGTTATAACAACAATTTACCTATTATTAGGTTTTGTATATTTTCTCCTCCAGACATTTATATTGATCCTGACCATTTTACTGATTGGTTTACATGGTGTGGCAGGCTGGCCGGGTCTTGGGTCATAAACAACAGAAACAGTTAATTCTTCCAATATGAGGAAAGCTTTATTTAGCAACAGGCCCCAATTGAGCCACAGCAAAACATGAAAACCAAAATAAACTTGTACTCCACACTGGAGACTAATTAACATAGAGTACCCTTTCTATGCTACTGGGCAGCTAAGCTGACCCCAGTAGTTTATCAAATAAAAATTAAGGCTTGCAAAATACCTTTTTGTTCCCACACAGTTTCAGCAGTCTTTTTGACTCACAGTCTCTCTGTCTTCACCCCAGCTCTTCACAGGAGAGAACGATTTCCCTCTGCATAGGGTTTATGTAGTTCCCTAATTGATGTACTAGACTAGAGCAACCTGATTTTTAACACCCTCTAGTCAGGGAACACTGGAAGTGCCATTCTGGGGTTTTCCCTCACACTGCCACAATGGCTATCGTATTTCTTTCTATCTCTGGTCTATGGCATATTTGCTGCAAGTTATGATTAGATGTTATCATTCTTTACAGTTGTTTTGTGTTATAATGGTTTGTTTTGAACCATTTAATGACTGAGAAATAAGACACAAGATCTTTAGCAGGTAAGGATAAGTATTTTTTTAGACTATTTGGGACCCCTCTCATTGTTAACTATTAGTGTGAAGGTATGGCTACGTTCATTTATTGTGTTAAAATTTGGCTATGGGATCAAGAAGCCCAAGCTGCCTCGGAGCTTATTATTCTTGTCAGAGCCAGGGGATTGGGCATCTTCTGGTTCCTGTCATATATTAATAAATTACAATTTCTGGGCCAAGAGACCGATCGGCTTTGGGTCCAGTTAGCACACGGACAACCCTTTCAGGGTCCTGAGATAGGTTCATCTAGCCCGTATTAAATGTTAGGGGTCAGGAAACTGAACATCTCATGGCCCTACTAACCCATTACTCTACACCTGACAATGCACAGCATGGAGGAAAAGGGGAGGCCAAACACTAAGCCTATAGTGTATAGGAAACCTGACTACAACTATTTTTAGCAGCAGCACACCTCTTTATTTTGGCCAATAAATTGAGCTAATAGTTCTTGGTTTAAAACAATCCCAGTTAGTGTATAAACTCTTCACCTTAATAATGTTAAGATATATGCAGTATGTAGGTATGTTATCATGATCTCTATTTTTATATTGTAGCTGAATATTGCCCCAGGGGTGATGCTGTAGAAATCAGGTCTAATATGTTTTTATTTTCTATTAGTAGTAGTACACTTTACAGCATGTTTCTACTGTGCAGATGCCCAAATGTACGTGTTAATTAGTGTACACAGTTTTATAATTCTTTGTCATGAAACATTTGTTCCTTCACCTGAATGCAAACCAAAGTGAATGTATGCACAGTGTCATAGAATTAGAGGTTTGATTTTATGTTGGCAGGCGATTTGATATTCTGTGCTACTAAAAACTCACTTTCTTTCAGTATATACTAGGGTCGCGGGACAGCGTTTATGCATTGTGGTTGAATACTCTATATAGCCACCAATCACCAGATTAATGATACGGTGACATAAAGTGGCCACCTAAGGCCTTGGAGCAGACAGGGGCCTCAGTACCATGGATACTTGACTAATATTGGTCCCTTTCCCCTAAAGGGGAAAGGCCAAAACTGGTAAGCTGACTTGGTTATCCTGGGAGATACTATTATTTCTCTCCAGCTGAGTAATGGAATTTGAGCACAGGTCTAAAATATATTTGGCTAAAATATGTCTCCATATAAATCTCAGTCTCTCATATGTATACATGTTTACCTGTAAAATAATAAAACCTTTAACAGGGCCAATATAAACAGTTATATGGTAATCTGTTCATAAATAGGACTGTAGAAAGGACAAGGGACAATACACTACCCATTTAGACTTGAAAAAAGGAGGTGTTTTTTTTTTTTGCCTACTGCAGAAGTTCTTTATAGTAAGAACAACAAATATTTGGAAATATATGTCAAAATAGGTTAATATATTAATGCATTTTTTTTTTAAAAAATTGGATTTTGTTTTGTAAACAGAAAAGTAAATCATATAACAATTTATATGTAGGGTAATTGGGCTGCAATTTTGAAGATTTTTTTTTACCAATGTGTGGTAAAACCGGAAATTGCTTTATATAGATTTTTTTTGTCTTCTTTTGGATGAGCTACATTAATACAGATGTGAAGAATACCGAATATTGTGGATGACCTGAGTCTTTGCAACCTATATTACTAAGTAACTATGCAAATCATGCTAGACCATTTTGGATTGATGTTGACAATTGTAAATATCAGCTGATGAAGTACATTTTTCATTTTAAACAAAAAGAAGCCAAAGCATCCCATGTTTTCAAAATACAAAAAAAGAATATATAAACATATCTAGATCAGCAAATCTCCATTATAAACCAAATAAATTGTCTTGGCCCTATAATGCACACTCCACAGTCATTAATTAAATGTAAAACAATGTAGCAAACAGTATAAGCAATATAAATATAATAAGAATAAGAATAATATTGGGTTATTATTGAAGTGCCAAAATGTTTAATATCTATATATTTTAGGATTCTTCTGAATATAGTATAACGTGTGTGTGTGTATGTATGTATGTATGTATATATATATTATTCTTGAGAATAAATAAGGCTAATGTATAATTATATCAGAGTATTTAATGAAAGGCTCAGCTGACCTTACTGGCAATGGAACCTGGGACTTTGAGGCACTGCAGTTATAGCTCTCTCAACAGCCATTGCACCAGAGAAAATGGAAAGAGTAATTCATGGGAATTAATGAGAAAGAGGGAAAAGTGGTTGAGAGCTTGTGACTGGACAGTCAGAAACAATAAGTTGGTGCAACTCATTGTGCTGTAACTGAGTGCAACCGGTGGAGGAAGAAACATAACATTTCTCTGTTCATCTACAGTATAGTCTGTCACTAGGAGTGGAACATGGAGTATTAGCTTCCTCTTTCCTATAGTTTCATGTAAAATGGTAGGTTAGGAATGATAAACAATTAGCACTGAGCACAAAGTAGAAAAAATACAGATGCGAGGTCTGCAGAGAGATACATACACTGATCAGTCACTACATTAAAACCATTTGCCTACATTAACATAATGATGAAGGATGCCGACGTTGATGTTGTGCTGTTCCTCAGTGTTACTGAAGTGGTATAAAGACTGGTACTGATGTAGTGCTATAAGATAGACTGATGCAACTTAGATAGTCCTCTGACTACACAGTATACCCAGTGGCTAAAATAAATCAGAAAATAATAATTTTAGAAAGTTTTTTCTTAGTAAAATATGAATATAAAATTAAAATGCTATACTTTATGTAGCTTAGAGAACACCTCTCATTGCAGAAATGCACAAAGTTGGGATAAATGTGAATTGTGTTATGTGTCATTCTGGAATTGCTGTTGTCCACGGGGGATGGGGAGCAGAGTCTCGACAAATGGTGTGAACAGAGAGTGCCATAGCGATCATTTTTTCAAATAGATTAAAATTTTAGTTAATCATAGTACAAAAGGATACAGAGGGTCGCTATCTGATTATTATTTGTACAAGAAATAATACTGTAGTCACACTGGTAAATATCTATGCCCCTAATATTTACTCATAGATATATCAAAAAAGAATTTCTATATTTTATAAGTATCTAAATTTCAAAAAGGTAAACTTCTAATAGCGGGGGATATCAATGTGACAATGGATAAAATGACTTCTAAGAATATTAGAGGAGACAGACAAAGGGAATTAAAGAAAAGTATATCTTTCCTGGATATCTTGATTGTAAATAATACATTTGATATTTGGAGGGTCCACCATTCAAAAGACAAAGATGCTTCTTTTTCAAAACCACATAAAAAGATCTAACCTTGAATAAGCTTTATTACAAATTGAACTATTTAAAAAAATACCCAAAGATTAATATCTCCTGGTTGGATATTGAACCGATTTATTATGAAATTAAGGTGGAGTTTTAATGTAAAAAATAGGGCACCCTGAAAACTCAATGAGAATATCTTTTGTATTTGCAAAACCAAGTTAAGAATTTTATTTTGTTGTATGATAATGAAGTCGGGGGCGTGGCTTGGATGCCGACCAGGATGGACGCTTAAGCTTCGAGCTCCGCTCCACCGGTCCCGACAAAGCCCTTTTAATTAGCAAAAACTGCTCCTAATGGGAAGGAATCGCAGGGGGGACCCTCCGAGAACCCCAAGGGGACCCCAGACACAACAACCGGTGGGCCCGATGGACGATTTCGTTCACTCTCCAGCGGACTCACACAAGGAAACCGGAGGCCCCAAAATGGCGTCTGCCTCCTCCACGCCAGGAACGCCATCCACCTCCACTCTGGACGGGGTTATGGATGAAATCCGCGCCCTAGCAGCCAACATGGTCACCAAAGCTGACCTGCTGATTCAGACCACAACCATCCAGGACGCCCTGCGAGCTGAAATGGCCGGTATCAGAACGGAAGTAACGGCACAAGGTACCCGCGTGCAAGGCCTGGAGCGCTCCCATGAGGCCCTTACCGCTAGACTGACCGCCACAGACACAGCAGTGGCCCGTCAAGGCAATATGCTCCTACACCTGCGGAGAACGGCGGAGGACCTGGACAACCGCGAGCGCCGCTGTAACATACGGGTACGTGGCCTGCCAGAAGCAGAAGGCGAGGAACGTGTTGAGGCCGAGCTGACGGCCCTATTCCGCCTGATTTTGCCCGACACCAACACCATGGAGATCAGGTATGACAGGGCACACAGGGCACTCAGACCCCGCTCCTTAGAGGACAGCCCAAGGGACATCATCTGCTGCTTACACTCATTTGCCGTCAAAGACGCCATCATGAAAGCGGCCAGATCCCAACACACATGGGAATACAAGGGGGCTCATGTATCTTTATTCAATGACTTGTCCCCAATGACCCTGGAGGCTAGAAGAGCATTAAGACCCATCACCACACTCCTCAGAGAACACAACATAGCGTATAAATGGGGCTCCCCTTTCGCCCTCCTGGCGAGACACCAAAATGGGTGGATAGCAATTCACTGGCCGGAAGAGATCCCCAAATTCCTGGAGGACCTCGGCCTACCGCATGTCACTGTACCGGACTGGGTATTGGGTCCGCTGGAGGCAGGCCCGAGACCACCACGAGCGTCACGTCGACGCAGGGGCCGGTCCCCACTGGAACTACCCCACCACCGCCGAGAAGACAGAGGAGGACAAGACTAATGACAACCAGCGACAACGTTGTCCCACCGGGTGGTCCCCGCCCCACACAACATGGATTGACCCCTACCCCGTAATGTCACAAGGCCCACTAACCAAGAGCTGCACACCTCACTGATGTCTCTACGGAGCCACAACACGACATTGGACTTCCGTTATCAAGTGTTCTGCCTTGCCCGACTCCTGCCACAAACACGATGCTGGTGCTCCCGGTTGGGTGCTGGAAAATTCGTCTCCCCGGAACTGTGGACTTACCTGGCAATGACCCCATCTCATTTGATGCATCGACGACCCCGCTATTCATGCCCTTCTGCGGCCCCGGACACCCAAACTCCCCATTCGAAGCATTTGCAAAGGCCCAAGGGTTCCACCATGTTGGGGTGGGAGAGGATGGGGGGAATAGGGGTTCATAGACTGCCTGGTCCCTATCCAGATGCTCTTACTATTGCCCTTCTTTCCACCGTTGCAACATGGGACGCTGCTACACATGAAACAACCTTGAACACTGTTGCTTTGACAGACCTATGAGAAATTTTCAACAGCTAGACCCAGAGACTATCCGCAACTGCTAAGTACCCACAAATACCATTTTATTGTATACATGTTCTGCTAATGTGTCTCTTTATATGTCTATCTGTTCGTCATATCTACTGCTGTTGTTATACACCTCCTACTCGCTGAAAGGGGATGTCAGACTGGGTACAGAAATGGACACCAGGACTATTAACACTAGTTTAAAGTCAGAGGGTTACAAACAACTTGATCACTACTATAGATACTACAGGGAGTGACCCGAGTGCAGTGGGTTTCACGGGACAGACACATGGAATCCACTCATACACAGCCCCCAGCGAGAAGCACATATATCTTGGGACTAGGATAAAACACTTGCAAATCACAGTTAACCCACACCTTCAACAATTATATAGACAAAGAGCTACACCCCTTACTGGCACACAACACTGGGCGGGCTACAGGGGCAGCGGCTACGGGGGTCGATTCGGGGGGAGGGGAACTGGAATAACTACCTGGTGGGTGGCTTCTACAGATGGGGTGGGAAAGGGATGCTACCGGTTGATATTGTTGTTATTGTTATTGCTGCTATTGTAACTGCATATCCTTATGATGTTTGAAATGCTATGATATTGTTTGATTCCCCCTACGATACCCTTACCCACGACTACACACTAGGGCAGGGTACTGGACGGAGCGTAAAGAACTGAAACCAGACTTATCTTTAACACCCAGACCATACCAATCCTGGACTGAAATCCAACCACTGCTCTACACTACCACTGGCGCAAAACCCCCAGAGGACATCCAGGTTTTTCACCCACCGATCCGTCCATCGGGGGGACACCTGGCCACTCCTGCTGCGGCGCTAGTGACTCTCCTCTTGTAGGAGTTCGCGGGGTACCTTCACCCCCGCTGGGGATGCTCCCCTGAGGGCAAACACCTGACTCGCCCTTATTTTATCTTATCTCACCCTAATTCTTCCCTTATACTCCCTCCCCCACCCCACTACACCTCACTGCATACCTCCCCCACACCCCCCCCCCCATATACACCTGCACATACTTACTCTCACCCAAAATATCCCTGGTGGCGGCTGCACACGTCCCAGCCAAGCAAAGATAACTAGCAGGGACATCCCCACGGGAACCGACCTCACACCAAGACACGAGAGATCCCTATCCCCCCCTAGCTGTACTCAGAACTAAACTAGACACATAAGACGGTACGCCTCATAGTCACATACCTGACACTACTGACTGGCATTGCTTTCCTGACTGCCCGTCTCACCCGGACCCTCCATTTGAGGACCGAACAAGGGGCCACGAAGGCACTATGGCATACAGCCGTGCACCCCTGTCCGTCATGACCCTCAACTGCAGAGGACTAAATATACCGGAGCGCCGCTCCCACCTTTTACGATCCCTGCAACAAAAACACATTTCGATAGCAATGTTGCAGGAAACTCACTTCAAGGAGAACGCGGCTCCCAAACTTAGGAGCACCCACTACCCGGTGAGCTACTGTAACAACCACCCGTCGGCTCGCCGTGCGGGGGTCGCGATCTTACTGGCTGCGAACCTGGGCTTTCAGGAGCTGGATAGAATGGCTGACGAAAACGGACGCTACCTCTTTCTGAAAGGTACAATAGCCGACAGGCTATACACCCTTGCCACCATTTATGCCCCCAACTCGAAACAATCGCAATTCCTACGTGGGACACTGGACAAGCTCCACGGATTCTCGGAAGGGGCGTTAATAGTGGGAGGAGATTTTAATGCTCCCCTAGACCCTCTCATGGACTCCTCTACTGGCCACAGTTGCCTATCTCAAGCACGCATCAGGACCATCTGCAAATCTTTGGACAAACTGACATTAGTAGACTGCTGGAGAACGACACACCCCTCCGTCAAAGACTATACGCACTATTCGGTGATACACAACCGATACTCCCGAATAGACTACATATTCGTCAAACAAGAAGGACTCTCTCGTCTACGGTCGGCCAACATAGAACCGGCCACATGGTCGGACTACGGTTCGGTCCGGGTGAAACTGGAATCCCCACTATTTAAGCCAGCAACTTGGACGTGGCGTCTGAACGAATCCCTACTCCAAGACGTCAGTGTGAGAGGGGAAGTCTCACGGGCTTTGGACTCTTATTTCACTGAAAACGGAACGGATGAGATGTCCCCAGTAACGGTGTGGGAAGCCCATAAGAGTGTGATTCGTGGTACCCTAATCAGTATTGCAACGCGAAAACGAAAAGACCTGACCAACGCGATGGCAGAAGCGTATAAATCCATCACACGCCTAGAACTGCAACATAAACACTCCCAGCTGTCAGCGACCTACGATGCCCTGACAGAAGCCAGGCAAACTTTGCTGACCCTACTCACACAAAGATACCACCGATCGCTCCAGAGATCTAAATCATTCTTCTACACCCATGCGAATAAAGGTGGAAAGCTCCTCGCACACCTTTTAAAAGGAGACACACCTCGCACCCAGGTGAGAAAGTTGCGGCTAGCAAATGGCAACACATCCCCGTACCCAGAAGAAATAGCGAACGAATTTCGGGAATATTACAATGCTCTATATAACCTCCGCACCTCGGAAAGCCCGACACGCAGACGAGAAACATCGACGCTCACCAGAGCATACTTGGAGAATACCGTGCGAAAACGGCTGAATCCTGAGGCGGCAGCCACACTGGACGAGCCGATTACTACAGAAGACCTGGCTGCAGCGCTGAAGAGCACGAAAACCGGACGAGCACCAGGTCCGGATGGATTCTCCACGGGGTACTATAAACACTTTGCAGTGACACTCTTGCCCTGGCTAATGAAGGCGGTCAACAAAGTCGCAGACGGAGGCAACTTCGGTACGGAATCCCTGACGGCGACAATCACAGTCTTGCTTAAACCCGGCAAAGACCCGGAACAATGCGGCAGTTACCGTCCGATTTCCCTACTGAATGTAGACACAAAACTCCTGACGAAAGTACTGGCAACCAGACTCCAAAGGACACTACCGAGCCTGGTCCATGCGGACCAAACAGGGTTCATCCCAGGCCGGGAAGCGCGAGACAGCACGCTACGTCTATTTTCCATTCAACACCATGCACAGAAACATCAGAAACAGCTCCTACTGTTGTCTACAGACGCCGAGAAGGCATTTGACCGGGTCGACTGGGACTACATGTTTCACACACTTCAATATTTGGGAATTGGTCAGAGGACCATGGCGTGGATCACGGCCTTATACAGTAAGCCGAAAGCGGCAGTTAGGGTCAATGGAGCACTGACGGCTAGCTTCGGTATCACGAATGGGACCAGACAGGGCTGCCCCCTGTCACCGCTTCTGTTCGCACTCGCATTGGAACCACTCCTACAGGCGATCCGGGACTGTCCAGACATCCACGGCTACACATGGCAGGGCACGGAACATAAGGTGGCCGCCTATGCGGACGACCTTCTGTTCTTCATCTCACAACCTCGTATCACATTGCCGTGTGTACTCTCGGAGATGGACAGGTTCGGCCGAATATCGGGGTTCAAACTTAATCTGGCGAAGTGTGAAACGCTCAACATCACCATTCCCACGGCGGAATACTCAGCCCTCAGTTCGCTATTCCCATTTCGGTGGTGCACAGAAGCGATGAGATACCTGGGCATCTGGGTCACCACGGACCACCGGGACATATACCCGCGCAACTTTACGAAACTATTGTCGTGCATTGAAACCGACTTACAGAAATGGTCCCACCCTTACATCTCGTGGCACGGCAGGATAGCGGTCCTTAAAATGAATATCCTGCCAAGGATCCTATACCTGTTCCAGACTATACCGATAGCCCTACCAGCCAAATTCTTTTCGTCCCTAAAATCTGCGGTTATCAAGTATGTATGGAGAGGGGAGAGGTCCAGGATACGCCACGACATTCTATGCATGCCTAGACACAGGGGGGGCTTAGCACTTCCCGACTTCAGAAAATATCACCAAGCAGCTACGTTACAGAGGATCCTGGAGTGGCATGAAACCGAGACGACCAAACAATGGGTGTTACTGGACCGAGAAGGCAGGGACGCCAACCTGAAAGCGGCAATCTGGAAGAAGCAAACGACGAGAATCAACAGGAATGCAGATAACGACCCAGTCACACAAACCCTCCTCACGTGGGAAACCCTCAGGGAGACGACACAAATATCCCCTACCCCCAGCCCTTTATTACCAATCGCCCATAACCCCGACATAGGTGGCGGACTACCGCCAAACGCCTGGTCCTTCATGGGCGAAGCAGACTACATCCCAATCTATAAAGCTACTAGGAACGGCAATCTGAGATCCTTGGACTCCTTACTAGTCGCACGGCCACGTTCACATATGGCAGTCTTCCGTTACATGCAGCTAAAGCACTACTATGACGCAATCCCACACAGAGATAAACTTCACAAAGACCTAACCTGGTACGAGAAGTTATGCTCTCAGGGCACCCCATTGGAAAATGCTATTTCGAAACTCTACCAACATCTACTAAACGGCCCCGAACTGGAAAATAACACCTTTAAACGACACTGGGAACAAGCCATGAACAAGACCTTTACACCGACACAATGGGACAAGGCCTTGATATGGCAGCATAAAAGTTCCTCTAGTTCCCACTACCAGGAGGTAAATTATAAATTACTCTCCATGTGGTACCGCACACCGGTGTTATTACACAGGATTTTTCACACTACACCACCAACATGCTGGAGGTGCCAAGAGGACAGGGGAACCATGCAACACCTATGGTGGGATTGCGAACATATTGTTCCCTACTGGAACCGAACTAAGTCCGACATCCAACTAATCCTGGGAGATAACCTTGACTGGTCGGAAGAATTGGCTTTATTACACATCTCCTCCCAGCCGGTGTCTACCTACAAGAAGTCTATTCTACGCCACTTACTCAACGCAGCCAAATCGCTCATACCAGTATACTGGAAGAAAACAAGCATTCCCACACGGGAAGAATGGATCCGCAGAGTCGAGGACATCAGATCAGCCGAAGCTCTAAAGGTGGAACTGACGGGCAGGGAGACACAATTTGCTGAAGCCTAGTCACCGTGGTATACCTACCGTGCACGACCATAGGAGAGATACGGGATACAGACGGGGCGTGGGACAGTAACACGTCCACAACACTCACGATACACACAATACACTCCGAGACCACTGCACCACACCCACTCAAGCAGACTGAGACGCTAACATACCACATATATGACGCAAACGACCGAGAGACGAGCACGCCCCTATCGACTGGACGAGCGCCTGAGCCTATACCCCTTACAATGACTTTCCTAGACCTCAATTAACCAAGGCCACGGGAAAGCCCCTAGAGAAAGAGCCCACACCCCCGCAGGGAACACAACGAAGGGCACCCCGCATGGACATCACCGGGGAACCTACACCACCGATGGGAAGACTTTGCGACAAGGCCCTGGGACGTGTGCGGCCGTCCGGAGGATTCATAACATACACACACCAGACTTCCACATCACCCCTCACCGAAACACCATGAACAAGTTTGGCCCGAGATCACACCGTACCAAGCAATTGACAGGCATTACTCCTCACCCTTCACCCCCGTCATGCCGCAACACAACCACAGAAACCTAGTTAGTACTTCTACTTGAATACTGACCACCCTTCCCGGCCATATAACTACTACCGAACTAGTTCTTGCACTAGGCCCCCTGCACCTATCCACCTATGCCCACCTCTGGGTGGGAGACGCAATCGCCCTAAGAGCGAAACCAATACATAATGGAATGTAGCGAGATAGGAGGACACTGATCACACAGCGGCCTCGATCCACACGGATCACCCCCCCCCACTACTTCCCCTGTCCCCACACAAACACCTAACAACACCCCAACACTACCCATACTCACCCCCCCACATGATCTCTAGGTAGATCACCCTTCCTTTTTAAAATTGACCTGCACGACATACCCTCACAGACGGCGGTCTGGGAACCCAATTTGACCAACGAACACCACATGTTTAACAAACCTACGGCCACTATTATGCCTGCCTCATCCTAAAACACTAGGACGCTACCGGCCTCAAAACATGTTGACGCTCAGACCCTTTGAACTACACCCTATAGTACAGGAACAATTATCGCAATATTATTGTTACGTAACGATGCTATGGAACAAAACCTTGTTTACACCTGCACGTACCTATGTTACATGTAAAAATGTTAACCTATTACGTTTTTTTTTTTGCCAAAGGTTCCTCGGGGGCCTGCGTGCCCACCTTTAACCCTGCTTTTCTATCAATAAAATCTTGATTTTCAAAAAAAAAATAAAAAAAATGATAATGAAGTCCCTATTTATTCCTTATGGTGTGTTTTTAAAAGTTATTCAAGAGGTGTACTGATAAAGAGGGGACATTGTAATAAGAAAATTATGGGGAAATCCCTCAAAGATCTATATATATATATATATATATATATATATATATATATATATATCCTTGGCAGTATTAGAAAAAGAAAATAAAGTTAATATTACAGATGCAAGGATGGAACAAATCTAAAAAAAAATTAATTTAAAACCTCTAGTGCCATAATGAAACTTGAATCAACAATGGTATCATCACCGAGGTTATGAGGGAGTTCCTAAAATTTCTTAAACTTCTAGAGTTGAGCAGAGAGGCCCTCTATGACTTTGGAGGAGGTTTAAACGATAATTAAGTATGTGAAATCTGCAAACACCCGAGGCCCTGATAGATATACAGCCCTGTGTTACAAGAAACTAGAGCCACATGTTGTCCCTATACTTCAAGGACTACTCAATGAAATCGGAGAACAATGGGCATTCCCTCGAGAAATGTTACACAGTCATAAAATACTAATATTGAAGATGGAGTAAGACAGTAATTTTGCTACTAATTATTGCCCTCTCTCTTTAATGAATATTGACATTAAAATCTTTTTAAATATAATAGCTAAAAGGTTAAAGACAGTTTTGTGGTTAATAGAACGGGGCAGATAATGTACGCAAATTCCTAAATTTGATACAGGAGGTTAGTAATGGCCCTAATCCAGTGGTTTTTGTGGCATTAGATGTGGAGAAAACTTTTGACAGGGTAAGCTGGTGGTACTGGTCGGAGGCCATAAAAGCATTTAGTTTTAGGGGAATTATTCTAAAATGCATTATGAGTTTATATACACTATCATCAGCCAAAGTCCTTGGAAGTGGAGTTGAATCCGAGATAGTTGAGATAATCAATGGAACAAGACAAGTGTGCCCTTTGGCATTCTTTTGATTGAATCTCTAGCTGCTTATATCAGACAATCACAAGAAATGTTGGGGATACAATAGCTAACCGACAACAACAGATAGAACTATATGTGGAGGATATCATTATCACCCTAACTGATCCTGAGAAATCACTACCTGCTACATTAAGCTGTATAAAATAATTTTCCAATTTTTTTAAATGATACAATGAATCAAAATAAATCCCAACGAATATTCCCAGCTCAGCTGGATAGGCAAAAAAATAATTTCTAATTTAATTAAATTGCCTAGGTGCCCTCTTTGACACCGACCTGCTTAACGCCAGGTGTGACTAAGGTGCTGGTCCATTCCACTGTCTTTTCTCGCCTTGACTACTGTAATCCGCTTCTCAGTGGTGCTCCCAACTTGAACCGTTACAGTCCATATTGAATGCGGCGGCGAGGCTCATCTTCCTGTCCGCCCGCACCGCCCACGCCTCACTCTTCTGTCAGTCCCTACATTGGCTTCCGGTAGGATATAGGGCTCAATTTAAAATTCTGGTTCTTGCTTTCAAATCTCTACATAATGCTGCTCCCACCTACAGTGCCTTGCAAAAGTATTCACCCCCCATTGACTTATTATCTATTTTGTTATATTACAACCTTAAGTTCAATGTTTTATTAATCTGAATTTTATGTGATGGATCGGAACACAGTAGTCTAAGTTGGTGAAGTGAACAAAGAAATAACAAAGCTAAGTTGACTTCATAACAAAGAAATGTCTACCTCAATACTTCAGAAAATACAACTACTTTAAGTAAATGGAAATTGTTATACATCTCATGGATCTGCAGAAATAATGCAATTAAAGACTATATTATGCCTAAAATTGAATGCCCTAAGAGTTTCTAACGTATGTTAACATAATTCCAAGATATTTTTATAAAGTGTATTTGGGGACAGAAAAAAAAAAATCTAGATTATCTCAAACAATCTCTATCTCAGAAATAGGAAGATGGGGGATATAATTTACGGATATTTTAAAACGTATTACTCTTTAATGATTATGCACTTAATAGCTTGATTATGGTTAAGTATGGAAAGGCATGCATTTGGCAATATAGATCCTCTCTGGATATTATGGATGGACGCCCCCTTCAAAAACTGAATATTAAAAATAAAATTGTTAGCAACATTTTTTAATCTATGGGGATTAAATGATTTGACATAAAAGATATCTTCTCTCCAAAGACACAATTAGAGATGTTCTCCCTATATCTAAATTATGTAAATGCAGATGTTTGGAAAACTGCGGGCATTTACCAGGTGGGAAACTTAATAGATGGGAATAAACTAAAAACATTGCATCAATTACAGGACAAAAATATCTCCTTAAAAATGAATTTCTCAGCTAATTAAAAATAATAATTATATGGAGTAACAACAAAATTAATACAAATATGTTAGATGCTGTATTTAAGTTAGGTGATAAAAATAGATCTCAAATAAAAAAAATTCTATATGACTCTAAGCGCAAGAGGAAAATAAATAATATAATTAAATGGGAACAAGAAATAAGAATAAATATACCAGAGAAAGAATGGATTCAAGTATTTAAGATAACAAACAAAAATTATACATAATATCCATATATATATGAAAATTATATAAAGATCTTATGGTATATGGTACCTGGTAGGATAAACAGATTCCAACCTGAGCTACAAAATACCTGCTGGAGGTGTGGGAATAGTAACGGTACACTTAAGCATAATTCCTAAACTTCTAGTGGGATTGCACTATGCTAAGCTATCAATCTGTAGCATATACTCACCTCCCTACAGGACATCTATATATAGAAAGAAGGCCTGACGCCATGCCCATTCTTAAAGTGACCATGTCATCATTGCAATCCTAAACTATTTTGAGTACGTTTTTTTTAAGGCTTGTTTTAGCCCCCATCCATCGCTTTACTGTGGTTTCTTGTTAGATCCTCATTTAGTGCTCCTAGAGATTCCCTTCGTTTCTGACTTGTGATTTTCAGGTATCCTGACCTGGCTTTGTATTTGACTTGTAATTTTATGGTATCCTGACCCACCTTTACCTTCACTCATTGTATTTCTGTATTTGTGACCTTGATTTATAATTTACCTTCTGTCTCGCTACATCAATACTTTAAGTCCCGCCATTTTAAGGTTCGGTAATAAGTCTTTCAGATCCACCTTTTGTGGCTTACGTCTTTCACGTTTGTTGGGGTATGACTCCTGTGACACAATCATTATAAATAAAGTGACGATGGTTCTTGAAATTTTTTTGGATCTACCTATCGTTATAGCCCCACAAACATTCCTGTTTCATCTGAACTTTTTAAGAAGCCACTCCAGATGTTAATAATTCAAATACTGATGACTACAAAAATCTGCAATGCCAGATTCTGGAAGTCAAAAACGACCACAAACTGGACAGAATTATAAATACAAATTAATTATAAGATATCAATGGAGAAAGCAGTCTTTGTAAATTGAAATAACTTGGACTTATATAATGAGTTATGAAATCCTGGGAGATTCATTATCAGTGGTCTAGAACGGCCTCCCCTATGATTTAGATCCCTTGTGGGCTGCGTGATCCCTGAACAAGTTTCAGTATATATCTAGTGAATATGTGGTTGGAATCCTATGTATCGGGCGAACAATAATAGATAGAGTGTGGCCAAGTTGAGTATATGCATTCGGATGATAAATAAGTATTAGGAATACTAAAGTCAGATTTATAGTTAAACGATACATGTAACATGACAGAAACAAGTGATTAACATATAGAAGCTCTAATATACCAGTTGATGGCATGAATAGTTATGTACATCATATTCATATATCATATTTTTTGTTTAAATAAATAAGATGACAAATATATAGAGAAACATATGATGATTTTTTATATGTAGTGTTCACATAAGACTCAAATGCAGCAAAAAGTAGCACAATATCAAGACTGAAGTAAAAAGAAAAAAAAATGAGCCTAATGTTGTGTAGGTCCCCCTCATTTTGCCAAAACACCTCTGATGCATGATTTGCACCAGGTATGCTAATTTATTTATGTCCCACTGGGAAACACATTTTATATATGTGGTCTAAATGACTGGGGGTGGAACCTGGTGCTATATAGCTGTAACATAGAAAATTAGAGATGTCCCAAATAGTTCGCTTGCGAATAGTTCCTGGCGAACATAGCTTGTTCGCGTTCGCCACGGCAGGCGAACATATGCGATGTTCGGTCCGCCCCCTATCCGTCATCATTAAGTAAACTTTGACCCTGTACCTCACAGTCAGCAGACACATTCCAGCCAATCATCAGCAGACCCTCCCTCCCAGACCCTTCCACCTCCTGGACAGCATCCATTCGGAAGCTGCATTCTTTTTTTTTTTTTTTTTACTTTTTTTTTTTAGACAGAAGTGTGTTATATTTGAGCATGCTAGGCTGAACGTGCGTATATCATGGCTAGTTGCACTGAGGGTATGAGTATATAGCAGTACATTGTTGTGAAAGATGGCTGTCATGTTTAGGGTGTAGCTTGCAGGTTATCAACTGTGTATTTATATCAGCAGCTCCACCACTAGTTATAAATCAAGTGTGAGTCGCCCCATGAGATGAGACTAGTGAATAACATAATACATGAACGGTTAAGGTAAAGGCATGTAAGGAACTACGACAATAAACTCTTTAGGAGGTGAAATAATGACATGTTTAAACGCTTGCTACTTTACGATTAGTTAATGTGCAGAGAGCAGTTCATGTGATCAAAGGCATGGTGCGGAGGATCGGCTATAGTGGGACATGCTTGGCAGGCTGCTGTTTACTGCTTGTGCTCATCCGTTCCCTTCTGGGCGCCAGGTGCAGACCCTGGGAGTCCCTGATACCTGGAACAACAAAGGCAAGTCTCTGGCTGAGTGCCGGGTTCGCGGCTTGAGGTGGTGGAAGCTTATTTTGTCGGGTGGTCAGATCTGTTTGACGTGGGGCAGGCTCTGCATTTCTGTTTGTACCTCCGGTCCCGTATTCAACGCCTTTTGCGTTGGTGGATTTTAATGGGGACTGCTTCGCTTAGCTGTGGTGGAGCTTGTTGGGGCTTCCTTCTTGTTATTTGCTTCCAAGATTGATTAAAGAGTCTGTCCAGCTTAGATTCAATATCCTGCCATGCTTTGCTGGTACCAGGAGGACACGCGGCTGCCACCATATTGGGAGAGTCGAAGATGAGTATGTCAGCCTGGGCAGCTGTGCTCTGTGCGTCCATTAGCTCCAGACAGCCTCTCAGGGGTGGATCGGGATAACCCCCACAGGTCTGAGGGGGGGGTAACGGAGCTCCTGCCGGTAAGTAGCTGCTCCTGGGCATCCCAGGATCGGGAGATCGGCCGCCTCTCCCGCCCGGTGAGCACCAGGCCACACTTGCCACGCGGAGGTAAGTAAGACTCTGTCGAGTTGCTGACCGCTATTAAGCATCTCGAGTCGGTCAGGTAGGAGCAACATTGCTGGGTCATCCCCTTCTAGGGTGAAATTCGCTTGTTGATAGCTGCTTAAAGTGAGATATTGAGGGAGCTCACACGAAGTGCATCTTTCCTCCATGACAGCTAGGCCCCGGCCCCCGGAAGCTGCATTCTTAGTGAGAGGAGGGACAGTGTAGCTGCTGCTGATTTAATAGGGAAATCGATAGCTAGGCTAGTGTATTCAGTGTCCACTACAGTCCTGAAGGACTCATCTGATCTCTGCTGTAAGGACAGCACCCCAAAAAGCCCTTTTTAGGGCTAGAACATCAGTCTGCTTTTTTTTTTCCCTGTGTAATCTAATTGCAGTTGCCTGCCTGCCGGCATGTGTGTCAGGCTCACAACATATACTGTGCCCACTTGCCCAGTGTCACCACTCATATCTGGTGTCACAATAGCTTGCATTTAAAAAAAAAAATATTTTGACTGTAATATAATAGCAGTCAGTTTTCTTTCACACGTGTGCGTTTCAGGGCCTGCCAGGGCACAGTGTCACACCAGTGCAACTCATATCTGGTGTAGCAGTAGTGTACATTAAAAAAAAACCTGGAATTTTGACTGTGAAATAATAGCAGTCAGTTTCCTTCACACGTGTGCGTTTCAGGGCCTGCCAGGGCACAGTGTCACACCAGTGCAACTCATATCTGGTGTAACAGTAGTGTACATTTAAAAAAAAAAAACTTGAAATTTGACTGTGAAATAAAAGCAGTCAGTTTCCTTCACACGTGTGCGTTTCAGGGCCTGCCAAGGCACAGTATCACACCAGTGCAACTCATATCTGGTGTAACAGTAGTGTACATTTAAAAAAAAAAAAAAAACATTTTTTGACTGTAATAGATTGAATATCAGTTAGTTGTCTGCAAGCGTGTGTGTCAGGCCTACAGCGTCTACTCAGCCAACTTCTGCCAGTGCACAGTGCCACTCATATCTGTTGTCACAGTAGCTTGCACGCATAGTACCACTAATCGAAAAAAAAAAATGACAGGCAGAGCCAGGCCACCCCGCAGGGGCCATCTTGGTCGTGGTGCTGTGATTCCCTTTGGCCCTAGAATAATGCCCAGTGTTCAGAGGCCACGTACCCTGAACTCGAAAAGTTCTGAGGACATAGTTGACTGGCTAACACAGGACACCCAATCTTCTACAGCTTCCACTCAGAACCTTGACGCACCATCCTCCTCCAGCTTAGCTTCGGCACCTCTCAAGTTACCACTCGCCTGCCTGCCGCCACCACCAACACTAGCACCACAGCTGCTTCACTTGATCTGTCAGAGGAGTTATTTACACATCAGTTGGAAGAAATGAGTGATGCGCAACCATTATTGCCAGAGGATGTAGATAACAGGGATATGTCTCAGTCAGGAAGGATTACACACATGGACGTACGGTGCAATGATGATGTTGTACCCGCTGCTGAGAATTGTCAGATACAAGTGAAGCGGTTGATGATGACGATGCGTCCATGGAATTCACGTGGGTGCCCGCTAGAAGAGAAGAAGAACAGGGGGAAAGTTCAGATGGGGAGACAGAGAGGAGGAGGAGACGAGTTGGAAGCAGGGGGAGGTCGTCGCAAGGAGCTAGTGGCACAGTCAGACAGCATGCATCGGCACCCGGGGTCAGCCAGACAGCACGCCAATCAACGCATGCTGTTGCCACCACCAGAATGCCGTCATTGCAGAGCTCAGCAGTGTTGCATTTTTTGTGTGTGTCTGCCTCTGACAACAGCGATGCCATTTGCAACCTGTGCCAAAAGAAACTGAGTCGTATGAAGTCCAACACCCACCTAGGTACAACTGCTTTGCGAAGGCACATGATCGCACATCACAAACACCTATGGGATCAACACATGAGTACAAGCAGCACACAAACTCAAAGTCACCATCCTCCTCCTGGTCCTGCATCTTCAGCCACGTCAAACACTGCTGTCCTTCTTGCCCCCTCTCAACCATCCGCCACTCCGTCTCTCGCTTTGAGCAGTTCCTGCTCATCTGTCCACAGTCAGGTGTCTGTCAAGGACATGTTTGAGCGTAAGAAGCCAATGTCACGAAGTCACCCCCTTGCCCGGCGTCTGACAGCTGGCTTGTCTGAACTCTTAGCCCACCAGCCTTTACCATACAAGCTGGTGGAGTTTGAGGTGTTCCAAAAATGTGCAGCTATTGGGACACCGCAGTGGAAGGTACCCAGCCGAAATTTCTTTGCACAAAAGGCAATCCCCAACCTCTACTCGATTGTGCAAAAGGAAGTAATGGCATGTCTGGCACACAGTGTTGGGGCAAGGGTCCATCTGACCACTGATACCTGGTCTGCAAAGCATGGTCAGGGCAGGTATATCACCTACACTGCGCATTGGGTAAACCTGCTGACAGCTGTCAAGCATGGAATGCGTGGCTCTGCAGAGGAGTTGGTGACACCGTCACGACTTGCAGGCAGGCCTGCTGCCACCTCCTCTACTCCTCCTACTCCATCCTCTTCCATAACCTCCTCGGCTGAGTCCTCTTCTGCTGCTGCATCTTGCTCCACCTCAACGGCACCTCCCCAGCTCCCCAGGTACTATTGAACATCCCGAATATGGCAGTGTCATGCAGTCTTGGGGTTGACTTGCCTGGAAGCAGAGAGTCACACCGGACAAGCACTCCTGTCCGCCCTGAACGCACAGGTGGAAAAGTGGCTGACTCCGCAGCAACTGGATATCGGCAAAGTGGTGTGTGACAACGGAAAAAATTTGATAGCGGCATTGAATTTGGGCAAGTTGACACATGTGCCGTGCATGGCACATGTGTGTAATCTGATCGTACAACGCTTTGTGCATAAGTACCCAGGCTCACAAGATGTCCTGAAGCAGGCCGGGAAGGTGTGTGGCCATTTTAGACGTTCCTACACGGCCATGGCACACTTTTCAGATATCCAGTGGCGAAACAACATGCCAGTGAGGTAGCGCTGACGAGCCCCTAAACAGGGCGAAACGCGCGTCGGGTCTTGCCGACATTATTCTACATCTCGCATTAGAAATACTGCATACCTAACTGCTCCTCGGACAAACTCTAATAACTAATAATTCTAGTTGGTCTGGATACCGACCGAGGCATTGGGGCATGTTTGGTCAGTTAGAAATAGTGCGAAATAATCAACCGACCGACCGGCGGTCTCCACTTCTAATCATTTAACCACTTGGCTAATTTAATCACGGCTAACTTTATTCATTGGTAAATCACCTATACTCTCACTTTACTATTACTGATGCCCTCGAAGGCATCTTTCTCTCTTTGCTTTGCAATCTCTAGAACTATCTAAAGTAGAGAAGCTGACGAAAACAATTGGGTTACACATCCAGACGGAAAACGTTATGTGACCAATACCTTATCAAGTGCACCAATACTGAGAACATTAGTATTTACAATAACCTGCACGATTTTTCAGACTAAACATCCATCTTTATATCTTTTCATCTAAGGTGACTAGCTTGGAGAGAGTAGTTGGATTTAAATCTGACCACTCCTCAGTACAGACCGTATGACTTTCTTACAAATCTAAAAAGACCAGGCACTATACCAAGAAGTAATCTAGTACGGTGCCCAGTCACGAATAACGCTAAATCACGTCTAGTATTACGTGTATAGAGAACCAAGCACCCGTAGCGGTCTGTTTAATGCTGTACCGACGACCGAGGCAACCGACACTTGTCTACCCACTAATTACCTCTTAGGAAGCATTTGCCTCAAAATCTCGGAGCCCACCCGGGCTGACAATCACGGTCTATAACACTGGGAACCTTCTTTCTACAGACAAAATACTTAGTATTACCTGTAATAGCTCACAACGACATAGAGCTATTAAGTTATCCCTCATTGGATATTGGTGAATGAGAGTAGCCATTCATTTGCTCTTTGGGAGGGCTTTTTGATAAACTATCTTACCCCGAGCATCTGTTGATACACAATTTTGGTTACAAGTGATTCATGTAACACATGGTTATCTGATATACGTATTTGTATCTATTTCTATAGCACTATGACAGGTCAATTGATACTTATACTCTTATTGAATTACGATACTTTTGCACACAGAGTTGGACTATCAAAGTACCTGTGTCTACGTTGTATGTTGTGTCTTTCCCTCTGTGTACATCCCCCTATCTAAACGCTCCGATTTTCTTGTGCCAGTAATTCTGGACGCTAGCCAAGAGCTAGCCAGCATATACTGTGCCTTAATATTGGTGCTAATTTACGTTAGGAACATTTCTCTACCCTATTAAAGTATTATATTTTAACGTCTACCACTATAGTACACTACACCTCTTTGTTAGTGACTTTAGTAAATTCAGTTCCTAACACGAACTAAGAACATCTTTTTGATACTAATATTCCTATATTAGGTTTTATCTTAAGGACAGTCTCCTCTCCCTTTGTACTTTATACTTTGAGGGTTACCCCCTCTCTGTCCAGTCACACGAGATAATCTCATGGGCCAATCCTCCTCCTCATAACATGCCAGTGAGGCGCTTGATTTGCGACAGGCCAACACTGTTCAACACTCCTAATGTTCGACCGCCTGCTCCAACAAGAAAAAGCCGTTAACGACTATTTGTATGACCGGGGTGCTAGGACAGCCTCTGCGGAGCTGGGATTTTTTTTGCCACATTACTGGATGCTCATGTGCAATGCCTGTAGGCTCATGCGTCCTTTTGAGGAGGTGACAAACCTAGTCAGTCGCACCGAATGCACCATCAGTTACATCATGCCATTTGTTTTCTTCCTGGAGCGTGCCCTGCAAAGAGTGCTGGATCAGGCCGTAGATGAGCGTGAAGAGGAAGAGGAAGAGTTGTGGTCACCATCACCACCAGAAACAGCCTTATCAGCATCGCTTGCTGGACCTGCGGCAATGCTGGAAGAGGATTGTGAGGAAGAGGAGTCAGAGGAGGAATGTGGCTTTGAGGAGGACGAGGAAGACCAACCACAACAGGCATCCCAGGGTGCTCGTTGTCACCTATCTGGTACCCGTGGTGTTGTACGTGGCTGGGGGGAAGAACATACCTTCAGTGAGATCATTGAGGACGAGGAACGGGACATGAGTAGCTCGGCATCCAACCTTGTGCAAATGGGGTCTTTCATGCTGTCGTACCTGTTGAGGGACCCTCGTATAAAAAGGCTGAAGGAGAACAACCTGTACTGGGTGTCCATGCTACTAGACCCCCGGTATAAGCAGAAAGTGCTTGAAATGTTACCGAATTACCGCAAGTCGGAAAGGATGCAGCAGTTCCAAAATAAATTAAAAAGTATGCTTTACACAGCGTATAAGGGTGATGTCACAGCACAACGGGAATCTAACAGGGGAAGAGGTGAAAGTAATCCTCCTCCTCCCACAACCACGCCGGCAAGGACAGGACGCTTTACAGACGTGTTGTTGATGGAGGACATGCAGAGCTTTTTAAGTCCTACGCATCACCACAGCCCTTCGGGGTCCACCCTCAGAGAACGACTCGACCGACAGGTAGCAGACTACCTCGCCTTAACTGCAGATATCGACACTCTGAGGAACGATGAACCCCTTGACTACTGGGTGTGCAGGCTTGACCTGTGGCCTGAGCTATCCCAATTTGCAATAGAACTTCTGGCCTGCCCCGCTTCAAGTGTCCTGTTAGAAAGGACCTTCAGTGCAGCAGGAGGTATTGTCACTGAGAAGAGAAGTCGCCTAGGTCAAAAAGTCTAGATTACCTCACCTTTATTAAGATGAATGAGGGATGGATCCCAAAGGGACTGACAGTGGGCGATACATTCAACTAAAAAAGGCCTGATGAGGGTGACGTAACAGGGATTAAACTGATAAGAATAGTACTACTTAACACACCACTCCTATCTGGTGGCACATTATATTAAACGCGCAGTGCCCCAAATTTGAAGTAGGAGGACCAACCAAGCATCTTTTTCCATCTCCCGGTTCCTAAAATCGATGCCATATACACGTCCCCTGATAGGGGACATAACAGGGATTAAACTGATAGGAATAGTACTACGTAACACACCTTATAATTATGCAGAGAGAGGCAATGCAGAGAGAGGAGTCTGAAGAAGAGGAGTCAGAGGAGGAAGGTGGCTTTGAGGAGGTGGAAGACCAAACACAGCAGGCGTCCCAGGGGGCTTGTTGTCACCTTTCGGGGACCCTTGGTGTTGTACGTGGCTGGGTGGAGTAAGAGACCTTCAATGACATCAGTGAGGACAAGGAACGGGACATGGCTAGCTTGGTATCCAACCTTGTGCAAATGGGGAGTTTGCGGTTGTGCAAATGGACTGTTTGCGGTTGTTTGCGGTACGTTAAATGGGGAGTTTGGTCTGTCACTGTGAAGCGGGCATAACCCTTACACTACCTGATCGATACAACATCATACCTGATGTTTTAAAGCACGTTTTCCAAACAATTTAGGAATGTTAGGTGATTTATGCCCTTTATGGATTAAAACCAGACTCTGCATCAACTAGATCAGGGACATTGTGTGCAATTATGGCCAATACCAATTTACTATCAAATTTGTGAGACTGAGGTTTAAAAAGGCTGTAAAAGATGGATGGTAGTGGACTAGACACTGTGTAATGATCTATTTCAATGAGTGGGAGGAGACGATCAGAAGATGTATATCCAAGGAGGCATTGATCGGACTAACATGTGATTTGGTTGAATAGTTTAGTGTTTCTCATCATTTTAAAACGAAGTACCCTTACAGCTTTAAATTCCAAATAACCTCTTTCACACTATTATCTCTCTTCTTTTCATTGTTATTGCTCCTCCTCCTACTTACTTGACTATTACAAACTTTGCAACTCACTTCATGGAGATTTCTGCAATCAAGGAAGATATCTCTAATCTTTCTCCTTTTCCCTTCAATTACTTCCTCTGCCCCATTCCATCTGTTGTTCTATGCTTACTTGCACCCACTATGCCTGGAGGAGAGTTCCCCAGCACCAATGGAGCCCAGCGCTGGCGAAAGGTAAGTGTTTTAACCCCTTCAGCCCCCATCAGCCCAGTGGGAGGGGGGCCATGAGAGTGGGGGGGAGGGACCTAAGGACTACATAGTGCCAGGAAAACAAGTTTGTTTTTCCTGGCACTGTAGTGGTCCTTTAAACTTAGCTTGTCCAAAACAGAACTTCTTGTCAAGTGTTGCTACTTCTGTGTCTGTCTCGTCCCAAGTCAATGCTACTACCATCAGTTCTACCTCACAGGCTTACTGCCTAGGTCTTCTCTTTTGACTCCAATTTCTCTTTCAGCCCTCATATGCATAAAATTGCCAAATCATGCCACATCCATCACAAAAACACAGCGCACATCCACCCCCCATTTAATGCCAAACACAGCTAATCCTCCCTATCCTGCGACTATGCTCCCTCCCCTTGACTACTGCGATCTGCTGCTTAGTGGTCTTACATGTTCCTAACTTGCCCCTTTACAGTCTACAATGAATGTGGTGGTAAGACTCATCTTCCTGTCCACCTTGCAACTCCCACACACCCCTACTCTGTCAGTCCCTACATTGACTTTCCATAAGCTAAAGGGCTCAGGGGGGCATGGCTGAGACTCCAAGTTGAATGGCCGTATGAGTGCCGAGCTCTGGCTCTGACAGGGAGAGATATGGAAACCCGGCATCATTAAGCACATATGGAAACCAAAAAACAGCACAGTGGGGAACACCCCAGCAGCAGATCCTCCATTCTCAAAATCCTTGCTGAGGAGATTTTTTTACCGACCAACCTGGACCACAACAATGGAACAAAATGGGGCCCACGGTTACCGCACGAGTCACCCAGCCCTCCAGCCCGTCGGCATCAGAATGCTCCACGGAGGAAACAGACATTAGAACATTGCTCACTCAGCTGCCCTCAAAAACTGACCTTGCAGCAATGTTCCAGAGACTGGAAGACAACTTTATTGAGAAGCTGCAGGCGGTAAGCACCAAGGTCCAACACCTTGGTGCCAGGGTGCAGGCCTTGGAAGAGGAGACCGAGGCCACCGAACGACAATGGTCTGAATGCCATACCACACAAAAACTACACTCATAGGCTATACTATACCTGCTAAAGAGATTAGAATATTTAGATAATCACAGGCAGCGTAATAATCTGCGGGTGAGAGGTGTACTGGAGGGACCAGACGGCACCACAGAGAACCCCATGCAGGTTTTAACTGCCCTCTTCAACCTCATCCTCGCGAGACCCTCTAACACAGCCAGTTAGTTTGACAGAGCACATAGGGTGGCAAGGCCCAGAAACCTACCTCCAGACAAACCACGCAACCTTATTTGCCGCATACATAACTTCCCTCTGAAAGAGGAAATCTTCCATAAAGCACGCCAAAATAGAGAACTGACTTTTGATGGTCATCCCACCGATGCCCTATATAAAGGACCTTTCACCCTCTACTCTACAAGCCAGACGTATTCTGAGGCCCATCACCCAGGCCCTGCTGGAGAGACATATTAAATTTAGATGAAACTTTTCGTTCGCCCTAATGGTGACGTACCAAGACAAGACACATACCATCACTACGCCGGCGGATGTACCAGACAGACCCTGGACCTACCTCCCTCTGAAGTGGAAGACTGGACTGGCCTATCGGGCTACCCACCCAAACAGACACAGCAAAGACCTAAATGGCAAAGTACACCAAGGAAGCGCAGAAGGCAGGACCAGACGGGAACCGAAACCACCGCTTCACCCAGAGATAAAACAGCCTGAGAACTGTTATGGAAGTCTGCTCATATCCTTTGCGCTTAATAACCACAATGTTTAGATATTATCTTGTTATGCTCTTCTGGCCCTAGACTATAGAGGTACAAACGTATATTTGGGAGTAAAGGGGCCCACGGGAGCCTGAGCACCCGGGTGACTGTCACCCGGGTGACTGTCGGGAGTATTTGCCCCTCCCCCGGGTAGGGGGCCCACCATAGTGCTTATATCATTCACTCCTTATGGTACCCCCACCCACTCTCTGTCGGAACATGTTGATCACCACCCCCAGAGAGGCACAAGGAAGCATCACCCACAAGTGCAGCGCCAAGCTCACTACCAATATGACACCTTCCTATCATATTTATGTACATAGTTACTGTTTTCCCCTTGTTTGCCCTCTCTTAATTGAACCCACTCCAACCATCCTGCACCACACCATACTATGTGGAGTACTCCTAAATTCTCCTACTCAGACATGAGGTAGCTCATACCATCCATGTGGCCCAGACTAAACTAATTTCCCTGAATGTAAGGGGACTTAATTCCCCGGTGAAATACACTATGCTGGCACAGAAAATAGACAGGCAGGGAGCTGACATAATATTCCTGCAGGAAACTCATTATAAGGGAGAGTTCCAACCGAAGCTTAGATCCAAACGCATACAACTGTCATACTATAGTAACTATGGGAAAAGGAAATCTAGAGGTGTAGCGATACTAATAGTTTCACATGGGACCTTCACAGAGACCAGCACCAAAATAGACCCAAGAGGGAGGTTCATGTTTGTCAAAGGGTACTACAATGGTGTTCTTATAATGCTGTTGAATATATACACCCTAAACGCAGACCAGGTGCCCTATATACGCTCTTGCCTGACTAAGCTAGAGAGTTTCGCCGAAGGGGTTGTGATTGCGGGCGCGGGGGGGGGGGGGGGACTGGAACATGGTCTTAGATCACTCTATTGATAGCTCTTCTAAATCCGCAGACACCAGACGCCACCAGCGAACATTATTCTCAAATACGCTCTCCACCCATCAGCTGATGGATTGCTGGCGCTTGCTCCACCCACAAAATAGATTACTTGTATTACTCCCAGGTTGTGAAGAGTTACTCCAGAATAGACATGTTCCTCCACAGCCATAGACATATCCAATACTGAGCGGAGCCACCATAGGTAACATCACAAGGTCGGTCCGTGCTCCGATATGCCTGACTATAGCTCTCCAGAGAGACCCTAAACTCACCACTTACGACTGACACTATATAACTACTTCACTGACAAAGACATGCCCAAGGTCTCAGACTTGTGGGTTTGGGAAGCCTACAAGGGAGTTATTAGGGACACCCTACTCAAATGGGGATCTAGAATTAAGAAGGAGCGCATACATAAACTGAGCACTCTCTCAGCAGATATACATACGATGGAGGCTCTACACAAGCAGGACCCCACGAGGGAAAACTTTCAAAAACGTACAGCCCATAGGATAGAACTCCGATCACTGCTAGCCTTAAAGGTCCAACTGACGAGGAGTTCCTTCTATGCCCAAGGCAATAAAAGTGGGAAGCTACTAGCCCGGCCTTTGAAGGCAAAGCACCAGAGGTCCTTTATTGACAAAATAATAGAGTGAAACGGGAAGCAATGCAAAACTACAGTAGACATAGCCGCATAGCGATTTTAATAGCAACCTCTACAATCTGACCCCCCCCCCCCCCCCCCCAGTAGGAGCTTTCCCCAACCTGCGGGAATATATCACAACAAATCTCCCACTCACTGTCCCCAGTTGTTACGTTACTAGGCGTGATTTGGATTGGAACTCAACTGCAACTTGTAAACTCCCTAATTACAATAGTGAAGAAATGGAGAATCCTTAAGTATCTATACTGTAGCTTTAAGAAAAGAGAGAATCTCTGGTAACTTGATTAAACCGAAGTTTTAATAAGTGTTAAACTTAAATGAATTGCATTTAGGCAATAATCCAATAAGAAGAAGTGCAAGTAATCAACAACACAAAGTTCATTATTAAGTATTTCTTCAGAGATCCATTAAGTAACATTAGTTCATGAGAATATTCTTCAATAGGAACAATAATCAAGTAGCTAAGAATATTTGCAAAGCAAGAACAGTTCATAGTGAATAGGCATGATGGGAGTTGTCCTTCATGTAATTAGTAGATTGAAGCACTGAATGTATTTGCAAAGCAAGAAACAGTTCATAGTGAATAAGCATGATGGGAGTTGTCCTTCATGAGATTAGTAACTTGTAGCAATGAAGGTTTGAGTAAGCAAGCATTAGTTCATTAATAAATGATTTTGTAGACAAATAGCTGAAAGATATACTTAAGGTTAATATGGATAGTCCTCCAATAGTTCAGAGATATGGTCCACTTGTAAAGTAGCAAAGTATCTGTTCTCCAGTAATCCTTTATGGTATGCAGCAATCCTTGCATTTGCTTATGGGCTGGAACAGCTTGTCTGAGCTTGTGGGGAGGCAAGTCCGGTGGAAGTAGATCCCAGTAGCTGAGCCTGTGGAGCCTGCGGTCTCGCGGAGGCAGCTCACACGTTAGCTCACACAATCAATCACCAAGCACCCTCCCTCTGGCTCAGTCTCCCTAAATACCGTCAGAGCTGTGTCAGAGGGGGGCGGGGTCCGGCTGCTCACAGCTAAGTGTCGAACCCGGAAGTGTTACTCCATGACACCAGTGAAGTGGCAAACACACTAGATAAGCCATTCTCCCCTGTGGAACTAACCCTAGCTATTAAGTCTATGCCGAAAGGTAAGAGCCCATGCACAGACGGACTGACAGCACGATACTACCAAGCACTAACTAAAGAGCTAGGTCCTCACTTTCTTAAAACACTAAATGGCCTAAGTCAGAACTACCCACTACTGCCCCCGATGCTACGAGCTCCGATCACGATAATCCCCAAATCTAGAAAAGACCCCACGACATGCGGAAGCTATAGACCTATTTCCCTTATAAACCTAGACTTAAAACTGATGGCCAAACTGGTCATTAACCTGCTCAAACCCCTTCTTCCTGGACTGATCCACCCTGACCAGGCTGGCTTTGTGCCTGGACGCGAAGCCAGGGACAACACCACAAAAATCCATAGCATAATACATGGGGCAACCGCAACCGACACACCAAACGCTGCTTCTAGCAATCGACGCCGAGAAAGCCTTTGACGGGTAGACTGATCCTATCTCTTTACAGTCCTGGAGGTACTGGGATTTGGCCCGAGACTGAGGAAATGGATACAGGCACTACACAAGGGACCATCAGCCAGTGTCAGACATTATGGCAGAACACAACTAAAGAAGTTTCTGACTCAGTCTGCCATCCCCTTCTGGCGACCAAGGGAGAACACACCCTTTGAACGCCTATGTGGCCCAGGGAGCAACTACGAATGCCCTCTATCAAAAATTTATCATACTCTTCAGGCAGCTGTCGGAGATCAATCAATACCTCTATTCCAACGAAAATGGATGAGAGGACTTCACATCTACATGTCGGACACGGACTGGACACACATTATATAAACGCAAGGAGACCTTCTATAAAAGGGTCACCAGATGGTAAAGAACCTCAGTACAACTGTACATATTCTGGCACTCCATTAGTGACACATGCTGGAGATGCGCAGAGGAACAGGGGGACATGGAACACATCTGGTGTGGTTGTAAGGACATAGATCCATGTTGGCAGCAAATGCTGTCTGATATAGAGGAGATACTGCCCCTACAGACTTGACTGACCTCATTCCAGGTATTACTAGGTTGGACGTGCTCCTTCGAAGAACCACATAAGCAGCAACTCCTGAAACTATTAATAGAAGAAGCCAATGCTCTTATTCCAATGTAATGGCGTCAATCCAACATTCCATCCAGGGAACAGTGGGTGCAATGGGTAGAACGCTGGTCAGCACTGGGGAGGAGAGTCAGATATCTCAAAACCCTGGATTAAGTTTTAGGACACCCCCCAGTAAAATATCCACTCTGAGTTAGCCCCCTCACCCCCCGAGAACACACAGCAATACCAAAGAAGATATTATAGAACTTGAACAACTCCAATCCTAGCAGGACCCCACCCCCCCTCCCCCCACATGCTCAGATAGGTCATGAATACAGAAGACAATGTATCTTAGGCTTTCCATGTCTAAACTAGACAACATTCCACCACCCATACCAGACACATGAAAAGTGTAAAGTGATATTATGTGAAATGTACTTTGTATGGTGAAACCCCACTATGTTTCGTTTTGATTATTCCCCTTTTTTCTTCTGTACCCCAATACTTATTCTCTACCTGAAAACAATAATAAAAAAAGTGATTAAACAAACAAACAAAAAAAGATAAAGGGCTCAATTTAAAATCCTGGTACTTGCTTGCAAATTTCTTCCACATCTTGCTTCCTCTCCTGCAACTGTATCTGTCCCCAAAAAATGTGCCCTCATTAAAGACTATTCTAGTAACCTTCTTTTCGACCCTACCCTTATCTTTTGTTTCACTTTATCCCTTAGAATGTAAGATTATTTGAGCAGAGCCCTCAACCCCCTCTGTTCCTGTGTGTCCATAAATACTTGTCTGTTAGTCCACCCATTGAACAACACTGCAGAATTTGCTGGTGCTTTGTAAATATTGATAATAATAATTATAATATGATGGGAAAATATTATATTTAATTAAAAAGAACTGAACATTAAATATGAATTTTGAGAAGTGGCTTTCTCAAGCACCAGCATTTAACATAATTTTCCTTTTCCAAAAACAAAGACACCAAACCACAATTACTCACTAAAATATTTCTTTTGAAATGTATAATTAAATCATATTTTAAAATACATTCTCATGTACTCTGTGCCAAGCCACTTTAAAACACATTTTGTATATATTTTTAGTCATATAGTTTTCTTGTTATATTTTTATAAAGAGACATTGACACATTTATAAAAAGCCCCAATCATATTAGTTACCTGGTTTACATACAATGTGCAAATAATAGATTATTAAACCCTGCCCATGTCTTTTTCACAGGCAGCTGTGTGCAGTATTTCTGTCTAAAAGAGCATAATTGCAAGAGGATAATAAATAATATAAATCAAATCGTTAAAGGAAACTAAAATGCTAGGAAAACAAAGTTGTTTTCCTGGCACTACAGCTCCTTATAGTACCCCTTTTGAAAAAAACCCCTCCCTCCTCCCCCTCCACCTGTGGTGCAGAAGAATGGGTTAAAAACCCCTTCTGCCACTTACTCTGTTCCAGCCATGTTCCACTAGAGGTGGAGTTAACCGTCAAAGGTAATTATTGCAGTTTATTAAAAACTGCAATAATTACCTCAGCAGGGTAAGGGACCTGGGACTATGCCCCCATACTACTACAATGAGCTCAAGTGGTCTGGGCGCCTATAGTGCCTCTTTACATATCTTGTTTGAAACACAATTTCTCAAAAAAGGACATTTGGGCAGTTGAATTGTCCATATTTGAGGCTATAGAGCAAAATTCCTTCACTGAAAAAAATGTATTGCTCAAATGTTATGCACATCAAACAGATAATCAGCGTAACCAAATAAAACATTCAGGAATTTCAGGGGAAAATAACACTTTTTGTAAATCTTCCCACCTCTGAGCCTAAATAGGAACATGCCACACTTTAATCTGTGTCGGTAGCATTGCAATAAGATAAAAGAATAAGTAGGCCCAAACCACTTATAAGTTTGGGACACATCTGCTTGGCAGATTCTGCATCTTCAAACTCTTCATTTCAAACTCTCCATATAAAACTATTAACCCCTTAACCCCTTAACGACGAGTGACGGACCTCGTCCGTCACCCGTTAAAATTAATCCCAGATCGCCGCAATCGCGGCGATCACGGGGTTAATGGTGCTTTAGTCTGCCTCTGTATTAGAGGCAGACCGGGAGCACCGGATCCGGCTGTCCCAGCTCATGTGCCCACTCTGACAGCATGTCAGAGCGGGCACATGTGCTCAGTATACTCACCTTCCGCCTCCCTGCATTTTCGGGTTCACTGTGAAGTGCAGGGAGACGGATCAGTGCTGATCCTGCCCCCTGTAAAAAAGTAAATAAAGTTAAATAAAATCCCATCCCCCTTTACCCAGTTTAATAAAAAAAATTAACCCCTTCCCTGCCAATTGATCACTGACTGCAGTGATCAATTGGCAGGGATTTCCTTTTACTATGATCTGACTTTTTTTAACCCCTGAGGGTTAATTTTTTTTTTTTTTTTTTTTTTAACCCTCAGGGGTTACATTTATTTTATTAATTAATTTAAATATTTACAAATTATAAATTTAGCTAGCTGGGGAGGGTAGAAGTTAGTGGGGAATTGGGGGATTTAGTGTTAAGCTAACTAAGGGTTAACGTTAAAAAAAGTTTTAAAATAAGCTTTAAAAAGTTAAAAAACTGAGTTAAAAAAAGTTTTATTAACGTTTAAGTAAAAAAAAAAAAAACACCCCCCTTTACCCAGTCCAAATAAAAATTAACCCCTTCCCTGCCAGTCGATCACTGCCTACAGTGATCAAAATACAGATCACAGTATTATACTGTGATCTAATTTTTTTTTAACCCCTGACGATTAACTTTTATTTATTTTTTAACCCTCAGGGGTTAAATGTATTTAATTAACTAATTTAAATATTGTTTAATTAAATATTTTGCTAGCTAGGGTGGGTGGGAGTTATGGGAAAATGGGGAATTTACTGTTAGTGCTGCTTACTGCTAGTTAGGGGTTAACGGTAAAGAAAAAGCTTAGAAAAATGCTAAATCTGTAAAAAAAGTTTTAAGAAAGTTTAGGAAACTTTAAAAAAATTAATAAGCAAAACAAAAGTTTAAAAAATAGTTTAAAAAGTTAAAAACTTTTTTAAAAGTTAAAAAATACATTTAATAACGCTCATTACCACTACACCTGGAACAAACTAGAGGAAAAAATGATCCCACGCCAAGGTTCAAAATATGCCTTTTGAATTACCCCAGGGTGTATTCTTTAATAAATAGTATGTGTTTGTGCAGAAGTTTCAATAACCAACCATCAAAACTACTCCAAATTGGAACATGGACACAGCGTAAAACTTCAAAGTTAGAAAAAAACTGAATGGCTGCGTCTCAAATGTGCCCCTTCAACATCCACATATGCCTGGCAAAGGTACATACGGGGGTATTGCTGTACTCAGACCACATAGCTGAGCAACATATGAAGTATTATATAGCCGTAGCACACATAAGGTTTGCAAAATATACCGTGCAAACTCACTTTGTGTGTCAAAAAGGCAGAAAAACGCTTATTACCACTACACCTGGTACAAGCTAGCGGAAAAATTATCCCACGCTAAGGTTCAAAATATGCCTTTTGAAATACCCTGGGGTGTCTACTTTAAGAAATGGTAGGCCTTGTGGGGTAGTTTGAATTTAAAACCTGCGAAAATGCTTGGAAATTGCACATAGGCCCAGCGTCAAAATTCAAAGTTCAGTAAAAACTGATATGGTTTGGTCTCCTATATGGCACTGTAGCTTCACGAAATAGTGCCAAAGACATTCATTGGGGGTGTCTTTTTACTCAGAAGACTTAGCTGAGCATAATTTGGGGGTTTTGAACTTAGTGGCACATATGCAATATACAAAATGACCAGCAAAAATGCAATCCATATGTAAAAAATGCACAATTTTTTTTTTTTACCACATACTTTGGCATATATTGGTGAAATAATGGGGGCATGTTAAGGCACAATATGCACCTTATGAGATACCCTGGGGTGTCTACTTTTGCAAATGGTAGGCCTTTGTGGGTTTTTTTTTTTTATATTCTTTATTTTTGGAGTGCAGCAGAAACAAACATTGCTTGATCATGACATATAGGTAAGTTACAGTATAAGTGATTACAGGCTTCAAGTATAAACACAGTATGTCAAAAGAAACTGCACATATTTTTTGGTTGAAAATGTAAAACATGAATTAATTGCTTCTCCAGCATTTACATACATGCTATTTTACCATGTCGAAATGGCCAAGCGTTGAACATCACTTTGGTAAGGTCTGAGACATGGCTTGCTAAGGACTTGCGTTATTACAGGCTATAATAATAGGTTAATTAAGGCATAGTTAAGTACAAGCTGTTATTACCACTGGGAGACCAGGCCCTGCTGCAGAAATGATTGGTGCACTTTCGCTAAATAAAATAAGGTGAAACAATTTAAATTGAAAATAATGTAAAATTATGTGGCTGGCAGAGGCTTAGCAGAGGCCTACTGGCTGAGCTGGGTTAAACTGGGGGCACATCATTTGGTAGGTGTCTAACATTTTACATCTGTATCATTTTATTATAGTGTGACAAGAGCAATCTCGCCACATTGCATTGGAGAAGCCTGGCTGCCCGCCTGCTGCCTTTGGACTATTGCCCTGGGAGATTGGGCCCTTTAAAAACAGTATTCGGCCATACCAGAGTGTATGTCACTCATTCTGGCCCTTTAAATACAGTGGGGTCATTTGGTACTTGCCCTGTGTGAGCTGTGGTAACCCAGATAGCTATGCTTTGGAGCCTATTCGTGTGATTAAAGACTTTGGCTCTATGGCGATTAAACTGTATTCGGTTGGTCTGAGTGCCATTCACCTAATAATGTGCACTCAGACCTGAGCTATCTGGGGATATGTGAAATGTCTGTGTGTTATGTGTAAAATGTGACTTTATGTATTTTAAAATGTTTTATGTCGTTTTGCAACCATGTGGTTAATGGAGTCTGCCTCTAGTCCTGGATAATTGGATTACTTCTCCAATTATCTCCAGGGCAGAAGGGAGGAAACCAGGATGCATTGTGGGGATGTTTTTTCTGCCAGCCAGGGGGAACAAAAGATACTTTTACTAACTTTTGAACCCCTGGTCTGATTCATGCCATTTTTTAATATGTTGTTCCCCTGAATGGATTGATTGAGGATATGTATTTTTATGTGAATGTGAAGTATGGTTTTAAAGTTACAGAGTATGTGTGGAAACTGTATTTTTACTGTATGTATAATGGGATTATGTGTCACACTAAGGGGAGGGGATGTGTGGGTTGCACCCGTGATACTATTGGTTATTTTATGCCTCCCCCTGGGTGTGGCCTGTATGTGTACTCATGTAATAAAAACCAGGCTGGGTGCCCCAGCACCTCAGACCACTGCTTGACCTTCAACACGGAGCCTTGACTCGTTCTTGGGGGATTCACTGTATGCTGTTGGAGATTGATTGCTAGGAGTGTAAGCTGATGTCTGCTTTTCCTATTCATCTGCTAGCAGCTATTCGTGAGGTTCCAGCTTGGAGTGCTATTTTGTATCCAGTTCGGGAGTTTGATGTTCTGCAGTAGCTGTGCCTTTCTGAGAAAAGGGGATTATCGCCTAAACGGATTTTATTCCCTTTTATGCTGAAACGGTCCGTTACATATAGTAAATACATCAGGCCACAGTTCTATGCTGACAGGTGGCTGGCCGGAGTATAAGCTTTAAGGAAAGAACTGCAGCTTTGCAGTGGGAGATAACATGGTCACCTCAGGGGCCCTTGCGGCCGAGTTCTAGTCCGGTTGGTGAGGTCAGTTTGTCAGTGGTGCTGGATCTCGCCTGTGTAGTCTCCAAAGTGTGCAGGTTTAGTTCAGCGGGGCACATAGGCAAAACAGCCATGTGATGCTCTGCTCCGCCAGTGTCCTCTGTGTGCCTCTCGATCTGCTGCTGCATGCCGGCTGTCAGGTGTGCATCACGGCTTTTTCAGCAGGGGTGTGCGGCGCTTTACGTTGGAGACCAGTTCTCTTCTCGGCTGATAGGTAGGGTTTTGCTGGCTTGTTTTGCCCTCTTCGCTTCGCCTGCTTCTGGCCTGCTGAGATGCTGCAATGTTGTCAGGCTTGTGTGTGGGTGAGGAATATCCCTTCCCTCTGCCATTAGCGCACATGGCGTCCACCATTTTGGATGAGGTGCAGAGGTCGCCGATCAGGGTGGTCTCATTACTGGGCCTTAACTGTGTTGTAGCGTTCGGTGTCCCAGGGCAAGGACCGGGATCACCCCCCCCCCCCCCCCGGTCCAGAGGGGGGGGGACAGGGCCGGTTCCACTCTGCTCTGGGCCTTCAGGTCAGGCATTGTTAGGCGGGATAGTGGGGCAGCGGCCGTCCACCCCACTCACCGCCGGAGTAGGCCCCATTTGGGGCTTCAAAGATTCCTCCTCCAGGGGACTGTAACTCAAGGAGCCAGCCTCTCCCCGGATCCAGTACCTCCTTTGGGCCGCTGGTCATTGCTGTCGGTCAGCTTGTAAGTTGAAATTCGTTGTTTTAGGGTTTAAAGTTTAGAAAATTGCAGGAGCTGTTCTTCCTTGTGACCGTCCAGCTCGGCGGTCCGGCCCCGCCCTTTGTGGGTTTTTTTGAACAGTCAAACTACTATAATACCCCAAATGGAAGCATAGGCTCATTAAATCTGTCTCTCAAACTTGGACTGTGAATACTGAAAAGGACAGGTCTCCTATATGGCACTGTAGCTTCACGAAATAGTGCCAAAGACATACAATGGGGGTACCGTTGTACTCAGCAGAAGTAACTGAACACATAATAAAACTTTGTACAAGAATAGCACACACTAACTTTACAAAATACACATGAGAAGTTCTTTGTTATAAATGTGTGTGCCAAAACCCCCAAAAAACAAAATTTTACTCTAATATTTAGCAGAGGTTGGCGGTAAAATGGCTACTTAGAAAGTGTCAAAACAACCTTAGGTAAATAGCCTGTGGTGTCTACTTTATATAAATATATACTTGTGTGTGGCAATTATGTTTTCTTTTATGGCTATTAAAGGGACACTATAGTCACCAGAACAACTTTAGCTTAATGAAGCAGTTTTGGTGTATAGAACATGCCCCTGCAGCCTCACTGCTCAATCCTCTGCCATTTAGGAGTTAAATCCCTTTGTTTATGAACCCTAGTTACACCTCCCTGCATGTGACTTGCACAGCCTTCCATAAACACTTCCTGTAAAGAGAGCCCTATTCAGGCTTTCTTTATTGCAAGTTCTGTTTAATTAAGATTTTCTTATCCCCTGCTATGTTGTTAGCTTGCTAGACCCTGCAAGAGCCTCCTGTATGTGATTAAAGTTCAATTTAGAGATTGAGATACAATTATTTAAGGTAAATTACATCTGTTTGAAAGTGAAACCAGTTTTTTTTTCATGCAGGTTCTGTCAATCATAGCCAGGGGAGGTGTGGCTAGGGCTGCATAAACAGAAACAAAGTGATTTAACTCCTAAATGACAGTGAATTGAGCAGTGAAATTGCAGGGGAATGATCTATACACTAAAACTGCTTTATTTAGCTAAAGTAATTTAGGTGACTATAGTGTTCCTTTAAGCGTACAAGACGGGCATACCAAATTCTAAAATCGCTCCACATTAAAAGTTTATTTTACTCCTTGTGCTTTGTGACCTGTAACTATGAAAAAAACTTAAAATCCAAGACACATTATATATTCTGTAAATCAGAACAACTAAATTAATTTATTTTAATTACTTTCCTTAACCTGCACTAATTGTGCACACATTATTATTGCAAAAACTGTAAAAAAAAACCTCAATATTTCTCTTTTTTTTTTGCATTTTTTTATAATAAATAAGCATTTATGTATATATATATATATATATATATATATATATATATATATATATATATATATATATATATATATATATATATATATAAACAAAAATAGATAAGCAAGGCACTCCTCCTGGGTTTCTCTGAACAAAGATCAAAACTGCCTAGGTGCAATCCCGCGTTCCAATATATACAATCATAAATAAAGGGAGCACACTAGGACTTTTAAATCGTGAGAAAAATAGTCTTTACTGTATTAAATCATAATACAAATTCTGTGTGCAAAAAATCGACGTTTCAACCCTCCTGGGGTCTTTATCAAGATCACTCGTGATCGTGATCTTGATAAAGACCCCAGGAGGGTCGAAACGTCGATTTTTTGCACACAGAATTTGTATTATGATTTAATACAGTAAAGACTATTTTTCTCACGATTTAAAAGTCCTAGTGTGCTCCCTTTATTTATGATTGTATATATATATATATATATATATATATATATATATTAAATTAAAGCCCTTTCTGTCCTTTAAAAAACGGTATATAATATGCATCGGTGCAATAAATTAGTAAAATGCAAATTGCAGTTGAACGCAAACAGCAAAAAATGCAAAAAATGCTGTTGTCATTAAGTGAAAGACAAGCTTCTGAAGCTCTGTCCTTAAGGGGTTAACCCCTTCAGGACCGGCCTGTTTTTGCGATGTTTGTACGTTAAGGACCAGAGCAGTTTTAACACTTTTGTGGTGTTTGTGTTTAGCTGTAATTTTCCGCTCTCTCATTTACGGTTCCCATACAAGTTATATATTGTTTTTTTCAGGACAAAGGGGGCTTTCTTTACATACCATTATTTGTATTATGTCATATATTGTATTTAAAAAAAATAATAAAATATGGTGAAAAATTTTAAAAAAAAACATGTTTTTGGACTTTTACTTGAAAAATCTTTTACTTATCTACAAAAGCTAATGAAAAAAACTGCTAAATAGATTCAAAATTTTGTCCCGAGTTTAAAAACACCCAGTGTTTACATGCTTTATTGCTTTTTTTTGCAAGTTATAGGCCTATAAATACAAGTAGGAAATTGCTGTTTCAATATATATATATTTTAAATGTATCAATAGTGACATTGTTACACCGTTATCTGTCATAAATCCCCGAAACACACCTAACATGTACATATTTTTTTAAAGTAGACAACCCAGGGTATTCAAAATTGGGTATGTCCAGTTTTTTTTAGTAGCCACCTAGTCACAAACACTGGCCAAAGTTAGCATTTATATTTGTTTGTGTGTTAAAAATGCAAGAAACGCTAACTTTGGCCGGTGTTTGTGACTAAGTGGCTACTAAAAAAGGCTGAACATACCCCATTTGCAATACCTTGGGTTGTCTTCTTTTGCAAATGGTATGCCATCATGGGGCTAATTCTCATTCCTTGGCTACCATACGCTCTCAAAGGCAACCTAACCAATCTGACAAATTTCAATAAAAAAAAAAGTAAAATCAAGCCTTATATTTGACCCTGTAACTTTCACAAACACTATAAAACCTCTACATGTGGGGTACTGTTATACTCAGGAGACTTCGCTGAACACAAATATTAGTGTATCAGAACAGTAAAATGTATCACAGCAATAATATCCTCAGTGAAAGTGCTGTTTGTGTGTGAAAAATGTAAAAAACTTCAGTTTCACTGACAATATCATCGCTGTGATATGTTTTACTGTTTTGAAACACTAATATTTGTGTTCAGCGAAGTCTCCCGAGTAAAACAGTACCCCCATGTACAGGTTTTAGGGTGTCATAGAAAGTTACAGGGTTAAACACAGTGCTAGCAAATTAAATTATCTGGACTTTCGGCCTGGGTTGGCAGGCAGGTCCCTCAAATTGCAATCATTACAATTACTTAATTAGGTAAAAATATTACATAAATACGCACGCAGAATTTTAATATATATACATATTTATATATTTGACGTCTACGTGTATATTTATGAAATTTTTATGTAATTATGTATATGGACATATGTATATTTCGTATTGTTTTTATTTCTTTATTTATACATAGATATATATATATCATTACATTCTAAGTGTATTTTGATATAAATATATATATATATATATATATATCAAAATACTGTTAGAATAAAATTGCATATATAAATATTTTTTTAATTATTAAAAATTATTTTTATTTTTTGTTATTTATTTTTATTAACATATTATTTGTATTTTATAATATATATATATACCATATATATAGCAATTATATATATTGTATATATTCGTGTGTAATTTAAATATAAGTGTATTTTTATATTAATATACGTATATATAAATATAAAAATACACTTAATATGACATTATATATATGATACATATACATATATTATATATAGATATAATACATGTATATATATCATATATATATATATATACACACATATTATTATTTTTTTACACTGATTTTACACTGTTTTTTTTTCACTTTATTTTTTTGATTTTTCACTTGCAGGGAGACTGCCTGTCAGCACAGACAGTCCCCCTGCAGGCAGACACATGGACACCTATTGCGGTCATGTGATCGAGTGATCACATGGCCGTGGGGTCCTGATCTGCCGAGGGGGGACTGCCCGGGCAGACAGGCAGTCCCCCTGGACCGGGTGGATCACTGATCGCCGCCGTGGGACCGACGGCGATCAGGTAAGTAGCCCCAAACCGTTATGACGGTTCAGGACCGTCAGCGGTCCAAACGCACGTTTTACCGCTGACGGTCCTGAACCGTCAGCGGTCCTGAAGGGGTTAAGGACCGAGCCAAATGTACATGTTGTGAACAAAACAAAACGTAAACAAAACCTGGCATTTGCGCTACATGTCTGGCCAACCGTAATTCACTTCTTTCATATTAAATGCACCCAGCCTTATTATATATCATTTTATTCAGGGGAAACAGGGCTTTTATTTAATATCAAATATTTAGCTATGAAACATAATTTAATATGAAAAAAATGGGAGAAAATAAGAAATTTCAATTTTGGCCAGTGTTTGTGACTAAGTGGCTACTAAAAAAGACTGGACATACCCCATTTGCAATACCTTGGGTTGTCTACTATTGCAAATGGTATGCCATCATAGGGGTAATTTTCATTCTTGGGCTACCATAGGGTCTCAAATGCAACGTAACCAATCTGGCGAATTTTAATGTGAAAAAAATAAAACAAAAGCCTTAAATTTGACGCTGTAACTTTTGAAAACACCATAAAACCTGTACATGAGGGGTACTGTTGTACTCAGGAGACTTCACTGAACACAAATATTTGTGTTTCAAAACAGTAAAAAGTATCACAAGACTGGTATTTTGGACCTCCGAGGCAAGCAGTCGCACGAGCTGAGAGCTCCGTCGGCAAATCGGGAAAACCGGGTGAAACAACCCCAGAAACTCGGGGGAAAAACCCTAAAACGACCCACAAAGACCTACAGCAGTATCTCAGAGCAACATGGGACGGAAAATCAAGAAACCGCCGACCGCAAAACACCCGCCCGGCCTCACGATAGGCGACATGTGGAAGCAGCCCGCGGGGCATGTGGACCAGACATGGCGGCGCTCCATGGCGGCTGCTCCGATTTTTCGGAGGATCCATCCGAGGACGACTACCTGCCGGCAACCAAGGCGGTGAGATCTCCACAATTACCCAGCCCCAGCCCAGAGACAGCTCCGTTAACAATTGCGGCCCTCACGCGGCCCCCACAAGGATCTGCACAATGACATCGAGGCACTCCGGGGGGACATACAAGGAATGACAACCCGCCTAACCGCGTTGGAACACACAGCCACAGACACCACCTGAGATATTGGGGAAATCAGGCAAAACATTCTCGACATCCAGCACCAGCAAGTGCTCCTTGAACACCGCATGGCGGAACAAGAGGATGCAGGCCGGAGGGACAACATGAAAATAAGAGGATTCACTGAAAATATCCCCGACGCAGACCTGGCCCGAGCTGTGGCTCGCCTCATTACCAAAATACTGCCACCCATGCAGGCCAACAAGGTCATCCCCGCAAACGTATTTCGCATCCCCAAATCCCCCAGAGCACCTGCAGAAGCCACACGTGATATTATACTCACATTACAATCAAGAACTGATAAGACAATACTTCAAAACGCCTTGAGGGAGAAGACGCCATTTAAATTTGAAGGGATGACGCTACATTTCCTCGCCGATCTATCACGGGGTACCCTGGCATGGAGGAGATCCCTCCAACCGCTCACCACGCTCCTTCGCCAAAGAGGCCTCAAATATCGGTGGCAAACAACCCACGTGCTTACCGTGCAACAGGGAGCTGACTCCCATCAGATCAGGGAGCTGAACGACGCGACACCGCTACTGCAAGCACTGGGCCTGCCGCCGGACTCCCTCACACAGACAGCCCGGCAGGATGCAAAGTCACCCCAGCATTCGTGGGATCCGACGAAATCTGTACCATTTGTGCCGACGGGCCGAACACCTGACCCCTATGTGGCGCTTACCACCTAACAGGCAGACTCGATGGCATCGGAATCATCCTTGAGATGGCAGGGACACTCTTCAGTTAGGGAATCAACGGTCGACCCCATGTGCACAAGCTCTTCACTTACACCGAACCCCGCACCGATCAAGAGGCCCACATCCTCCCTGACGACACCCTCTAAATACCTGGCTCACAGTCTTGAAATGCATACCCTCAAACAACAGGGTGGCCACCAGACTGAGACTGCAACCCCCTTTTAAACTTTTAAATTTTTTTTTTTTATGTATATATTGATTCTGTTCTTATTAGTTGGTTTTTGTTTGATGGCTACAAGTCACCGTATTCCTCTACACACCATCACAGGTGGCACAGTGTACTATCCAGCTAGCCTACACGTCATAGCGACTGCTGCAACCAAGGGGCCCCTAGACCCTACCTGGTCCATGCTTTAATAATCCCAACGTTAGGACCTGTACATGGGCCTGAATCTTGGCAATAAGCCACGATCCCACACATAACATACTACCTTTTAGCTGACCAGCACATAGCTACGCGGCGACTTAGCTACAATGCCCGATATGCCAGGGCCAAAGAGTCACCCAAGACCCATACGTACGGACACAGGCCCCCTAACCGGCCTACCAAGTACCATAGAGTCCAACTCTTCCCATACAGACACCACACCGACAGGTCACACTCACCATCAGTAAAAGTGCATGCATTGTTTATTTTACTTTTTTTTTTTTTTAATAGTATTGCTTCTTTGCCTAACATGTTATGATTTGATGTGCCGGCTATTATTTGGCATACGAATGCTATTGGGGCTAAGAAGGCCCACTGCCATAGTATATACTACCTGGCCCAAAATCCCAGATGCTACCATTTGTATCCCCCATAAGCTACCTGACCGGTACAGCGACCTCGCAACATTTTAGATGGAGCGTGACCAATTAACGTGGATACCATACAACGTGTATTAAATATTACTGGTGGAACCTGGAAACATACCTTAGCCCCCGGGCCACAACCCCGTTCCTACCAATCTTGCTACTGCTGGTATGATTTGCCTTTACATGTGTTGTATATCTCGGGCTGTGCATAGTGGCATGACCACCTTCTCTCTACTTATAACTAAATATTATGCAAGGTCTGTCTGTTACCTACCTGCTCACACTGCATGTCGCAGCTTGCCAGGCCATATGGAAGTGTTACTCTTAAATAACAACATAAAATGTGTGAATTCCTTGCTATGTTTTTACCTCCAATGACAGGCTCCAATAGGCTGTTATGTTCTGCTTTTTTGTCATGCTATAATATCCCAATTGTCTACTCTACTTCTCAGCGGTTACCAGCCTGGTTTAAGCTAACGTTTAAGCAAAAGTTATAGACCTTTCTGAAACTCTCTTTAACAAAAATGTACTATTAATGCTTGCCACACAACTGTTTATCTTTTGTTGTTCCATCGACCTCTATCTGCTGTCGTGGCGATATAGGTGTGCCTGTAATTCTTAGTACTACAAAAATAAAGAATTAAAAAAAAAAAAAAAAAAAAGTATCACAGCAATAATATCGTCCGTGTAAGTGCTGTTTGTGCGTGAAAAATGCAAAAAAAATGCACTTTTACTGGCGATATCATCATTGTAATACATTTTATTGTTTTGAAACACTAATATTTGTGTTCAGCGAAGTCTCCCGAGTAAAACAGTAACCTCCATGTACAGGTTTTATGGTGTCTTGGAAAGTTATAGGGTTAAATATAGTGCTAGCAAATTAAATTCCCTATACTTTCGGCATGGGTTGTCAGGCAGTTCCCGCTAATTGTAATTAATTAAGATACCTAATTATGTAAAAATATTACATAAATATATATATATATATATATATATATATATATATATATATATATATATATATATTCCAATATAATAAGGTGCACTCACAGGACTTTTTTTCAAAGACTTACTTTATTTTTAAGAAGTGAATTCCATGTGAAAATATCAAATCGACGTTTCGACCCCTATAGGGTCTTTTTCAAGATCAATCTTACAGTGTACAACCATGCATATATATAGGTATTTACTAATAATCACTTACCTAAACGGTGTGTGTGAGACCAAAGCTCCCGCTCGAAAATCTGAAACCCGGAAGTGATTCCGTGCCACCACGTGACTGCGTGTGATGACGCGTGTGCGTCGTTGCCAAGCAACGAATCTAAACAAAATATAGCCTCCAATGGAATATCTATTCCGCGGGCTGCGAGCAGCTCTAGGGGGGCTCAATCGTGTTCCTAAGTGCCAGTGACTGAGTGGTACCTGCCAATAGTAATTGGCAAGGTCCATCCCTGCTTCCCCATGGAGGATTACTATAATGCATAATCTGAACTGTCCGAGAGTAAGACGTGGGCTATGAAAAAAGTGACATCACACGTGAAACATAGTGAAAGTGCTAGTGCTAAAACATGCAAAATTACAAATAACAACATCCTACCCAATCCTCCTCGGACAGTCCTGCTAAACATAGTTCTGAACATAATAAAATCTTGTATAAGATGCTAGGGACAAGATTAATGTAATTAGAGCCCATGAGTATTGTATCATACTATATAAGTGGAGCATATAATACGTGCTACTCTATAATATACCAACTTAATGTATTATTTCAAATAATCCATATTTACAACATCTAATCCTGTCCATCCAAACTTATGGACAAAATATGCACATAACATACTGCAGAATGTTTACTAATAGCTAGTATAAGACCATGATGCCTTGCTATTCTGAACCTATTAAAGGTAAAAACCTGAACCCAATCAATCTATACTGGACACTGTGAAGTGTCTATTAATGGATTACCTATAGTTTGATTTTAGTACTTAAAATAACCAAACAATTATTCTGTGAGAAGCATATTTACAAACATAACTACCAAAAATTACGATTACGATTACGAAGTGTCTCCCAACTAGACTACCAAAGTAATTCCAAATATAAATCTCTAATTCACAAAAACATAGAGTATGTGTTATATTCATTCAAGCCACAGGGTGTGACAGTGTCCAAAGTAAAGATCCAGTATGCTTCTCTTTGAAGCAATATTTTAGATCTGTCTCCTCCCCGAGGTAAGGGTGGCACATGATCTATCGCCATGAATCTGAGTGTTGGAAGTCTGTGTGCTGCTGCCAGGTAGTGTTTGGCTACCGGTTTATCCGTCTTTTGATCCCTGAAGGCTGTCATAATGCCCGATCTGTGGCCTCGGATGCGATCTCGTAGGGTAAGATCTGTCTTCCCTACATAGGATAATCCACATGGGCAGGTTATTAAGTAGATGACGTGGTCTGTAGTGCACGTGATGTAGTGTGGAATTTTAATTATTTTACCGCTATGCGGGTGGGCAAAGGAGTTGCCAGAGTTCATGTGGCTACACGTGACACACCCACTGCATCTGTAGCATCCCAATTTCTTCCGTATGACATTTTTATTATAGCTTTGTACAGGGTCATTCCGAATTAAGATGTCACGTAAATTTCTGTTTCTTTTGTAACTGATGATGGGTTTCTTATTAAATATGGCAGGTAGTTGTTTGTCAGATTTCAGTATATCCCAATGTTTTTCTATAGATTGCCGGATTTGAGTAGATCCAGTATGGTAAGTGAGTGGTAAGTACATTGTGGGCATATCGTTGCTAACTTCCCCTTGTGTTTCATTAGTCTCCTGTATCCATTTTTCAAATGCCCGACTTTTAGCTTTCTCAAGTGTATTTGACTGGTAGCCTCTTTCTTGAAATCTATGGGTCATGTCGTTCAGTTGTTTCTCTCGGTTCTTTTCATCGCTGTTGTACCTAAGGACCCGCATATATTGGGATATGGGTAAGGCGTCTTTGAAATGTTTCGGATGATAACTGGTGTTGGAGAGTAGTGTGTTTCTGTCGGTTTTCTTACGATGGAGTGAATATCCAAATTTATTCCCCTCTTTATATATAGTGACATCCAGGAAGGGAATTGCTTCATCACTATATGTCAGTGTGAATTTAACTGGTGACGATAACTGATTAATATTAGCTACCGTCTCTTCCAATTCCTTAGACGAGCCCTTCCATATCATCAGTACATCGTCGACAAATCGATAATAGGCTAAGATCTTGTTCGAAGATTGATGCAAAATATGTTGATGTTCAAATTGGGACATATAGGCATTGGCATACGAAGGTGCCATAGCCGCCCCCATTGCAGTTCCAGTCAGTTGTAAGTAAAATAAATCTTCGAATTTAAAGTAATTGCAGGTGAGTGCAATACTTAAGAATTCTAAAAGATACTCAATTGGTGGTCCGTGATATTTTTCTGATGTTGCGAGTATTTCTCTGAGTGCTTTTATACCCCCCTCATGGGGTATAATAGTGTACAAACTTTGTACATCTAAAGTGGCCAAAATTATATCATCTGGATCTTCCAGCACGATCCCTTCCAATCTATTAAGTAGGTCTCTGGTGTCACGAATACACGTCGGTAGTTCTTTAACACTGTCTTTGATGTGAAAATCCACATACTTTGCTATTGGTTCTAACAAACTCCCTCTGGCTGAGACGATGGGTCTCCCTGGGGGGTTGATGCTATCTTTGTGAATTTTTGGGATGGTGTAAAGTACAGGATATATCGGGTGGTCCACGAATAAGTACTTAGATGTAGACATATCCAAATATCCCAGCTGTAGTCCCATCGTGATATGTTCCATGATCCTCTTTTGAAACTTAATGGTAGGATCAAATGTGAGTCTTTGGTAAGTGCTGGTGTCGGATAATTGGCGCATAATTTCTGTCCTGTATTGATGGTATGACATTATAACAATCGCACCCCCCTTATCCGCCGCTCGAATGATAATATTCGAGTCTTGTTTTAGATCCATAATTGCCTCCCATTCCCCTTTTGTTAGATTTTGTCTGTGATCCAGGGGTTTCTTGGTAATATTTTCAGCATCTTTCTTTAATGTTTGCATAAAGGTTTTGATTGAGTTATTTGTTGTTTTTACCTCTTTGATGTATTTCGGTTTAAATGGATTTGTTGAATTATCTGATCGGATATCCTTTCGGTGTTCATTATTAATGAGGGTTCGTTGTAATTTGTACATCTCTACTTCCATTTTGAACGGCTCTGGTTTGGATACCGGTACAAATGTTAATCCTTTTGTGAGTGCAGAATAATGGTCAGCTTTCAGAATTTTTTGAGAAAGGTTAAAGACATTAGTTACCTCTTCCGTATGGGAGGTTTGCCCTTGGAACTTATGTGTCTGTCTCCCCTTCTGTCCTCTCCGTGGAATTCTGTTCTTTTTATGCCTCTGGTATCCATTCGGGATGTCCCTGGTGATTCTTGTGGAGCCGGATCTCTTTCTAAAAAAGGTTCTGATCTTCCATGATTTTTGTCCTCTCTAGTTTCAGCATCCGATGCTGACTCTCCTGAACTAATATCAACGGTTTGGAACGAAGGTTTCTTGATCCGATATCTGTATCTGGGAACTTGATCTCTATTCGAGGACTGTGTGCCACTGAGCCACCTATAGACTTGGTGGTATTGATAATCATGGTTAACTTTGGCCAATTTTTGTTTTTTAAACCTAATAGGTTCATTTTTGTATTTATTAATGTCTTCCTGTAGTTTTAACATTTGTGTGGTGGCTGTTGAGGATTGTAAGGGTAATACATTAGAGATCTCGAACTCCTGTATGGAATGCTTCACCCCAATTAATTCTTTACCAACCTCCTCCACCACTATAACCATCCAGTCCAAAGAACATTTGTTCGCAATATTCATCCATTTCTTGCAGAATTCTGGATTCTGTCTACCTATAGTTGGTGCGTTTCTTACTCTAAATCCTCTCGGGATCCTTTTGGCTCTGTAGTAATCGGAGATGAAAATGCCATGTAAATCGAGATCCACCTCCCGTCTCTTTAATTTTATTAAATCATTGTAAAGATCCTTAGCGGTGTTGGTGTGGGATAATTCACTTGCAGTGGAAGGCCATAATACTGCTTGTGCCTGTATATCTGTGATAGTAAGGGTTTCTGCAGTCTCTGCCAAAGCTCCAGCTCTGGATAAGAACTCCTCCATGTTAAACAATCTTGAAAAGATAGTCACTAAAATCACAGTTTAGTGAATGTGACAAAAAATATATTAACTCTGCTGGGGGTGCACAAGATGGTACAACGCAATACCATACATAAATAAGGAGATAAACTTGGCACTCACCCTTTTTGAACAAATATTTCTCAATGTTCTTGCCTGGGTGCTGACCTCAGCGTCCGTGTAAATATTCCAATATAATAAGGTGCACTCACAGGACTTTTTTTCAAAGACTTACTTTATTTTTAAGAAGTGAATTCCATGTATATGAGATGCTAGGGACAAGATTAATGTAATTAGAGCCCATGAGTATTGTATCATACTATATAAGTGGAGCATATAATACGTGCTACTCTATAATATACCAACTTAATGTATTATTTCAAATAATCCATATTTACAACATCTAATCCTGTCCATCCAAACTAGTTTGGATGGACAGGATTAGATGTTGTAAATATGGATTATTTGAAATAATACATTAAGTTGGTATATTATAGAGTAGCACGTATTATATGCTCCACTTATATAGTATGATACAATACTCATGGGCTCTAATTACATTAATCTTGTCCCTAGCATCTTATACAAGATTTTATTATGTTCAGAACTATGTTTAGCAGGACTGTCCGAGGAGGATTGGGTAGGATGTTGTTATTTGTAATTTTGCATGTTTTAGCACTAGCACTTTCACTATGTTTCACGTGTGATGTCACTTTTTTCATAGCCCACGTCTTACTCTCGGACAGTTCAGATTATGCATTATAGTAATCCTCCATGGGGAAGCAGGGATGGACCTTGCCAATTACTATTGGCAGGTACCACTCAGTCACTGGCACTTAGGAACACGATTGAGCCCCCCTAGAGCTGCTCGCAGCCCGCGGAATAGATATTCCATTGGAGGCTATATTTTGTTTAGATTCGTTGCTTGGCAACGACGCACACGCGTCATCACACGCAGTCACGTGGTGGCACGGAATCACTTCCGGGTTTCAGATTTTCGAGCGGGAGCTTTGGTCTCACACACACCGTTTAGGTAAGTGATTATTAGTAAATACCTATATATATGCATGGTTGTACACTGTAAGATTGATCTTGAAAAAGATCCTATAGGGGTCGAAACGTCGATTTGATATTTTCACATGGAATTCACTTCTTAAAAATAAAGTAAGTCTTTGAAAAAAAGTCCTGTGAGTGCACCTTATTATATTGGAATATTTACACGGACGCTGAGGTCAGCACCCAGGCAAGAACATTGAGAAATATTTGTTCAAAAAGGGTGAGTGCCAAGTTTATCTCCTTATTTATGTATGGTATTGCGTTGTACCATCTTGTGCACCCCCAGCAGAGTTAATATATTTTTTGTCACATTCACTAAACGGTGATTTTAGTGACTATCTTTTCAAGATTGTTTAACATGGAGGAGTTCTTATCCAGAGCTGGAGCTTTGGCAGAGACTGCAGAAACCCTTACTATCACAGATATACAGGCACAAGCAGTATTATGGCCTTCCACTGCAAGTGAATTATCCCACACCAACACCGCTAAGGATCTTTACAATGATTTAATAAAATTAAAGAGACGGGAGGTGGATCTCGATTTACATGGCATTTTCATCTCCGATTACTACAGAGCCAAAAGGATCCCGAGAGGATTTAGAGTAAGAAACGCACCAACTATAGGTAGACAGAATCCAGAATTCTGCAAGAAATGGATGAATATTGCGAACAAATGTTCTTTGGACTGGATGGTTATAGTGGTGGAGGAGGTTGGTAAAGAATTAATTGGGGTGAAGCATTCCATACAGGAGTTCGAGATCTCTAATGTATTACCCTTACAATCCTCAACAGCCACCACACAAATGTTAAAACTACAGGAAGACATTAATAAATACAAAAATGAACTTATTAGGTTTAAAAAACAAAAATTGGCCAAAGTTAACCATGATTATCAATACCACCAAGTCTATAGGTGGCTCAGTGGCACACAGTCCTCGAATAGAGATCAAGTTCCCAGATACAGATATCGGATCAAGAAACCTTCGTTCCAAACCGTTGATATTAGTTCAGGAGAGTCAGCATCGGATGCTGAAACTAGAGAGGACAAAAATCATGGAAGATCAGAACCTTTTTTAGAAAGAGATCCGGCTCCACAAGAATCACCAGGGACATCCCGAATGGATACCAGAGGCATAAAAAGAACAGAATTCCACGGAGAGGACAGAAGGGGAGACAGACACATAAGTTCCAAGGGCAAACCTCCCATACGGAAGAGGTAACTAATGTCTTTAACCTTTCTCAAAAAATTCTGAAAGCTGACCATTACTCTGCACTCACAAAAGGATTAACATTTGTACCGGTATCCAAACCAGAGCCGTTCAAAATGGAAGTAGAGATGTACAAATTACAACGAACCCTCATTAATAATGAACACCGAAAGGATATCCGATCAGATAATTCAACAAATCCATTTAAACCGAAATACATCAAAGAGGTAAAAACAACAAATAACTCAATCAAAACCTTTATGCAAACATTAAAGAAAGATGCTGAAAATATTACCAAGAAACCCCTGGATCACAGACAAAATCTAACAAAAGGGGAATGGGAGGCAATTATGGATCTAAAACAAGACTCGAATATTATCATTCGAGCGGCGGATAAGGGGGGTGCGATTGTTATAATGTCATACCATCAATACAGGACAGAAATTATGCGCCAATTATCCGACACCAGCACTTACCAAAGACTCACATTTGATCCTACCATTAAGTTTCAAAAGAGGATCATGGAACATATCACGATGGGACTACAGCTGGGATATTTGGATATGTCTACATCTAAGTACTTATTCGTGGACCACCCGATATATCCTGTACTTTACACCATCCCAAAAATTCACAAAGATAGCATCAACCCCCCAGGGAGACCCATCGTCTCAGCCAGAGGGAGTTTGTTAGAACCAATAGCAAAGTATGTGGATTTTCACATCAAAGACAGTGTTAAAGAACTACCGACGTGTATTCGTGACACCAGAGACCTACTTAATAGATTGGAAGGGATCGTGCTGGAAGATCCAGATGATATAATTTTGGCCACTTTAGATGTACAAAGTTTGTACACTATTATACCCCATGAGGGGGGTATAAAAGCACTCAGAGAAATACTCGCAACATCAGAAAAATATCACGGACCACCAATTGAGTATCTTTTAGAATTCTTAAGTATTGCACTCACCTGCAATTACTTTAAATTCGAAGATTTATTTTACTTACAACTGACTGGAACTGCAATGGGGGCGGCTATGGCACCTTCGTATGCCAATGCCTATATGTCCCAATTTGAACATCAACATATTTTGCATCAATCTTCGAACAAGATCTTAGCCTATTATCGATTTGTCGACGATGTACTGATGATATGGAAGGGCTCGTCTAAGGAATTGGAAGAGACGGTAGCTAATATTAATCAGTTATCGTCACCAGTTAAATTCACACTGACATATAGTGATGAAGCAATTCCCTTCCTGGATGTCACTATATATAAAGAGGGGAATAAATTTGGATATTCACTCCATCGTAAGAAAACCGACAGAAACACACTACTCTCCAACACCAGTTATCATCCGAAACATTTCAAAGACGCCTTACCCATATCCCAATATATGCGGGTCCTTAGGTACAACAGCGATGAAAAGAACCGAGAGAAACAACTGAACGACATGACCCATAGATTTCAAGAAAGAGGCTACCAGTCAAATACACTTGAGAAAGCTAAAAGTCGGGCATTTGAAAAATGGATACAGGAGACTAATGAAACACAAGGGGAAGTTAGCAACGATATGCCCACAATGTACTTACCACTCACTTACCATACTGGATCTACTCAAATCCGGCAATCTATAGAAAAACATTGGGATATACTGAAATCTGACAAACAACTACCTGCCATATTTAATAAGAAACCCATCATCAGTTACAAAAGAAACAGAAATTTACGTGACATCTTAATTCGGAATGACCCTGTACAAAGCTATAATAAAAATGTCATACGGAAGAAATTGGGATGCTACAGATGCAGTGGGTGTGTCACGTGTAGCCACATGAACTCTGGCAACTCCTTTGCCCACCCGCATAGCGGTAAAAGAATTAAAATTCCACACTACATCACGTGCACTACAGACCACGTCATCTACTTAATAACCTGCCCATGTGGATTATCCTATGTAGGGAAGACAGATCTTACCCTACGAGATCGCATCCGAGGCCACAGATCGGGCATTATGACAGCCTTCAGGGATCAAAAGACGGATAAACCGGTAGCCAAACACTACCTGGCAGCAGCACACAGACTTCCAACACTCAGATTCATGGCGATAGATCATGTGCCACCCTTACCTCGGGGAGGAGACAGATCTAAAATATTGCTTCAAAGAGAAGCATACTGGATCTTTACTTTGGACACTGTCACACCCCGTGGCTTGAATGAATATAACACATACTCTATGTTTTTGTGAATTAGAGATTTATATTTGGAATTACTTTGGTAGTCTAGTTGGGAGACACTTCGTAATCGTAATCGTAATTTTTGGTAGTTATGTTTGTAAATATGCTTCTCACAGAATAATTGTTTGGTTATTTTAAGTACTAAAATCAAACTATAGGTAATCCATTAATAGACACTTCACAGTGTCCAGTATAGATTGATTGGGTTCAGGTTTTTACCTTTAATAGGTTCAGAATAGCAAGGCATCATGGTCTTATACTAGCTATTAGTAAACATTCTGCAGTATGTTATGTGCATATTTTGTCCATAAGTTTGGATGGACAGGATTAGATGTTGTAAATATGGATTATTTGAAATAATACATTAAGTTGGTATATTATAGAGTAGCACGTATTATATGCTCCACTTATATAGTATGATACAATACTCATGGGCTCTAATTACATTAATCTTGTCCCTAGCATCTTATACAAGATTTTATTATGTTCAGAACTATGTTTAGCAGGACTGTCCGAGGAGGATTGGGTAGGATGTTGTTATTTGTAATTTTGCATGTTTTAGCACTAGCACTTTCACTATGTTTCACGTGTGATGTCACTTTTTTCATAGCCCACGTCTTACTCTCGGACAGTTCAGATTATGCATTATAGTAATCCTCCATGGGGAAGCAGGGATGGACCTTGCCAATTACTATTGGCAGGTACCACTCAGTCACTGGCACTTAGGAACACGATTGAGCCCCCCTAGAGCTGCTCGCAGCCCGCGGAATAGATATTCCATTGGAGGCTATATTTTGTTTAGATTCGTTGCTTGGCAACGACGCACACGCGTCATCACACGCAGTCACGTGGTGGCACGGAATCACTTCCGGGTTTCAGATTTTCGAGCGGGAGCTTTGGTCTCACACACACCGTTTAGGTAAGTGATTATTAGTAAATACCTATATATATGCATGGTTGTACACTGTAAGATTGATCTTGAAAAAGACCCTATAGGGGTCGAAACGTCGATTTGATATTTTCACATGGAATTCACTTCTTAAAAATAAAGTAAGTCTTTGAAAAAAAGTCCTGTGAGTGCACCTTATTATATTGGAATATTTACACGGACGCTGAGGTCAGCACCCAGGCAAGAACATTGAGAAATATTTGTTCAAAAAGGGTGAGTGCCAAGTTTATCTCCTTATCTCCTTATATATATATATATATATATATATATAACAGACCAGACTCTGGCACTCAACCCAACAAAATTATATATGATATAAAAATATTACCAGGGTGCCTCCAGGCCAGTAGATATGAAGGTAAGAAATAGGAGCACTCGCTTGGATTTTTCAAATGTGTATTAACCGTTTAACCACAAATCAACATCAACGTTTCGACCCTTCAGGGTCTTTATCGTGATAGTGCACATGAAGTACAAATATATACATAATAATAATTAATAAACTTACCCCACCTGTGTGAAGTGATTCCGGAAATCAAAGCAGCCGGACGGAGTGTGTGCATAGTGAAATGAACGCCTGCGTCATGACGTTCATACGTTCGTGCGTAGTGACGTGCGTGCGTCAAAACGTGTCCCCCCGCATGGTGACGTCATCGCGTATAGTGTACAGCGTAACCCTAGTAACCACACCATGTCCCCGTGCAGCCAACCCTTCAAGGAGGAACAGACTACTGCAAACATTCAAATAACTCAATCGATAAGGGAGATAGAGATCAGCATAAGAGAGGAACATAAAATAAATAAAATAAAAATAAAGCCAGTTCTAATACATGAAAAATATATAGAAAAATATATATGTAAAAATTTGTGTGAGTGTATGCAATGTATAAATAAATGACAGGATGTGTATAAAACATTGAATCAATAAAAAATAAAAATAAAAAAAGAGTAAAACTAAGAAAAATTTAAAAGATATACATGAGATATGTGTATGTAAGCATGAGTGTAAACCGATATGTGTAAAGGTATGAGTGAATCTAACAGAAAATGTAATGAAAGTGTGGAAAAAATATACATAAGAAGAAAAAATGAAAATAAAATTAAAAAAAAAAAAAAAAAAAAAATAAGAATAATAATTATAATAAAAAATATATAATAAAAAATATAAATAAAATAGAAAAATAGAAAAAAAATAATGAATAAAAAATATATATAAAAAATAAATGAAAACCCAAGTGAACGTGAAAAACTACTCAAACGTGATAGTGAAACAATATGCATGTATACACTCACAGAATGGACTATCTGAAGCAGTAAGTATGTACCCAACCACACTGTAAGAATCGTACAGATGATCAACTCAATAATTAATATTTACCCATCTCACATAGATGGGAGATAATTTATACTAATGTTGATATATATAATTAAATCTCTCCTGCTAGTAAATATCAATACCCTCATAAAAATAAATACAGAAAAAGGAAAAAAAAGAAAGAAAAAACAGGACATGGCCGGTAGAGATATATACAAATGAATAAGCCCTTACTCTTAACGTATATAAAACTAAAAATTAACACCTATTGGCTGTAACAATTAATGTAGATCAAATAATCTGAATCTAAACAGAGAATATAACAATGAGAATAGTAATGAGCTAACGAGTTTCCAAAAATGGAGAAAATAAAATGTATTCATTAAGTCCCCTGGGTTGTAGGGTGTCCAATTGTTTAATCCAGAAGGTCTCTTTCTGGAGCAATAATCTGGAGCGGTCACCTCCTCTCGTAAGGGTTGGTATCACATCGATGGCAATAAATTTCAAGGTGGGTAATCTGTGGATAAATTCCAAAAAATGCTTGGCCACCGGTTTGTCTGTTTTCCTATCTCTGTAAGCGGTCATAATTGATGAACGATGTCTTATTTTTTTATTTTTTATTGATTCAATGTTTTATACACATATCCTGTCATTTATTTATACATTGCATACACTCACACTAATTTTTACATATAAACAATACACAAGATCCAGCGCACTCTCCTATCTACTAAACAGCAACTTCAATGTTGACAGATTTTAATAGTTTTTAAAAGTTTTTTTTAAAAACATCTAATCTAGGCAAAAAAATAATAATGGGGATTTAGTTACATTATATGATCATACATTGCATAAGCCTGCCACAACGTCAATGTACCCCATCTTTGGCAGGTCCTACTCTCACAGTCTAATGTCTGCTCTTATGAGATTAACCCACTTACTTGGGAAAAAAATCCGTCTGAGGCTCTCTGCAGTACAAGGCTAAATAGGGACCTGAGATGAGGCACCTGTAACAGGGAGGGGTGCAAAACCAAGGAGTTTGCCAGACTCCCAAATATATATATATATGAAACATGGGGGATGGTTGCACTCACCTGAACATGCTTAAATGGGGTGCTGCTGGGGGCCATATTATACAATAAACAATACACAAGATCCAGCGCACTCTCCTATCTACTAAACAGCAACTTCAATGTTGACAGATTTTATTAGTTTTTAAAAGTTTTAATCTAGGCAAAAAAATAATAATGGGGATTTAGTTACATTATATGATCATACATTGCATAAGCCTGTCACAACGTCAATGTACCCCATCTTTGGCAGGTCCTACTCTCACAGTCTAATGTCTATATGTAATATTTACATATATATTTGTCTATATATTTTTCATGTATTAGAACTGGCTTTATTTCAGCAATGTTCCTCTCTTATGCTGATCTCTATCTCCCTTATCGATTGAGTTATTTGCATGTTTGCAGTAGTCTGTTCCTCCTTGAAGGGTTGGCTGCACGGGGACATGGTGTGGTTACTAGGGTTACGCTGTACACTATACACGATGACGTCACCACGTGGGGACACACGTTTTGACGCACGCACGTCACTACGCACGCACGTATGAACGTCATGACACAGGCGTTCATTTCACTATGCACACACTCCGTCCGGCTGCTTTGATTTCCGGAATCACTTCAGACAGGTGGGGTAAGTTTATTAATTATTATTATGTATATATTTGTACTTCATGTGCACTATCACTATCTTGATAAAGACCCTGAAGGGTCGAAACGTTGATGTTGATTTGTGGTTAAACGGTTAATACACATTTGACAAATCCAAGTGAGTGCTCCTGTTTCTTACCTTTATATATATATATATATATATATATATATATATATATATATATATATATATATAATTTTTTTAAAATATTTTTATTTATATATAGGTATATATATAGTGATATATACGTATATATTTATGTATATAGATAGATATATATATTATTTCGTTCTACGTGTATTTTGATATAAATATACATATATATATTAATATCACAATACAGTTAGAACGAAATAACACACATCTATATATTTTTTAATTATTTATTTTTAATTCTTTTTTTAATTTTATTTTTTAACGTATTTACATAATTATTTATTTTATATTAAATATAAATATATATATATATATATATATATATATATATTTAATCAGTATCAGTCTATGTGTAATTTGATATTAATATAAATATAATTATATATATATTAATAGTAAAATACACCTAGACAGTGTATGTGTGTGTGTGTGTGTGTGTATATATATATATGATCTAAGTATATAATTTTTTTTTTTACACTTATTTTAACTTTCATTTTATTTTATTTCCAGCCAGCAGGGGGACTACCTGTCATTACAGGCAGTCCCCCTGCTGGCAATGCAGCAGCCAGCTAACCCGGCCATGTGATTGTGAGGTCCTCGCAAGGGCCTCACTCTCACATGGCCGAGGGGGCGCAGGAGGAAGGATCTGCCGCGGGGGACTGCCTGGGATCCCAGGTGAGTCCCCCCAACCGCGATCGCCGGCGTGGGTTCGTCGGTGACCGGGTAAGTAAATAAAAAATGGAGGGCGTACTATTACGCCCTGCTGCGTTTAGAGCCGCTTAGAATAGGGCGTAATAGTATGCCTTCCGGTTTTAAGGGGTTAATAGAAAAATGTTAAGATCTCATTACTTGCATATCATGTGGAATTGGAAGAGTTGAAAGGTAAAGCCACTTAGACAAAATATTTATTTTTAACAAATGAGGATTAATAAAGTTAAAAATTACTTTTTTTTTCCTTTAGTTGTACTAGTTGCATACAACAGTAAAAAGTTTTTGTCTTTGTTTTAAATGTTTTATTTATAATTAATGTTGTGCTACATATACATATAGGGTATCAGAAGAAAAGTGGCCTTTAAAAAAACAGTATGTAATATGTGTGGGTGCACTTAAAGAGAAAGTGATATACTACTGTGATATAAATACAAAACTCAAGTGCCACAAAATTCCTCGTTCACAAACACATGTAATCTCAGAAGACCCTTCTCATGAAGTGTTTAATCAGACACATTCAGAGGTCATTAGGTTCTTCATTCCCATAACACTGATATTTTCCGTTAAATCCCCACAAGAATTGTAGCATTTGAACACTCATACTTAGAGGAAAGTTAAGTGGATTAGTCACTCTGAATGACTTTCCTCTGTCTATACGATGAAAACTATTTTACTTTATAATATTGACTTTATTATTACTGGTTTTGTAAGTTTTTGCTTGATACAATTACATTTGCTCTGGTAACTGTATAGCCATTGTTCTCATAGAAATACAACAATACACCTAGGTATAGTAATAATTATTCTTATGATACATAATTCGTTTTTCTTGATTAAATGCCATCAAGTCATAAAAAAAACTTTGTGTATGGCTTGCTAAGCAAGCAAGAAATGGTTGTTCCGGGAGACTCCTGTTTTTTCATAACAGCTCCCTGACACTCGCATCCCATATACAGTATCCCGGAAAATCACACAGTGTATATCAGATTGTGTGTGATTTCCGGGATATTATATATAATTTGCAGCTACCCGATAGCCATTATTTGTCTATCACTAAAAAGGGACCCGATACTCGGAGGAAGTGGTGGCCGGTCGAGACCTTTTACAAATAACATATCGTTACACAGGTAGAAGCATACAGAGTTGAACTGGGAGGCTGGGGGGTGGGGGGACCAAACCAGCACAGTTAAGTAATCTTGGTTCTTATTTTTATTTTTGTTAAGATACATGTGCAAACCACCACATCCCAAAGTTGAAACGGCTGACACAAAAAGTAATTACTTTACCATATTGATGATCTCTCAATCTAACTTATTCACATACCACTAACCAACGACCCCTAACCAGGCATAATTACTTATTATACGGTCTGATGTGACATATAGTTGCAGACAGTGATAGGGTAATGGTGCCTACCTCAACTGAACATTGCCTCCGCTTAGTTGTATTGGGTGTTTTTTTTTTTTTTTTTACTATGCAAACAGAAAGGGAAAAAGATAGCGGAGGTACAATTTAGCATATTAGTGTGTTTATTTAGTGTGTAACTTATTTAGTGTGTAACTAATATTTAGTGTGTAACTCCATCGAAAGTCCAATTGCCAACAACTTCTTTTGGTATTTAAGTGGCACAAGTACTAAGTCATGAATCTCATGCCTATCTCATCACAGGTAACATGTTTTTTTCCACATACAATTCAATTGCACTTCCTACTCAACTGCTACCACCAAGTTAGTCAGGACTTCTTCACTTGCATCTAATTTAATTTTAACTAATTTTGTTACTAACACGCAAAAATGTGCTGATGTTCTAAATGCCATGGTGTATCACCTGTTTATACTATGTTTGATGTCACGGCTGTGGTGTACTTAGCATATCTGTAATTAATTAAAAAATAGTGCAGTTTTTCTAAATGCCATGACCATATTTGATACTTGTCCTTGCTGTGCTAGTTACTGCTGTTGCTGCTCCACAAGCTCTCTTTGCCATCATTTGCCCAACCAAAATAGAAAATATATAAGAGAAAAAATGAGAAAGGAAAGACGAGAAAAGCCTGTGCCACCCCTCTAGACATAGACAGACACAGCAGTCTATGTGTCTGTGTGTGTATGGACTCAGCCGTCTGTGTGTGCGTGTGTGTGTATGGACTCAGCAGTCTGTGTGTCTGTGTGTGTATGGATTCAGCAGTCTGTGTGTCTGTGTGTATGTATGGACTCAGCAGTCTGTGTGTGTGTGTGTGTGTGTGTGTCTGTATGTATGTGTATGGACTCAGCAGTCTGTGTGTGTGTGTCTGTGTATATATGGACTCAGCAGTCTGTGTGTGTGTATGTACTCAGCAGTCTGTGTGTGTGTGTGTGTGTATGGACTCAGCAGTCTATGTATCTGTGTGTGTATGGACTCAGCAATCTGTGTGTGTGTGTGTGGACTCAGCAGTATGTGTATATATATGTGTGTAAGGACTCAGCAGTCTGTGTGTGTGTGTGTATGTATGTGTTTGTTTGTGTGTATGGATTCAGCAGTCTGTGTGTGTGTGTCTGTGTGTGTATGGACTCAGCAGTCTGTGTGTTTGTGTGTGTGTGTCTGTGTATGTATGGACTCAGCAGTCTGTGTGTGTGTGTATGGACTCAGCAGTCTGTGTGTGTGTGTGTGTGTGTCTGTGTGTGTCTGTGTGTGTGTATGGAATCAGCAGTCTGTGTGCGTGTGTCTGTGTATGTATGGACTCAGCAGTCTGTGTGTGTATGGACTCAGCAGTCTTTGTGTGTGTGTGTGTGTGTGTATGAACTCAGCAGTCTATGTATCTGTGTGCGTATGGACTCAGCAGTCTGTGTGTCTGCGTGTGTATGGACTCAGCAGTCTGCATGTCTGTGTGTGTGTATGGATTCAGCAGTCTGCATGTCTGTGTGTGTGTATGGATTCAGCAGTCTGTGTGTCTGCGTGTGTATGGACTCAGCAGTCTGCATGTCTGTGTGTGTGTATGGATTCAGCAGTCTGCATGTCTGTGTGTGCGTATGGACTCAGCAGTCTGTGTGTCTGCGTGTGTATGGACTCAGCAGTCTGCATGTCTGTGTGTGTGTATGGATTCAGCAGTCTGCATGTCTGTGTGTGCGTATGGACTCAGCAGTCTGTGTGTCTGCGTGTGTATGGACTCAGCAGTCTGCATGTCTGTGTGTGTGTGTGTATGGATTCAGCAGTCTGCATGTCTGTGTGTGTGTATGGATTCAGCAGTCTGTGTGTCTGTGTGTGTGTATGGATTCAGCAGTCTGTGTGTCTGCGTGTGTATGGACTCAGCAGTCTGCATGTCTGTGTGTGTGTATGGATTCAGCAGTCTGCATGTCTGTGTGTGCGTATGGACTCAGCAGTCTGTGTGTCTGCGTGTGTATGGACTCAGCAGTCTGCATGTCTGTGTGTGTGTATGGATTCAGCAGTCTGCATGTCTGTGTGTGCGTATGGACTCAGCAGTCTGTGTGTCTGCGTGTGTATGGACTCAGCAGTCTGCATGTCTGTGTGTGTGTGTGTGTATGGATTCAGCAGTCTGCATGTCTGTGTGTGTGTATGGATTCAGCAGTCTGTGTGTCTGTGTGTATGTATGGACTCAGCAGTCTGTGTCTGTGTATGTATGGACTCAGCAGTCTCTGTGTGTGTGTGTGTGTGTGTATGGATTTAGCAGTCCGTGTGTGTGTCTGTGTGTGTGTGTGTGTGTGTGTATGGACTCAGCAGTCTGTGTCTATGTGTATGGATTCAGCAGTCTGTGTGTGTGTCTCTGTGTGTGTGTGTGGACTCAGCAGTCTGTGTCTATGTATGGACTCAGCAGTCTGTGTGTGTGTGTGTGTGTATGGACTCATCAGTCTCTGTGTGTGTGTGTCTGTGTGTCTGTGTATCTATGTACTCAGCAGTCTGTGTGTGTATGGACTCAGCAATCTGTGTGTGTGTGTGTGTGTGTGTGTGGACTCAGCAGTATGTGTATATATGTGTGTATGGACTCAGCAGTCTGTGTGTGTGTATGTATGTGTTTGTGTGTGTGTATGTATTCAGCAGTCTGTGTGTGTGTGTGTGTGTGTGTGTGTGTGTGTATGGACTCAGCAGTCTGTTTGTGTGTGTGTGTCTGTGTATGTATGGACTCAGCAGTCTGTGTGTGTGTGTGTGTATGGACTCAGCAGTCTGTGTGTGTGTCTGTGTGTGTGTATGGAATCAGCAGTCTGTGTGCGTGTGTCTGTGTATGTATGGACTCAGCAGTCTGTGTGTGTGTATGGACTCAGCAGTCTTTGTGTGTGTGTGTGTGTGTGTATGAACTCAGCAGTCTATGTATCTGTGTGCGTATGGACTCAGCAGTCTGTGTGTCTGCGTGTGTATGGACTCAGCCGGCTGTGTGTGTGTGTGTGTATGGACTCAGCAGTCTGCATGTCTGTGTGTGTGTATGGATTCAGCAGTCTCTGTGTCTGTGTGTATGTATGGACTCAGCAGTCTGTGTGCGTGTGTGTGTATGGATTTAGCAGTCCGTGTGTGTGTGTGTGTGTATGGACTCAGCAGTCTGTGTCTATGTGTGTGTATGGATTCAGCAGTCTGTGTGTGTGTCTCTGTGTGTGTGTGGACTCAGCAGTCTGTGTCTATGTATGGACTCAGCAGTCTGTGTGTGTGTGTATGGACTCAGCAGTCTGTGTGTGTGTGTGTGTGTGTGTGTCTGTGTATCTATGGACTCAGCAGTCTGTGTGTGTATGGACTCAGCAGTCTGTGTGTGTGTGTGTGTGTGTGTGTGTATGGACTCAGCAGTCCATGTATCTGTGTGTGTATGGACTTAGCAGTCTGTGTGTCTGTGTGTGTATGGACTCAGCCGTCTGTGTGTGTGTGTGTGTGTGTCTGTATGGACTCAGAAGTCTGTGTGTCTGTGTGTATGTATGGACTCAGCAGTCTGTCTGTGTGTGTGTGTGTGTATGGATTTAGCAGTCCTTGTGTGTGTATGTGTGTGTGTGTGTGTGTGTGTATGGACTCAGCAGTCTGTGTCTATGTGTGTGTATGGATTCAGCAGTCTGTGTGTGTGGACTCAGCAGTCTGTGTGTCTGCGTGTGTATGGACTCAGCCGTCTGTGTGTGTGTTTGTGTGTGTGTGTATGGACTCAGCAGTCTGCGTGTCTGTGTGTGTGTATGGATTCAGCAGTCTGTGTGTCTGTGTGTATGTATGGACTCAGCAGTCTGTGTGTGTGTGTGTGTGTATGGATTTAGTAGTCCGTGTGTGTGTCTGTGTGTGTGTGTGTGTGTGTGTGTATGGACTCAGCAGTCTGTGTCTATGTGTGTGTGTATGGATTCAGCAGTCTGTGTGTGTGTCTCTGTGTGTGTGTGTGGACTCAGCAGTCTGTGTCTATGTATGGACTCAGCAGTCTGTGTGTGTGTGTGTGTGTGTGTGTGTGTGTATGGACTCAGCAGTCTCTGTGTGTGTGTGTGTCTGTGTATCTATGGACTCAGCAGTCTGTGTGTGTATGGACTCAACAGTCTGTGTGTGTGTGTGTGTATGTGTATGGACTCAGCAGTCTATGTATCTGTGTGTGTATGTACTTAGCAGTCTGTGTGTCTGTGTGTGTATGGACTCAGCCGTCTGTGTGTGTGTGTGTGTATGGATTCAGCAGTCTGTGTGTGTGTCTCTGTGTGTGTGTGTGTGGACTCAGCAGTCTGTGTCTATGTATGGACTCAGCAGTCTGTGTGTGTGTGTATGGACTCAGCAGTCTGTGTGTGTGTGTGTGTGTGTGAGTGTGTCTGTGTATCTATGGACTCAGCAGTCTGTGTGTGTATGGACTCAGCAGTCTGTGTGTGTGTGTGTGTGTGTGTGTATGGACTCAGCAGTCCATGTATCTGTGTGTGTATGGACTTAGCAGTCTGTGTGTCTGTGTGTGTATGGACTCAGCCGTCTGTGTGTGTGTGTGTGTGTGTCTGTATGGACTCAGAAGTCTGTGTGTCTGTGTGTATATATGGACTCAGCAGTCTGTCTGTGTGTGTGTGTGTGTATGGATTTAGCAGTCCTTGTGTGTGTATGTGTGTGTGTGTGTATGGACTCAGCAGTCTGTGTCTATGTGTGTGTATGGATTCAGCAGTCTGTGTGTGTGGACTCAGCAGTCTGTGTGTCTGCGTGTGTATGGACTCAGCCGTCTGTGTGTGTGTTTGTGTGTGTGTATGGACTCAGCAGTCTGCGTGTCTGTGTGTGTGTATGGATTCAGCAGTCTGTGTGTCTGTGTGTATGTATGGACTCAGCAGTCTGTGTGTGTGTGTGTATGGATTTAGTAGTCCGTGTGTGTGTCTGTGTGTGTGTGTGTGTGTGTATGGACTCAGCAGTCTGTGTCTATGTGTGTGTGTATAGATTCAGCAGTCTGTGTGTGTGTCTCTGTGTGTGTGTGTGGACTCAGCAGTCTGTGTCTATGTATGGACTCAGCAGTCTGTGTGTGTGTGTGTGTGTATGGACTCAGCAGTCTCTCTGTGTGTGTGTGTCTGTGTATCTATGGACTCAGCAGTCTGTGTGTGTATGGACTCAACAGTCTGTGTGTGTGTGTGTATGTGTATGGACTCAGCAGTCTGTGTGTGTGTGTGTGTGTTTGTGTGTGTGTGTGCGTGTGTGTGTGGACTCAGCAGTCTGTGTGTGTGTCTGTGTGTGTATGGACTCAGCAGTCTGTGTGTGTGTGTGTGTGTGTGTATGTGTGTCTGTGTATGTATGGACTCAGCAGTCTGTGTGTGTGTGTGGACTCAGCAGTCTGTGTGTGTGTGTGTCTGTGTGTGTGTATGGAATCAGCAGTCTGTGTGTGTGTGTGTGTGTGTGTCTGTGTATGTATGGACTCAGCAGTCTGTGTATGTGTATGGACTCAGCAGTCTGTGTGTGTGTGTGTATGAACTCAGCAGTCTATGTATCTGTGTGCGTATGGACTCAGCAGTCTGCGTGTCTGTGTGTGTATGGATTCAGCAGTCTGTGTGTCTGTGTGTATGTATGGACTCAGCAGTCTGTGTGTGTGTGTGTGTGTATGGATTTAGCAGTCCGTGTGTGTGTGTGTCTGTGTGTGTGTGTGTGTGTGTGTATGGACTCAGCAGTCTGTGTCTATGTGTGTGTATGGATTCAGCAGTCTGTGTGTGTGTGTCTCTGTGTGTGTGTGTGGACTCAGCAGTCTGTGTCTATGTATGGACTCAGCAGTCTGTGTGTGTGTGTGTGTGTGTGTGTGTGGACTCAGCAGTCTGTGTGTGTGTCTGTGTATCTATGGACTCAGCAGTCTGTGCGTGTATGGACTCAACAGTCTGTGTGTGTGTGTGTGTGTGTGTGTGTGTGTGTGTATGGACTCAGCAGTCTGTGTCTATGTGTGTGTATGGATTCAGCAGTCTGTGTGTGTGTGTGGACTCAGCAGTCTGTGTGTCTGTGTGTGTATGGACTCAGCCATCTGTGTGTGTGTGTGTGTGTGTGTATGGACTCAGCAATCTGTGTGTGTGTGTGTGTGTATGGATTTAGCAGTCCGTGTGTGTGTGTGTGTGTATGGACTCAGCAGTCTGTGTCTATGTGTGTGTATGGATTCAGCAGTCTGTGTGTGTGTCTCTGTGTGTGTGTGTGGACTCAGCAGTCTGTGTCTATGTATGGACTCAGCAGTCTGTGTGTGTGTGTATGGACTCAGCAGTCTGTGTGTGTGTGTGTGTGTGTGTGTGTGTGTGTCTGTGTATCTATGGACTCAGCAGTCTGTGTGTGTATGGACTCAACAGTCTGTGTGTGTGTGTGTGTGTATGGACTCAGCAGTCTATGTATCTGTGTGTGTATGTACTTAGCAGTCTGTGTGTCTGTGTGTGTATGGACTCAGCCGTCTGTGTGTGTGTGTGTGTATGGATTCAGCAGTCTGTGTGTGTGTCTCTGTGTGTGTGTGTGTGGACTCAGCAGTCTGTGTCTATATATGGACTCAGCAGTCTGTGTGTGTGTGTATGGACTCAGCAGTCTGTGTGTGTGTGTGTGTGAGTGTGTCTGTGTATCTATGGACTCAGCAGTCTGTGTGTGTATGGACTCAGCAGTCTGTGTGTGTGTGTGTGTGTATGGACTCAGCAGTCCATGTATCTGTGTGTGTATGGACTTAGCAGTCTGTGTGTCTGTGTGTGTATGGACTCAGCCGTCTGTGTGTGTGTGTGTGTGTGTGTGTCTGTATGGACTCAGAAGTCTGTGTGTCTGTGTGTATATATGGACTCAGCAGTCTGTCTGTGTGTGTGTGTGTGTATGGATTTAGCAGTCCTTGTGTGTGTATGTGTGTGTGTGTGTGTGTATGGACTCAGCAGTCTGTGTCTATGTGTGTGTATGGATTCAGCAGTCTGTGTGTGTGGACTCAGCAGTCTGTGTGTCTGCGTGTGTATGGACTCAGCCGTCTGTGTGTGTGTTTGTGTGTGTGTATGGACTCAGCAGTCTGCGTGTCTGTGTGTGTGTATGGATTCAGCAGTCTGTGTGTCTGTGTGTATGTATGGACTCAGCAGTCTGTGTGTGTGTGTGTGTGTATGGATTTAGTAGTCCGTGTGTGTGTCTGTGTGTGTGTGTGTGTGTGTGTGTATGGACTCAGCAGTCTGTGTCTATGTGTGTGTGTATAGATTCAGCAGTCTGTGTGTGTGTCTCTGTGTGTGTGTGTGGACTCAGCAGTCTGTGTCTATGTATGGACTCAGCAGTCTGTGTGTGTGTGTGTGTGTGTGTGTGTGTGTGTATGGACTCAGCAGTCTCTCTGTGTGTGTGTGTCTGTGTATCTATGGACTCAGCAGTCTGTGTGTGTATGGACTCAACAGTCTGTGTGTGTGTGTGTGTGTATGTGTATGGACTCAGCAGTC